>NC_090373.1:48070599-49270599 GCF_036365525.1 Heterodontus francisci
GATATTGTTGGTATGGGGTTTAGGGTAAGAGGTTTGTAGGGGTGTGATTAGGTTTGATAATGATTGTGGTTTTGATTGAGTGAGTGTAGATTATTTGTTAGTTGTTGAGTGGTGTTGGTTTGGGGAGTGTTGTGGTGGGGTTTGGGTGTTGTGGTGTTGTTTTGTTTGTGTGTGGTTGTGTATGTTAATGGGGGGGTTGTGGTGAATAGTTGGATGGTTTTGGGTTTATTTTATGTTGATATATTATGTAGGATTTGTGTTATGTGTTGAGATAGGTGATTAGAAGATAGTGGGGGTATAGGATGATTATGAATATAGTTTGTATGGATAGGGTTATTGGGGTAATTTATTGTGGGTTTGGGAGGGTGTAAGGAAGGAGGTTGGGTATATGGGAGGGGTTTGGGGGGTATGGTTGGTAGGTGGTTAGTAAGGGGTTTGTGGTGAGAGAGTTGTTGTTGGGGGTTGAGATAAGGGGTGGGTTGGGGTATGATTTGTTAGGGATTTGTGTGAGGAAGGGAGGGATAGTGGTGTGTTGTGTGTTGGTGGGTATGGGGAGGTATTTGTTTGGTTCTTCACTTTGATATTTTTCCCTCGTTCAGGTCTTACCCCAACAGTGAGCTCTCAACCTTTGGCAACCTATATGCCTGGCAGCATCCGTGCAATTTCTGTTACACCATTCACATCAGGTGAGAGCCCACGTGGTATAGGGTCTCAAAATGGTTTTGCATAAAGTATGCTTATATTTTAACAGTAGCTTGGTAATTTCTACCAAGCCCAAAGAACTTTCTTCATTATATTTCAGCTGTACATGTGCATTCAAGTGATCTTCCCTAACTCTGGAAATGATAGGATAAATTGGCTATGGTTTCAGCTAAAAACTACCAAATAAACTTTTAAGAGTAAATGGAAGCATACATGAACAATGACACACTAGATTTACAGTAGTTATAGACTTAACTATCTCACCCTGGAAGATTAAAGTCAACAATTACACTGACTGTACTAAGCTACAACATAAACTAAATGAGGCACATAGTTTTCAAGCGTTAATTTTTACGCAGAGTTGTTGCAGATCATCCACAAAGTCTCTCTGAAATCTTCCTCTGTCTCTGGGTCTGTTGTCGACTGATTAATAGAGATTGATTGCTATGATTATTCAATAACTCCATTATGTCATGGAACTACCAAGATGTTAGAAGGCAAACTCGATGGATCTTGGTCTTTTTCCCATCTAGCAGTTCCTATGTTTTTCACTTTCTTCTGATGGGTTCAGACAGACTTAGCAAATTTGAAAGGAAGGCTGAGAAAAAAAATACTAAAGCAAAATAAATTTAAATTGTATGTCTCCAACTGAAAGAGCTGCAAATCAAATATATACAAATAACACAGAAGCAAAAATACCACAGATGCTGGAAATCTGAAATTAAAACAGAAAATACTGCAAATGCTCAACAGATCAGGCAGGTTTGCAGCATTTAATACACATTTAATATGCACACAATGATTTAGCCCCTCTGTCAGACATCTATCTAGATAATGTCTGTATTCTGTGACTACTGTATCAAAACATGCAGGACTATTTTCTGAGAATGAAGCTAGTTTTAAACCTCAGTGACGGAGAGATAGAAGCCAATACACTTCGACATTTTAGATCAATATGCATCATTTTGTCACAGATAGTAAGTATAAATGCCACAAATTCCAATTGGAAATAAATCTAACTTAAAATGCTATACAAGGCCTCTATGTATCCTGACTCTCTAAAATTACACTTCATGACAATGTGCAAATCTCAATAGGTACAGAATTACTTCATGTGGAAGGTAGCCAAGTCACCTTAAGGTTCTGGAACTATGGTGTTCTCAACTCAGGAAAAATACTTAATTCAGCTACTTGATGTAGTTAGTAAAGCATTGTGAATCTCAGGACAATGACAAATTTTAACAAAAATAATCGTTGGACACAGTAACCTTTATTAAAACAGTAAAATGTTGCATTTCAACTGCAGGAACCAGCCCATTAACAGTTTATTTCAATACAATGAAAACTGTATATAAAACCAAAAGTAATTTCCATAATCTTTCAAAGCAACGAAGAACAAGCATGTTTTCATTGGACTTCTGTTAAAAGTTGTAAACACAGTTTTAATTTATAGAGATGGAGGAACAATTTTATTTTAGTACAGTTAGGATTTTCTCTGACAAAATAAATTAGAAGATAATTGTTCCTTCCAAATTGTAAAACACACAACAGATGTTGGCCTAGTCAGACAGTAGACTAACAAGAACACAGTTTAACAGTAAACTCACGAAACACTGAAAGCTATCTTTTCTCTAGTCAAGCCAACAATGGAGAGGAACTATATCAGATATCCATGCATATGTTAAGAAATTGTTCTGTTTTCCTTCAAATTCACGTTACATATTTGGAGCTAATTATTTCAGTGAAAATCAATAATAGTATCTACGGATTCAAACTTATGGCAATGAGTGTTGTTACAACCAAGTGAGAAAGCGGTCTAGGGTTCCCTTTCAGCCTTCACCTGATCTTACTGTAACAGGGTTTTATTTTTAAACACAGTGTGTTTTTAGCTCCCCCTTGGTGAATCCTTGTTCACTGCTTTCCAATTACAAGGCAAAGAAACCAGCACAAGCATGCTTTCTTAGGTTTAAAGAAGGTGAAATTTTATTAAACTTGAACTCTAATTCGGTTGACGCCTACAGATACACAACGCGCCCAAGCTAACATGCATACGCGATACACAAACGCAAATAGAGACAGAAAAGAGCAGAAGAAATAAAGTGGAAAAGTTTGAGGCAATATCTGAAGAGTTTTTGGTTACGAGTCTTCAAGCTCACTGTACAGTCCTTGAGTGTAGGTAGATCTTGCTTTTCGTTGGGGTCCAGTATTCTTCTTAAACCTTGTTCACTGTAGGAGACTTTTCTCTCCTGGGGTTCATGTGTCTTCAATAGATTCAGAGGCTTGTGAGAAAGAGATGGGAGCAGGCAGACAGGAGAGGCTGTGGAAAGCCAGCCAGAAGAGATCTTCTCAGTCCAGGAGCATTCTGCTTTCTGCCCAAACTGTTTGTACAAATTCAAAAAAACTCAGGTTGCCCAGCAGGTTAGTCATGTGACTGGCTGGTTTGACCATGTCTGTTTGTGTAGTTGTCCATCTTAGCAGTCAATCTGGAATGCAAGTTCCCCCACCTTCAACGTCTGGTGATCAAAAGTCCATTGTTGGTTGAATGTCAGGGAATGGCTGCTTTGTCCTTCCAAACATTGTCTGTTAATATGCAAATGTCTTTCCAGTGACAGCTGATCTGTTTAACAAGTCCTTTCTTCACTCTCGTAACAGTTTAAAATCAATGTTCATGACAACATTTATGTGCCTCATTCTTGGCAGGTGGGGGCCTAGCATGACAGTATCCTAAGCATAACTTGGAGGTAGATAAGAAACTCACATTACATATTTGGAGCTAATTATTTGAGGGAAAATCAATAATAGAATCTGTGGATTCAAACTTATGGCAATGAGTATTGTTACGACCAAGTGAGAAAGAGGTCTAGGGTTCCCTTTCAGCCTTCACCTGATCTTACTGTAACAGGGTTTTATTTTTAAACACACTGTTTTTAGCTCCCCCTTGGTGAATCCTTGTTCACTGCTTTCCAATTACAAGGCAAAGAAACCAGCACAAGCATGCTTTCTTAGGTTTAAAGAAGGTGAAATTTTATTAAACTTAAACTTTAATTCGGTTGACGCCTACGGATACACAATGCGACTACTCTAGCATGCATATGTGATACACAAATGCAAACAGAGACAGAAGAGAGCAGAAGAAATAAAGTGGAAAAGTTTGAGGCAATATCTGAAGAGTTTTTATTTCATGCCTACTATATTCTAGTACATGAACCAAAGCCACACGCCAAAATAAAATCAAATGAGAACAATTTTGAGACTATTTCCCAATATCTGTTCATGGATCTGCAATTAAGAATATAATTTGTAAAACTATCATGTGTGTCATGCAGGCCCCCCCACCTGCCAAGAATAAGGCACATTAATTTTGCCACATGCACACTAAATTTCAAATTGTTGCTGGGAAGAGGAGAAGCCCTATTACAAGGAATTGCCAGGCCCCTGGCCGGAAAGACATTTTTGCATATTAGCAGACAATGTTGGAACAAAGGAGCTATCTCTTGCTCCTATACAATGCACAGAAAAGACCTGGTCAACCCAGTCGGTCACATGACCACCCTATTGGCCAACTTGGGGAGTTTTAAATTGTAGAGACAGTGTTTGAACTGGCAGAAAGCTCTTGGCTCCTGGATTGAAAAGAGCCTCTCCTATCTGCTCCCATCTCTTGAAGAGCTGGAGTCCGAGCTGCGGACACTGCGAAATATCAGGGAGGGGGACAGTTACCTGGACACAGTGTTTCAGGAGACAGTCATACCCCTTAGATCAATTACATCAAATTTGAACCGTGGTCAGGGACAGGAGGGTGTGACTGCGAGTGAGGCAGGTATAGGGATCAAGAATTTAGCTTTGGAGGAGCCTCAGCCAGTGCCCTTATCCAATAGGTACAAGGTTCTTGCTCCCAGTGTGGACAAGAGCACAGACTGGAGGAAAGATGTGTGAACTGACCACAGCACCGTGGTTCAGAGTGCCATTCAAGTGGGGGGAGAAAAGAGAAATGTAGTAGTAATAGGGGATAGCATAGTTAGGGGAATAGTTACTGTTCTCTGCAGCTAAGATAGAGATTCCGAAGGCTGTGTTGCCAAGGTTAAGGACATCTCTTCTGGGCTAGCGAGGAACTTGGAGTGGGAGGGGAAGGATCCAGTTGTCGTGGTCCACATAGGTACCAACGACATAGGCAGGACTAGGAAAGAGGTTCTGCTGAGGGACTATGAGCAGCTTGGGGCTAAATTAAGCAGAACCACAAAGGTAATAATCTCCGGATTACTACCCGAGCCACATGCAAATTGGCATAGGGTAAATAAGATTAGAGGTGTAAATGCGTGGCTCAAAGACTGGTGTGGGAGAAATGGGTTCCGATTCATGGGACACTGGCACCAATACTGGGGAAAGAGAGAGCTGTTCCGTTTGGATGGGCTTCACTTGAACCATGCTGGGACCCATGTCCTGGCGAATCGTATAACTAGGGTTGTAGATAAGGTTTTAAACTAAATAGTGGTGGGGGGGGGGAAGGGTTCAATTGAATGGAAGTTTAAAAAGTTGAAAAGTAACAAGAGAGCAGAGGTGCAGGGTAGTGAAGGGGCATACATTAATCAAAGTGTGACAGGAAAGGACAGAGAATACAAGTACAGCAGAAATTAGATCCAGAGTAGGTAAAAATGGTAAAAAGTCAAAGCTGAAGGCTCTTTATCTGAATGCACATAGCATTTGTAACAAGATAGATGGGTTGACAGCTCAAATAGAAATAAACAATATGATTTGATAGCTATCACAGAGACGTGGTTGCAGGTCGACCAGGACTGGAAACTCAATGTTCAAGGATTTTCGACGTTCCGGAAGAATAGGCAGAAAGGAAAGAGAGGTGGGGTAACTTTGTTATTAAAAGAAGGGATCAGTGCAGTTGTGAGTAATGATATAGGCGTAATAGATTGTAATGTAGAATCAGTTTAGGTGGAAATAAGGAATAGCAAGGGAAAGAAATCACGGGTGGGAGTGGTCTGTAGGCCCCCAAGGAGTTGCCTTTTTGTAGGACAAAGTATTAATCAGGAAATAATAGAGACGTGTAAGAAAGGCACTGCAATTATCATGGGTGATTTTAATCTGCATATAGACTGGACAAATCAAATTGGCAAGGGTAACATGGAAGACAAATTTGTAGAGTTCATCAAGGATTGTTGCTTAGAACAATACGTTGCAAAACCTACCAGAGAACAGGCTATTTTAGATTTAGTAATGTGTAATAAGATAGGATTAATAAGAGGTCTTGTAGTTAAGGATCCTCTCGGGAGAAGCCATCATAACATGGTAGAATTTCAAATTCAGTTTGAGGGGGAGCAACTCGGGTCTCAAACCAGTGTCTTCAACTTCAACAAGGGCAATTACAGAGGTATGAAGAAAGAGTTGGCTAAAGCAGGCTGGGAAAATAGACTAAAGGGAAGGTCAGTAGATGAGCAGTGGCAGACTTTTAAGCAGATATTTCATAACACTCAGCAAACATTTATTCCAGTCAGAAGGAAGGACTCAATGAGAATGAGGAACCACCCGTGGATAACAAAGGAAGTTAAGGAGAGAATCAAATCAATAGCAAAGATATACAAAGCGGCAAAAGCTAGTGGTAGGCCAGAGGATTGGGAATTTTTATTTTAGAAACCAGCAGCGGATGACTAAAAAAACTAATAAAGAGGGAGAAAATTGATTATGAGAGTAAATTGGCAAGAAATATAAAAACAAACAGTAAGATCTTCTACTGGTATATAAAAAGGAAGAGAGTAGCTAAAGTAAGTGTGGGGCCCTTAGAGGATGAGACTGGGGAATTAATAACAGGGAACAGGGAAATGGCAGAAAATTTAAACCAATATTTGCATCGGTCTTGATGGTGGAAGACACTAGAAACATCCCAACAATAATAGATGAGCAAGGTGTTAATGGGAGGGAGGAACTTAACAATCTCTATCGCAAGGGAAAAGGTGCTTGACAAACTGATGGGACTAAAGACAGACAAGTTGCCAGGACCTGATGGCCTGCATCTAAGGGTTTTAAAAGAAGTGGCTGCAGAGATAGTGGATGCATTGGTTGTCATATACCAAAACTCACTGGATTCCAGGAGGGTACCAGCGGATTGGAAAACTGCTAATGTGACGCCCCTATTCAAGAAAGGAGGGAGACAGAAATCAGGAAACTATAGACCAGTTAGTTTAACATCGGTCATTGGGAAAATGCTAGAGTCCATTAATGTCGGAAGAAATAGCAGGACATTTAGAAAAACATAATGCAATCAAACAGAGTCAACATGGTTTTATGAAAGGGAAATCATGTTTGACAAATTTGCTAGAGTTCTTTGAGGATATAACAAGCAGAGTGGATAAAGGTGAACCAGTAGATGTTGCGTATTTGGATTTTCAGAAGGCATTTGATAAAGTGCCACATAAAAGGTTATTGCACAAAATAAGAGCTCAGGGTATTGGGGGTAATGTGTTGGCATGGATTGGGGACTGGCTAACACACAGAAGGCAGAGAGTCGGGTCTTTTTCAAGTTGGAAAGCCGTAGCTAGTGGGGTGCCACAAGGATCGGTCCTAGGGCCTCAATTATTTACTATCTATATTAATGACTTGGAGGAAGGGACAGAGTGTAGTGTATCCAAATTTGCTGATGATACAAAAATAGATGGGAAGGCACGTTGTGATGAAGACACAAAGAATCTGCAAAGGGATATAGATAGGTTAAGTGAGTGGGTAAAATCTTGGCAGATGGAGTTCAATGTGGGAAAGAGTGAGGTCATCCACTTTGGTAGGAAGAATAAAAAGTCAGATTATTATTTTGATGGAGAATGACTACAAAATACTGCAGTACAGAGGGATCTGGGTGTTCTCGTACATGAAACACAAAAAGTTAGCATGCAGGTGCAGCAAGTAATTAGGAAGGCAAATGGAATTTTGGCCTTTTGCTAGGGGGTTGGAGTTTAAAATTAGGGAAGTCTTGTTACAACTGTATAAGGTGTTGACGAGGCCACAATTGGAGTACTGCGTATAGTTTTGGTCCCCGTATTTAAGGAAGGATATACTAGTATTGGAGGCATGTTCAGAAAAGGGTCACTAGGCTGATTCCTGGGATGATGGGGTTGTCTTATCAAGAACGGCTAAACAGGTTAGGCCTTTACTCATTGGAGTTTAGAAGAATGAGAGGTGATCTTTTTGAAACATATAAGATTCTAAGGGGGCTTGACAGGGTAGATGTTGAGAATATGTTTCCACTGGTGGGGGAATCTCAAACTAGGAGACATAGTTACAGAATAAGGGGTCACACATTTAAAACTAAGATGCGAAGGAATTTCTTCTTTCAGAGGGTGGTGAATGTCTGGAATTCTCTACCTCACAGAGTTGTGGAGGCTAGGTCACTTAATGTACTTAAGGAGGAGGTAGATAGATTTACAAGAAAAATTATCTATTAAATGCCTATGAGGCATGATCAGACGTTGATAATTTCAGAAAACAGATTGTATTGTTAGCAATCGTGACGCGCAGGACAGAGCTATCACATCCAAACGCCAATTGCCCAGAGTGGGTTCCAGAGGGGTCTAATGAATGGAGGGATGTGACAATTGTGGGACGTGCAGGAAAATCTACTGGCAAGTTTAAATATTGGTTGAATATTCAGGATGATAGCCAAGAAGCGAGATCCATGGCATGACAGAATGGAGTGAAAGAATGGAGAGTAAGAAAGTGCAGTGCAAGTTCTAATAGTGGTTCTGGAAGTGACTCTCATCAGGAAACAATCCTGTACTGGAAAAAGAGCCTCTGATAGTGCGAGAGGGAGATCTTACAGTAGTAGTCCTGAAAGACATCGAAGTGTTAATAGAAGCTGTAGCTTGAACAGATTTCACAATATAATGAGAGCTAAAGAACAGTCTTCCAATAGAATTAGAAGCAGAAGTCCTCATGAAGTTTTGATGGCTGCCAATAAACTTGAGGATAAATTAATGAGAGGCAAAACAAAAGGAGTTAGAGAGAGTTTGGTGCTTATTCTGAGGTATGAGACAAGGAACAGCCAGTCTCGTCACATAGATGGATTTGTACTAAAAAATTTCCTGCGGATGCAACTTAAAGGCCAGTTGCGAGGGGTTTTTAAGAGCGACTGGGTGATGCACATGTTAGAGTGGACTCTCCCACAGCTGGAAAGTAATCTTGAAAATCTTTTAAGCTCTTTTGGCCACATAATCATGGGAGCGTAGATCAATCAACATACCAACCGACAGATCAACCGCCCAAAGAGGCAGCAGATTCAGAAGGACAACTATGGAAACTAAACAAATGCGTCTATGGCCTGAACGATGCTTCCAAGATATGGTATTTCGCGGCGAGATGTATTTTGCTGAAAATAGGTTGTGTTCAACTAAAAGCAGATCCCGCAAGGTTTTATTGGTATCAAAGGGAAACTTTCAGGCATCTTCATGATGCATGTTAATGATTTTTTATGGGGTGGTACTGTGGAATGAGAAATGTGTTATTAAGATTAGAGAAGAATTTAAGATTGGGAGTCAGGCTTGTGGGGCTTTAAATATACTGCTCAATATCAAAACCAGATTAGGTCTGGAATAACTTTAAATCAACAATCCTATTTAGAGAGTGTTGCTCCCATCCCGATTAATTGTGCTAGGTCATCACAGAAAGATGATGTTATATCTAAAGCAGAGATGGAGCAATTGAGAAGCTTGATTGGTCAGTTGTGTCCTCAGACTAGACCAGATGCTAGTTTTGATGCGTTGGAGTTAAGTACTACAGTCACGCATACAAGTGCAATGATAAAACAATAAAGACTAAAACTGAAGAGTTATAAATATTGAGGTGTCAATAGCAGCCATCCTGAAACATTCCTGAATTGAGAGAGTGGGTAGGAAAGTGAGGGGTGGGGGAGACCCAGAAAAAAGCATCACCAAACAACATTTACTGATAAGGAGCTGGGAGAAATCCAGCAAGACAGAAGGGAAGTGCCCTGCTGTAGAATTATATATCTATACTTATATAGCAGTGAATTAGAAATGATCCACTGTCTTCAACGGAACTTTCAACCAAGATAGAAACCTACAAACACCTCATGCCTGCAACCAATGAAAACTTGACTTCCGAGATAAGTCAACTTACTGTGCTTACTGTGACCCCCGAAATCTACCCCCACTTAAAAATGCTGAACACTTTTCCTCTCTATCTGACTCTTCGTGTGTATGTGTGTGCACATGCGAGTAAACGCGCGAGTGGATTCGCTTGCGACAATTTCGGGATAAGGTGTATTGCTCAATAAAGAATTGATTTTCTGCTTTAAACCTACAAGAAAACCTGTCACTGTCTGTTTATTTGACAAATAAAACACAAAAATATTCAAAAAATAGCTTGTTGGGGATTGAGACAGGTCACAGCAGTGCAAATTCTGTTTCACATGAAGAAAGATTGAGGGAGCTAGGGCTTTTCTCATTGGAGCGAAGAAAGATGGGAGGTGACTTGATAGAGGGGTACAAGATGATGAGAGGCATAGATAGAGTGGATAGCCAGAGACTTTTTCCCAGGGTGGAAAGGGCTATCACCAGGGGGCATAATTTTAAGGTGATTGGAGGAAGGTTTCGGGGAGATGTCAGAGGTAGGTTCTTTACACAGAGAGTGGTGGGTGCGTGGAATGCGCTGCCAGCGGTGGTAGTAGAAGCAGATACATTAGGGGCATTTAAACGACTCTTGGATAGGTACATGGATGATAGTAGAATGAAGGGTAGGTAGTTAGTTTGATCTTAGAGTAGGTTAAAGGTTCGGCACAACATCGTGGGCCGAAGGGCCTGTACTGTGCTGTACTGTTCTATGTTCTATGTTCTAGTCCACCGTGTCCTAAATTAGAATTGTGGTGTGCACATTTCATTCAAAACACAAGTAATGGCAGTACCTCCTGCAGATAGTGCTCTGATTAGATAATATGGCACATAATATTTTTTTTTATATAGTTACACATGGATTATGCAATCTGCAACCAGGTTCAATAAATAGTTCAAAATACGTTTTGAAAATCTGTTTCAACTTTTTGTTCCTCTTAGTAACTTAAAGTTTCTACTATTCAAAATAAGGTTTTAAACAAAAAAGCCAGAAAAAATTACATATTTCACAATAACATGATTATATTTATCTATCACACATTATTTGTATCTCAGTGCCTGAACCTCTTCCAAAAGCTTGACAGCCTTAGCCTTTTCTAAAAGCCTACACTTCGATTTGATACTTTAGTCCAGAGTTGCAGCTCAGAGTTGAATTTTGATTGCAGTCTAAACAAGTGCAGTTTGCCGCATATCTCTGGATATATCATTACCAGTCATGGGATATTTTCCTTTACCTCATGGCATTTTATGACTTAAAACATTCAAACATTTTTGAAAAAGAATGGGTCAAATTTTTAAATATTTCGTGCTTTTTTTCAAAAAAGGAGGGCACGTGATGGTTATACACTTGATGTAGCTTTTGTATTATATGAACCTTAAAAAGTGAGGAAAAGTAGGGGATAGAGGGAGGGACAATTTCAGATTTATTTTTATAAAAGTTGAATTTTGAAAATATAGAAAACTTCTGCCAGAAACAGATTGGAAGAAGAGCAGGAGGGAGTATGAAGGAGAGAAACTGGTTGAGGATGAAGAGTCGCTGGCCTCTCAGTAGCAACCCAGGGGAAACAAATGCAAATGGATGGGTTAAGGGCAAGTTGGGGACAGTACGTCAGGAGGGAGTGGAGGATACAGGGGTTGAAAGGATCATTCAAAAGAGGATCATGCAAAAGATAAAGATGTAAGGGTATTAATTGTAGGAGAAATAATAGGAAATGGAAAGGTGAAGAGGTACAGAAAAGCACAAGTGATGGGGAGAGTCCATGGGAAGAGAGCTGCTAATGGCTACGTTTTCCCCACAACTTCCACATCAAATGTAGCCTTCACAACACAGCCATACCACCTACCATCTCCCACCAGAAAAGGAAACAAAAGTAAAAAACAGAGAAGAAAAAAGAAATAATAAGACGCGAGAAGCAGCAAACAAGAGCAAAAGGAACAGAAAGAGAGAAAATCTGCACCAGATGGACAGAGACAGATAAGAGACTGATTATTATACTCACACAGCTAGTGGTTAAGGTCTGGAATATACTGCCTGAGAATATGCTGGAGGCAGGTTCAAATGAAGCATTCAAAAGGGAATTAGACTGTTACATGAAAAGGAATAATGTGCAGGGCTATGGGGAGAAGGCAGAGGAATAGAACTGAGTGAACTGCTCCTTTGGAGAACTGGTGCAGACACGATGGGCCAAATGGCCTCCTTCTGCAATATAACAATTCTGTGATTCTGTGACTGCATAATGCCACAGGTAATCGACTAGTAAGATTAAGTTTTATGTCTGTGTGCACTTGTCCACACTAACTGGCTTCTCATCACGTTTTTGTTACACACATTATGCCAACTTCTCACTGTAAATTCCTATTTGTTCCCATTTATTATGTAAACTATCACATTGTAATTACAGCCTCCTACCAGTGAAAATAATTCAGCATCAACAGTTGCAGGACTATGTCATTCCTGCATTTACACAGGTACTTTCCATTAGCAATTTGGACACTAGATTTTATAATAGGACTACATAAAAGACAACGTATGACTTTGAAATGATAACTAAATTATGAGCGAACACGTCTTGGTCCAATTATCCCCAAATTTTAACCCCACTTCACCTGAAAAATGACACTTGATTGACTATGTCTTAAACTTGCTAAGTGATGCATGCATTTCATGGAAAACCCATTTTTGAAAGTACCTAGAGTACCTACTACTCCTGTAGGTGATACTGTGATATGCCTTTTAAATGAAAAGTTTGTCACAATATGAGCGATGTATTAGCTGTGATTTTATAAGATGTCACTCTGTAATTGAACAATTGTTACCAGGATCCCACAAAAAAAATCACTCAAAATGCATTCCAAAGACATTTTTTTTCCTCTCAGTAACTGAAATTAATATCCAAAATAAGGGTTTAGAAAAATCTTAAAAAACACTTAAATGCATCCACTGAATTATCTTTTTGTGTCTTTTAATGGCATTGTAAAAAGTTTTTACTTCAAGATCTCGGTCTGTCCCCAAAGCCTGGACTTGGACTTGATGTTTTTGCCCAGGAACTATGACTTTAAGCTGAATTTGGATTCTGCAGTCGGAGTGTGTGCAAAGTACTTAATTTCTTAGGAAGCTCAGTATGTCAGTTGAATTAATGGACTATTCCGGTAATTTCTTTTCAAAAGTTTTTCAAAATTATTTGAACAAACCTCAATCATGTGCATGTTTGCAGGTGCCTGTGTAAACAGTACTGTTCATACACCCATTTTAACTTTTGTTTTATGTTCTATAACCTTGAGAAATGCATTAAGGACACAGGAAGACTTTTATGTAATTGGTTAAACAGTTTGATTTCTTTTTTTTTTAAAAAGTAAAATTCTGAAACAGCCTTGAATTACCTTACCTGATTATCACCAGTTGTTAGAAATTATGACCATTCTAATTACGAAGGATTGTCAGACAAAGATACACATGATGACACATGCATCTGTAGTGTCTTTCCTAATTGCTTTTTCAAAATGAAAAAGAGAGTCAAATTTTCAAAGTTTTAATTGTTGCCTGTCTTTTGTTGATGGTTCGTAATTAGAAAGTTTTTTCTGGCCGCTGTAAGAAATAGCAAGCAAAACAGACAAAGCTGCACATCCAGAAACCAGTCACAAAACAGAATTCAATGGCACAGAATTTATGGTGTCCTGATGGCAAACTGTCAGTCAGTGTTCACTGCCATCACTCCTCTGAAGTTGACCACAAATTCAGGATATAGCACAAGCGCAGGTTACCATGGAAAACCTGAAGTTGTGGTCTGTCATTCACTGCTCGACCACTGTGAACCTGCCCGACACCCCTATCCTCTCCCCAAAAGTCAGCAATCAGTGAAATAAATTGATTTTCTGCTCTCATATCTCTATTTGAGTACCCATTAAAAAAAAATTAAGCCTTGTTCAAATGAGGTGTAACTGTGTTTTTGAAACAGCGATCCGAGTAATAACTATTGCTGAACAATCAATTTGGCCCTGAAAAAAATTGTGGAATGTTGTCAAATGTCTCCATTATGATTATTTATCAGACATTTTAAAACTAGACTTTTTAAACAATTAAAATTTGTTTAAAGTTTGTTCATGATATTTCAGCTTCTACCTTAGCCTCGTGTATGTCACAATCTTTATTTTGCTCGAGCATTTTAAGGCAATTGATTTTAGTGCTGTTTATTTTCTGGTTGGCTGTCTGTCAGAATTCTTTAATGCTATTGGCAGTTTGGTCAACTTGATGACATCACTGCAGCTCAATGCTGGGATTTAAAAAAAATTAATTCATGGGAAATGGGCGTCGTTGGCCAGGCCATCATTTATTGCCCATCCCTAATTGCCCTTGAGAAAGTGGTGGTGAGCTGCCTTCTTGAACTGCTGCAGTCCATGTGAGGTAGGTACACCCACAGTGCTGTAGGACGGGAGTTCCAGGATTTTGACCCAGCGGCAGTGAAGGAACGGCGATATAGTTCCAAGTCAGGATGGTGTGTTACTTGGACGGGGACTTGCAGGTGGTGATGTTCCCATGTATCTGCTGCCCTTGTCCTTCTAGGTGGTAGAAGTCGCGGGTTTGGAAGGTGCTGTCTAAGGAGCCTTGGTGCGTTGCTGCAGTGCATCTTGTAGATGGTACACACTGCTGCCACTGTGCGTCTGTGGTGGAGGGAGTGAATGTTTGTAGATGGGGTGCCAATCAAGTTGTCCTGGATGGTGTCGAGCTTCTTGAGTGTTGTTGGAGCTGCACCCATCCAGGCAAGTGGAGAGTATTCCATCATACTCCTGACTTGTGCCTTGTAGATGGTGGACAGGCTTTGGGGAGTCAGGAGGGGAGTTACTCGCCACAAGATTCCTAGCCTCTGACCTGCTCTTGTAGCCACGGTATTTATATGGCTACTCCAGTTCAGTTTCTGGTCAATGGTAGCCCCTAGGATGTTGATAGTGGGGGATTCAACGATGGTAATGCCAAGAGGAATTGGTTAGATTCTCTCTTGTTGGAGATGGTCATTGCCTGGCACTTGTGTGGCGCAAATGTTACTTGCCACTTATCAGCCCAAGCCTGGATATTGTCCAGATCTTGCTGCATTTCTACACGGACTGCTTCAGTATTTGAGGAGTCGCGAATGGTGCTGAACATTGTGCAATCATCCCCATTAAACTACGTTACATCAATCTAGAGTTAAAATTCTCGCCACAGGGATCATTAAATCTCTCAGTGAAGCATTCTTTGAGGACAGCATCGAGCGCCTTTGGTTCACAGCTGTCGCAAAATCTGGGCCAATCTTTACTAGAGCTCCTTAAATATTCACCAGCTGGTGCTGTTAGACATTACCAAGCAATGCTGTCAGGACCGTGCGCTACCTCTCCGCCTTACTGCTGACCAACGTCAGGAATAGATATAACGGGAGAAAATGGCACCTCATCCACAGCTGGATGTCACATAAATAGTCTGATAACAGAAGCGGGGGAAGGGTCGAGAGGGGTGGGATGTGGCCCATGGATTTCACAAAACCCTATTTTAACTACCTACAGTACCTATTACCCCTGTACGTGACACCGTGAAATCCCCTTACAATGAAAGGGGTCACATTAGGTAACACACAATAGCTGCTATCTTATAGTGAGAATATATTACCCCATAACCGTGCTAAAGATTTGTACCATTGAGTGAAACCTCACAGTACAATGTCCAGTTGTGCCAACTCTCAGATTCCACTTGCGTATTGATGCTAAATTGAAGACCTCATGTTGCCAAACACCAGTTTGTCCAATATCACCCTAACTTTTCAAATTTCTAGTACCATTCTAAAGCACAGAACTGCCCCAAGTGCAGCCAATTCATAATTCACCCACCCCAATACTGTTATGTACTAGTTACCCATCACCAGTTAACATATATTGAATACCTCGTTGCTACTTTTAAATAGAATGTAACATTATTTATTCATTTACCTATATGTAATATAAAGGCTTATTGTTTATAGTTTCCACTGTTTAGGAAAAACAAAATCAAATAAACAATTTACATTTCTTATTTGTGGAAAGGGCATAGCCACTAAACAAGTATGGGAAATATGTGCTACTTCAAAGACTTTTCAAAATGCTTTTATCTCGTATTTATAAGGCTGAAGGAGAAATTTTTAGTAATAGGGATGTGCAATGAAAGACCAGTCAAGTGCAAAAGATCAGGAAAGAATCTATGTTTCAATGTGGATGATCTGGACATAAATACAGATTTCCTTCCTATTTATTTTACTGTGTTTTGGTTTTAATTTAATTTCATTCTAATTGTTCCATATTAGGAATTGTTTCAACTTGTACATTTAGAGTCATACCTGTGGGTTGGCTTGAGTCAGTAATAGGTTAGTTCATTAACCTAATGGAAGTGGTGTGATTAGCTGTTGTGTGATGGGCTGCTCCCGCACTGCTGCCAACATACCCCCCATCCCCACACCTCAGTTTTCATGTGTAATTGGCCAGAATGATATCTGTGGTGGCGGGGGGGGGGAAGCATCATTCAGTTATATTGTAGTAATTCAAGAGAAACAAGTTTATTTCATTATGCAAGGACAACTGAAGCCTGTGATGACTGGTATCTCTTTGTAACTTGACAATGTAATGACACACATAATGACAACAGATCTGGAGCATACAATTGCTGTAGGTTTTTGGCAGGGGGTGGGAAATTCAATCGGGGAAGAGGGAGATGCTTTTGTTGCTGCAATAGAACGTCCCAAATAATGTACTGCCTCCCACGTGTCATGGAGCTGTTGCAAGAGATTTGGAAGGGAAACAGTCAGTCATCCTGGTTTTTGTCAGAACCAATGATGCATGAAGGATCAGAATTGGAGGTCCTGCAAAAGGAGTTGTGAGAATTTGGCGACAGGTCAAACAGCAAAATTGCAAGGGTTATAATTTCCACATTATGAGTGACACCACATGCTCGTCAGTATAGAAATAGCAAGGTAAATGGATGGATGCAGAGGTAATATAGGAAGGAATGCTTCAAATTCCTTGGCACGGAGACCAGTTTCAGGACAGGAGCAATCTTGTACAGAAAGGATAGGCTTCATCAAAATACAGCTGGGACCACTTTCCAAGCTCAGACATAACTTCTGCTGAAGAGGAGAATTTAAACTAATATGGCAGGGAGGAAGGAAGAAAACAAGATGGGGAAATAAAAGAAAGCAAAAATGGCAAAATACTAAGGTAAAGGGGAAAAAGAAAATAATGGAAGGGGCTACAATTTTTGGATTTTTGTGCTAGATCTGAAACATAAATGGTCACTCCTATAAGCACACCTCATATCAAATACAATCTAGAGTGTACCCAATAATTAGTTAAATGGTTGCGTGATTCAGAGATCATAACAGAGAACCCTCAGTGTGCATTAAAATCAATAACTGGTTATTCTACACAAGATACATGAATGCACAGTATACAGTTTTCACAATGAGAACAATCAACCTTACTATACTCCTTGGTTATGAAAAACAATAAGGATGCAACTTACTAACTGGTTTAAACATTGAATCAACACCTCTAATTTAACTCACCTTCCCCAGACAGGCTATTGAAGTTAGTTGACCTGAACTTTTAAAACATAATACACAGCTTCTGGTTATTGGTTTGAGACCACTTTTTTTTTTGAGGGATAGAAAGTAACATAAATTGACAGACATAGACTGACTTCTCTAGTCTGTGAAATGGTGGGTCTCAGTCCATTGAGCTATCAAATTTGCTACCCTTCAATATGAGTATGAGGCTCCTCAGCATGTGTCTGCATCTGCTTTCTAATAAGTATTTCAACTCACCATGACAAACAGCCTCTGGTTTCAGGCTTACTGTTAAGATGCTGAGAGAAATAACATAAGTTTGAGAAAAAAAAAGCTCAGGCAACAAATGCAAAATCTAAATGATGAGGAGGAGCGGAAGAGGATTTAAAAACCACGCCAAAACCTCAGAGATTCAGAGAGAAGTAGCAGGAGAGGAGCAGGAGGTTTGGTAGCAAATCAAAAATTGAAAAGTGACGTCACATTCAACAGAGAACGTGGGGAGACAGAAAGCCGGAGTGAGTATATCGGTCAGCTTTTAATTTCATCTAAGTTAACCAAAATAGGAAATAAGACTTGTTCGATTAAGTCGAGAGGAGAGAGAGCACGCGCACGAGAGGAGCACAAGCAATAGAGAAACCAACAGGGAGGGTATTGGTTCAAATTAGGAGCTGAGAAATAAAACATTTTTAATTTGGGGTCGTGTAACAGCAAGTGTCGTAATAACAGTATAAACACAGAGCAGGACTAGAGGTATTAATTGCTATTGATTTTAAACAATTTATTTATTACCCTGTTTAAACAAGGAATTATAGGGTTTTTGTTTTAGATCGTGGACAGGCAGATGCGACTTGTTGCTTGCAATTTCTGCGCCATATAGGAACTTCAGGACAAGTCATGTATCTTGGGTGACTGCATGTGTAGGAAGTGTCCCCAGCTCGAGAGGCAGCTGGAATAACTGTGGAGCATCAGGGAGCAGGAGAGTTTCCTGGATCATACATTCCAGGAGGTGATCACCCCACGGCTGTAGGGGTTCAAGATAGTAGGTGGGTGGCCATCCAGAAGAGTAGAAAGAGACAGCAGGTGCAGGACTCTTAGGGGTATGTGTCACTCTCAAACCAGTACTCAGGTTTGGAAAGTGTTTAGAGTGACGACACCTTGAAGGAATGCAGTCCAAACCATGGTATCAATGGGCAAGGGACAGTACAGGAGGGAGCAACAAAGTGCAGAAATGCAGTTATTATAGGTGATTCCAAAGTCAGGGGAACAGACAAGCATTTCTGTAACCATTATTGTGAGTCCCGCATGGTGTGTTGCCTCGCTGATGCCAGGGTGAAGGGCATCACAGAGAGGGTGCAGGATATTCTGCAGGGAATGGGAGTGAGCCAGATGTTGTGGTGCACATTGGTACCAACGACATAGCAAGGGCAGGTATTGAGGTCCTATGGTCAGATTTTCAAGAGCTAGGGAGGAAGTTAAAGAGTAGGACCTCGAGGGTAGTAATCTCTGGATTACTCCCAGTGTCAATTGCTAGTGAGAGCAGAAATAGAACGATAGGGAGGATCAATGCGTGGCTTGAAGCATGGTGCAGGAGGGAGGGCTTCAGGTTCTTGGGGCATTGGGACCAGTTCTGGGTCAGGAGGCACCAATTCAAAAGGGACAGGTTGCCCCTCAACAGGACTTGGACCAACGTCCTTGCAGGGAGATTCACAAGTGTGGTTGGGGTGAGTTTAAACTAAATTAGCAGGGGGATGGACACCAGCATATAGAAGTAGAAAAGAGGACTAAGGTGCATAAGGTAAGAGTGTTAGACAGTACTGCCAAGGTGCATACAATACTGGGAGAGATAGATAGCACTAGAGTAGGCAACAGTAAGTTTTGAGGTGGGGGCAGAGCAGGGGAGGAAGTAAAGTCGAAATCAGAGTTAATGTGCATGTATGTGAATGAGTGTAGTAATAAGATTAAGTTATAAGCGCAGATTGACATGTGGGAATATGATATTGTGGCTATAACAGAGACCCGGCTCAAAGAAGGGCAGGACTGGATGTCAAATATTCCTGGATGTTCAGGAAAAATAGGAAAGGAAGATAACGGGTTGGAGTAGTGGGATTGATTAAGGAGAGTATTACCATGCTTGAGAGAAAGGATATCCCAGCGGAGTCAAGGACAGAATCTATTTGGTTAGAGCTAAGGAACAAAAACGGTGCAATTTCATTGCTCAGTTTAGTTTATAGGCCACCAACTAGTGGAAAGGGTGTAGAGGAACAAATTTGCAAGGAAATTACAGAGAGATGCCAGAATTATAGAGTAGTAATAATGGGGGACTCTTAATTATCCAAATATAGACTGGGATAGTAGTAGTGTAAAGGGGAGAGAGGGGCAGGAGTTCCTAGAGTGTGTTCAGAAAAGTTTTCTACAGCAGTATATTTTCAATCCAATGAGAAAGGAGGCACTGCTGGACCTGGTTCTTAGGAATGAGGTGGGTCAGGTGGATCAAATATCAGTAAGAGAACATTTAGAGGGCAGTGATCATTGTATCATAAGGTTTAGGTTGGCTATGGGAAAGGACAAAGAACAATCTACAGTAAGAATAATTAACTGGGGGAAAGCCAACTTCAATGGAACAAGAGTGGATCTGGATCGAGTAAATGGGAATCAAAGGTTGGCAGGAAAAACCGTAGCTACATCCAACAATGGGCTACCTTCAAGGAAGAGAAAGTTCAGGCAGTCAAGGTATATTCCCTCATAGGGGAAAGACAGAGCAAACAAATCCAGAGGTCCCTGAATGACAAAAGAGATAGAGATGAAGAAGAAAAAGTGAGCTTATGACAGATGTCAGGTAGATAATACAATGTAGAATCAGGCTGAATATAGAAGGTTCAGAGGGGGAAGTGAAAATGCAAATAAGAGAAGAAAAGAGCGAGTGTGAAAAGAGACTGGCAGCTCAAATAAAAGGGAATCCCAAAGTCTTCTATTGGCATATAAACAGTAAAATGGTGGTAAAACGTGGAGTCGGGCCGATTAGAGACCAAAGGGGAGATTTACACATGGAGGCAGGGGGAATAGCTGAAGTATTAAATGAATACTTTGCATCTGTCTTTACCAAGGTAGAAGATGATGCAACAAAAACAAGAAATGCCGGATTCACTCAGCAGGTCTGGCAGCATCTGTGGAAAGAAAAGCAGAGTTAACGTTTCGGGTCAGTGACCCTTCTTCGTTAACTCTGCTTTTCTTTCCACAGATGCTGCCAGACCTGCTGAGTGAATCCGGCACTTCTTGTTTTTGTTTCAGATTTCCAGCATCCGCAGTATTTTGCTTTTATTATAGAAGATGATGCAATGCAGGCCACAGTGAAAGAGGAGGTAATTAATACATTGGAAGGATTTAAAATTGTTAAGGAGGATCTATAGATAGGCTGCCAATACTTAAAGCTGATAAAACACCAGGGCCAGATGAGATGCATCCAAGGATACTGAGTGAGAGTGGAAATTGAAGAGGCATGGCCACAATTTTCCAGTCTTCCTCAGACTCAGGGTGGTGCCAGAGGACAGGAAAATTCCAAATGTTACACCCTTGTTCAAAAAAGGATGTAAAGATAAGCCCAGCAACTACAGGCCAGTCAGTTTAACTTCGGTGGTGGGGCAGCTTCTAGAAACAATAATTCAGGACAAAATAGTCACATGGACAATAGCAAGTTAATTCGGGAAAGCCAGCATGGATTTGTTACAGGAAAATCCTGTTTAACTAACTTGCTGGAGTTTTTTCAAGGGATAACTGAGTGGGCTGATGAGGGCAATGCTGTTGATGTGGTGTACATGGACTTCCAAAAGACATTTGATACAATGCCACATAACAGGCTTGTGAGCAAAGTGATAGCTCCTGGAATAAAAGGGACAGTAGCAACATGGATATGAAATTGGCTAAAGTGACAGGAAACAGACAGTAGTGGTTAATGGATGTTTTTCGGGCAGGGTGAAGGTTTGCAGCAGAGGTCCCCAAGGATCAGTGTTGAGACCCTTGCTTTTCCTGATATATATTAATGACCTAGACCTTGGTGTACAGGGCACAATTTCAAAGTTTGCGGATGATACGAAACTTGGAAGCATTGTGAACTGTGAGGAGGATAGTGTAGAACTTTAAAAGGATTATAGACAAGTTGGTGGAAGGGGTGGATAGTTGGCAGATGGAGTTCAATGCAGAGAAATGTGAAGTGATTCATTTTGGTCAGAAGAACATGGAGAGACAATATAGAATAAAGGGTGCAATTCTAAAGTGGGGGGGTGGGGGGGAAAAGGAACATAGGGACCTGAGTGAATATGTGCATAAGTCATGGAAGGTGGCAGGACAGGTTGGGAGAGCAATCAATAAAGCATACAGGATTCTAGGCTTCATCAATAGGGGCATAGAGTACAAGAGCAAGGAAGTTATGTTGAACTTGTATAAGACACCAGCTCAGACTCAGCTGGAGTATTGTGTCCAGTTCTGGGCACCACATTTAAGGAAAGATGTGAAGGCATTAGAGAGAGTACAGAAAAGATTCATGAGAATGGTTCCAGGGATGAGGAACTACATTTATGAAGATGGATTGGAGAAGTTGGGACTGTTTTCCTTGAAGAGAAGGCCCAGAGGAGATTTGATAGAGGTGTTCAAATCATGTCTGAACAGAATTGATAGGGAGAAACTGTCCCCACACATGAAAGAATCGAGAACATGAGGGCACAGATTTATGGTAATTGCCAAAAGAAGTAACGACAACATGAGGGAAAATGTTTTCACGCAGCGAGTGGTTGGGATCTGGAATGCACTGCCATAGAATGCAGTGGAGCAGGTTCAATCGAGACATTAAGAAGGGAATTTGACTATTATCTGAAAAGGAAGAATGTACAGTGTTATGGGGAGAAGGTGGGGGAATGGCACTAAGTGAATTGCTCACTCGGAGAGCTGGTGCAGACACAATGGGCCGAATGGCCTCCTTCTGTGCTGTAATAATTCTGTGATTAAAAACAGTATAGATGAGATAGAGGGGGAAATCTGTAAACAGTTCCGAGAGACATGCAAGCACAACAGAGAAAAAGTATTCAATTATTTTAACTATGCCAAGATAAACAAAGGAAAAGGTAAAACATTGGTCGAAGTGAGGAACACTTTTTTTTTACAATGCATCCAAGAACGCTCCTGGTCATTATTTTTCCAGTGCAAGGAAAGAAAAATTGCTTGAATGAGTTGGGGAAATTAAAATGGAACAAATAATTGAGGTGAGGATCGGAAAACAAGTGCGAATAAGCAACTGGAACATAGTTAGGTTCAACACAAGAACGAAAGGTTCAACACGAGATGGAAAGGATGACAATGAGTGCAAGCTAAAGGTGTCGGACTGGAAAATACAAAGTCCAAAGAGATAAAAAGCAATCTAATCCAAGATGATTGGGTGGAAAAGTTAGCAAACAGGCACAAGATCAACAGTGGGAAATCTTCAAATATAACATTGATGGAGTACGAGAAGGGTATGTTCCCATAAACTGAAAAAGGGGGCACATTCAAAGAAGAGTTCAGTGAATTAAAATAAATAAACTTAAAAGGGAGGAATATTATAAAATTAGAGTTAACAGATGTGTAAAAACATAAGAAATACAGGGAGGTTAAACAGTGGGAAGGTGGTGTTGGTGGTGGTGGGGGGGGGGGAAGGGGGAGGGGGGATGGGGGTGTGGGGGGGGGGTGGGGGGTGGGGTGGGGGGTGGTGTTGTAAAATGGAGCAGGAGGCCTGGGAGGCCCTTCCCAACCTGCTCCTGCTTCCTCCGCCACTTTACGCAGGGCGGCAGCGACAAAAACAGCCCGTCCGCCCCAAGCCAATGAAGGCCCTTAATGGCCACTTAAGGGCCTCTGCCCGCCGCCGCCACAGGGATTTTACCCGTGGCAAGCGGGTGGCCCAGGCCAGAGAAAAGCCACCTGTTAAAAGCATAAGGCTCTCTGACGGCCTTGGTGGGGGTGGAGGGGAGCCCTCATGATCGGGCACCTGTGCCCGATGGAGGGCCACCCCAGCTGTCCCAACCACCCCCAATACACAACACGCCGCCTGTCCCCCAATCGACCACCCTTGCCTCGTCTGGGCCCGACCGATCACCCCCGGAGAGGCAACAAAAACTTACCTTGGTTCCGGGCTTCCTGACGTCTTCATCTTGAAGCTGGGCTGCAGTGCCAGCAGTGGCCACCGCTCCCAGTGCCGCTGCTGGGACTAAGAGCTGCCGGCCCGCTGATTGGACGACAGTTCTGTTAGGCAGGACTTCAAAGAACAAAGAACAGTACAGCACAGGAACAGGCCATTCGGCCCTCCAAGCCTGTGCCGATCTTGATGCCTGCCTAAACTATCACCTTCTGCACTTCCGAGGCCCATATCCCTCTATTCCCTTCCTATTCATGTATTTGTCAAGATGTCTCTTAAACATCGCTATCGTATCTGCTTCCACCACCTCCCCTGGCAGCAAGTTCCAGGCACTCACCACCCTCCATGTAAAAAAACTTGCCTCGCACATCCCCTCTAAACCTTGCCCCTCGCACCTTAAACCTATGCCCCGTAGTAACTGACTCTTCCACCCTGGGAAAAAGCTTCTGACTATCCACTCTGTCCATGCCGCTCATAACTTTGTAAAACTCTATCATATCACCCCTCCACCTCCGTCGTTCCAGTGAAAACAATCCGAGTTTTTCCAACCTCTCCTCATAGCTAATGCTCTCCAGACCAGGCAACATCCTGGTAAACCTCCTCTGTACCCTCTCCAAAGCCTCCACGTCCTTCTGGTAGTGTGGCGACCAGAATTGCACGCAATATTCTAAGTGTGGCCTAACTAAGGTTCTGTACAGCTGCAACATGACTTGCCAATTTTTATACTCTATGCCCCGACCGATGAAGGCAAGCATGCCGTATGCCTTCTTGACTACCTTATCCACCTGCGTTGCCACTTTCAGTGACCTGTGGACCTGTACACCCAGATCTCTCTGCCTGTCAATACTCCTAAGGGTTCTGTCATTTACTGTATACCTCCCACCTGCATTAGACCTTCCAAAATGCCTCAAACGAGTGGAAGTCCCATCTAAGAACAATTAAAGGCTGGGGACTCGCAAAATCCGGGTCAGATCCCCAGGCCAGGCGGAAGTGGGTTCGCCACGGACTTTTCAGTGAGTGGACGGTTCCCGTCCGCCAAGGGTAAAATCCTGGCTTAGTTTTTATAAAAAGGAAAAATAACAATTCAAATCAAGATGGTAGTTCGGGGATAAGTAGGGGAATGTATTTGTGAAGGTATAGCAAAGATATTGGCCCAGACTTTGATGTAGACGCGACTGTGAGGCTATCAGCACTCGCCATTATTAAGCAGTAAATTCAACAGCAACTTCCGGCATCCACACATGTGCAATTAAACATCAAAATCACAAAGTTGCTCTCTGAGATGTCCTACGCCTCCAGGTGCTTCACTACAAGCACATCTCACCAAGAGACTCGGCATTGAAATACATGAAGTGCCCTAAGTTGCAGTACTTATCCACTAGAAACCCACTAAACATGCCAGAAAAAGTTTGGGCTTGTCTATTTCAGTGTACTCGAATTTTTAATGGCATGATAAGTCTTAATTACTGCCAAACTGCCTCCCGAGCATTGAAAATTAACTTTAAGTGTGGAGTCTTATTCCTTCAGATTTTAAAATTTGAGAGATAATACAGGAAGGGATTTAGTCCAGGAAAGACATTAGCAGAATTCAAAATGGATATTTCACCAGGCTGGAATGACACATTGAGGCATTAGAATCACAAAAGAGATAGCAGGAGGTCAGATTTTTACATTTTTTAACCCCATTTAGAGATGTAAATTGTGTTAGGGGATTGAAGGATAGCCTTACAAAAAAAAACTTGCGTTTATATATTTTCAAAACCACCGGATGTCATTTTACAGCCAATGAAGTATTTTTGAAGTGTAATCACTGTTGTAATGTAGGAAATGAGGCAGCCAATACACACAGAAGCTCCCACAAACAGCAATGTGATAATGACCATAGTATCTGTTTTCGTGATATTGATTGAGAGATAAATATTGGCCAGAACACTCCCCTGCTCTTCTTCAAATAACATGGGATCTTTTATGTCCACCTGAGAGGGCAGATGGGGCCTCTGTTTAATGTCGCATCATAAAAATGACACCTCTGAAATGCAGCACTCCTAAGGACTGCAATGGTTTATCAGCCTTGATTTTTGTGCTCAACTCGTGGAGAGGGTCTGGAACCCACAAGCTTCTGAGTGCTAACAACTGATCCAAGGCTGACACAGTTAGAATTAGAATTAGAATTAGAATATTACAGCGCAGTACAGGCCCTTCGGCCCTCGATGTTGCGCCGAGCTGTGAAACCATCTGACCTACACTATTCCATTTTCATCCATGTGTCTATCCAATGTCCACTTAAATGCCCTTAAAGTTGGCGAATCTACTACTGCTGCAGGCAGGGCATTCCACGCCCTTACTACTCTCTGAGTAAAGAAACTACCTCTCACATCTGTCCTATATCTATCACCCCTCAACTTGAAGCTATGTCCCCTCGTGTTTGCCATCACCATCCGAGGAAAAAGACGCTCACTATCCACCCTATCTAACCCTCTGTAACAGTTCTGTTTGAATAGGAATTGAGTAATAATCCGAGTAATGAAAGACCAGTTAGCCCAACATCAATTGTGGATAAGCTCTTAGAATCCATAATTCAAGATCAGATTAGTGAGCATTTAGAGACATGTAAGATAGTCAAAGGCAGCCAATCATGGATTTATTAAAGGAAAACTGTGCTTGTAAAAGGATTGATTGGATTGAAAGAAGAAAAAGGAATAGATGTAGTCATGTTTATGGATATTCAGAAGACATTTATTACAAAATTTCAGGCATATAGTTGAGAAAATGTAGGAAGCATGGACAGAAAGTTGGTTAAGAGACAGTGAACAACAGATTAGCGTTAATGGTGATGCTGGGATTAGCAGAGGATATGAGTCCAGGTACCCTAGGGGCCAGTCCTGACTCCACTTTTATTTTCCGTATTCATAGATGATTTAAACTTGGGAAGAGAAAACTTAATTATGACGTTGCTGACAACAGAAAGTGAGATTATAAAAGACTGGAGGACATTACAGATTAGCTAAGTGAGGGTACAAGTGGCAGGTTAATTTTTTTTGCAGTATATTGTGAGATACTACATTTTGGGAGAGAAAGCAAAGATTGAGAGTATACATTCAATAGAAAAATGCTAAAGGATGTGGAGGAACAGAGACTTAGGGTGCAAATATGTTATTCCTTAAAAATGCAAATCATAAATAAAGGCTAGTATCACTTTGGATTTTATATATAGGAGCATAGACCACAACAGCAAAGAGTTTACCATACATTTATACAGTGCCGTGGTTACACCATAGTTAGAGTGCTGAAGTTTTAGATATCCCATTATAGAAAGGATATATATGTCATAGAGAGCATATAATGTAGTTTCACAAGGGATGAGAAAATATATTCGAGAGAGACATGAAATAATGGAACATTCAATAACAAAAAAATTCAGTGATTGAAATAAATAACACTCATTAAGTGTTATAAACATAAGTTACCATCTCCATTTAAAAACATGTACTAACAATCAATCTTAAATGATAAATGGGAGTCTGGCCCACAGTTCTCATATCTGTGGAGCTATAATTAAATAAAGGTTTTAGCAAAGCTCAAGTGAGTCCAGAATTTACACTATAACCAATCGAAGTATTTCAGTAAGTCACCCAAAATCAGGGATTCCCTAAACAAAGAAAACTCTCCTTTTCGACAGTTTATTCTACATGCAATTACCTCTAATAATATTTTAGCCAATAAGATAACTTCTCACATTTGTCATTGCAATTCCTGCTATATACAGGCACTTATAATTAACAACACTACCATAAAGGATAGGAATTATAAGTGTACATATTTTGTTGTTTTCAATGACCTGATTACTTATACAAGACAATAAAGCACATCTGCTTTGCTTTCTTCTTATAATTTTATTTGTTTTTGTTTCCCTGTATATTAGTACAAACGAAACACATTTCATTTCACTACCATAATTTGTTGTTGATTATTTTTTCAACTGTCTTTCCATTTGATAAATATAGATTCCAAATGCATAGATTTTACAAAACTAAATTGTTTGTTAACTTCTATGTTTCTGTAACAAAATTATTTCAGATTAAGAGTTAGAAATTTTCAGGCCAACTATTAGAATGCATGAAGTGATTTATTTTGGTAGGAAAAATCAGAAGAGGCAATATAAACTAAACAATATAATTTTAAAGAGGATGTAGGAACAGAGACGTGGAGTTACACGTTCACAAGTCACAAAGGCTGTCAAATAAAAGCGTACAGCTTTATTAATAGAGGCATAGCGTATGAAAGTAAAGAAATTACATTAAACCTTTAGAAATCACTGGTTAGGACCCAGCTGGAGTATTATGGCTATTTCTGGGCACTACACTTTAGAAAGGATCTCAACACCTTGAAGAGGGAGATTTATTGGGATGGCATCAGGGATGAAAACCTTCGCTTACATCGAAAGCTTAGAGAAACTGAGGTTGTTCTTAGACTAAAGAAGGTTAAGGGGAGATTTTATGGAGATTTTCAAAATTATTAAGGTCTTTGATAATGTAAATAAGGAGATCTTTTCTAATGGCAGAAAGGTCAGTAACAAGAGGACGCAGATTTAAGGTAATTAGCAAAGTATCCAGAGGTGAGATGAGGGGGAAAATGCCAAATGAGTTATCAACTGGAATACACTGCCCAAGGAATGGTGGAACCAGATTCAGTAATAACTTTCACAATGGATTTGGATAAATACTAGAAACGGAAAGATTTGGAGGGAGAAAGAGAACAGGGGAGTGGGACTAATTGTTAACTTTTTCAAAGAGCTAGTACAAGCACAATGGGCTGAATGGTTTCCTTCTGCGTTGTATCATTCCGTGAGATGATTTCACAGCATGTCACATTTCAATGTCAACTGTGCCAAAAGTATAACTCAATATATATGTTGCACCACAAAAAACACTTTAGAAAAGCCACAAAAGATGTTTCTCCAAAAATTCTCCAATCTATAATAAAAAGCAAAAAAAAACACTTACTTTTATAAATAATGATCCTCTAAAATCTTTAAATGCGAACTACCAGAAACTCAGCCCATCCACTTTCTAAGTTTACCTGAACTACTACACCTGTCCACTTCCTACTACAATGGGTCTTTTAACAGCGGTCCGTGGACGTGCCAAGAAATAAGACACTTGTAGACCTCGTTGCAGCTGATTTTAACGCATTTCTCTTTGTTTGCAAATTAGAACAACATATATTAATTTGCAGCTGAACGAGGCCCGCGGTTGTTGATCAGGCAGGGTAATAGACGGCAGCGGATGACGCGTTGTCCTGCGAGGACCCGGTGAAGATGGCGGGCGGGCAGCAGTCGGTTCTGTTCGTCTGTTTGGGTAACTGTATTCTCGCGGTCGGCTTGTGGCGGTGCGGGTGCGGCCAGCGCGCGCGCGCGGGGGGGGGGGGGGGGTCACTTGACCAGCGACCGTTAAAGCGTGCAGTTATCAGCGGGTTGGCAGGCGGCTCGGCTATATTGCGGCCAGCCCTATTCCAGGTCGCTGCTGCTGCCGTCACTTAGAAGTTCTTGAAACTATAACCCCCTAACCCCTTCGGAGGCTTCTCTCGTCCCTGTAGGTTTTTAAACGGTGTGACATGTCACTGCTCCATTTGAGTCTCTGATCTGCCGCTGACTGCATTGACGCTTTCATTCTTGGAACCACATAGCGTGAGGATGTTCGGACCGCCGTGCCTCTGCCGGCTCTCTGGCACAGATATCCAATTAGTTCCACTCCCCAGCTCTTTGTACATTCTGCTCTCTGCGCGGTCACTAAGGCTGCCTTGTCTCCACCTCAGTAACATCACCTGCCTCAGCTCATCTGCTGAAACCCTCATCCATACTTATGTTATCTCTAGATTTGATACTTCTGGGTGTACTCCCACATTTTAACCTCTGTAAGCTTGAAGGTCATGGAAAATTCTGCTGTCTGTGCCCTAACACCAATCCCATTCACTTCTCTGCTGACTGGCCTAGTTTGGCTCCCTGTTCAGCAAAGTCTCAATTTTAAAATTCTCACCCTTGTCTTCAAATCCGTCCATAGCTTCTCCCTATCGCTGAAATCTCCTCCAGCACTATAACTGAGATAGCTGTACTCCTCTACTTCTGGACTCTTGAGCATGCCCAATTTTAACTATTCTACTGTTGGTGGCTGTGCCATCAGCTGTCAAGGCTCCAATCTCTCTAATTCTTGCCCCCCCCCCCCAAAAAAACCTTTTGCCTCTCAACCTCTCTTTTCTCCTTTGAGAGGCTCCTTAAAGTTTTCTTTGTTCACCAAGCATCTGCCCTAATATCTCCTTATGTGGTTTGATATCAGGTTTCTTTTTGATATTGCACTCTGAAAGTGCCTTGGGACAGTTTATTACATTAGAAGTGCTATATAAATGCAAGTTGTTCCCTTAGAGCCCTGCAAATTTGTCCTTTTAATGTACTTATCCAATTCCCTTTGAAAGTTGTTCAATCTGCTTCCACCACCTTTTCAGGAAGGTGGCTCTGGCATAAGGAGGAATACTTCAGATCCAATAAAGACAAATCAAAATATTTTCTGAATGGAAAGAGACCAGGAACAGGAGGAGCAAAGGAATTTAAGTGTCTGTGTATGCTCATCATTAAAAGCTCGTGCATGACAAAAAGTAATCAAAAAGGCTAATTAAACATTTGCCTTTGTAGAAAGGGGACTGAAAAACAAAAGTGAGAAAATTATTTTGGTAGTGTAAGATCTTGGTCTGACCCCATCTAGAGTACTGTGTTCAGTTTTAGGCACTGCACCTCAGGACAGATGTATTGTCTTTGGGAGAGGGTACAGCACCAGGATGATTCCAGGCCTTAAAGAATTACTTTTTGAGGACAGTTTGCATAAATGTGGCTTGTATTTCCTTGAGTTTAAAAAGTTGCGATTGAAAGTGATAAGATTCAATAGGGTAGCTAATGAGAAACTATTTGCTCTTTTAGGGGTATCAACAACAATCTTCATGTTAGAGGTAGGTTGTTTAAGAATGAAATCAGGAAGCACTATTCTCAGACTAGAGGAAATATGGAAATTTCTGTTCCCAAAAGAGTGAATACTGGGCCAACTAAAATGTTAAGTGATCGATCAGATTTTTGTTAAGGGCATCAAAGGGTAGCGCTCAAAGCCAAGAAAATAGATTAAGGAAAATATCAGCTGTGGTCTGATTTATTGGTAGGAACAAGTTTGAGGTGCTAAATCAGTGTTGTCCAACGTATAGCCCACGGGCCAGGATCCAGCCTGCCAAATGTTTCCATCTGGCCTGCGGGTGTAAACTGTACCCGGCCTTGCCGCGGGTCCATGACTGGGGCTGAGAACTTACTTCTTGCAGACCGGCTTTTTAAAAAAAATCGCAAGTCACAGTTGTCAGGTGCTGACATCAGAATCAGCAGTTTCTGAATTTCGGACAGTTTCAGGGTTTTCCAGTGGGTTCTGGCTTTTATTTTAAAGCCTGCCAGTATAAATCAGGAAATTACAGCTGCATGTAGCAAGGGCAATACAGTAATAATGGGAGACGTCAGTTTACATATAGATTGGGTAAACCTAATTAGCACAAATGCTGTGGAGGATGAATTTCTGGAGTGTGTACAAGATGGGTTTCTGGAGCAGTATGTTGAAGAATCAACTAGGGATCAGATTATTTTAGATTTAGTATTATGTAATGAGAAAGGGCTAAATAATCTTGTTTTTAAGGAGCCATTAGCAAATAGTGACCATAATATGATAGGATCCTACATTGTTTGAAAGAGATGTAGTTCATTCTGAAACTAGGGTCATAAAACTGAACAAAGGAAACTGTGAAGGTCTGAGGGCCAAGTTGGCTATGGATTGGGAAAATACATTAAAAGATTTGACAGTAGGCAGGCAATGGCTAGTATTTAAAGACGTATTACATGGTTCACAACAAATATACATTCCTCTAAGACACAAAAACCCAAAAGGAAAGGTGAATCAATCGTGGCTAACAAAATAAGTTAGAGATTGCATTAGGTCAAAGGAAGTGGCTTATAAGGTTGCAAGAAAAAGTGGGAAGCCTGAGGATTTGGAGCAATTTAGAGTCCAAGAAAGTGATAAAGGGAAAAGAGATTATGAATGCAAGCTAGCTAGAAACAAAGGCAGACTGTAAAGGTTTCTTTAGGCATGTGAAAAGGAAATGATCAGCAAGGACGAATGTGGGTCTATTGCAGGCAGAGATGGGAGAGTTTGTGGTGGAGAATGAGGAAATGGCAGAGACTAAACAATTACTTTGTGTCTGTCTTCATGGAAGAAGACACAGAATATCTCCCAGAAATACTAGGGAACCAAGGGACTTGTGAAAATGAGGAACTGAAAGCAATTAGCATCAATAAAGAGCTAGTACTCAAAAAAAAAAATCAATTGGATTGAAAGTTGATAAATCCCCTGGACCAGGTGAGCTACATCCCAGAGTACTGAAAGAGGAGATAGTGGATTGTTATCTTTCAAAATTCTACAGATTCTGGAAGGGTTCCTGCAGACTGGAAAGGAGCAAATGTAAATTGAGGGAAGGTGGGGATGTGGTAGGGAATATGGGATTAATGTAAGATTAGTATAAATGGGTGGTTGATGGTCGGCATGAATTCCATGGGCCGAAGGACCTGTTTCAGTGTTGTATCTCTCTATGATTCTAGCCCCACTATTTAAGAAGGGAGCAAGAGAGAAAACGGAGAACTACAGACCCGTTAATTTGACAGTAGTGAAAAATGTTAGAATCTATTTTAAAGGATAAAGGATGAGATAACTGGACACTTGGAAAATAATGGTAGGATTGGGCAAAGTCAGCATGGATTTGTGAAAGGGAAATCATGTTTGACATGTTTTTTGAGGATATTACTTGTAGCATAGATAAAGGAGAACAAGTGGATGTGGTGTATTTGGAATTTCAGAAGGCTTTTGATAAGGTCCCACACAGGGGTTTAGTAAACAAAATTAAAGCACATGGAATTGGGGGTAATATACTGCAGTGGACTGAGAAATGGTTAACAGACTGAAAGCAGAGTCGGAATAAATAGGTCATTCTCAGGATGGCAGGCTGTTACTAGTGGGGTGCCGCAAGGATCAGTGCTTGGGCCACGTTTGTTCACAATCTATATAAATGATTTGGATGTGGGGACTAAATGTAGTATTTCTAATTTTGTTGATGGCACAAAACTAGGAGGGAATGTAAGTTGTGAGGAGGATGCAAGGAGGCTTCGAGGGGATTTGGACAGGCTACATGAATGGGCAAGAACATGGCAGATGGAATATAATATGAGTAAGTGTGAAGTGATCCACTTTGGTAGAAAAAACAGAATTGCAGAGTATTTCTTAAATAGTGAGAGGTTGGGAAGTGTTGATGTCCAAAGAGACCTGAGGGTCCTTGTTCATGAGTCACAAAAAGCTAGTATGCATGTGCAGCAAGCAATTAAGAAGGCATATGGTATGTTGGCCTTCATTGCAAGGGGATTTGAGGACAAGAGTAAAGATGTATTGCTACAATTGTATAAAACTTTGGTGAGACTGCACCTGAAGTATAATGTACAGTTTGGTCTCCCTATCTAAGGAAGGATATACTTGCCATAGAGGGAGTGCAACGGGGGTTCATCAGACTAATCCCTGGGATGGCGGGAGTGGCTTGAGGAGAGTTTGCAGAAAAGGCCTGTATTTTCGAGAGTTTCGAAGAATGAGAGGTGATCTCATTGAAATAGACAAAATTCTTACAGGGCGTGACAGGGTAGATGTGGATAGGATGTTTCTCTGGCTGGTGAGTCTAGAACCAGGCGACACAGTCTCAGAATAAGGGGCAGGCCATTTAAGACTGAGATGAGGGGGAGTTTCTTTACTCAGAGGGTGGTGAATCTGTGGAATTATCTATCCCAGAGGGCTGTGGAAGCTCAATCATTGAGTATGTTCAAGACAGAAATCAATAGATTTCTGGATATCAAGGGATATGGGGATAGTGGGGAAAAGTGGCACAGAGGTAGATGATCAGACAGGATCTGTCTGAATGGCGGAACAGGCTCGACAGGCCGAATGGCCTATGTCTGCACCTATTTCTTATGATCCTATAAAGAAAAGAGGACAGAGGGAGGGAGAGAAGGGGGGAAGTGAGGGAGAACGGCGGTAGAAGGAGGGAGGCGGGAGGACAGCAGGAGAGGGGAAGGGAGCGAGAGGGAGGATGGCAAGAGAGGGAGGGCATGGAGGGAGGGTGGCGAAAGAGAGAAGGAAGGACCGGGAGAGAGAGCGAGCGAGAGAGAGAGAACGAACGTTGTGGGGGAGAGGGAGGAGGGAGAGGAAGGGCAGGGAGGAGGGAGAGGAAGGAGGGAGAGGGAACAGACAGATGGGAGAGAGGACAGACAGTGGGAGAGAGAGAGAGAGAGAGAGAGAGAGAGAGTGAGTGAGAGAGAGAGAGAGGACAGACAGCGAGAGAGAGAGAGGGGAGGACGGACAGATAGCCAGAGAGAGACACCGGGAGAGAGAGGGAGCAGACAGACAGACGGACAGAGAGAGAGAGAGAGAGGACTGATAGAGGGCAGACAGACAGAGAGAGAGGGGGAGGACGGTGGGTGGGGTGGGGGGAAGGAGGGAGGGAGGATGTGGGGAGAGAGGGAGAGAAGACGTCGGGAGGGAGGACGTCGCGAGGGTGGGAGAGGGAGGGCGGCGAGGGAGAGGGGACAGACAGACGGAGGACAGATTGAGGGAGATCAGATAGAGAGGAGGATGGACGGACACAGATAAAAAGAAATAAAAGGGGTCAGAGAAAAAAAAGAGTGGGGAATGAGAGAGGGGGCAGGCGCAAGGGGACAGAAAAAGAAAGAAGGGGAGAGGGCGGGGGTGGGGGGACAGAGAGAGAAAGAAAGGGACGTGGGGGGGAAACAAACAGAGAGCGGGAAGAGAGCGTGATCAAGATCACTCTTGACGAATGGACATCTATCCGGAGTACTCTGCCTCGCTGCAAGTGTGCAGGCATACTTGACTATTCATGCAAACAAAAAAGTGCTAGGTATCTCACTTAGTGAGTGTCCAACATAGTGAAGGGAAAGTATGTCAACAAATTAGGCTTCTCATTTAAAGCTTCTCTTTAAAAAATGTACATTTGTTGTTTTGATAGTAAGATAGTTTTCTCTAATGCCTTTGTTTCCGAAATTGTCTCACCAGCCCCCTGTGTAAGAAAAAAATTGTAATGTGGCTCCCCCACGCGAACAGGTTGGACAACCCTGTGCTAAATCCTCCTGTTCCTGTGACCAGTCACCTGATAGTGTAGATGGTGAAAGGTCTCATTCATTCTGTCTGGTTGGCAGCATCTGAATATAAATTGGGGCATGAGCCACCATTGGCTTTGTCTGAGGTAGACTTGTGCTGAGGAATCGCGATGCTTATGTTGGCTCTTGAGTCATATAATCTTTTTCATACACCTGAGTGTATGTGAGTGAAACTATATGGCTTAGACAATGATTCTGTCTATGCAAGAGCTAAGTATAAAAATTACTGCTTAATAAGTTCATCTCTATTGAGAAACTTTGTTTCAGTATGTACCTTAATTATTCACAACAGCTAGAGCTGGATAGATTTTAATTTTACATACTTAAAACGGTGGTGTACTTGCTAGCAAATTATAAAGTTTGACAGAAAACTCATACAAGGCATGTTTGAAACTCTCTTTTAAGGCAACATTTGCCGATCTCCAATTGCTGAAGCCATCTTCAGGAAGCAGGTAACAGACCGGGGTATCATAAGCAAAGTAAGTCCTCACTTTTTCAAAAAATTCTATCATTTAGTTATGTTCTAAATATATAATCCTTCATAAGTGGACAAAGCCAGAGCATACTTGTGCTTGATACCATTCCCCACTGTCACCTTTGTGCTGAATCTGCGTTAGCAAATTTATCAGCAGTGGACACATGCAGGATTTCTGATTTAATTCCATATGTATGGTCTCAAGTTCGCACTTAACTTTCATACCATTACCGGTCATAATATAGGGAAAATTGTGTTATGTGAAAACCAATTCTTCATTCAATAATTAAGTACTTTTACATATTATGTATTTGTAAATCACAATAATACTAAAGATCTATTATTCTGATTATTTTCCAAGAGCATTATCTTACATTGAATCAATAGGATACACACAGGCCATTTAGCTTAAGTGGTCTCTGCCACTGTTTGTATTGCACATGAGAATCTTCTCACTGTAGTTATTCTCACCCTGCCCCACTATCCCTCTATTCCATTTGTCCTCATGTATACATCAAGCCTTCCCTCCTGAAATGAGTCAATGCTGTCTGCTTCAACCACTTCATGTGGCAATGAACATAAAAGCATAAGAAATAGTCGCAGGAGGAGGCTTTTTCAGCCCCTCAAGCCTGCTTCGCCATTTAATAAGATCATGGCTGATCTGTTTGTGGCCTCGACTCCACTTTTCCTGGCTGCCCCTCATAACCCTTGACTCCCTTGTTGATCAAAAATCCATCTAACTCAGCCTTGAATATATTCAATGGCCCAGCCTCTACTGCTTGCTGGGGAGAGAATTCCAAAGATTAGCGACCCTCTGAGAGAAGAAATTCCTCCTCTCCCCCTCTTAAATGGGTGACCCCTTATTTTGAAACTGTGCCCCCAGTTCTAGATTTCCCCCAAGAGGGAAAACATCCTGTCAACATCTACCCTGTCAAGCCCCCACAGAATCTTATATGTTTCAATAAGATTATCTCTCGTTCTTCTAAACTCCAATGGGTACAGGCTCAACTCTGCCTCATAAGCCAACCTCATCATTCCAGGAATCAGCCGAGTGAACCTTCTCTGAACTGCTTCCAATGTAAGTATATGCCTCCTTAAATAAGGAGACCAAAACTGTATACAGTACTTTAGGTCACCAATGTCCTGTACAGTTGTAGCAAGACATTCCTACTTTTATACTCAATCCCCCTTGCAATAAATGCCAACATTCCTTTTGCCGCCTTAATAATTTGTTGTGCCTACCTTTTGTCATTCATGTACAAGCACACCCAGATCCCTCTGTACTGCAGCATTCTGCCATCTCTCTCCATGTAAATAATATTCTTTGTGCCTTTCTATTCTTCCTGCCAAAGTGGACAACCTCACATTTTCCGACATTATACTCCATCTGCCAAATTTTTGCCTGCTCACTTAACCAATCTGTAATCTCTTTGCAGACACTTTGTGTCCTCCTCATTACTGACTTTCCTACCTATCTTTGTATTATCCACAAATTTGGCTACAATGCACTCGGTCCTTTCATCCAAGTCATTAATATAGATTGTAAATAATTGAGGCCCCAGCACTGATTCCCATGGCACTCCACTAGTTACAGTTTGCCAGGCTGAAAATGCCCCATTTATCCCAACTCTCTTTTTCCTGTTAGTTAGCCAATCCTCGAACCATGCTGATATATTACCCCCAATGCCATGAGCTCTTTGCTTCCAATTTCCATCCTTCTCTCATCTTCACATGGTCCATCTTCAACACTTCCCTTCCTCGACTTCTCTGTCTCCATTTCTGGGGATAGGCTATCTGCTAATATTCATTATAATCCCACCGACTGCCACAGCTACCTCAACTACACTTTCTCACACCATGCCTCCTGTAAGGACTCCATTCCATTTGCCCAGTTTCTTCCCCATTGCTTCTGATGATGCAACCTTTCACAACAGCATTTCTGGTATCTTCCTTTTTCCTCAACCAAGGGTTCCCCCCCCCCCCCCCCCCCCACTGTGATTGACAAGGCCCTCGACCGTGTCCAACCCATTTCCAGTACTTTTGCTCTCACCCCTTCCCCTTCCTCCCAGAGCCTCTTGACCTGACTTTCCACCCCACCAGCTTCCACCTCCAAATGATCATCCTGCACCATTTCTGCCACCTCAAGCATGATGCCACGACCAAATACATCTTCACTTTCCCTCCCCTCTCGACATTCCAAAGGAATCGTTCCCTCCGCAACACCCTGGTCCATTCCTCCATCACCCTGACACCATGTTCCTTCCCATGGCACCTTCCCATATAATCACAGGAGGTGTAACACCTGCCCTTTTTACCTCCTCTCTCCTCGCCATCCAAGGCCCCAAACACTCCTTCCAGGTGAAGCAGCGATTTACTTGTACTTCTTTCAATTTGGTATATTGTATTTGCTGCTCACAATACAGCCTCCTCTACATTGGAGAGACTAAACACAAATTAGCTGACCACTTTACGGAACGCCTTCGCTCAGTCCACAAGAATGACCCCAAGCTTCTGATTGCTTGCGATTTTAATTCACCACCTTGCTCTCACGCCCACATTTCTGTCCTCGGCCTGCTGCAGTGTTCCAGTGAAGCTCAACGCAAGCTCGAGGAACAGCGCCTCATCTGATTAGGCATGAACTCAACATTGAGTTCAACAATTTCAGACCAAGACCCTCCATTTGATTTTTTTTTAATCATGTGCCGGTCTTAAACTTGTTTTTCATGTTTTTGCTTTCGGACAGAGCTGTTTGTTATTCTGCCATTAACAAAATACTTTGTCCTTTACTACAACTATTACCACTCCCTTTGCCTTTTATTTCATGACATCTTTGTCATTTAATGTTTCCTGCCCTCTACCCTATCACAGACCTTCCCTTTTGTTCTTCCTCTCCCTTTTCACCCCCCCCCCCTTTCAATGGCATAAAACCCATCACATTTCTACCTTCCTTCGGTTCTGAAGAAGTCTTATTCAAACCGTCAACACTGCTTCTCTCTCCACTGATGCTGCCAGACCTGCTGAGTATTTCTCGCGCTTTCTGTTCTTTTCAGATTTCCAGCATCCGCTATATTTTGCTTTTATTACCATGAGCTCTTATGTAGTAACCTTTTATGTGGCACCTTTATCGAATGTCTTGGAAATTCAAATACACTACATTACTGGTTCCCCTTTATCCACCCTGCTTACTACATCCTCAAAGAACTCTAATAAATTTGTCAAACACAATTTCCCTTTCATAAAACCACGTTGACTGCCTGATTGCATTGTGATTTTCTAAATGTCCTTCCTGAATAATGAAATCTAGCATTTTCCCAATGACAGATGTTAGGCTAACTGGCCTAGTTTCCTGCTTTCTGTCGCACCCCCACCGACTTCTTGAATAGTGGTGTTACAGTTGTTGTTTTCCAATTTGCTGGGACCTTTCCAGAATGTAGAGAATTTTGGAAGATTACAACCAATGCATCCACTATTGCTATCGCCACTGCTTTTTATGACCCTAGGATGTAGACCATCCAGGTCCAGGGGACTTGTCAGCCTTCAGTTTTCCCAGTGCTTTCTCTCTCGTGATAGTAATTGTTTTAAGTTCTTCCCTCTCTTTTGCCTCTTGATTTTCTACTATTCTTGGGAGGCTTTTTGTATCTTCTACCAGGAAGGCAGATACAAAATACTTGTTCAAGGTCTCTGCTATTTCCTGTTTCCCATTATTCACTCCCTAGTCTAATCCTCTTGGGGACCAAAACTTACTCTTTTTATATATTTGTAGAAGCTTTTACTGTTTGTTTTCATATTTCTTGCTATTATACTCTAATTTCTCCCTCTTTTATTTTTTTTGGTGGTCCTCTGCTGGTTTCTGAAATGTTACCAATCTTTTGGCCTACCACTAATCTTCTCAGCATTGTACGCCTTTTCTTTCAATTTGATACCATCCTTAACTTCCTTAGTTAGCCATGGATGGTACATCTTTCTTAGTGGAATTTATCTTTGAGAGTTACGAAATATCTCCTTAAATGTGAGTTCCACATCCTTGCCATTCTCTGCAAAGAAATTCTCCTAAATTATTTACTTGATCATCGGTAGCTGTCTTCTATTTATGCCCACTTGCTCTGGATTCATTCACAATTGGAAAGAGTTTATCCATATCTACCGATTGAGCACCTTTGATTTTAAAGACTTTACTTGGGTCTCCTAGTCTTTTTCCAAGAGAAAAGAGCCCAAGCTGCTCAATCGTTCAGCATAGTTTCATCCTTCCATTTCTGGTAATAGTCTTGGAAATTTTTTCTGCACTTACTCCAGGATTTTGATATTTTTGCAGTAAACAGATCAGAACTGTGCACAGCACGCTGTGTGGTCTAACCAACGTTCTGTATAAATTTAAGGTTACCTCTCTGTGTTTATATTCTATTCCTTTAGGAATACCAGTAATTTGGCTGCATTCTTAATGCCCATATCAAACTTGAGTCACTACTTTTAACTATTTATGTATCTGTATTCTGATGGCCCTTTGCTCTTCTACCCCATTTTGGTTCGTTCTTTTCAAGGAATAAGTGGCCTCCTACCAAAATGGATCATCTCACACTTCAGTATACAAAATTTAATTTCATAGCTAGTTAGCTGCCAACACTCCTCTTTCCCCACCCCCGCCAAATTTGTGTCGTCTATAATGTTTTGACACCACCCCTCCAATTCCTGAGACTAAATCATTTACGTCGATGATAAGTAGCAGTAAGACCACAGATCCCTGCAGGACCTTCGAATTTCCATTATCTCAGGAAACTTAGCTTTATATCAATGTTTCTGTTTTTAATCCATTCTGTTACCTATGCCTTGACTCAATATTCTACCCATCTTTATTCTGGGTTCTGCTAGGACCAGTTGGTTGCAGACCTCATTATATAGCCTTATTCCAAATATGGGCAAAGCTGAATTCCAGAGGTGAGGCAAGAGTGACTTCCCTTGACATCAAGGCAGCATTTGACCAAGTGTGGCATCAAAAAGCTCTAACAAAATTTAAGTCAGTGGGTCCTTTCCTTTTTCTTTTTGGCCTCCTTGCCTCGAGAGACAATGGGTAAGCGCCTAGAGGTGATCAGTGGTTTGTGGAGCAGCGCCTGGAGTGGCTATAAAGGCCAATTCTAGAGTGACGGACTCTTCCACAGGTGCTGCAGGTAAAGTTGGTTGTTGGGGTTGTTGCACAGTTGGCTCTTTCCTTACACTGCTGTCTCTCTTTTCCTGCCAACTGCTGAGTCTCTTCGACTTGCCTTCCTTCAGTCCCGCCTTTATAGCTGTCCACCAGCTCTGGCGATCGCTGGCAACTGGCTCCCATGACTTGTGGTCAGTGTCCAAGACTTCATGTCGCGTTTGCAAACATCTTTAAAGCGGAGACACGATGGCTGATGGGTCAGATACCAGTGACGAGTTCCCTGTACAATGCGACCTTGGGAATCCTGCCATCTTCCATGCGGCTCACATGGCCAGGCCATCTCAAGCGCCGCTGGCTCAGTAGGGTGTACGTGTTGGGGATGTTGGCCGCCTCGAGGACTTCTGCGTTGGAGATACGGTCCTGCCACCTGATGCCAAGGATTCTCTGGAGACAGTGAAGATGGAATGCATTGAGATGTCGCTCTTGGCTGACAGACATTGTCCAGGCCTCGCTCAATGGGTATTGGAGGAAAAACTCTCCATTGGTTGGAGTCTTACTTGGTACAAATGAAGATTATTACTGCTGTGGTTGTTTGAAGCCAATCATCTTATCCCCTGGACATAACTGCATGAGTTACTCAGAGCAGTGTCCTGGGCCCAACCATCCTCAGCTGCTTCATCATGACCTTCCCTCCAATATAAGATCAGAAGTGGGGATGTTTGCTGATGATTGCACAGTACCATTCACAATTCCTCAGGTACTGAAGCAGTCGGTGCACACATGTAGAAAGACCTGGACAACACTCTGGCTTGGGCTGATAAGCGGCAGGCAATGACCATCTCCAACAATGGAGAATCTCACCATCTCCCCTTGACATTCAACAACATTACCATCGCTGAATCCCCCACCATAACCATCCTGGGGATTACCATTGACCAGAAACTTAACTGGACCAGCCATATAACTCTGTGGCAAGCTACAAGAGCAGGTCAGAGGCTAGAAATTCTGTGACGGGTAACTAATCTCCTGACCCCCTAAAGCCTGTCCATTTAAACATAAGTCAGGGGTGTGATGGAATACGCTCCACTTACCTGGATGAGTGCAGCTCCAACAGCACTTAAAAACCTCAACACTATCCAAGACAAAGCAGCTCACTTGATCACCCCATTCACCACTTTTAACATTCACTCCCTCCATCACCGGCGCACAGTGGCAGCAGTGTGTACCATCTATAAGATGCACTGCTGCAACTTGCCAAGGCTCCTTTGGCAGCATCTTCCAAACCCATATCCTCTACCATTTAGAAAAATAAGGCCAGCAGATGCATGGGAATGCCAGCACTTCCAAGTTCTCCTCTAAGCCACACAGCATCCTGACTTGAAACTATATTGCTGTTCCTTCACTGTCGTCGGGTCAAAATCCTGGAACTTGTTCCCGAACAGCACTGTGGGTCTAGCTACACTACATGGACTGCAGCGATTCGGAAGGTGGCTCACCACCACCTGCTCAAGAGCAGCTAGCATACGCACTAAATGCTGGCCTTGTCAGCCATGCTTACGTCCCAACAGCGAATCAAATAAATCATGTGTCTCTTACGTGGCCCCTTATTGAATACCTTCTCAAAGTTCACATATAATAATGGCCACTGCATTGCTCTTGTCTATCCTTGGTGTTACTATTGAAAAGAATTTAACAATGTCTTGTAAAGCTCTCTTTTTTTTTTTGTCTTTCACTCGCCAGTTGCCAATTAACTATTTTACGTTGCATCTTGTACCTTGCTGTACTTTTTTGCCAGTGGTTTATATTGAGGGAACACTACAAAGTGTTTCCTTGCCTTGCCTCATTTATATTTTACAGAAAGTAGTCCAAATACATTTTTGCTCAGTATTTTGTGTTTCTCAAGCTGGAAACTATGTATTTTAAAAGCTGCAAAATGTGCTTTGTGCTTCTTAAAAACATGCTTTGGCATCCTGATCTAGATGTGTGTTCTATTAATGTTGGGACAGCACCAAATCACTGTTCAGTTTTTTTTTGAAGGGAGGAATACATGCCACAAGCCTGTATGAACAAAGTTTGCAATATTCTTATTGCATTTCAAATGATTTTAAGAGCAAGTGCAATATATTGGTGCTATTCTGGCAACCTCAGCATTCAAAGGAAAATTGTGTGATTCGGACTTTCATCCAGCTTCAGTGTAATAGTTGTATTGAAGTTTGGTTCTAGTGAAGTTGGGAGTTAATACCACTTCTAAAATCTTAACAATGTGGCATTCATATAATTGATAGCGTAAACTTCTACTGACTGCATGGGGAAACAAACAGCATGGCACTTGTATTTCTTCCAGTGGAAAATAGACAGTGCAGCAACATCAACGTATGAAATAGGGAATCCTGCTGACGAACGGGGCCAGAGGTGTCTGATGAAACATGGCATTTCCACGAATCATATTGCCAGGCAGGTACTGTATCCCAATTGCTATTTGTTTTATTTGGGCTGTCAATTTTCTTTCTTATTGCAGTGGATGATAGACAGTGCTGGTGTAATTGACTTCAATGTTGGGAACTCCCCAGACTCAAGGGCACTAAGCTGTTTAAGACATCATGGCACTGAGACAGCACATAAGGCAAGACAGGTAGACCAACCAGCCTTTTTTAACTTTTCAAAAACATGTTCTAGATTAATTAATGTCAATAGTAACATTGGATACCACACGCCATTTCTAGTGCACATTAGTCTTTAGATAATTGTTAAATGTGCTGAAAAAATTAGTATTGCATAATGCCGGTCGATTTTGGATTACGGTGTCAGCCATGACTCAATAAATAGCACTCTGGTCTCTGAGACAGAAGGTCCAAAGACTTGAGTACAAAGGTATGGGCAGACACTCCCAGTACTGAGGGAGTGCTGCAACTGTTAGAGGTATTATCTTTTTGAAGGAATGTTAAACAGAGGCCCCTTCTGCTTTCTCAGGTGGGTGTAGAAGATTCCCTGGCACTACTTCAAAAAAGAGCAAGGGACTTATCTCTGGTGTCCTTACCATTTTTATCCCTCAACTGGCATTGCAGAAACAGATTTTCTGCTCATCGTCTTGCTTTTTTAGGAGCTTGCTGAATGCAAATTGGCTGTAACACTTTCTACATTACAACAGTGACTACACTTCAAAAATACTTGATTGGTTGGAAAGTGCTGTGGGACATCCTGAGATTGTGAAAAATGTTCTGAAAGTACAACTCTTACTTTCTTACACTGCAAGGTGCCACAGCTAAATCGTTCCCCCTGCCTCAGAGGTTGGTGACCCCAATTGCACTGAAAATGGCATGGGCATCCCGCTGCAATATGCCAATGCCCTCAGATTGGAATGGGGTCAGGTATTATCATGAGTCAGTTGGAAGTTCTGTCCCACTCATGACCCTTTCCAAGAAGCCTAGATTTCAAGTCTCAAGGGCGGCGCAGTGGTTAGCACTGCAGCCTTACAGCTCCAGGGACCCGGGTCGATTCTGGGCACTGCCTGTGTGGAGTTTGCAAGTTCTCCCTGTGTCTGCGTGGGTTTTCTCCGGGTGCTCCGGTTTCCTCCCACAAGCCAAAATACTTGCAGGTTGATAGGTAAATTGGCCATTATAAATTGTCACTAGTATAGGTAGGTGGTAGGGAAATATAGGGACAGATTGGGATGTTTGGTAGGAATATGGGATTAGTGTAGGATTAGTATAAATGGGTGGTTGATGGTCGGCACAGACTCGGTGGGCCGAAGGGCCTGTTTCAGTGCTGTATCTCTAATCTAATCTAATCTCTACTGACTCAACTCTGTCATAAAAAAATGGTTAATTCGGCGAGAGACTGGGATGGAGTTAACTCTAATTGTTATACTTATTTGAAGAAACAACCTCCAAACGCCTCATTGTTTCGCAATCAAAGGCATTCTCTAGTATAGCACTAATTCGTATAGACCAGGAATATCCTGGGTTCAATTTCCGGTGTGTGCTGAGTTATCTGATCTCTGCCTATGCAGCAGTTGGAACACTACAATTGCATCGTTATCTCTGTTAGGGAGCAGAAAATCAGCAAGGGTCCTGTTCCTGATCACTATGCAACATCCCCAGCTGGAAGTGTATGTGGGCATGCAATGAGGTTCAGAGTGGGTTTGGCTGTGATGCCCTGGTCGATAGGTTATTCAAACAACATCACATGATGATTAAATAGAATTACATAGTACTTGCAGAAAAGAAACAGGCCATTTTCAACTGATTTATGCTCTACATGAGCCTCCCCTCACCTTACTTTATCTAAACTTATCAACATATTCTTCTATTCCTTTCCTTGTCTTTTTATCCAGCTTCCCCTTAAATGCATCCATGCTATCTGCCTCAACCACTCCGTGTGGTAATGGGTTCCACATTCTCACCAGTATCTGAAGTAAAAAATATTTTGCTGAACGTTTTAGCAATATATTAATGACTATCTTACATTTATGGTCCCCATTTTTTGACTCCCCCACAAGTGAAAAATCTTCTCTCCATCTACCCTATTGAGCTGCTTCATAATTTAAACGACATCTATCAGGTCACCTTTGTCTTTTTTCCTTGATAAATAGCCTGTCCAGTCTTTCTTGATAGTTGTATCCTCTCCGTTCTGTCCTGTTAATCTTTTCTGCATTTACACTAGTGCTTCTATATTGTTATTTTGTAATATGGATATCCGAACTGTACACAGTATTCTCAGGTGTGGTCTTACCTAGGTTCCATATAAGTTTTTGAATTCTATTCCTTGACTTGACCACCAGGACTTGCACACAAAAATCAAAGCTGATACTATAGTGCAGTACTGAGGGTGTACTGCACTGTCGGAGGTGCAGTCTTTTGGATGAGACGTTAAAACGAGGCCTCATCTGCCTGCTCTGGTGGATGTAAAAGATCGCATGACGCTATTTCGACGAAGAGCAAGGGAGTTATCCCTGGTGTTGTAGCCAATATTTATCCCTCCATCAACATCGCAAAAACAGATTATCTGGCCATTATCACGTTGCTGTGCCCGAAATTGGCTACAGCATTTCCTACATTACAACAGAGTCTATGCTTCAAAAGTACCTCATTGGCTGTAAAGAGCTTTGAGACATCCAGTTGTTGTGAGAAGAGCTATATAAATGCAAGTCTTTTTTTTTTTACTTATATTGTCATGCAGGCCCCCACCTGCCAAGAATGAGGCACATTAATTTTGCCACATGGGCATTAAACTTCAAATTATTGCTGGGAAGAAGAGAAGGCTGGTTACAAAGAATTGCCAGGCTCCCCCATCCCCTCACAGCCAGAAAGAAATGTTTTGCATGTTAGCATACAGTGTTGAAAACAAAGGAACTGTCCCCTGCTGCCATACAATACACAAGAGAACTGGTCAAACCAGTTGGTCACGTGACCACCTGCTGGCCAACTTGGGGGAGTTTTAAATTTTAGAGAGTTTTTGAACTGGCAGAAGGCAGTTTTGCTCCTGGAAGAAGAACATCTCTCTCCTGTCGCTCCCATCTCTTTCTCACCAGCTTCGGAATCCATTGAAGACACATGAACCCAAGAGAGAAATGTCTTCTACAGTGAGCAAGGTTTAAGAAGAATACTGGCCCCAACGAAAAGCAAGAATTACCTACAAGCTAGGAATCTACAGTGAGCTTGAACGGTAACAAACTCTTCAGATATTGCCACAAACCTATCCACTTTATCTTCTCTTTTCTATCTCTATTTGCATGTGCGTATTGAGTATGCATGCTAGCGTGGATGCGTTTTGTATCCGCAGGCGTCAACCGAATTAGAATTTAAGTTTTAATAAATTTCAGTTCTTTACACCTAATAAAGCCTGTTGTGCTCATTTCTTTATCTTCTAATTGGAAAGTGGTGAACAAGGATTCATCAAGGGGGAAGCTCAAGACAGTGTATTTAAAAATTAAATCCTGTTACAGTAAGACCCAGTGAAGGCTGAAAGGGACCCCTTTCTCACCTGGTCGTTACAATATAAATATATATATTGAAATATTTATAATTTTTGACAGACTTGGTGAAAGAAAAATAAGCTAGTGTAATGCAAACTCATGTTTTTATGAACTTTCCACATTAATTAATCAGTACCTTCAATATCCAAGTTGTTTAATGGGTCTGTGCATTTTAAATTTTTTATCAGGGCTTTCCCAAAATAACAGTAACTGCATTTCAAGTAACTGTTGAATGTCAAGTATTTTGGGTAGTTTGAAAGACTTGACAAGGTGCTCTACAAATGCAAGCTAGTAGTCTTGTTCACACTAGTCCTTTAGAATTTCCTTTAGAAATGAACAATATGAAACTAGTCTTTTCGGCTCAACCAGTCCATGTTTGTTTATTTTCCACACATGCAGTGGTCTGGACCCAGTGTCCCTGTTCCGCTCCCACATTCCTTTTTTCATTATTTCAAACACTTATCTAACCTAATCTTAAATGTTGGCACAGTTTCTTTGCTTCAATTGTTAAATGCAGTAGTGCATTCCCGAGCCTCACTGTCCTCTGCATAAAAATAAAAAATCTTACAATTAATCTTGCATCTTGTCCCAAGAAGCCATGTTCCAAACTCCTCAATCACTGGAAAAAACCTGTTTATGTTACGACCGACTGCTCCAGTCAAAGCCCCCAATCAAAATATACGATTCTGATTGTAGTGGGAGAAACGCACACTGTTAATTTAATCCCGTCCCTCCACAGGTTGCCTAACATAATTTTAAACTTTCCAAATTAAAGAAAGACCCAGCCAAATTGTGCCAGCTATTAACCCCCGAATGAGGCTAACCAAACCAGCCGTCTTTAAATCAACAAATTAACTGTTTAATTAGAAAAACTAAATTCTTTAAATACCACTAAGATATAAACAACATTTAAAATAGAAAAAAATTAGAGTCCTTGCAAATTTGCACTGCTGCCGGAAGTGCAAAAGTCCAAGGTTGCTTGAAGTCCTTACAGCCGTCCAATGGGGAGGAAATAAAGGGTCTTCAACAGTAGAACAGACGGTAGTCTGATTCCAGCAGTAAGTGATGCTTTCCTTCTCCAGCGATGAATTTCCACAATTAAAAACTTGCAAACACTTTTTAAATGAATCAATTTGGCTTTAGAATTTTTGAGGGATAAGATTATCACAGTCTAACCTCCCTTTCTTCAGTTTAAATTATCAGAGATCTCTGTTTTGGCTTGACTTTTTTAGAATTTTGAGAGATAATAAATAAACAGACTAAATTCTCTTCAGTTTAAATGGTCTGTTTCTCCTTTTCAGCTGCTAACACACAGCTGTCTCTCTTTCTCCTGTTAGAACAGACTGTTTGCACTAGAAGCCAGTTCAAAATTGAATTGTAACAAATGTATCTTTGGATGCTCAGTCCGAGTGGCTGTATCCAAGGCAACAAGAATGCACCCTTTGACTCAGTCTTTAGAGCTTGCTGCCTTAAAGCAGTATGGCTCATTTTCCAGCCTTCAAGGCACACCACATATTTCATGGAGGAAAAAAAAAAGACAGGATCATGACACTATTTTATCCCATAATCTACTCTGTTCTAATGAAAACAGGCCCATTGATTGATTGTTCCTTGTCTTTGCATACTCTGTTTCATTTGTGATTTCTTCCTTACTTTTTAAACAGTAGATAAGCGCCATCAAGGACCCAGCAAGTCCCCTCTCTCTCACGTGCACTTTCTCTCCAGATGCCAATGATCTGTGTATTTCCAGTGTTTGTATTTAGTTTTCAAGCACCTGCAGTACTTTTTTTTTTGTTCTCAATTGCTCTATTCTGTTGGATTACCTGATAGGGTTTTCTTTTTGATTGGATGAGCTAAGATGAGATATAACCATTTTGAACTTTATTCACTTTGTGATGCTGTAATCAAAATGGTTACCTTTTTTTAATTACTGTTCTCTATTTTCCTATTCTACCAGACCACAGCAGTTCCCATCCATGATCGCAGGCAAATATCTGTTCTCGGGTCACTTTATCTCTTTTTTAAATTGTTTTTTTAGGAGGTCAATAACAACAGTTCGAGTAAGTTATCACTATTGAGCTGTTCACACAGTTCTGAATTGTACTTGAGGTTGTTTCCCCTTAAGTGTTGGACTTTGTGTTGATACTTAGCATGATTGCAGCATCAACTTATGCTTCATTTAGAAGGACGAGTTAACATGCTGCTCCTGTAGAAACTTGGGAAATCTTCATTAAGTGCTTTTAAACATTTCATTGCCAAATAATTGGATGGCTACTAGGGAATGAGTGTTTATCGTCTATGTGGCCACTGGCTGCATGAACCTATCACAGATCCTATTCTACCCAATAATTGTAATTCAAACATGACATGGTTAACTGTAGCATGCTCGGAAGGAAAAGTGACTTTGGACCTATGGTTCCCAAAGTGCTTCACTGCTGGGGTTTTCCATGTGTCATTTTTGGGTCTGTGTTGTAGACCAGTGGATAGATATTGATTACTTTGATTAGTCAACAACTGCATTATTATTGTATCTTGCGACTGGCAGGGTAATAGATGAACTAGATGGATCTTAGTCTTTTTTAGTCCAGCGGTTCGTGTGTTCTTAAACATTTGTGTGACGCTGTTGTAGTCTGAATTTTAATTCCCTTGTGGCTCTGGGAATTAAACTGTTCAAACTTGAGAGAAATGTTTGTATTAATGTAGTGCTTTATATTGTTGAAATGTCTTGAGGTGCCTTGCACAATTCTTTTGGGGGGGTCAGTTACAGTTACCATCTAGGTAATACCTAACAATTTGATAAATCTGATCCTAATTGGTATTGTTTTTGAAACTGCAGAATCCAGTGGATAATGAATTGGACTAAGTCTGCCTAAACCTTATTATTTTTTCCAAAAAGAATTCTTGAACACCAGAGGAACTTTTAATACCATCAGTTTTTCATACCTTCAAACTTAATTTCTAGAAGTTAGTATGCAGCTTTCTCTAACTCTCAGTAATGTTCAATTTTTTTTTTACTGTGTAGTTTCACTGAAATCAAAATGTCATCCAAAACTAGGCGAGGGATATAATCATGAATGCATCAAAAAGAACAGGTTTTATCATCAGCATTTGGTAATTTTATTGATGCAAACTTGTGTAATTTATTGCATTCATATTATCTTGGTTTACGTAGCAGTCTACTGCTATATTTCTTCATACTGAGAGTTATTCATTTGTACCTTTTTCTATTTTTCTGTGCCATTTAGACAGGATTAATGTAAACCCTTGACGTGTTGATGACATGAAACAGTAGAATTATTTAGTGCCTGTCAGTTGAGTATTCCTTAAAGTTAATCTAATCTGAAACCTTTGTTGTGACCAGCAATTTGACAAGTTAGTTTGGTGAATAACAACACACCTATTCTATTCTGTAGTTTATTTCCTGAACAAATGCTATTATGGCCAGGTGAGAAAGGGGTCTAGGGTTCCCTCTCGGCCTTCACCTGGTCTTACCGTAATAGGGTTTTATTTTTAACACACCGTTTTTTTTTATCTCCCCTGTGTGAATCCTTGTTCACTAACTTGCAATTATAAGGCAAAGAAACTAGCCAAACAGGTTTTCTTAGGTTTAAAGAAAGAAAGTTGAACTTTATTAAACTTAAACTCTAATTCGGTCCACGCCTACAGATACGCAACCCATCCAAGCTAGCATGCAGATGTGAGACAGAAAAGAGCAAAAGAAATAAAGTGGAAAAGTTTGAGGCAATAGAGTCATACAGCACTGAAACAGGCCCTTCGGCCCACCGAGTCTGTGCCGACCATCAACCACCCATTTTTACTAAATCCTACATTAATCCCATATTCCCTACCACATCCCCATCTTTCCTCAATTCTCCTACCACCTACCTACACTAGGAACAATTTACAATGGCCAATTTACCGATCAACCTGCAAGTCTTTGGCTGTGGGAAGAAACCGGAGCACCCGGCAGAAACCCACACAGTCACAGGGAGAACTTGCAAACTCCACACAGGCAGTACCCGGACCCGCACCCGGGTCGCTGGAGCTGTGAGGCTGCGGTGCTAACCACTGTGCCGCCTGAAGATGGTTTTGGTTATTGTTCTTCGAACTCACTGTAAAATCCTTGATTGTAGGTAGGTCTTGCTTTTCGTTGGGGCCCAGTATTATTCTTAAACCTTGTTTGATGTAGGAGACTTTTCTCTTTTGAAGTTCATGTGTCTTCAGTGGGTCCAGAGGCTTGTGAGAAAAAGATTGGAGCAGACAGGAGAAGTCTCCTCACTCCAGGAGCAAACAGTCTTTCCTCAGTTCAAACTCTTTGTACAGTTCAGAACAACCTCGATTGCCAAACAGGTTAGTCATGTGACTAGCTGATCTGACCGTGTCTGTTTGTGGATTTTCTTGTCTTATGCACAATACCTAGTGCTCAAAGTCCATTGTGGGTTAAATTGGAGCAGTGAATAGCCCCTTTGTCCTCCAAGCACTGTCTGTTAGAATGCAAATGTTTCTTTCCAGCCACGGCTGATTTGTTTAACAAGTCATTTCCTTGCTCTGGTGACAGTTTAAAATCAATGTTCATATGACAAAATTAATATGCCTCATTCTTGGCAGGTGGGGGGTCTGCATGACAATACAAATGGAACTCCAAAATCACTATGCACACCTGCATTGGTCATGATCAGCATTTTCTTCTAAGTCATTGTAACTTTACCAGATGGTGGAAGATTTTTATGTTTATTTAGATTAAGTTTAAAATGTGTGCATGTAACATTTCCATTCACTGATGTGTCTGCATTCTGTGGAGCTGTTACCTGTAGCACAAAACTATACTTATGAGAAGTTTTGTATTTTCCAAATGGCCAACTGTGATAATCAGTAAAAATTACAAGATGAAAAAGATGCCTATTTGCATTATTCCAGGAAATATAAACCTTCAAAAGTGGATACAGTCCTTTTATATTTTTGCAAATTGTATTGGATATGTTACCTAAAATTTGTTAACATGCCTGAAATTTGGAAGCCATATCTATTTAACAGTTAAATCATAAATTCTTGAAGTACCTTTTTAAGCTAGATTCACTGTCAGAAATTATTAGATAAGATCTGCAAAAATGAATTTTTGAAAACTTATGTACACAGGTATCCTTGTATTGCATTATAACTACAACAGGCGAGACAGTAATATTTTGTTTGAAATGTTTATACAAGATAGCTCAGGTCCTACTGAACATGGTCATGATTTTAGCATCTTAAGGAACGTGTGATGGTGAATTGACAAGAAAAGGGACAATTGCAATTTGAAAAGTCACTCCTATAATGGGATAACAATGTGAACAAACAAATGAATTAAGGATCAGTTTATTAATAGATTAAATAGGCGCCACTTTCTAAATTTGAAAATTCAAGTTTATGGCTTTCTGCCAGTGGAAGCCAAATTAACATCAACGATGGCAGTGATGTTTCGGTGAATTTGTAATATGACAAAGTGGTTAATCTACTTTAATGTACTGTATTATTTCAGCAACATGCTTCTACAGAAATGCAAATGATCACATGATGTATAGGTCTATCATCATCAGCTAGCACAAATTAAAATTCAGTGAATGAAACTATGGCCCTGATAACAGGGAGGTTTACTGCCTCCAATAAAACCAGAAGTGGGTGGATTGGGATTGGATTTCTGTTTTTTTTTTTACTCTCTCAACCCCACTCTTTCTCCACCGCCCCCCCCCCCCCCCCACCAATCCTGGAAAGTTAAAATTACCCCTGCCCCCAGGAGTCTCTGGGCTGATCCATGTTAAAGAGGATGCATTACAGGACATGATCTTGAGTGTTTGAAGAGCTAGTTTCACTGGTGCCTGATTCTGTTTGTCTGATATAGCTAGATAAAGAATAATGATTGAAAGGGTTGCCGGGGAGCAAAGCTTTCTGATGAAGCAGTGACATACTAATTTCAAGGTATAATCTATTGTGAAGTAATGAAGGGTACATAAGCTAATTCGGTGAAAGACGCCCTTTGGTCTGCCCGAAACTTGCTGGTCTTCCAGCGCAAAAAGTTGTCCATGACCGAATGTTGCAGACTGGCACATTCCAAGGTCCAGGACTACGTGCTGAGGGATGCACAAAAGCTTGGGGCAGCTGCAGCAAAGGCTCAATGGGGAAAGACCACAGTGTAAGGTCCCCCCACCAAGCTGAACTGAGGGGCTGGATCCATGGGAAACCCCTCGAACTGTATCGGAAAAATTTTCATTTGCTGTAAAATGTAAAAATGTTAGTGGCATGACAAATGAAATGGAAGGGTTGTGAGGCAACTCATGATTGTATTGAAGGAAACTGATCTCCCTTGCAATGTTTGTATTTTTTGGTGCTGTTTGAAACTGTTTGACAATGTAATTTTTACAGATTTTTATGAATAAAGTATATTTTGGAAATAAAAAAAAAACATAAGCAAGAGCAGCAGTCGAGTGCTATCACAATCCTGAAGTTGACAGTTGCCCTCTACTTTCCCATCTTCCTCTGAGATTTGGCAAATTTCCTCCTCAGTGAGTAAGAGGATAAAGGTTTAGAGATCCACCTGTTGCAGTTTATTTCTGGTGGCCTGGGCTGTTTTCTTCTTTTAAAAAATGCAACAGGTGGAAATTAGTGGGCTGCAATGATGTACAGTAAAACCCAGGTATCACTGTGGTCCATCATAGATGTGGTGGTAGCTGTCTCCACCAAACAATTAGATTTCACTTGATGCTTTTTGGAGGGTGATTGCAGGTAAGGTTGTTCCTGAAGGTGAGGGCGGGGAGTGTAAAGGGTTCTAAACAGTCTCCTGAGCATTGAGGACAATGATAATGAAAGATCCAAGCACTTTAATGCATTATGAGGGGAGGTTATTGCATGTGAAAGACATTATTGTTATAGTGCATTCTTGGAAGAAGGGCTTTGCTTAGGATAACAAGTCTGAAAGCATGTTAAACCTTTTCTGGCACTGTTTGCTATTCATGAGATGTTGGCATTGCTATTGACTGCCCAGGCCACCGCTTTCCACTGGTATTCTAAACAGTGCTTCCTACTTCTTCCTGACTGTCCAATGACATTTCCATAGATGCAATTATGAATCTATATGGTCTCTGCTTTCCTGCAGACATTTTTGATGGTAACCTTGTCACTCTGTTTCCAGACCATTTTGCTGATCTTTAAATTTCTGCAGGAAACCCCAATGGGCAAGCTCCCACGAAGGTTTAGTTGACATCAAGGAATCACCCCTCTTAGTTTCTGGCCTACAGCCTAATTTAAGTATGACCAGGGCAGCCCAATTGACACCAGGTAGGTGTGAAATAATGCCTCGCAGTATTTTCATTCAGGATTTTGCCCGTGTAGAAAATTAAAGATGAAAACTTCTAGAAGCTGATCCTTTAATGAATGACATTAACTCTTTCTTAAATATGTTTGAAACAATATCTGGTAATTTAACTTACTGTAAATTTTTTGGCTTTTTAAAGAAATCTAACTTACTTAAACTTCAGACCCAATATTTTTCTCTTTGCAGTAGTTACAATGAATTTTGTTACAACTAATACACCAAAGAAAGTATTGGTGCAGATCTTTGAGTGAAACCATCACAATTTTATTTTTAATTTGATTAAAGAAACTAAGAATATAAATTCACAGGAAAAACTTGCCTATATAATAGTTTTTTTCCCAGTGGTTGAAATGTATGCAATAAGGATGTCTGTGCCTACATGCAAAACCTGAGTTTCAAGTTCACGCAGGTACCCAGAATCACTGAAGAAGCTCTAGAGCAGCAGGCTATATCACCTAGCTTGCTCCAGTGCCTACAAATTGTTTTCATTAAAGAGTGCCAGGACATGGTGACCTGGTTGCATCCCCTCTGATGAAAATTTACCAAGAGTAAAGCTCCCAGGGAAGCTACTTTTTGGAGTAGTGATTGAAATTTGATTTTACTTTTAGTATGAAACATCATTAAAGCATGATTTTTTTTTTTTGACTTTTTATGAGATAACTTTGAAAGCAAAAGTGAGCCAAACACAGAAAAGTGTTGTGGGTAAGGAAATTACCATTTTTATTTACTTTGCAGAAACCATTCAAAAACACTTTCTTTCCTTGGGGAAAATCTCTTAACAAGCTTCCCAAATCTTTTCATTGGAGTTGTGCTTACACTTCCAATCCTACAGCCCAACAACTCCACTTTCTTGCAACTATGTAACCTCTGGGTCACTGAGCAATGCCATGGTAGGTCTGCTAATATTTAAATGAAAATAATCTCTCTGCTTGTCTCTTTCACATTCAAAATCTAACATTTAGCAAATTTATCACCCACCCTGTTAATTGCATAGTGGGGCAATTCATCAGCAAAACTTTAATGACAAGTTAACGGAACAGATAACCAATCTGCTTTGCTCACACATTCACTACATGGATATGAAAGGTTGTTGCTACCAATCAGGAACGAAGAAGCCACACAAAAGCAACCTTTTGAATTACTTAATTTCCTCCCCCTCCCACCCCCCATTACCAATCTGAAAATAACAGCTGTCACAAAAATCAATTAATCAGATCACTCTTACTCATTTCGGTGGCTGTCTTGCATTTTCTTTTATCGCACATTATCTCTGTAGCAGTTGTAAGTCGCCTTTAGATAGATTGCAGTATGTGGTTTTGTGTTCCCCATTTATAGAAAGAGCATTAAAGCCACAAGCAGTGTACAAGGATGATGCCAGTGAAGAATTATAGTTTTGTAGTGTTATGATTTTCAGGTTTTTGTGTCAGATATTCCTTTTGGTCAGCATTTCCAGTCACTTCAATTAATGATTCTCTACAACCTGGAGTGTACTATTTAACTGCCTAATATCTAGTTAAACAGTGATCTAATTTGACAATTGTAACAGAGGATGCTTGCTCTATATATCAGCTACTAAAATTTTCCAAGTGCCACCACATTATTCTCCCCTCTTTATGGAAGGCAAACTGACAACTTTCCATTAAGCTATGGCATAGCTTCAACCAACAACTGGCTTACCCCTGACATCAAATTGCATGAATGAACAATATGCCAGTTTTCACAATGAGAACAGTTAATTTCCTACACTCTTGATTATGGAAGGTTCTAACGATGCAACACCCTTATGCTATAAACATAGAGTTCACTTTTTGATTTCTCACGGAGGTATTCAAATTTAGCTAGTTCAGAACTTCTTTAAAATGCAGGAAAATCCCCCTTAAGGATCAGTGTGGTAATCTATGTGTGGAGCCACGGGAAATGGGTGAGGTCTTTAAATGAATACTTCTCGTCTGTATTTGCCGTGGAGAAGGTCATGGAAGCTAGTGAGTTCAAGGGAGTGAACAGCGACATCCTGGAGCATATCAACATTACAAAGGAGGAGGTGTTGGAGCTTTTGAAGTGCATTAAGGTGGATAAATCCCCAGGGCCTGACTAGGTGTATCCTAGGATGCTATGGGAAGCAAGGGAGGAGATCGCTGGGGCCCTTGCAGAGATTTTTGCATCATCGTTAGCCACGGGTGAGGTACCGGAAAACTGGAGGATAGCTAATGTTGTGCCTTTATTTAAGAAGGGCAGCAGGGATAAGCCATTGAACTACAGGCCAGTGAGCCTTACATCAGTGGTGGGAAAGTTATTGGAAGGGATTCTGAGAGACAGGATTTATATGCATTTGGAAAGGCATGGTCTGATTAGGGATAGTCAGCATAGCTTTGTGTGTGGGAAATCATGTCTCACGAATTTGATTGAGTTTTTTGAGGAGGTGACCAAGAGGATTGACGAGGGCAGGGCGATGGACGTTGTCTACATGGACTTTAGAAAGGCCTTTGACAAGGTCCCGCATGGTAGGCTGGTCCAGAAGGTTTGAACATATAGGATCCAGGGTGAGCTAGCCAATTGGATACAAAATTGGCTCGGTGATAGGAGGCAGAGGGTGGTAGTGGAGGGTTGTTTTTCAGATTGGAGGCTGGTGACCAGTGGTGTGCAGCAGGGATCGGTGCTGGGCCCTCTGTTTGTCATGTATATTAATGACTTGGATGTGAATGTAGGGGGCATGATTAGTAAGTTTGCAGATGACACCAAAATTGGTGGTATAGTGGACAGTGAAGAAGGTTGTCTAGGGTTACAACAGGATATAGATAAAGTGGGCAAGGGATTGGCAAATGGAATTTAACACAGACAAGTGCGAAGTGATGCTTTTTAGGAAGTTAAACCAGGGCGGGACATATACAGTGAATGGCAGGGCCCTGGGGAGTATTGAGCAGAGAGACCTTGGGGTGCAAGTGCATAGTTCCCTGAAAGTGGCAACACAGGTAGACAGGGTGGTGAAGAAGGCATATGGCATGCTTTCCTTCATCGGCCGAGGCATTGAGTACAAGAGTTGGGACGTCATGTTACAGTTGTACACAACGTTGGTTAGGCCGCATTTGGAGTACTGTTTGCAGTTCTGGTCGCCGCACTACAGGAAAGATGTGATTAAGCTAGAGAGGGTGCAGAAAAGATTCCCAAGGATGTTGCCTGGTTTGGAGGGCTTGAGTTATAAAGAGGGATTGGACAGGCTGTGTCTATTTTTCCCTGGAGCGAAGGAGGCTGAGAGAGGGGACATGATAGAGGTATATAAAATTATGAGAGGCATAGATAGGGTAGATAGCCAGAGTCTGTTTCTCATGGTAGAGGTGACGAAAACTAGAGGGAATAGACTTCAGGTGAGAGGGAGGAGATTTAAAGGGGATCTAAGGGGTACATTTTTCACACAAAGAATAGTGGGTATCTGGAATGAACTGCCTGAGGAGGTGGTGAAGGCAGGAACAGTAGTAACATTTAAGAGGCATCTGGACAGGTACTTGAATAAGCAAGGCATAGAGGGATATGGAATTTATGCAGGCAGGTGGGATTAGTATAGATAGGCATTATGGTCGGCATAGGCACGGTGGGATGAAGGGCCTGTTTCTATGCTGTACGACTCTACGACTATTTCTGTTGGCTGCCTGCTGGTAATCATTCAATCTGACTCTGGGAGAGAGCAAGGGATGTGTCACCTGACTTAAGTCAGAGAGATGGAGGGTTCATTGTACTTGCCTACATTAGCCCTTAACTCTACCAGAACAGATTAATGAGTAATTTTCTTGATCTGCTACTTGAATTACCTAACGGTGCACATATTAACTGTTTGTCTACAGAACACTGCAATTAAAAGTAATTAATTCATTATGAAACATTCTGGGGCATCCTGAGGGTGTGAAATGTACTATGAAGGCCTGGATTTGTAGTATTGATAGTGAAGCGGTCAGCATTTGTCATCATTACTCCACTGAAACTGAGAGTAACCTCTGGAGTCTGCAGGTGCACAGAATAACACAGAAATCCAGAAATTGCTGTCAGTGATTCTACACTTCCCCAGAGGGTGCACTGTTGAGGCACTTCGACACCTCCCCCACCACCCCCAAGTCTGCAATCATGAAAATTAATTGAATTAACGAGCACTTCCACTCTTGCACTGTTATTACATTAAAGATGCTATACAAATACAAGCTGATGTTGGTCGCTATAAAAACCCTTGAAAAAGGTCACACCTTGTTGAATGATGTGTAACTTTTTTTCAAAACGGTGTACTAACTTCACAATTACTGCTAAATACCCTCAGTGTCCTTGAAAAGCTAATTTTATGTTTGTGAAATGACAATTTTTTCGATGATGTAAATTCCAGATTTTTTCTTTGGGTTAACATGGAAGCTAAATTAGTTATTTCACAATCTGAAAATTTAAAAGTGAAGCATATTAAATGCTTTTAATTAGCTGGTTTGCTGTATATGAATACTTCAATGTGATTGGCTTCTTACCTGCTTGTTGGCATCACTGCTGCTGCAAACCAAGACATCCCCTTGACTTGGCGCCAGATTTAAACTGCCGTCGGGATGGGGAAAACGACACCATTGAGATTGCTAGATCTTTGTGGGCAGCATTCTTCGAGGTCAGAGGCATATCTTAGCCTCTCCAAAGGTTGCTTTAGCTGGGAGGAAAAAGTGGCTGACAAAATAAATGTGGAGGCAGGAAACTGAATCTGTGGAAAGCGATAGTGAAACAGCACTCAAATCCCATTTAGTGGTTGAGGCATAGATGTTGCTGCATGAGTTGACTGCGAGGGTGATTCTGCAGCTTGTTATTCCAAGCCACCCACTCTAGTGGACAGCAGTGTAGTATGCCTAGGAATGTGGCTGCAAAGAAGTTAAGGGAGGAGGTAACTTTTTCACAAATGACTGTGCAGAACTGAAGCCAACTTCTCTCAATCATCACCATTATAAAGCCCTAGGTTACACCATTTATCGAGACAAAGAAACCAGCCAGGAAAGCTAAATTAAAAAACAAATTAGGTCAGGATTGCAGGCAATATTCAAGGAAATGTCATTATGTGGCATGCAAGTGAGAAAGGAAACAAAGTATTAAAAGTCCCCAAAAGAGATCAATGGTTGGCAAATATACTAAATTATTTTCTTCATTTGCAGAAGATATTTTTGGGAGGAATGTCATTAGGGAATAGGCAAACCTAGGATATGTTGGGAAGGTGGGTTTGAGTGTCAAATGCATGAGGAAAGGGGAACTAAAAGTTGTGCAAATAACTTTAGACTACTGGTCATAACACTCTGAAAGGAGAGAAATGAATAAACACTTAAGGTACTATCACAAAACACTAAATTGTCTTGAAAAACTATTTAAGTTTAACTGCGCTCAATGTTTAAGCCTTAATAAACTGTAAAATTGGAAGGCATACTAATATTACATTGTTAAATATTTGACTCACTTTTTCAAGGTTTTTTTAGCTGCCACCCTTCCCACAATTTTTATTTTCTTTGTCCCTTTTTGTCAACTTGTTTCTGCCAATCTTCCTCTAATCATGAGGGATTCACACTTGAATGACTGGTATCGCCACAATGTTTGAAGTTTGTCTATTTTGGAGAGAGGCAGTGCATTTGCTTATGGAGTTCTGCTACGAAGAACTTCCTTGCACACAGGCAGTTCTGGGTTCCACTATGTAAATTCATGTTTTCAACCATTTATTGAATGATGGAGTTGTCAATAGCAGCACACAGATGGCTCAGGTCACTCATACTAAACTATTTCTAGTTTGATCAGTGATGGTTTCTCCTAATACTTTATTACTGTGGTTGGAGAGCTGAGCCCATGACAGTTTGCCTCTATAGTAACAAAATATTTTATCACATTTTATGGGTTGATATTGCTTTTATTTGCCTTTCTGGTGTTCAGCTAGTAGAGCTGAAACCTAGCACTTTTTCATATACTAAATATTTAATATGTTCTGAATTTTGATTTTCAGACAAAACCCTTTTTGTTTCCAAGGGAAACAGAAAAATGCAAAAAAAAGTTAGTATTGGAGGATATATGAAGCATCACTAACAAAGGTTTTCCACCCCAATCATTAACTTCAAAGGCATGTTCTTTACAGAAAATCAGTAAAGGGTCCTTAACTGTCAAGTGTCAATATTCCAGAGGACAGTACTTTAAAATTTGATGTACAGTGAAATTCTTACTTTGCTAAAAACTTCTTGTGGTCTAGTAACTATCTTCTAGTGCCTGAATCCTATTCTGAAGCTTGATTTATTGAATATTGCCATTGAAATATTATTCACTAGTGCAAACAGGAAAGACTGGAAACAAGCAACAGGCAAATCAATGTTTGTGAAGGAAACGGACAGTATTTCAGCAATTAGTTTTTGAAGTGTTGAGAAACAAAACAATTTTTAAGGAAATAATGAAATTTTAAAGAAAAGCAAATAATTCAGTTTTTTTTAAAGGAATATAGGAAAACCATATTTGTTTTATCGGATCCCGCAGTGGTGTTGGATAATGGCTTGTCGTACAACTGAATGAAGGAAAGCACAAATGATTTTCCCTTGCTGCATAATTGTTGATCTTGGCTGTGCCGATGTGGGAAGGATCTAAGTGGAGATCTTGTAAATCAGCTAGGATTAAGATTTAGATGTTTAAAAATTCAGCTTTTGGAAATAAATAGGTAATTTTTGACAAACTTGCAGATTGCAATACCATCTGTTTAAAAAAAAATAAATAAAATAATAATCATGGCTGGACATAGAGTGTGAACACTCTTAAGAATGATGTAGTCTTGATGCATTTTTTGACTTAGCGTTTTATTTCAGTTCTTGTATACTTTAAAAATGTGTATATTTGTAATAGCATCTTCATCAAAGCAAAGGGAAGCTTAACACAAACTCGAACAGCACCTCATCTTTCAACTGGGCATTTTACAGCCTTTTGGACTCAACATTGAATTCAACAAATTTAGTTCATAACCTCTGCCCCCATTTTGTTTAGCTTTTCTTTGCTAGTTTAGTTTTTTTTCCCCTCGTTTCACTTATTTTCTTTACTTTGCTTTCGGACAGCAGCTATTCAGGATCCTGCCATTCACACCTCCTCTAGACATATCTTGTTTCTTTACTTGTCCCATTACCACTTCCTTTGGCTTTGCAGTATGAAACATTTTGAAGGATCGGAGGCTGGCTGTGAGAACATTGAAAATAGTTGAACATCAAGGTGATAAAAGCATGAATACTATTTCAGTGGCAGATGGGCTGATTTCCTTGGCAGAATGCTACACAGGAAGAGACTGCATAATCTTGCCACAATGTCTGTCTGTTTATGTACCTGAACTGTGAAGGCGCTAGGAAAAAATAAGAGTGCAATATAGCAATTCAAAAAAAAGTTACTGAACAGGGCAACTCCTTGTAAAACAATTTAATATGTTTGATATTTTCTTTTAATGTATGGCTCTGCTGTCTATAAATTTACAATAAATCCTGTTTCAACCTAGACCATGGATTAACAAATAATCATTTACAGTTTTTTGTGTTTTTGTTTGTATGAACACATTAAAGAAATGAAGAAATAAATTGCATTTATGTAGCATTTGCTATGACCTCAGGATGTCCTAAAAAATGCTTCACAGCCAATTAATTACCTTTTGAAGTGTAGTTACTGTTAATATGCAGGGAATGGTGGCAACTGATTTGCACACAGCAAGGTCCCACAAACGACAATGAGATAACTGACCAGTTAAACCGTTTGTTTGTTTCACTGATGTTTGAGGAATAAATATTGACCAGGAGAACTCCCCAGCTCTTTGAATAGTGCCATAGAATCTGTTGTGTCCATATTAAGCTACAGATGGGATCTTGCTTTAAGGTCTCATCTGAAAGAGGGCATGCAGCACTCCCTCAGTACTGTACAGGAGTGTCAGCCAAGAAGTCCTGAGGTGGAGCTTAAATCCATCACTTCTGACATGAGGTGAAAGTGGTATTGCTGAGCTGAGGCTGACGCCAAAGGATTAATACATAAATATCTAACCGGCATTGTGCTGCTTTGGCTGGATATGATGCAGAATGGTTTAAAATTAATTTTAGCTGAGCAATGCCAGTTTTAACCACCATAATTAGTTAACAAATTGCAATAATGTTATCACTAGCTTTGTTACTGGTTTATTCATAAAACATAATCATTTCTCTCTTTGTAATTAATCAGAACTTAATTTCATTGCAGTATTATTAAAAAGAATCAGGTATTCAAGTATCTTTTTAAACTCCTAGGTAACCAAGAATGATTTCTTAACATTCGATTACATACTATGCATGGATGAAAGCAATTTGAGGTGAGTAGAATATTATTTTCAGCCATTGTCCTGGTTTTCAACAGATGCCCTAGTTTGATGAAAGTGTGATGGCTTGTAATTGAGTAGGATTTGTTTAAAGTACCATTCAGGTTTTTAATTGAGCTTTTGTTTCCTGGTATCAAATGATTTAGACTTTCAGTTCACATCCATTGTATATTGTCTACTAATCATATTTGACAAGCAACTTCCAGTTATCAAATAAGTTTCCTTATAATTCTGGATCTCGACAGTAGCAAAGTTGCAGTGATGGGCATTACCAGTTAAAGTTTGAAAACTGTGTCTGTAATTTTCCCACTTGTAGCCCAAAAGCAAAATACTGCAGATGCTGGAAATCTGAAATAAAAACAGCACATTTCCTGCAACTTATTTCCAGCTTTTTCTGTTTTTATTCCCCACTTATAAACTTTTTTGACATTTTCCCTCTTAAATAGAATACATATAAAAGCATGTTGTATAGGGAATGAAAGGGTTGTAATTTATTTGGAGCATTAGGAATCTACAGAAGTTAAAACTGAATTATAATCCTTAGCTTACTCCTCGAGAACCGTTATGTATTGTGTGTGTACTGGTGGTTGGGTATTTTTTTATGTGCAAAACTCTTGAAATCATCCCATTCTTCTTGTGTTTCCAGTCTATAAAATATATTCAGAAGTTTTTGCTCAAGTTTGACAGGGACAAGTTTTTCCAGTCAGCAGAATGTGATAAAGTGGAATTTGTTTTGGTCAGTTTGTCTTTTTGCAGTGGATAGAAGATGACAGCCCAAAAATACTTATGATTTGTCAATTATTTGAGAGTCTTCATGAGAGACACCCAAGGATCAGAATCTCACTGGTGCAGTAAGGATTGCTATTGTAGTTATAGCACATCGATGGACTGGTGTAAAGGGCCTCTTACCCTGCATCTTACCCTCCGTTTAACTCAAGCCTCACGTAGCCTTTATATTAACCTGGAGTGCAAAGACATTTTGTATTCCCACATATCTCAAAAATGAAATAAATAATAATGAAAGTCTATGTCTATTTATTTTTTAACTGCTAGAAATGATCCTTAATGCTGACTTTTGAAGCTTTAATGATCACCTACCATTTATCTTAAGGCGCTAATTGGAATATGCTGGACGTGGCATTGTGTGTATGCCCTTTAATGCAAAACAATGTAATATATTCTATTATAAAAATTGAGCCTTTATATCTGTTCATTTTGCATTTTGGGGGACTTGAAGAGGACCTCAGTATATCAATTAATAAACTTTGCTTTGAAGTACTAAAGTTGAGGAGCAATATGGTGATTTTCATTTTGCGTTGCCTGTTGAATTGTAGGCAAAACTAGGGATAGATTTTTGTTTTCACTGCCTGGGTGGTAATCAAACAGAGTGAATTGTTTTGCCGTTTGTAGAACCTACCTGATTTTCATTCCATTGAAAATCTATCACTAATCATAGTGAAAGAAAAAGGGTTCTATCTCAATTTAAATATTCAGTGTTTCTCTTGTTTATCCTAATTTCTTTGATTGAAAGCAGAAAAAATTTTATATTTAAGTTCATCCTTTTTAAAAAGGAAATAGCATGAATAACATTGAAATCAGCACATGATGGTCATAACACAATAATCCATCAAAATACATGGATTGATTGATTGGGATTCACATCTAGAGACTGAAAAGTCATCTATGACACTAGAGTCGATATTGCCGCTAGAATAGAGTTCTTGCATTCGGATATGTTTATGCAGATGGAAAGAGGTAAAAGATCACTCTCATCTGGAGGGGAAAATGTTCCTAACCATAACAATCATGAAGGAATGCAGAGAAGTGGGAAGGGGAATTATACAGCTCCACAGAGCAAAAACTTGTCAACTCCTCCAAGTTGCTTTCCCTAAACAGCGCATAATATTCTTCATGCACATATTGTTTGCAGTATTTCAGGCAAGGGACCCAAGCCTGGATAGATTTCCCTTGACAGAGGGACAGAGTGCATGTATTTTTTTTTTCTGGGTTGGTCAATTGTATTCACAGATTATGGACATTATAATTTAGTTGATAATTCCATCTGTAGTCACAGAACTGGTGCAACATAAATAACAAGCCAATTATGTTTATTGGATTATTGGATAGCTGTATCAATGTGCTGGCACAGACACCATGGCCTCCTTCTCTGCTGTAAGATTTTATAATATTCACTGAAAAGTAGAGGGCAGTACAATGATCTGACTCTAACTGTGAGTCAGAATGTTGCAAGTCTGGAAAATGCATTCAAGTCTCCCAAATATATATCTATCAGGGGATGAAAGGTTCCAGTGGCCCAGTTATACAGGAGTAAGCAGAGCCTTCATTTGAACTTTTCTCTAGTACTTACTATGCATACCACACCATCTTTCTTTGCTCTTCCGCAAGGTCAATATTAGAACTAGCTTTCCCCCCTCTGCCCCCATTCCTTTTAAATAATTAGAGCTCATTGGGTTTGTTTGAACTAACATAGACATGTTGGTTTCTGATCCAGTATCTCTTTTCTGTTGTTACTATTTTTTATATAAAAGAAATCTAGTTGTATGGGCTCTCACCTTTTCCATTGAGAAGGAAGTACCAGTGCAAATCACAAGCTTCAAGGTAAAAATGATTCTACGAAGCTTCATTTGACATCTTTTATCAAAGAACTGAAAAGGCCATTTTGAACATTTATCATGCCCTGTCAGGAAGTCCCACTCCCCTCTGCAGAATTAGTCCATAGAGATTAGGAACCTTTATCTAAGAGAGGTTTTTTTATTGTCAATTTTAAAAACCCAAGGTTTTTTTTCCAAGTGCTTTTCAGTTTTTATTTTTAACATTGAAAACCAGAAATAAATCGAAGTATGGAGCAAATTAGAACCAAGAAAAATTTGAAGAATATTCGTTTCATTTTGAGAAATCATTAAATATCAAGAAAGCTTGCAAGCGGCTAACAAGGTACAAGTGAGGCTAAAAGACAACCCATAATTATTTGCAGTTCACAGAACCCACTCAATATTGGTAGTTCCAAAAGCACTGCCTTGTGTACACTTTCTATTTCCAAACCTTGCCAGTAATCTATACATGCTTACTTTGTCAAGTATTCTACAAGGAATAAGCCCAAGAATTCTAATTTTTTCTGACTTTAGGATATAAAATGGGGTTTTGGATGGTGATTACTTTACTTTTCCTTCCTGTGATTTTATTTAAATGACATATCAACAACAGGCCAGAATTTATTGTAGCGGACAGGCGATCAGCTTCCGCCCGTGTCGGTTTAATTTTCAAGAGACTTTTCAGTGCAAGTTGCTGCGTGAAGATGGAAAGGGTGTGGCACCCTCTACAGGGTTCTGTGTGAACAGCGCAAGCAACTATGTATTTCCTTAACCAATTAGATTGAAGTATTGTGAAATGAACAGCTTATGAACCAGGAATATAAGAATAGTGAATGTATTGTCAAATCGGGTACAGGAAGCAAAATAAAGAGAGGGAAAGAAACATTTGGGTTACCAGGGAGACAGAGACAAGGAAAAAGTAACTTTCCAACAATTAAAAGCTGAAGGAATGAGACTGTGCACTTGTAATAATTAATTGTCAATGCCAGAGAGGTAGTTTGACAGTAATTAAGACATTTCATGCATTAGAAAGGGTATTTAGACTGAAATGGACAAGACCTAACTTTCTGTAGTGAGTTTAATTTGTACCTTCAGTGCAATTACAGGAATGTCAGTGTTCAATGTATATGAATGATGAATCAGACAACAAGATGCCATTTTCGTGATGCTAACAGCAGAACACTGCATTTCGTATAGCAGATTTTCACACTTAAACACACATATGCCTTTGCCTGAAGTTGCTGTGTCAGTTGCGCATAAATAACAGTCTGTGCCGTTAGGCTGACTGTTATTTTGACCGTAACTTCTGTTAATAACTTGCCTCTAGTTGCTTCACTCCCAGAATTTAGCACTGAAACAGATCTTAGGATGCACACTGGTGACATCATCACATGTTGCATCCATGTGTCACGTTACAGCATGCATGATGCCACTAGTGCAATGTGCACTCCTCTTGGATTCACCAGGAGCAGGGAGAATTTGGTGTTTCTCCAGTCCACCAACCTGGAGGTAAAAAAACTTTAAAATGTAGCAGCAAGGAAATGGTGAACATCCTCTTTTTTAAAAAAAAAATGCAATTGATTAATGGAGCTCCTTCAGTTGAAAATTGACTTGTATCAACATCTAACAATGTTCATCAGTTGATTTTTGAAGGAATACAGAATGAAACATGGAGTCTAAATCCCATTATTTGTGGGATTGATTAAATCTAATGTCTCCACAGATGGCAGTTGATCAGTTGCAAAATAAATTGCGTATTCTCTTGATATATTTTGAGTCCTAACTGAACTGGTGCACCCTATTTTACCTTTTAACAATACACAAAAATATTAATTTTTTCAAAACACATACATGGGCTGTATTTAATGAGCCCGCTGCTGGTCCCGGAAAAGGGCAACATTCCCGTCTGCCACATATGCAGCGGGTGACCAATTAACATAATGGAAACGCCAGTCACCCTCAATCATGTGATGGGGGCGGGAGGTGCGACATTGGTAACAGCATCAGCTGACAGCGGATCAAGTGCTACTGCCATCTTTAAATGCCTGCCAGCCCTGCATTCACTTCCACCTTGGAGTCAATAGAAGGTCTGTTTACTGTGAGGCATAAAAACACGCAGTGCTGTTTCCTACACTACCCAACCCCACCTTGGAAGAGTGGACAGGATGGCAGCACGTAGACCAAGGGTAGCTCCATGCTTCTGTGTTGCCTCCCTGCAGATTCCCCTTCAAGCTGCAAGGGAAAGGCAGGAGGTTCTCTTCCCTGGCGATGGTAAGAAGAGGTCCTCCCGCCTGACAAGGCAAGCCTGGGTGGAGATCGCAAAGGAGGTCAGCAACAGTGTGCTCATCCGACGCTGGTGGGTCCAGTGCAGGAAGAGGGTCAGACCTACTGCACTCAGCCAAGGTCAGTGTTCCATTCCAATGCTCTTTTCTGGGGTTTGCATGTGACAGCAGGGCGCTACTGCAGCACGATGACTGACCGGTTATAACCTCTTCATAACAAATGCATAGCTTGATCTGGGACACATGTCACCCTCGTTCATAGCTCACCCCCAGTAAATCCCATGACAGTGTATGTCATCACGAGAAATCAGATCCCCCATTTGGGGATGAGGGGCCCATAGTAGCAGAACTGTCAAGTTGATACTTGTGCCAATTTATAATTTCTATATCCTTCCTCTTGCAGGAGACGAGGGTCTGTCACAGGAGGGGACGGCCAGGTCTGGTGGAGGGGTCCCTGACATTCATCCCCTAAGCCAGGCCAAGGAAGAGACTTTAGAACTGGTGGGGATCCAAGGTCAATGCACTTTATCTGACTGGGAGACTGGAGTTCCTGCACAAGAGAGTGATTATTGTCATTCATCAAAAAATTCATGAATGATGGAGAACCACATCAGGCATGTTTGATATAACAAGATATATACAGCCTAACCCACACGTGTTTCTGTTCTCTTGTGCAGGTCAGCGTTCGCAGGTGACTGCAGCCACAGAGGAACATCCATCAACCTCTGAGGAGGAGGACCACTCAGAGGATGCAGTGTCCCATGACTCTCCTGCACCTTCCACCAGTGCATATACTTTCACCTCAGTGAGTAATCGATCAGCATTAGAATCAGGTCACCAGCTGGTGACAGCACTGCACAGGCGCCATAGCTGCCAGCTGAAGCTGAGACAGCTGCGGCCTCCGACAGTCGAGGGCTGTGGGTGGCCATGCCCATGCTGAGCCCCAGGCTGATGATGAACCTTTGTTGTTGACAGCACAGGGCATGCTGGAGTTTCAGAGAGAGGTAAGGCAACATCTGGTGGAGATGCCAGAGGCCATACGCAGCTATGAGCGGATGATGGAGGAGTCCGTCTTGCCATGTTAACAGACATACGAGCACAGGGCTTTCTCCACCGAGAGGTTGGCGACCCTCAGAGTGCCAGATTCCACAGATGCTCGAGCAGCTCGCCTTGGCCATGAGCTGAACTCAGCAGTGGCAAGGTAAGAGAAGGACCAAGAGCCTGCAGACTTCTCCCACTCTTGGTCCTTCTCTGTTGAGCAGGGAGGTTCCAGCAAGCTTTGAAAGGAAAGTGGAGAGGCTGCCTTTCACATCTGGAACTCCCCTCAGGGCACTCCGAGTATTGTCACAAGCTCCTCAGCCCTCCACCAGTGAGCCCAGCTCCAGCAGCCGCGATGCTCGGAAGAGAGTCCAGCTCCAGAGCCCATCAAGCACCTAGAGGATGGCTCCCGAAGTCATCTCAGGCGAAGGGGTGTCCTAAACAGCTGTCTGCCTCCAGCATAGCTTCTGGCGCAAGGTCACACCACGTAGGAGCACGTGCAATTGTATTAAGCAAAGCACCTAGCCACACTTGGATATTTACTAATGTTGCAAATATGTTCTTTTGGAATTTAATTAAACACTCTTTTGTGACAATTATTATCCATCATTGTGTGAAAATCATATTCTATTGTGCCTTAATTGTGAGCTTCTGACTTCCATCCTACCTCTTAGTGCAGTGCCAATGTGACCACAACCGTCATTATCATGGCAATGTGACTGCAAATCTCATTAGCATATGCTCTCCCATGGGCATGAGCGCGCATTGTAGCTGGTCGGCACTCGGGGAACGCAGATAGAAAGGAGGTGGCAGACTATGCATGAAAGTGAGTCTTTATTGGATTCTCAGTGAGTGGACATCGGTTGGCTAAAAGCGGGTCATTGAGCTTTCTCTTGCCTCCTTTCCTCATCACTCAAAATGTCTGGCCTCCATCGCCGTTTTAATAATCATCCATTGCTGGTTGCAGCTGTCTCTCTTCTGCGTCCTTGTCAGAAGGCATTTGATAAGGTTCCACACAGACTGTTAGCTAAGTTGAAGATAAATTATTCACCTCGTTACATGGTAGAAGACTGAGAGTATGTGTCGTATCAAGGTCTGAATGGGTTACTGTTTGGGACAGTGAGAGTAACACCTCCCACTGTGATGATGACAGAAGAGATCATATGTCTAATAGGCTTGGAAGAAGCAAGAAGCATTGTGAGTAGCAGAAGCTAGACTAACTTATGGAAAGTGTATCTAGTCCATGTAAATAAATGAGTTACTGTTTACATTTACAATGACTCTGAGATCTCTGTAAACCAAGCTCACCCTAGCAACAATATATGGTAGCAATGGTGAACACACCCAGAAGATTTTGAGAAGCCTAACCTAGTACAGTAATGCCAAAATAATGCAGGTCTCGTGGAGAGGCTGCGAATAGCTCCAGAGCTGCTCTGTAGACGACAAAAAGACACGGACAGTTGCTGAGTCAGCTGCACAGGCATTCAGGCTGCACCACAGGAGCGTGGTGGTCTGAGAGAAAAATCCAGGTCCAGTGATCGCAGGCTTCAAGTCACAGAACTGAGCAACAGGCAGGGATCGGGTGAGCAACCTTTAGAAAAAGGTAGAAATGTTGTCCAATCGCACACTGGGCAGGCAAAATGGGGAAAAGCCGAATCCTGTCAAACTGTGGATCTGAAGTTGCAGCCATTACTCGAAGAACGTGAGGGTGAAACATGGACAACTTCCGAAAAGAGCGGGAGTACTTCCATTGCGAGAACGAAAATTTATAAAAGAAAGAAAATGACCTTCAGAGTTTAAGAAGATATGGATCAAAAATGTCCAATTTCAGAGAGGTTTGAGAATTTGGAAGGACCTAACCAGATTCGGAATTGGTCTCTGTGGAGAAGACTTTTAAGATACAGAATAGCTTCCCAGCAAGTCTGAAGCTGAACAGGTAAACACTCTGCTGTACTCAATAGGTGCAATAGCTGATGTGATCACAAGGCAGGGCATAACTGAGGCTTCCGATAAGTTTGACATTTTACAAGTTTGATGTTTTGCAAGTCTTTGATAAGGTATTTTAACTTAAGCAATAAAATTCCAAGGCCAAGTTTAATAGAACAGTGCAAAAACCAGGTGAATCAGTGGATGCTTTCATTAACGACTTGTCTGACTGGCTTATGGATATGAGTATGGAGACCTGAAGACAGAATTGATGAGACCGCATCATTGTGGGTATTGTGGATGAATCTCTATCAGTTTTATTACAGTCAAAAGAAGATCTCAACCTGGAGAAGGCGATACAAATGGTTAGACAAGTGGAAGTCCATAAGCAGAACAGAGCAATCGTGAGAGAAGAGATACCTTGGGTCGGGAAAACTCCAATGATCATACAGTTCCTGAAGGCCAGGACGGAAAAACAGTCTCCAGACAAGAAGGTACATACGGGAGGGAAGGTGCAAGACGCTGTGAAATGCTGCCAGCGCTCAGGCGCCAAAAAGACCCACAGGCGCGAACAGTGTCCTGAAATTAAAGCAGAATGCTTTCACTGTAAGAAGGTGACCCATTTTGTAAAAATCTGCCAAAACAAGACCTCTACTTTCAAAGATTTCAAACAAAAAGTCTTCATGCAAAGAGCTGTCAATGAAGTGGAACAAGCTCCATTGAAAGATAAATCGGGAGATTTCCTTGGCGATCAATGACCCTAATCATGCATTCTGGACGGCAGATATTTATGTCAACGACGTATTACCAACTCTATATTAGACACTGGAGCAAACGTCACAGTTTTGTCAGTGAACAAGCCGTGGTTATCAACACATTGCTCACAACCAACATACACTCAGTTACTCAGTCCAGGAGGGGTTGAACTAAAAGTCAGGGAAAACTACAGACAACACTCCATCCAGAACAAGGAAAGCAGATATTGGAAACACTATGTTCTACAGAATGAAGAATTTTCTCTTGAGGAGAAGAGCATGTTTAGATCTTCATCTTAGCAAAAAAAAGTGGATGAAATCCAGCAACAAGAATCCAGGAGGCACTTTCCAGTAGACTTTCCAAAACTATTTTCAAGTCCAGTAAGACTGAATACAGCATTACGTTGAGAGAAGATGCTAAACCAGTATGTATCCTTATGCCTAGGAAGATACCACATCCATTGATGAAGCAAGTCCAAATTCAGCTAGAAGTGATGACTAGGATGAGAGTTATTTCTCCTGTCACAAAACCAACAGAGTGGTGTTTGGGAATGGTCCCAGTTCCTAAACGAAAGGGTACTCTTTGCATTTGTGTTGACCTAACTCGGCTTCATTAGGCTGCTGCAAGGGAAATTCATCCACTTTCCTCAGTAGGCGAAAGCTTGGCAAAGTTATCCAAAAGTATTATGCTCACAAAACTTGACGCTAATAGCAGCTTGTGGCAAGTTCCATTGGATGAGAAGTCAAGATTACTGACTACCTTCATCACTCCATTTGGAAGATTTTGCTTTCATAGTTTACCATTCGGTATAACATCTGCACCTGAAGTATTCCAAAGGGCGATGTCAAACTTTCTACAGGGCCTTGAAGGAGGATTATGCCATATGGAAGACATTTTAGTCCATGGTGAATCCTTCGAAGAACATGACCTGAAAGTTAGAGAGGTTTTGAACTGTTTACAAGAAGACTGCCTGATACTTAAGGAAAATTCTGAATTCTCAAAAATATCTTTTTGTTCTCAGGACACGTCGTTAGTAACAAGGGCATAATGGCAGACCCCCAAAAGGGGAGAGCCATTAGTGAATTCCCAGTTCCTACTTCTGTCCAAGATCTTCCTTGGAATGGTTAATCAGTTGGCAAAATTTTTGCCCAACCTAGTGCAAGTTACTGAACCCTTAAGGCAACTATTAAAGATCAGGCATGGTGTTGGAATGCACATCAATGCAAGCATTTCAAAGGATAAAGGAAATGCTGATATCGCCAGATAGCTTAGCATTATGACCCTTCACTACAAACTATAATTGCAGCAGACGCCTCATCTGCAGGGCTAAGGGCAGTCCTTTTTCACGAACAGACAGATTGATGTAGAAGACTGGCCTATAATGCATCTCGAGCATTGTCTGAGACAGACAAGGTACACTGTCGTAGAGAAAGAAGCTCTCTGTCACGTGGGCTTGCAAAAAGTTCTCCGATTATATTATTGGCTTAAAATTTGTCATAGAGACAGACCACATACCCTTACTTTCCTTACTGGATGAAAAGAAGCTCGCTAGAATGCCTCTGAGAATTCGGAGATTCCGGTTGAGGCTAATGAGATTCACATACGAGACGATTTATGTACAAGGCAAGATGCAAACTTACGCAGATGCTTTATCTCAAGCTACTGTTGACTGTCCTACACAAAAGGACATTAACATCATTGACAAGATTGAGTTGTACTCACAGTACACTGCATCTCAATGGCCGGCAAGTTCACAGAAGCTCCAAGAAATTCGCCATGCTCAGAAACGAGATGAGGAATGCATTCGAGTATGCCAATTTTGCACACCAGGTTGGCCACAGCAAAGCCCCAGTGATGAAAATTTTCTTCGAGTTCAGGAGGAACTTCACTATTATGGATGATTTGCTCATGTATAATGACAGGCTGGTGATTCCGGACTCACTGCGGACAGATATTTTGGAAAGAATACATCAGGGCCACAGAGTATAGGCTCAGTCATCCATCTGGTGGCCAGAGATATCCAGAGATCTAGAACAAATGATCTCTAATTGCCAGGTATGTGCAATGCACAGACCAGATCCGAGGGAACCCCTTGTATCTTGGGAACATTTAGGGATGGATCTATCTTTGTTTCATAGGAAATTCTACATGAGAGACTATTTTTCAAGATGGATTGAAGTTGAAAGGTTGTATATAACAACTACACTGAATCTGTCATTCGAGCTTTACAGGAGGTTTTTGCAACACATGGCATTCCTGTCGAGGTTATGTTAGATCATCTTTCTTTGGTCTCCTTGTCTCGAGACAATGGGTAAGCACCTAGAGGCGGTCATTGGTTTGTGAAGCTGCGCCTGGAGTGGCGATAAAGGCCAATTCTAGAGTGACAGACTCTTCCACAGGTGCTGCAGATAAAATTGGTTGTCGGGGCTGTTACACAGTTGGCTCTCTCCTTGCACTTCTGTCTTTTTTCCTGCCAGCTGCTAAGTCTCTTCGACTCGCCACTCTTTAGCCCCTCCTTTATGGCTGTCCGCCAGCGCTGGCGATCACTGGCAATTTGTGTGTGTGGTTTTTTTTGCGGGGAGGTGTAGTAGAAGGGTCTGAAACGATTAATGTTTGGGACAATGAAAGTATCACCTCCCACTGTGATGCAAGAGATCATGTGTAGTAGGCTTGGTACAAGCATCATGAATAGCAGAAGCTAAATAGGCTTATAGAAAGTGTATATAGTCCATGTAAACATAATAAATGAGTTAATGTTTAGATTTACAGTGACTTAGAAATCTCTGTAAACCAAGCTCAACCTAGCATCTAAAATGCTAGCAACAATATACAATAGGAAGAATGAGTATGAACTCGACTTCGAAGGAATTGACTAATGGTGACTCACAACAATCTGTGCTGGGCCTCAACTATTCACTATATAGTTGTTAGGTAGTACAGAACTTGAGTATTGTTGAAAATAGAGACATTTTGTCGAAGCTTTTCGTCTTGCACTCATCAAGACAATTCACAAGAATACCAATGTAAGGGAAAGCAACAAATTTATACTGTATGGGAAGAGAGTGCTGATTAGTTGTCAAGTGGACTGTGGTAGAGGCGTTGCCATGGAGAATGCACCAGTTTTTGGTGACTGACAGTTTAACTGCCAAACTTTGTTTGAAATTTAAACCAGGCAGCTTGACCCTGGTCAAGGCAATGCTTTGACCAATGAACCAGTGAATGGCTGTCACTTATTTTGTTTGCGTCTGTTTCAGCTAATGTGTTACTTGTTTGTTCTATCTGCAAAGAACAGGGCCCTGTGTATTAATGTCTGTAGTTTCCAGTACATGAAAATGCGCCACACTGTGAGCCTGACAAACAATCTTAAATTGGTTGTCAGCGTTATTCTTAGCACACTGAGGTAAAGGCCTGCTCAGGTCTGCAAATGAGACCCTATCCGAGCCCGACAGAGCCCCATCCAACTCCGAGCCCAACCCGGCCCGAGTCCTTCCATTTTTTCCTGCACTCGACCATCAGTTAGCTTACCTTCCGTTTTTTCGCTTTGTTCCTTACCTGCACAAGCTTTAAATAACTGTAGCAAAGCCACCTTTAAAGTCCAAAGAGTAAATTAACATTAGAGTCACTTACCTGAGGTGGTGAGAGTGTGTCCGATCCAGCCCGCCCGACGCAAGTCCAAATGCCAGACCCAGAAGTGCGACCCGATCCGAACCTGGCACGTATCGTCGGGTTCGGGTTGGGTAGCAGGCCTTTACACCGAGGATTATTTAGCAAATGTTGTCCAATCACAGAATCACATGTTGGACTCTGTTTTGAGTTTTGCAAGCACGGGCTGGTTGGGTACGGCATGCACCTTGTCCGTTGCGAACAATGGAAGAGAAATGTTGTTTGATCCGATCCGCCAGTCTTTGGGACGTATGGCCTATATGTTGAACATCACGCTGGCATTCAAATTCGTATCACAGCATCCAAGTCCAACAAGGACACAATTGGGGAGAGTGGTGAAGCCTCTTGACAGATTGTATCAGTGATTTGTGTGATCACATTTGTGTGATAGGCAGAACATCTTTTTGGCCTGACTGCAACATCCTGTTTAGTGGCGAACACCACACGTGTTGCTACTGCATGGTAGCAGCATGAAACAGCTAGCTTCACCTGTTGATCAAATTTTTGGGATGCATTACCCTTCCAGGGTAATCTGAGGTAGACAGGGCGCTTTTCAGGGCTGAAAATGATGGCCTTCAGCCCTTTCTTAAGTTTGCACGATATACAGTGAGAAATGATTCTGATTAGGGTCGCCATTGTCATGCAGGATGTCTTTGATTTGTCCTATTGCAGCATCAAGTTTGCATGGTGAGCAAATGGCTCGGGCCCTATTTACGAGGTTGCCGCTAAGGCCAATCTTATAGCACGTGGAACTGTAAGAATCCTAACGTGTGTATTGACCAGTGAAGGTAGGCTTGTGGTAGACCGTGTTAGAGAACCCGTTAGCAGATTTCTCAACTAGTACGTCAAGGAAAGGGAGTTCATTTGACTGCTCCATTTCAAAGATGAATTTGATCGCAGGATGGACCCCATTAAGACGTGTAAGGAAATTATTACATGCAGTTGCGGATTCAAATATAGCGAACATATCATCTACATATCGGAAATATGCAAGAGGTAGGAGGTTAGGTGTCATTCCCTCAAAGGCACATTTCTCATGGAACCTAACAAAGATGTTAGTGAGAGCTGGGCCTAGAGGGGATCCCATGGCAACACCATCTATTTGGGCATTCATGGTGTCGTTAAAACTGAACTCAGTTGCCTAGTTCATAAGTTCAATGAATACTGATTCACGCAATGAAGGCAGATCTAGATCGCCATGATATAGTGCTGCAGAGCAAATATCTATGGCTTCCTTAAGTGGTACATTGGTAAATAGGCTAGCAATGTCAAATGAGCACATGGACATAGCATTGCTATTGATTGGCATGTCCTGTATGGTCTTTGCAAATGTGAAAAAATCCTTCACGTGTATGTGGAGAAATTGCTCAAAACTGGTTGTAACAATTCGCCCAAACATTTGGCCAGTGCATGTTGTGCAGAACCAGTCATAAATAAGATAGGACGTAGAGGGACATCACTTTTGTGTGTCTTGGGCAGCCCATGCATACACGGAGGCAGCGAGCCGTGAGGACGAACCCAGTCGTATATATCACCTGGCAGCCCATTGCTCTTATGCAAATCCAGCAAGCGTTTTCTTTTAGCTTGCTTTCGAGAGAGGCTGTCTGGTCTATATTTACTATATTTGTTTATGACTTGGATATATGGCTATCTATTGTATTTAAGTTGACCGATGAGACAAAGATTTGTGGTGTAGACAGGAGCAAAAAATTATAATGAACCATTAATAGGTTAAGTGAATGGGCAGAACTGTGGCAGATGGATTTCAACATAGATGAGTGTGAGGTAATCCATTTTGGAACACAAAAGGAAAGATCTGAGTATTTAAATAGAAAAAATCTGAGAACGATAGAGGCCCAAATAGATTTAGGGATCCATGTACATTGATCACTAAAATATAGTAGTCATGTGCAACAAAAAAAAATCAGAAAGGCTGGTGGAATATTAGCCTTTATGACTAGAGGGCTAGAATGTAAAGGGGAGGAAGTTTTGCCACAGCTTTACAAAGCCTTGGTTAGATCACATCTGGAACACTGTGTACAGTTCTGGGCACCACTTCATGGAAAGGTGATATTGACTTTGGGAGGGGTGCAGTGCAGATTCACCAGAAAGTTAACAGGGCACACAGGGTTAGGTTAAGAGGAAAAGTCATGAGACCTGTATTCCCTGGGATAATATAGTGTCATTGGGTTAATTTTGATTAGGGTTTTTGAGATTTTGAAAGGAATTGCTTGGTAGATGGAAAGAAACTTTTTCTGCTGGTGGAGGAGTCTAGGACAAGTGGACATGACTTTAAAATGAGAGGCAGGTCATTCACGAGAAAAGTTAGGACACAGTTCTTCCTGCAAAGTGTTGCAGAAGTATGGAACTCTCCCACAAAAAGCAGTGGATGCCATCTGAGATTAATAGATTTTTGGTAGACAAGGGTATAAAAAGGTAGGGAGCCAAGATGAAAAGAGTTAAGATACAGATCAGCCATGATGTTTTTGAATAGCAGAACGGACTCGAGGGACTGAATGATTCACTCTCTTGTTCCTACAGTTTCGCTAGTCTGTAATAACAAAAGGTATCATAGTGAATGTTACAACCAATCGCTCCAGTCAAAGCCCCCAATCAAAATATATGATTCTGATTGTGGTGGGAGAAACGCACTGTTAATTTAATCCTGTCCTTCCACAGATCGCCTAACATATCATTTTAAACATTCCAAATTAAAGGAAGACCCAGCCTAATTGTACCATCGATTAACCATCGAATGAGGCTAACCAAACCAGGTGTCTTTAAATCAACAAATTAACTCTTTAATTAGAAAAATTTAATTTTTAAACACGACAAAGATTTAATGGACATTTAAAATAGAAAAAATTAGAGTCCTTGCAAATTTACTCTTCCCAATGAACAATTCTCTGATTAAAATCCACGCGCAATCTTCCAGGGTCCGATGAGGAAAGGAAAACAGTCCAACACCCGAAGTTTCAAACCACTCTTTCTTCCAGCAATGACCACAGTAGATCAGCAACTCGCAACCACTTTCAATAGAATCAATCTGGCTTTAGAATTTTTGAGGGATGAATTGCACAGTCTAACTTCCCTTCCTTCAGTTTAAATTATGAGAGATCTCTGTTTTGGCTTGATGTTTTGGAATTTTGAGAGAGAATAAATAAACAGACTAAATTCTCTTGCTTCAGTTTAAATGAGCTAAGAGCTCCTCTTTCAAGTGCTAACACACAGCTGTCTGTCTGTGTCCTCTGTTAGAAAAGGCTGTTCCCCTTATAAGCCAGTTCAAAATTAAATTGTAACATATGTATCTCTCAGTGCTCAGTCTGAGTGGTTGTATCCAAGGTAATGAGAATGCATTATTTGACTCAGTCTTTAGTGCTTGCAGCCTTAAAGCAGTATGGCTCTTTTTCCAGCCTTAAGGACACACCACATTCTTCCCGGGAAAAAAAACTACAGGATCATAACAGTGAATCTTTTCTGTACCTTCTCCATGGCCTTGACATCCTTCCTAAATTAGGGCCCCTGCAACTGAAGACCATATTCTAATCGACCTAATCAAAGCTTTTAGTATATTTTCATATTGTCTTTTTGATTTTGTATTAAATGTCCTTATTTAAGCTAATGGGATTCTAGGTTTTATAATTATTCTCTATAGTTTTATCAAATTATTCTCCCATTTTTGTGTATCTAAGTCTGTCTGCTTCTCTGAAATTTTGCTCTCCTATCTATAAAAGACACAACTTACATTAAAAGGCACAATATAAATATAATAAAATGTCCCAAGGTGCTTCACAGGAGTATTATAAAACAAAACAAAAGCCTCTTTTCTGTTAACACAACAGACTAGTATTATCGTAAGTATTAGTGGTGGATTTAGGATAATATAAATTTGTGGGAGGACATTTTTTTGATACTATCATGGCGGTGGGGGGGGGGGGGGGGGGTTAGTTTTTTATTTTGAATCTGTATTGCGAGTTCCTCCTGAAAAAAAAAACCTATTTGGATTATTCACTCTGAAGAGAGTTACTGTGACATTACTTTCATAGTTCTTTGTAGTTCATTAATGTTCATTAGATTCTATTATTACTTTTGGAGTTTCTATTTCGTTAGATATATCCGTGATCAGTCTGATGCCAGCACCTGCAGTTTACGTTCCAGTTAGCTGGATCTTTTACGTTCCAACTAGGCGGGATCTTGTTGATATTATCTGCTTCCTTGTTGGCTGAGAATATTCCTAACATTGTCACATTAAGTGGGGAATCTTTACTGTCTAAACAAGGAAATTCAAAATTAAATTTGAAAAAACATTAAGTGCTGAGGAAGTCCAATCCATGTTGACACGACATTGGATGTGCACACCATGCAATGGTTAAATTGAAGCAATGTGAAACTACAGCTTGGGTCAAAGGCTGAACCTGGATTTTATGTTATTTAGTGTCAGTGGAAAGTGAAAAGCATTTTGCAGCAACATTAAATTTAGTGTAAATCTGTCTTGGATTAGAAGTGACATTGAGGGTTGTAACTAATTCTTCAATGAGTCCTAATTTGAGCATCATATCTGCCTTTTGCACCTTCTAGACATCAATTTTCTTATTTGGAATATAAATTAGAATACCAGACCTATGCTTTTAATCACCTACTCATTGATGGGCCATTTTGCTTATAAGGTCTTTATTCAGCTGTACCCATGAGTACTTGAGTCTGGAGAATAGGATTACAAAAGAGTGTCTATCACATGGGTGACTGTGGCTGCATTTTACTTATGGTTGCATGAAGCCTTTCATTATCTCACATTTTAACATATGAAACAAGCATACAATTGAAGAAATATTTATTTTTTTATATATTTGTTATTCCCTAGACAAATTATATAGATTTAAGATTTGGCTCTTGTGAAAAGTAATAGTTTTATCAAAAGTTCACTTTTTAAGAGTGTTTGGTAAGCTGTGTACAATAGCTGTGCATTTTTAGTTTGCCAATGTTAGATGGGAAAAAAAACTTAGCAAATATTGAACTTATTATTGAAATGATCCATTTAGAATCTGTAAAGGAAACCTAGTTTATATTTGATAAATTTGCAGAGATTTAAAAAGAATGACTGAAAAAGTGAAGAACTACAAGTCCCAAATAAAACTTCTTGGATCATTTGACCCACAGCATCATCTTATCATACAAGATCCCTATTATGTAAGTAGTGAAAGCTGATTTATTTTTGTATATAGAGAATTTAGAAATGTGGCAGAATTTAAAATGTTCAATAATCCAGAAAAGTGGAAGTGTGCTTGTTTTTCATTCCCATTTTCTAAGCCAATAGCGAATATGTCTGGTGTTCTTCTAATCATTTTTTTTCTCATTCCCAGGGAAATGAAGCGGCTTTTGAAGAAGTATACCAGCAATGTTTAAGATGTTGCACAGCATTCCTGGAAGCTTCTACTTAACGATGCTAAGGGCTATTTTATCATGTTTGAAAAATAATTTTCAATGAGTACAAATCTTGCCAATGTAAGTGGTTCCAAACTTACAGAAAACTCATCTCTGAAAATGAAATTAAATATTTAAAAAAAAATTGCATTAGCTTTGAATGTTTTGCTATGTCCTGGAGAGGCAGTAGTTTTTCTCCATAGTATGGATTTGAATGCTGGATTTATCTCATGAACTTAAAGAAAAATTCACATTCAAACTTGTAAATGATGGTGTTATCAGGAACTGCCAGGGAGGGAAATTTCCAGACAATATGACACTCCGTTAAGGGAATTGCTGTCAACTTGCTTTTCTCATGGTTGAGAAATTGATTTGTATTTCAGAAATAATGAGAAAATGTGCATGACAAAATTCTTAAGTCACACAATGACGTTCTTTGAGTTACTGTTTATGAATACCTCCTTCACTTGAAATTATACCACATTTTTTGTCATAGTTACATAGCAACCATCTTGAATTATACTTACATGAAGTCTTACAGCATCCCAAATTATGTATGGAATTGTCCTTGAAAAATTTACATTTATCTTTAATTATTATACGAAAGCTGAAACTACCTTTCAGTTAATTATCATTTGTTAAATTCAGTTTGCCTGATTGATCCAAAATGATCATAAACTGTAGTGAGAGGACAGGACCTAATATTAGCAGATGTTTGGTTTAATTGTTGCCACCTACAATAAAGCGCTTTTCTTCACTATACTTCCATTCTTTGGATATTTTACACAATTCAAGTTTAATCATTTTTCTTATTTCCCTCCTTCCACCCAAGTTATGGGGAAGCTGTGCTGAGCACACTTCACAGATGGACAGTACCTTTTGTGGTTTCTCATTCCTGATTTGAACAAAACCCCAGACCACCTCCATTGTGGCAATGTGATGGTTTTTTTTAACCTTTATGTGCTCTTCCAGTGTTGGACATTCCATCACCAAAAATTTTGAAGAAGTCTCCAGCTTCTACAGGAGTAGATTAAACAAGTGTCTTGCTAGAATATCAAACAACAACTACTTACATTTATATAGCGCTTTTAACACAGTAACACATCCCAGGTCACTTCACAGGAAAGTTGTCAAACACAATTTGACACCAAGCCACATTAGTATTAGAACAGGTGAGGGGTAGATTTCAAGGAGCATCTTGAAGGAGAAAGAGGTGGAGAGGCTTGGGGAGAATTTCAATCTGCAAGCAGAGGGTAGGTAGGTGTCCGTGCAAGAGGAGAGTTAAAACATCAGAATTTTATTTGATTATTTGTTCATGGGATATGGGCGTCTTTGGCAACACCAGCATTTATTGTCCATCCCTAATTGCCCTTGAGAAGGTGGTGGTGAGCAGCCTTCTTGAACTGTTGCAGTCCTTGGGGTGTATGTACACCCACAGTGCTGTTAGGAAGGGAGTTCCAGGATTTAGATTTAGCGACAATGGAGGAACAGCAATTATAGTTCCAAGTCAGGATGGTGTGTGGCTTAGAGGATAACTTGCAGGTGGTGGTGTTCTCATGCATCTGCTGCCCTTGTTCTTCTAGGTAGTAGAGGTTGTGGGTTTGGAAGGTGCTGTCAAATGAGTTGGTAAGTTCCTGCAGTGTATCTTGTAGATGGTGCACACTGCTGCCACTGTGCGTCGGTGGTGCAGTGACTGAATGTTGAAGGTGGTGGATGGGTAGCCAATCAAACAGGCTGCTTTGTCCTGGATGGTGTCGAGCTTCTTGAGCGTTGATGGATCTGCACCCATCCACGCAAATGGAGAGTATTTCATCACACTCCTGACTTGTGCCTTGTAGATGGTGGACAGGCTTTGGGGAGTCAGGAGGTGAGTTAGTCGCTGCAGAATTCCCAGCCTCTGACCTGTTCTTGTAGCCACAGTATTTGTGGCTGGTCCAGTTCAGTTTCTGGTCAATGGTAACCCCAGGATGTTGATGGTGGGGGATTCAGCAATGGTAATGCCATTTAACATCAAGGGGAGATGGTTAGATTCTTGTTGGAGATGATCATTGCCTGGCACTTGTGTGGCTCAAATGTTACTTGCCACTTATCAGCCCAAGCCTGGTTGTTATCCAGGTCTTGCTGCACCTGGACACGAGCTGCTTCAGTATCTGAGAAGTCACGAATGGTGCTGAACATTGTGAAATCATCAGCGAACATCACCACTTCTGACCTTATGATGAAGGGAAGGTCATTGATGAAGCAGCTGAAGATGGTTGGGCCTCAGACACTACCCTGAGGAACTCCTGCAGTGATGTCCTGGGACTGAGATGATTGACCTCCAACAACCACAACCATCTTCCTTTGTGCTCGGTATGACAGCCACCAGCAGAGAGTTTTCCTCCTGACTCCCATTGACTCCAGTTTTGCTAGGGCTCCTTGATGCCATACTTGGTCAAATGCTGACTTGATGTCAAGGGCAGTCACTCTCCCCTCACCAGCAAAGGGATGTGAGGAGGTGCCTCGAGAAAGAAGAATGGGTGGAGCTACATGGTGTGTTCATCTGAGGAGTGCTGTGCAGGAAAATGTTAAGGAAGTCAGTGGTGGGGTTGGCACTTGAATGTGGAATGCCACTCACCTGTCTTGCTCCGATAAGGTCATTAACCCTCTTTCAGCGCAATATCCATGATCACGGGACCACGCTCCTGCTGCTCACCACCTCCACAACTTCAAGCTGTGCCTGCTTGCTCTGAGGTTGGCCTCTTCCTCCCATCTGCCAGATATCATATTTTAAAATAGAGGCATTTCCAGACCGGGAGGCAATGTAGGTCAGCAAGCATGGGGATAATGGAGTCTTTCTGGTTCCTCAGTTATCTAAAGTGTTGACACCAGTCCACAGCGGAGAATGGAATTCTAGAAGATTTCATTAAACACTATCTTTCTCAGGGTGTGTCATGCAAAGGAATATTTATGCTGTTTTAGATTATATACCATCTCCAGCAATTCATCCTATGTCCCTTAGTCATCCATACAAACAGCAAATAAAGCAGATAAAACAGAGGTCCAAATTGGAAATTTACACAATCAGATGAATGTTGAGTGTACTGTGGTTATACTGTGTGGTTTTTCGCATCGCAGGGTTTGGATTAAAACATTCTACATATCTCTGCAGTTAAGAGAGACTGCACCCACTGCCAAAGGCTTCAAATAATGTGTACAATGCAATCATCAATTAATGTTTGCATAAACATTTGACATCCAAGCAAGCTGCCTCGACTTGTAAAATTTGTTTTCATTTTACAAAACTCATATGTAATGAACAGTTACACCATAGTTCCCATATTCTAGAAGAAAGAATTTGGATTTATAAAGTCCCTTTCATGACCTCAGGAGGTCCCAGAGTGCTTTAAAACCAATTAAATACTTCTGACGTGTAGTCATTGTTGTAATATAGAAAATATGACGGCCAATTTTCACACAGCAAGGCCCCAAAAACAGCAATGAGATAAATGGCCAGATAATCTGTTGCAGTGATGTTGGTTGGGGGGTAAATTTAGTCTAGGAAAACACCCCTGCTCCACTTCAAAAAAAAAGTGCCGTGGGATTTTTTACATTTACCTGAGATGGCAAACGGCCTCAGTTTAACATCTCATCTGAAAGATGGAACATCTGACAGTGCAGTGCTCTCACAGTAATGCACTGGATTTTGTAGTCACATCCCTGGAGTTGGACTTGAACCCACAACCTTCTGACTCAGGTGAGAGGGCTACCAACTGAGTGGCAGCTAGCATTGTTCATAACGAGTCAGAAAAGAACAATAAACCAGAGAAATCTAACTACATATACAGACTGATGTCACTGAAGTCACAGCGGCATTGATCAGACACTATTTATGCGGTGGGATACTAAAGTACAAACCCATCTGTAATTGCCTCTGCTATTTTAGCATTAAGCTTCTATACACTAGTATCCCACAGAGCAATTTAGGTGCCAAAGTGTTTTGTTTTCATTTCTTCTCTTTTACTCTGCTCCCACAAATAACTTACAAGTTACAAGTAGACAAAGCAGGAATTATGTTGATAGTCTCTTTCTAACCATGAAGGGTACTATTCATAGAAATATTGACAGTGAGCAAAGGAAAGATCCACAACTTGGAGAATGGACCAACATTCCATATAAATCAAGCCCTTGTGGTTAATGGTCTAATTACTGAAAGTTATTTGTTAGATCAGAGTGTATTGTCATTGATGGTATATAACCTTCCTTAACACACACAAGATTCTACTATGTTCGTTATTTCTCTCCTATTTCCAGCATTTTGGTTTATGTTACAACAGCTTCCATCCTTCATGATCCATTTGGAATTGGTTATCAGAGGATCACCTGTTGTCATGTTTTATGGTAATTGTGCCTAACTAGGCCATCACTGGTTCCCAGTTGTGATTTTAATTCAGTCCCTTAAAGTTCATGTATCAACCATTTGAACCTCTTTAAAAGTCCAGTTTAAAGTTTATTTCTGGGAATACTGTATTTGTCACTTTAGTCTTACAAATTAGTGAACTTAACCGGCCTTATTTAAAGGTCAATTGTTTTTAATTTGCCATCCTGACAAAGTATTCTTGGGCTTTATCTATTGGTCTTATCTAAGTTCACTTTCCAGTTTGATTTTGGATCAAGAAATTACCTCATTATTTTATCTGTTGCCACACAAGTCAGAACTGAAACATCATTTTAACTATTTAGATACTTACATACCCCTAAGTGTTAGCTCTTTCACACAGAGCAAATAGACAGTCAAAACTTATTTTCCTGTAGTGAAATTGTGTGAGATAAAACTAGTAATTAAATAACAGAGTCAAATAGACATATGACTCCTTCTTCATTGCTACCAACCTGCAGGGAAGAAGCCCAGAGGAAAGTTTAATGGTCAAGCCACCTGTTCAGTGGTTGCTTCATGGCCTTCTCAAGGCTCCAATTGAGAGCATATGCAAGGCTACCATGTACAGCAATCTTCACACATTTACTAAACATTATTGTCTGGATGTAACTGCAACATACGACATTGTCTTTAGCAGATTGATCCTGACAGCTGGTGTTACAATTTCTTTACAGTGGAGCTTGGTTCCCTCCCTGCTGCCCTCCCAAATTGGTGCCAATTTGTTCTGCTTCTAGTGTTTAGAGAATGCAAAATAAAGAAGTTTACTGTGTAGAGTCATCTTTATTATTTTAATAACATATGTCTCCAAACAGTAATCATAACCATCCTCCACAGGCCCTACAAGGATGTAGTGTTTTCTTGTTGGAGTTGGGGAGATAGGATGCTGCAATTCAGGCTTTTTCAATATTTGCTCTTGTTTTCACATAAATGGAGGTTTTTATAAACTGAGTAAGTCAACTATAAACTGAAATCTGCATCCTTATTTGCTTCACTTGCAGGTTAGATTGTCCAGGCGCAATAATAAATTGAAATTGTGGTAAACCACTTACTTGAGAAACACAGGATATTCAATATGTTTTCTTTCCATATTCAAAGGAAAGGTAGCATATCACTAGACCAATGTGCACAGGCTAAAACTAATGAAATGTATTTATATGAAGTAATAGAAGAAGCAAAAAGTGAGACGCTGAAATACAATAACATGACTATATAAATGTTCAAACAAAAAGAAAGTCCAAAAGCTCGTAGTTCTTTACAGTAACTCATAGTGAGTGTCCTATAGAAGTTAAGTGGGGGTGACCTTCTTGGCCCTCTTAGTGGCAAAGTAAAGCATGGAACTAAGGATTCTGGGGAAAGTCTGTGGACTTAAAAGCATCATTTAGTTTGAAGAAATAACAACTATATGAAGATTGTTTTGAGAACATTTGATACAGTATGTGATGCTTTAATAGTTGTTCACACTTCCCAAATAGTTGTTAAAACCTTTTTTTAATTCATTCATTGGATGTGGGTGTTGCTGGCATGGCCAGCATTTGTTGCCCATCCCTAATTGCCCTTGAGAACTGCTTTCTTGAACTGCTGCAGTCCATCTGGTGTGGATACACCCACAGTGCTGTTAGGGAAGGAGTTCCAGGATTTTGACCCAGCAACAATGAAGGAACAGCAATATAGTTCCAAGTCAGGGTGGTGTGTGACTTGGAGGGGAATTTGCAGGTGGTGGTGTTCCCACTCGTCTGCTGTTCTTGTTCTTCTAGGCGGGAGAGGTCGTGGGTTTAGAAGGTGCTGTCGAAGGAGGCATGGTGAGTTGCAGCAGTGCATCTTGTAGATGATACACACTGCTGCCACTGTGCATCGGTGGTGCAGGGAATGAATGTTTATCCTGATAAAAGGACAAAATTGTATTCCACATCTATTCATGACTGTAGGAGATGTGCAAATAATTCCAAGTGGATCAAAGCAAGTTCTCTGGTTGTGAGTCAGATGACATGTAATTACAATATAGCAGCAAAACAAAGGAATTTTTGTTTTTCTCTTTAAGTTTGGCTTTACTTTGTCTGAAATCCCTTAAAATAAAGTTACATCCTGGGGCGGGAGAGTTAATGTTAAGTGAATTGTTTAAGTTTAGCTTCAGGATAAAGTAAACTGCTATAGTATGGTATGCACTAGGGCTTTATATGATATGGAAATAAGAGACCTAGTGCAGCATCAGCTATCTGCAACATCATATTTTTATGCGCATGTACTGCGTGATTTCCCCAGAATCGTATCAAGCTTGGGTTCCATTCCTATATTGCATGGAAGGTACATTTCATTCAAAGAATAAAGAAGCTACAACAAGTTGGGTAATCTTTATTTATTACCATAAGGTGAAGTGGCTGATTCTTAGTTCTGGTAATAGCCACCTACATTTCCTGGAGTATCCAATCTTTTATGCTGTAGTAACTCTTGCATGTGATCCTGTGATTTATCCTATATATATCAAAGTTCAAACTGCATTATTCTACATTGCAAAAGGTTACAGTGTCCATTGCACATTGCATTTATATTTGTGATTAACTCATTAATGTGTGACTGATAACATTTAGCCATTGCGAAGAGACAATGAATGTTGGACACTAGTGATTCATGATTGATTTAGACACCATGTAGCATATGATCAACCCCTGTATTCTGAATGTTTTTCCCTCACACTCTCGGTCTTTCCAAACTGGACACCACAGCATAATTGATCATACAGTTGTGCCATTTAACGTGTTTTCTTACATCCCTTTGCTTAGGATGATAGCTAAACACTTGAGCACAAAAAACCTTTAGACTCCATATAAGAACATAAAGTATGAAATGAGGATCATGTACTATCTGTCTCTTTGTGTACTGTATTCCAGCTATTTTGCTACTGATGGAAACCCTTAGTCGATTCGAAACTTTGATCAGATGAGACCAGATTCTCTCTCGTTTTAAAACTTACTCTTGCCCATCCAGGCCACTCTGGTCACAGTAGTTAATTCCTGTAACCTTCCTGGGCATGTATACAGAGTTGAGGACTTTGTTTAGAAGAATGGTTATCTTAGTAATTATAAAACCATTGTCACATTTTGGGATTTTTAATCATTCTTCTCAGAAGGGATTACTTTTAATTAAAAATAGACAATGCTGGAAATACTAAGCAGGTCAGGCAGCATCTGTGGTGAGAAAAACATCGTTAACGTTTCAGGTCAGTGACCCTTTGTCAGGATATGAAATGCCAACTCTGTTTCTGTCCCCACAGATGCTGTCAAAACTGCTGAGTATTTCCAGCATTTTCTCTTTATTTTGGATTTCCTACATCTGCAGTACTTTGTTCTTGTATTACTTTTAAATGTTGGGTTTTTTTCTAAAAAGTTAATGAGGCGGTGGGTGGTTAAAACGCTAATGAGGTAAGCTTTAATTTTGAAATAAAGGCAAAATACTGCAGATGTTGAAAATCTGAAATAAAAACAAGAAATGCTGGAAATACTCAGGTCTGGCAGCATCTGTGGAGAGAGAAGCAGAGTTAACGTTACAAGTCAGTGACCTTTCATCAGAATACATCTGATGAAAGATCACTGACCTGAAACGTTGAGTCTGCTACTCTCTCTACAGTTGCTGCCAGACGTGCTGAGTATTTCCAGCATTTCTTGTTTTTATTTAAGCTTTAATGTTGTTTCTCCATGGACTGTAAAAGTGTTTTTGGAGCTTCTAAAAATATTAACCAGATTCTCATTTGTTTCCTTCTAATTTCTTTGAGGATTCTAGGAATGCCCCTCAAGCATCTTATAAACATTTTTTCCATGACCTTTTATTTTGCAGATGTCTACTTGTATTATAGAATATTGAGCCAAAATAATTGAATCCAGGGATTTGAAAATTGATGTCAAGAATCTACTTAACATTTTTGCAGCTTCTATAATAACGTTTAACCTTCTCTCTTAAAGGACAGAAATGGTCTTTTCTAAACTAGTAAAAAAAAATTATAGCAGTGATTCTCCAACTATTTTGGTTGAAAGACTCCTTTTCAAATGGACTAGTAGCCTCAGATCGCCGATCTAAACTATTATAATACTCATTTTATGAAAGTGCTGCATGTAAAGAGTGTTTTAACAAGGCTTTTAAGAAAATGTATAATTATATAGCAATTTGAGGATTATTTCACTGACATGGACAGTGATGAGACGGACCAGACAAACTAGAGATAAAGGTTAAGTGTAAATCCATTAGCATCCTGGTGCATGCCAACTGAGCTGCTTTTAATGTGGTTAAAGATTGCCTTTTAATGGTATACATACCCAATCAGTTCACAGATCACATCCAATACAAACTACTGTTGGCCAAATCAGTATTAACAGTAACCTCGTCATATTTAAATGTTTAACAGGCTCAAAACAGGTTACTAATTTAACTAATAAAAAAAAACTTCCTATAAACATACATGTTTCCTTCCCTCCAGCTCTATTACAGAGTAACTCACAATTAGACATTCTTAAGAATATCTTACAGACTTGTGCAAGCTCTGTGTTATTTAATCATTCAAGGAATTTACATTATTACAACAGAGTAGAAGATTTAAGTAACTCAAACAGACAGCTTTTTCATGATAACAAGAATCAAACCAGCAAGAGATTAATTTAAACAGAAAATGCTGGAAATATTCAGCAAACCAGGCAGTATTATAATGGCACTTGTTCACTGCATGAGTCCAAATTTCATGTACCGAAGTATCACAGCAGCAGCTGGCCTCCTACCTACCCACTCCTCATGCCAAAAGTAAATGTGAAACTCACCAGTGAAAATGATAGCAACAAGGTGCTCATCATTACAAAGAAGTTCAGATATTCAGGAGCTTTGGGGATGAGCATCTTGTTGGCTACTTGTGAAGGATGCACACTAACTAATAATTTATACAAAGTGGGCAACTTATTTATTTCTTCCTTCTTTTTTCCCCCTTGTGTCTTTCATACTCTCTAGAGATTGTTTTGCGGACCCCAGCTTGAGAACCATAATACAAAAAGAGCAGAATATAAAAATGAACTGAAGGAGGACAACACCAACACTGCACTAAATTGAAAATATTTGAGTGTGAGCTAGCAAATCCCTACTTAATGAGTTTTTGATCTTAGCGATGCCATCATGCAGATGTGTTAATCTATTAATTGTTTGATTATATGTCGGTGGAGGGTGTTAATTGGGGTCTTTCTTGAACACTTATAAGCAGACACTGACTGAAACTGGGGGAGGTTTTGAGTGAGGAGTTACATGTTTGTTATCCTTTTACTCTGTACAATAAATGTGAAACTGAGTAAAGAGAGACTCCAGCATTATCCTCCCATAATAAGCTTTCTGGCATTTAACGTGGAATCAGAGGATGGTTGTCGAAAACTGAGGGCTGGAAACTAGGATTTTTTTTTTTACATAGAAAACTAAAATCTCACGCGCTATTGTGGAAAATATGGCAGAAAGCAAGTGTAAATTGTCAGGGTATGATTACCCACCGATGTTCTGAGTCTGAACCATAAGACCAGTGGAAGAATGAAGTGGATATGTGGACATCGGTTACATCTCTACCAAAGGGGAAGCAAGGAAGAAGTGGCGTTGTCACTTCCTACTGAAAGTAAAATCAGAAATGTTTTGTGAACTGGATACTTATGAAGGGTTGGATCTTCTATTAGGATTCTTAGATGAAATTTGCAAGAAAGATGACTTATTGAATGCTTATGAGGCATGGTCAGACTTTGATAGCTTTCGGAAAACAGATGGTTATTCAATGGCGAAATATATCATGGACTTTAACAGACTGTATAGAAGATTGGGGAAATTCAATTTGAAGATCCCTGGTTCAGTGCTAGTATTTAAATTGCTAGATTGTGCTAGAGTGTCGCATATGGACAGGCTCCTGGTTCTAACTGGGGTTTGGTTCTTGGACAAAGACTCCCTGTTGGATCAAATGTCTACTACCTTAAAGACATTCCTGGGGAAACAGTCATTTCCTGCAGCCCTGGTAAAACAAACAGGACATTCTGCAGTGAGACAAAGAATGGAGGACTCAATGTTTACTAGATTTCGAAATGGTCCAGATACTGGAAGCAGGCTTAAGAACAATGGAAGAGTTAAAGACAGGAGGAATGAGAATGAAGCCACCTTTAGCAGGTCTGACTATTACAGTGGAAGGCAAAATTGGAACAGCAATTATATGCAACTAAATCCCAGGAATGCCCAAGGAACAGTTCATAGGTTCTTCGAATGTGACTCGAAGTATCATTATGCAATGAACTTCCCTAAGTGGAGGGGCAGAGTCCTCAAAATAACACACGAAGCAGAATTCTGAGGCAGAAGAGGAAGATACTGATGAATCTGAATGAATTGTACTAGTCACAAAAGGAGTTTTATTCCTGTGATGAATGTAGTTGCAGATTCGTTCAACTGTGCTGTTTGGATAGTGCTTGCATGTCGACAGTTTGTGGAACAGATTGGTTACAATATTATCTGGATTCACTTAGTAGTGAGGATTGATGCAAGGTTAAGGAGTATTAAAGTATTGCCAGCTTTAGGTTTGGTGATAACATATTGAAGTCGCTGAAGAGAGTCGTAATTTCACATGAAATAGCTGTTGTAAGCCAGTACTGATGTAATCTCTAATGAGATGCCTTTACTGTTGAGTAAGCCTTCAATGAAAAAGGCACAAATGAAAATTGATATGGAGCATGAATAGCAGAGCAAGCTCGATGGGCTGAATGGCCTACTCCTGCTCCTATGTTCCTGTGATAAGGCAATTGGTTTTGTAAAGTCAGTGAATTTGGAGTTTACCCAGTCAGGGCATTATTGCAAATCCTTAACAAAACCTGATGTTTCTAGTCAGAGTGTGAGAACAGTATTAATGGCATCAGGTGTTAAGAATCAGAGATAAAAAGCAAATTGTCTTAGTTATACAGACAATTTGCTCCCCCCTTGTCAGAGATTAAAAACTCTGCTAAAGGATGCAGGTGTGATTGATGAAGAGTATACGAGGATAATAGAAGAGATTAGTGAAAAGTGTGAAATCTGTAAAAAGGACACCATCACGTCCTATTGTCAGCCTTCCATTGGCATGTGACTTTAATGAGGTAGTTGCCATGGATTTAAAGGTGTGGGACAAGACCAGAATATTTTCATTCTACATTTTGTAGACCTAGCAACTAGCTTTAGTCTTTCTACAATAATAAATAGTAAGGACAAAAGGGTGATTATGACAAAATTATAGAGAAATGGATAGGGACTGGACTTGGGAACCAGCTAGGTTTCTGACTGATGATGGAGGGGAATTTTCCAATGACCAGTTCAGAGATGTGTGAAACCATGAACATTATGATTATGAATACTGCAGCTGAAAGTCCTTTCAGCAGTGGGCTCTGTGAAAGGAGTCACAGTGGTTGATGAAATGCTGCATAAAATCTTAGCTGACCAGCCAAACTGCAAGTTGGCAACTGTCATGGCATGGGTGGTTAATGCAGTGAATTTGCTTCAGATGTTTGCAGGATATAGTCCTTATCAATTGGTCTATGGACGGAATCCCAAATTGCCTTCTGTACTGTGCAACAGTCCTCCTGCTGTAGAAGGTACTGCAATGAGTTCCTATTTTTCTGCACATTTGAATGCTTTACATGCAGGGAGACAGGTTTTCATCAAGGCTGAAGTCTCTGAGAAAATTCGGAGAGCTCTGAGCATCGTATAAGTCCATCTGAGGCAGAATTTAATTCAGGAGATTTGGTGTATTATAAAAGAGAGGGTCATAGGAAATGGAAGGGCCCTAATAAGGTAATCAGTCGTGATGGTAAGACAGTAGTTATCAAGCATGGAAATCAAACTTATGTTTAATTCCTCACGATTAATCGGAGTTGATTACAAAATCTCAGAATCTGAGCAACCGGCTTCCCCAAGCACTCCTTCATTTCCCCATTATTGTGACAGAGCCTTCGGCTAGCTCTGCAATTCTTTGGCCAAACCTCTCCCCTTTGCACCTCTCTCTGCTCCTTGAAAAGCTCCTTGAACTGAAGGTTTTCAACCATACGTCTGGTGACTGCTCCTGATCTCTCCTGACTCAGCATTAGTTTTCACATTTTTTCTGTAAAGTACCTTGGGACTTTTTTTATCTTGCATACAATGGCAAAATAATTCCTTCAGTCACTTAAAAGTACATTTTTCTTGAAGTTGTTATTGTCTTTATGTTACTTACCTGATTTAAGTCTACATGGATGCTGTTACAGAATATTGCCTTTGCTTGTCAGTAGAATTCAGTTGGAGAGCATTTGATGTCAGGGTTTGTAAAAGATGCCTTAAGCTTTTAGTTATCAGCAAAACCTGAACTTTGTTCTTCACAAACTCACATCTGACCCATTTGAACCCATGATCTTGTGTGATTTTAATTTCCTTCCTCTGAAATCCATCATATTAGTTGCTCTTACATTGCAAAATAATAAAACTTCATGCTTGACCTCCCTTATTGTACTAGGTACTTTCGATAGACCAATCCTAAGACTGAATGCAAATCTTTTTCCTAAAATTGTTTGAATTTCATCTGTCCCAGAAGATTACAATAACTTTTATCTGCCAGCACATGTTTCCTTTATGGAGAGGAAGTATAATTTGTCAATGTTTGTTTATAGTGCTTCAGTTTTCTGTACAGACAGAACAAGCATATTTGCCAATCAAGGCAATTATTTGCTTCAATTAATAAAACTTAAGGCAAGCCCATTACCCAATAATGCGTGGCTACATATATTTACATTTGGTCAAGTAAAGTTGCAGTATTCACAATCTTTGAGTCAATATGGAAAAGGGCTTCTCTGAAGTCACCCTAGATGCAAGTTACATAAAGTTATCTCCAATGTTTTCTCTTAAGCTGCGGGTGTGCAGCAGCTCAGCAATCAGGAATGTGCCGCACAGGGAACAAATATGCCGTGCACAAGCAATGTGCCCTTAAAGATGTGCGGTCGCGGGTCAATCTTAAAGGGACCATGCTACTTAATCAAAAAATTTAATTAGATTAGTCAAGCATGATCTGTCTTTTACAAATCTGTGCTGACTATCCTGAATTAACTGAAACCTCTCCAAATGCCTGCGCTGATTATTTCCTCTGATTATTGTTTCTAGAACCTTACCCACCACTGATGTTAAACTAACTGGCCTGTAGCTGCTCAGACTGTCCTTACAACCTTTCTTGAATAATAGTGTCACATTTGCCACTCTCCAACCCTCTGGCACCTCCCCCATATCTAGGGAAGATTATGGCAAGTCCTTCCACTATCTCCACCCCCACTTCCTTTAGCAAGCTGGGATGCAAGCCACTTGGACCAGGTGACTTACCTAGCCTAAGCATAGTACCTCCTCCCTATCCATTGCCTCTACTCTCTTCATTTTCCTTAGTAAACACGTATACAAAGTACTCATTAAGTATTCTAGCCATGCCCTATATATATTTATATGACTGCGATAAAGATGCTATAAGGTACAATATTTTTGATTTTCTCCATTTGGATGACTGTCTAAATCTACACAGTAAGGAAAGCCAGGCAGAAAGTTCAGTAATCTAACAATCACTACCTTGTATTCCAGATATGGACTTGTAACACTGAGCAACAATTTTATTTTTTATTTCTGACTGATGTAAAAGAACCATGTTGTAACATTTACTTATTGTTTAAATTTCTAACTTTTGTCATCGTGACAGCTATAATTTTGAAAGAAATATTTCATGATTTTATGACACCAACAAGAACTGGCATTTATATAACATCTTTAATGTAGAAAAACCAAAGTGGTTTCCACAAATGTAATCAAAAAATGAATGCTGAGCCAAAGAAGGGCTATTAGGGGGTCGATGACATGTGTTTTAAGGAGAAAAGGGAGGTGGATTTCCAGAGTGTGGGACAGTTGAAAGCATAGCTACCAATATGGGATAAATGGGGAGGGGGATGCACAAGTGACATGCATCAGAGGGAAAGAGAGTTAGGGTGACTGTTATAGAGCTGTAAGAAATTATAAAGACAAGTAGAGGCAAGGCTGTAATTTATACACAATGAGAATTTTAAATTGGAGGGTTGGGTGGCTGGGGTTGTGGAGTCTGCTGGCCAATGCAGATCAGCGAGTAATGGGCAAGAGGGATTTAGTGCGAAATAGGATGCGGGCAGTGAAATTTTGGTTTACGGAGGGTAAAGGATGGGAGGCTGGCTAGGAGAAAGTTAAGGGGCATGAATTGGAGGGAGCCCTATCTGATCGTGTCCTATCCCACATCAGGGCTGGATTTTAAGAAGCCCTCGACATCGTGATCTGGTGGGGTGGGGGGGGTGAGAGCAGCCTGAAGATGGCTCCGGATGAGACCCGCCACCGATCTCGATGCTAGCAGAACCTGACCTGATCCTCCCAAAGGTGGCGAGGCTCTGTGGCATTCCCCCCCCCCCCTCCACCGCTGGGCAACGGGACCACAATTAACATGTTCAAATCAATAAAATTAGTACATTTAAATACACTTAACTGAGATCTTGAGGGTCCACTGCGATCTTCAGCGTGGCAGCCAGTGCCCCCATGCCTTCGGAACCCCGTACGGGGAAAGCAAGGCATAACACTGGTGGGGAGGGGGGAGGAGGTAGATTTATCAGTGCTGTGGGGAATGGGATCAAATATATGTAATGGGTGTAGGGGATGGTGGGAACGGTTGAACCTGAAACTTTGTGCTGTTAGGCGGGGAGGAGGTCAGATGTAAGAGGTAAGTATTTTGGGGGGAAAGGGCAAATATTTATTGTAATTGTTATTGGGGGATGGGAAAGGAGCATAAGAAATATATTTAATTTTGGAGGGATATTTCTTGAGCCGTTGGGACTTTAAAAATGGTGCCAGCATCTGCAGACAGACAGCTGACGCCATTGCCGGGGTCGGACAGCCTGCCCCCTCCACCAGATGGCGGGGGTGCGGATTGCCTTGGCTATTTAAATGAGCCGCTGCTCTTCAGATTGTGGCGGCTCTTTGGTGTGCGGGTTGCAGGGACAGGTCAGCATTTTCTGAGCTCGGCAGCGGGCTCTTAAAATCCAGCCCCCAGTCCTACTGGATCATGTTATTTCTAAATGTTTTCTCTTCATATAGATAATAAGTCGTTTCACCTTAAAGAGAGATTATAAAATTTCCCTACCACTGAGCTTTAACGACATGGATTAGCTCTGTCTCCCTTTATTGAAAAGTAGTATTTATATTGGCCACTTTCCAGTCCTCTGGCATGCATCCACTTTCAATAGAACCCGGGTTCATAATTGCCAAAAAATAGGCAGTAAACTCAGTCAAATCACTCAATGTTTTTTGAAGAAATAAAATCCATTTTTTCAAGATAACTAATTTCCATGTACAAAATTAAGTTCTAAGGAAAATTAAAAAATAAAATTATTCATAATTTCATGATTAAATTTATGCATTGATCTGACGTTTGTGCTATTTGATGCCTTCATTAAAGTGTATGTTTGGAGGCTTCAGCATCCTCCGAATCCTTAAGTTTGGATTTTATACTTATGCTCTTGTCAGTTAACGTAGATCCAGCGGTTTGCGCATGTATAATTTCCTAGGTGCATGAATAATATTTATGCAGTAATTCTGACATGATTCTCCTTAGCTTGCAGCAATATTTGTTTTTCAGAATTATCCAAAGATTCAAAGAAAGGTTAGAATGCAAATTGCATAAGTTTCATTCTGTTAAGTTGTTTATTGGCCAGAATTTTACTCCAGCCTCCCCCCACCCCCACCGGAGTGGGACGGGGGAGGAGGGAGGGTGTAAAATCGAGTGGGAGGCAGGAAGTGTCATTCCCATCACCTACCTGTCCCCGCTGCCATTTTACCAGCAGTGAAGGAGGATGAAAACAGCCTGCCTGTCCCAGGCCAATTGAGGCCTTTAACTGACCAATTAATTGCCACTTAAGGGTCTCCTCCCGCCACCGCTGGTATTTTACCAGCAACGGCCGGGAACTTCATCACCTGTGGAGGCCACCGAGGGGGCCCTCCTGCTCGGGTGTCCTGTGCTGCATAGAGCACCCGCAGTGGCACAAACCGCCTCCGCTAGAGGATCTGCCCCCCACCTCTCCACCAAACCCCTTCTCCTGTTGCAATACCGTGCCCAGCCGATTGTCCCTGGCAAGGCCCAACACAGTTACCTCAATTCCAGGGCAGCCTCTATTGCTGCTCCTCTCACTGGGTGCAGACCCAGTGGCCACTGTTCCCAGTGGCACTGCTGGGACTGAGAAGCCGCTGGCCTACTGATTGGCCGGCAGTGCTTGGAGGCGGGACTTCCTGCTTCGGGGGACGGAAGTCCTGCTGGAGGCCAATTAAGGGCCTTGGCCAAATAAAATCACGGCGTGTCTTCCAGGCCTGGCAGAGATGGGCTAACCCCCGACTTTATGGCCGGTGGGTGGGCATCCGCCCCACCGTAAAATTCCAGTCATTTTCTGTGTGTAAAAAAGCAGAGCCCCATTTAAATTATGACCCTTTACTGATTTCACACATGAATAAAATGTAAATTTATAAATGTTCCAATATTTATTTTTCATTGGACTCTATCAAAACACTCATTTAAAGCCACCAGTTAGATTTAGCTTTTGGCCATTTGCCCTAATATAGCCTTATGTGGCTCGATGTCTAATTTTGCTTTATAATGCTCCTGTGAAGTGTCTTTGGACATTTTATTGCATTACATGTGCTATGTAAATACAAGTCGTTTTGTTGTGGGAAATGTCAAATTTTGTCTTTACCTTTAACAATTTGTGTATGTTTATAAAGAATTTGAATGTAAGTTGGATAACTAATTTGAGTAGATTTTTAACTAAACTTTTTACTTCATTGCCTCAGCTTGTTTTAAAAGCCTGAGTTTTGACTGAATTTTTTTTATTACCACAACACTTGAAAAGAGATTTTACACTTGTGTATTCTGAGTACACGCAGTATGTATCATTAGGTTTCTGCATGAAATCAGAAATGTGTCGCTCTTCCCTTTGGGGAATTAAGGAGGGTTTTTTTTGCTTTATTTCTCAAACGTTTTATTTCAGACAAGTTTCACATTTACAATATTAACAGCTGATTTCCTTATGAACTCAACAGAAAATTGTGATTGACAGCATCTGTAGCTTCTCTGTTGGCATATATGAAACAAATATAGAGAAAAAAAATTATTTATTGAACATATCTTTTTCCCAGTCAAAAGGTGGAAGAGCTTTGAAATTACTTTTTCAAATGGTTTAAACCCAGATGAGGATGAATTATTGGATTCCTTCTGATTGACTGCTGTCTATGTTAGTAAAAGTCACTCCCTTTTTCATTTTGACTGAAAATGCAGTTTTTAAAAAAAAAACTCTTCTGAACTATCTTCAGATCATGAGGATATTTTTTTTTAATATTAGTAATTTGAAAACTACCTAAATGATAAACTTTTGAGCAACTAATGAGGTGATTTATGTTTGTTTAGGTTTGCTAAAGACTGTATAATTATAGTTAGTGCATGATTAGTGAGTTTGCTAACTGCTTTCAAGGCAGGAACATGAAGATAGGAAATAGCTGATGAGAAGAAAATTGGGGTAATACCTGACCACTCACAAGAGGCCATGCACAAGTCAGAGCAGGAGACTAGCAGGCAGGAATACAGTGGAGGAAGTGGTGCCTGATGGTACAAAGCAGTGAAGGGCACTCCTGATTGCATATTTATTGACCCCCACCTCCTATGCTTCCAGACCTAGCAATCCCCAATACTGTCAGAGTCTGTCCCCCAAGCCCCATCTCATCCTATGGACCCTAGGAATTCCTCAATTTCACCTTACCTCAGTTACTGCATTTCCAGTGTGCCGTGATCCCTGTACTGCTTCCTAACCTCCCAGGAGCATCCCTTTCAGTGCTCCCTAATGTGAAGACCACGTCCCAGTCATCCCAGATCTCAAGATCTGCTGAAAAGTTACCAGACCCCCTACTCTGCATTGTTTCTAATCCCTGGACCACCTCCAAGTATTTCTACACCCTTGTACCCCTTCAAAATACTGCTAAACCTTGAGACACCATTCCATATTCTCAGACCCTGGGCACACTTCCAATTGCTGCTTTTTCTAGGGCTGTTTCCTGTGCAAATAAATCCCTGTTAGTGCTATTTGCAAAACAGCCCTAATCTGAAAAACCTCTTGGTCATCATCAGTAATATCACAGGATACTGTATATAAAAAAAACTGAGCTAGCATGTATCTACTGCAAATAACACACTTCATTACAAATGCAAAATAATTATTAAAAAGGGAAAAATAGTCATGGCCTGGCCTGAAATTTTCAGGTAAATGAATCACCCTCTGATGAGTGCAGCAGTTAGCTAACATTACCTGGATTTGCCTGTTTAGAGTGATGGCCTTAAAGGGGCTGGCCAGATTATTGGTAAATAAAAATCATATTTGTTCCAGACCCTAGACCACCTGTGATTAACATCACAGAAGATCTGACAGTTAAAAAAAATGATAGCGACTGCATGAAATATTTCTCAATTTTCCCTGTAATATCAATGCTTAATTTTCCTAATGTATCAAGTAGAGCATTTGATTCACAGCCAACTTGTAAGATGTGAGTATAATGCGTTCGAAGAAGAAATTGTATCACAGAGTCAAATGTATCAATCATCAATCAGGCTTCCACTCCTGCCACTGTACCGAAACAGCTGTTATCAAAGTTGCAGATGATATCCTACATGACTATGACAAAAGTAAACTATCCCTTTTCATATTTCTCAACCTGTCTGCAGCCTTTGACATCGTTGGCCACACCATTCCTCCTCCAATGCCTCTTCACTATCATCCGGCTGGGCAGGACTGCACTTGTCTGGTTCCATTCTTGTCTATCCACTCATAGCCAGTGAATTACCTGCAAATAGCTTCTCTACCCACTCCTGCATTGTTATCTCTGATGTCCCCCATGGCCTCCTTCTAATTTCTCATTGACATGCTGCTCTTCAGCAACATCATTCAAAACCACCTGGTTAGTTTTCATGTGTACGCAGAAGACACCCAGCTCTACCTCACCAACACCTCTCTGGACTCCACCACTGTCTCTAAATTGTCACACTGCTTGTCCGACATCCACAACTGGATGAACAGAAATTTCCTCCAACTAAATATTGGAAAGACCGAAGCATCGTCTTTGGTCCCCACCACAAACTCTGTTCCCTCGCCACCAACTCCATTCCTCTCCCCAGCAACTGAAGCTGCACCAGACTGTTCACAACCTTGTTGTCCTGTTTGACTCCAAAATGAGATTCCAGCAACATATCCACACATCACGAAGAGTGTCTATTTCTACCTTTAACATTGCCCGACTTCACCCTTACATCTACTCCTTTGCTGCTGAAACCTTCATCCATGCCCTTGTTATCTCTAGCTTTGAATATTCCAATGCACTCCTGCCGGCCTCCACATTCTACCCTCCAAAAACTTTACATCATCCAAAGTTCTGTTGCCCATGTCCCTAATTCGCACCAAGTCCTGTTCAACCATTCCTTCTGTTCTTGCTGACCTACATTGGATCCCGGTTAAACAACATGTAACTTTTAAAATTCACATCCTTGTTTTCAAATCCCTCCATAGTGTTACCCATCCCTACCTCTTTAATCTCCTCCAGCTCTACAACCCTCCAAGATATCTGTGCTCCTCCAATTCTGGCCTCTTGAACATCCCCAATTTTAATTGCTCCACCATTGTCAGCCATGCCGTCAACTACTGTGGCCCTAAGGTCTGGAATCCCCTCCCTAAACCTCTCTGCCTCTCTTTCCTCCTTTATCACACTCTGGACATCCTCCCTCATTGGCCAAGCTGTTGGTCATCTGACATATCTTCTGTGGCTCTGTGTCACATTTTGTTTCATAACGCTTCTTTGACACACCTTGGGTTGTTTTACTACATTAAAGGCAGTAGAGAAAATGCAAGTTGTTGTTATTGTCGTAATGGTGCTGGAAAGGCAGAAAACATCTGAGAATTGGCCTCAGTGCCAGAAGAAAATAACAAAAAAATTACAAAACCGTCAAATCATGACTGAAATATTAAGCAGTGATGTTTAGTTACCTCTCGCCTTTAAATTAGCTACCACCATAGTTTATTGCTTTCAACCCTTTCAAATGGGTATCCTTTAGATTTGTCAGCCTGCACACCCTAATACAGAGAAATTTCAAGCAGGATGTTCCTGCTCTCACATGCATGTAATTGAAGCACCCGTCTTTTAGATGTGGGTGGTTTCAGTGCCTATGCTCACCCCTTTTCCCCTTTACTTAGCAGTCAGTTGTAAAATGCAAACTTCACTGCAGCACAAAGTTGACAGATTTCTAATGGGAAGGATCTCCCACCCAATTTCCGTTACTAGCTGCTTGATAAACGACACTGGAACTGGTGGCTATCATTGGAAAGTTCAAGCTGTTATACTTGGACAATACTATTAGCTACATTCAGTTCCAGGAAAAGACCCAGCCCCAAGGCTATCACTAGTATCCAAGTGACATTCACACTGCACACATTACCAGCTCTCCACAACGTCACTGGACAATTTATCATCAGTCTATGTAAGGCATGCTTTTGGAACCAATGTGATTGAACTCAGACTAGATCAACTCAGCTCAGAACTTAGAATAAAGACCTTGAGGTTCAAAACATGCCTTTCCCTAATAGTTTGCTAAATGCTTTACATAGGTGCCACTCCATTTTACATGATCTGAAGAGAAGTCAGAGTATACCCATATATGTCTCTGACATGAATTCCTTCATTAATGTGCCAACTTTCAGTATTTTGCACTGACAGCCATTTTGGGGGCCCACTGTTCACTGATAAAAGTCAGTGCAGCCAGGACAATTACCCACTCCCCTCTTCTCCCTCCCCACATGTCCCAACAGTTTTGGTAGTTAATATATCAGCCCACCTTTATCCGCCTTGCTTTCAGCAATAACGATTGGTATTTCAGCCTGTAAGCTGAAATTCTTGCAAGAACAGCAATTTTGCTGAGGAGTATATAGAAATCATATTATGGCCAGTTAGGGCTGGGAGTGGCACAGAGAGGAGATGGTACTTGTTCCGGTGTATTAGCTACTGTTCTTAGGTAGAAACTGGTATGAGGTAAATGGATGACAGTGAAAGGGTTAAGTGGAATGGATGACTGAAAATGGGGAATGAATGGTAATAAAAGAGGCCAATGGATAAAAATGAAATGGGAAATGAGTGATAATGAAGCGGAGAGGAAACAAGTCAGAATCTGGAAACAACACTTTTGAGGAGAGAAATCAGAGCAAGCTTTGTGGGGGGAATGAAAGAGAGTACCAGCGTAAACTGGGAGATAAGGAGTGCCAGCGTAATCTCTAAAGGAATGGAAAAGTGCCTTTTTGAACTAAGGGCGTGGAAGAGTACCAGCTAAATTAGGTTAGAGTGGAAAAAGAATGCCAAGTTGAATTGATGAGAGGGAGAAGAGAAAAGGTGGGTGGCTGAAAGGTGTGCAGTGTCCCTGTAAATTGGGTCCCGAGGGGGTATAGTGCATTTGTGAACTGCTGTAGTGGGAGGTTAGATGTACAAGAGCGACTGTTCAGCTTACTTCTGGGTAGGTGCTGGTCTGATTTGTTTGTTGTGAAGAAACTACTGAACAAAAAAGGCCAAGGTTCATCTAGTTCGCTTTCTTCCCGGTAGTCGTGTGATACAAACATAACAGTTGTTGACTATTCATAGCAAGTAATCTGCACCAATTAGTATACAACACACCCAGGCATGAGGCAAGGAAATCATTCACAAGGGGAGATGGTTGGAGGAACATAGAGTTCTCAGAGGGCTAAAGGAGGTTACAGGTAGAGATGGATGAGGCCATAGAGGGGTTTGAGCAAACATTCTCCACCCCACACCCACCCCTCACTTACCTTTTTACATGCACACACAGAGACAGCAGAAATCCAAGAGAACAATTAAAAATTAATTTAAAATTGAGCCTCATTTACTAGGAGTTCATAAAGTTTTTTTTTAATTGTTAATTTGTATTTTGGACATCATTGCATGGAAGCAAGATCACCAGCATACTTTTTCAGGTCATGTACTAAATATTGGGAATAGTTTACTTACAATTTCCTTTCATGATTCCTGATTTTGATATTAAGGCACAGCTCACAAGCTCCAAGGTAAGTTCCTGGATCTGTTTTTGAAGTTTATTTGTCTGTCAATGCTGCCTCTTATCGGAGAGGCAAAGTACGAAGAAGCAACGTCTCATAATGTCCCCAGTATCCAGATTCAAGTTGAGGAACCCTGACTGCTCGTGAGTAATCCAGACTGTAAAATGTTAAATCTAAATAAAAAGCTTTTTGGCAGTTCGGGAGCAAGATTCCTTCATCTAAGTCTCTTAGGGGATACCCCAACTGCATAATAAGTTTAATCAACAAAAGATACCAAGTCATTGACGCAAATTCAGTTTGTCAAATCACTTTGAACCATTTCAATGTTGCAAGTTTATTAATACCTTCTTATATTTTGTCACACTCCTCTGTGTTAACTACACCCCCAATTTGGTGTCATCCATATATTTTGAAATTGTGTTTCCGATATCCGAGTGCAAATTGCTTATTTAAATGGTGAACAACATTGGTCCCATTAACGATCTTTGTGGAACACTATTTGCCAATCTGAATAACTACCTTTGATCCCTACTCTGTTTTCTGTTTGTAGCCAGCTTGCCATCCATCCGTTATCCTCCGAGTCTGCGAGCTGGATTTCATTCTCAGCCCAACATCGGGTTTCATGGCGGGGTGTAGGTGCGGAGAATCAGAGTGGCAGCAGCCAGAATTGCCGGGCCCGATCTTCCCAGTGGCGGGGAAGCTCCGTAGCGGCCCCTCCGCCCCTCTACAACAGGCCCCTGGTTTAAATATTTAAAATAGCTGCCTGCATACATTACTGTGTCATCCGCCACGATCTTCCCATCCATTCCCAATCTTCAGTGCAACATGACACTCACGCGCCTTCGCTTTCTTGTCCAGGAGAAGCTGGCACCACCGAGGAGGGGAAGGGGTCTCCGCTGTATTCTGAGTATAGTTGGGGGTGGGAAGGGGTCAGCTCTGCAATATTTTGTGGATATGGGAGGGAGATGGGGTCAACTCTGCATTATTTAATGTATTGGGGGGGGGGGGGGAAGGGGTCAACTCTGCATCATTTTGAACTGTTTGCCCGGCTGGCAGCCTTTTAAAAATGGTGCCAGCACCTGCTATGGCATCAGGTGGCACTGTGAACGGCGGCGTCAATGCTGCCCCGCCACATGATTGCTGGGGGGCAACCGCCATCAATATGTTAAGTGGTGTTAGTTTCTCTTTGCTTTCCGAATTGTTTTCTGTTACTTTTCTAACCTTTTCATATTCTCTTTTGTCATCTTTTTTCTTGAGTTTCAGTTTTGCCTAATTTATTTATCCATGGTTTGTCATTACTGGCTTGTTTATTCTGGTTTTTTAGTAGGATATATTTCTCACAGACACGATTGGTCACTACTTAAATGTTACCCACTGCTGCTCTATTTCTTTGTCTGTAAATTTTTGAAGTTTGTTTTCCCTAGTTCCATTCTCATCCCCTTAAAATCAGCTTTTTTGAATGTATTACTTTGGGCTCTGTCTTACTTAAGCCCTTCTCAATCTTTATCTTAAACCTTATGATGCTGTGCTTGCGAATGCCTAGATATTCCCCTACACTTAGCTCACTTATCTGTTCTGGTTCATTTCCCATTAAAGGCCTGCTCGGGTCTGGAAAAAAAAACCCGACCCAAACCCGACAGAACCTCATCAGGCCCCAGCCCGAGTCCTTCTATTTTTTCCCAAGCCTGACCTGACCACTGGAATGTTCACTTTCTCCAGTTGACAGCATTCGTTTTACATCCATAATGCACTCACTGTATTTACCACTTTTGGATGGATGGAATGGAAGGAAGCTGCAGCTTGAGCGCGATGATGTTATAGAGACGCTCGCTCACTGTGCAGACTCAGAGTATGTGGATTCCGGATGCACATTTCCCTCCTTGATGCCCCGGACTCCCAGCTCAGACAGGCTTTTTGAAATTTCGATGCTTAGTTACTCAACTTCCCTTTTCCTCCCAGCAGAGCAAAAGGTAGAACTGTATGTGTCCAACCTGGACCCAGCGCGACCCGGACCAGGTCCGACCCGAGCCGAGCCCGAAAGCTGCACCCAGAAGAGCCACCCGACCCGACCGCACCCGACACATGTCTGGTGCTGTCGGGTTTGGGTCGAGCAGCAGGTCTTTATTTCCCATTACTAAATCTACCAGTGCTCCCTCTCTTTTGGCTTCATACATGCTTGATAAGAAAGGAGTCCTGCACACTTTGTTTTATCAGTACATTAAGAGCAAGAGGATAACTAAGGAAAGGGTAGGGCCTATCAGAGATGTACAAGGTAACTTTTGCATGGATGCAGAAGATGTGGGCAGAGTTCTTAATGAGTACTTTGTATCTGTCTTCACAAATGAGAGGGAAGATGCAGACATTATAGTTAAAGAGGAGGAGTGTGAAATATTAGGTATAAGCATAATGAGAGAGGAGTGACTAGAGGATCTGAGATCCTTGAAAGTGGTTAAATCACCAGGTCTGGATGGATTGTATCCCAAGCTGTTAAAGGAAGCCAGGGAGGAAATAGCAGATGCTCTGTGGATCATTTTCAAATCCTCACTAGATACAGGAAAGGTGCCAGAGGATTGGAGGTCTGCGAACATTGTACCATTGTTTAAAAAGGGTGCGAGAGATAGGCCAAATAATTATAGGCCAGTTAGTCTAACCTTGGTGGTGGGCAAATTATTAGAATAAATTCTGAGAGATAGGATAAACAGTCACTTAGAAAGCACGGGTTAATTAGGGATAGTCAGCATGGATTTGTTAAGGGAAGGTCATGTCTTACAAACTTAGTTAAATGTTTGAGGAAGTAACAGGGAGGATTGATGAGGGTAGTGCAGTGGATGTTGTCTACATGGATTTTAGTAAGGCATTTGACAAGGTCCCACATAGCAGACTTGTCAGAAAAGTAAAAGCCCGTGGGATACAGGGGAATGTGGCAAGTTGCATCCAAAATTAGCTCATTGACAGGAAACAAAGGATAATGGTCGACAAATGTTTTTGCGAATGGAAAGCGGTTTCCAGTGGTGTTCCACAGGGCTCAGTGTTGGGTCCCTTCCTGGTTGTGGTATATATAAATGATTTGGACTTAAATTGGCCTTGTAGTTGATAATGAAGAGGATAGCTATAGACTCCAGAATGATTTGGTTGAATGGGCAGAGAAGCAGCAAATGGAATTCAATCCGGAGAAGTGTGAGGTAATGCATTTGGGGAGGGCAGACAAAGTAAGGGAATACACTATAAATGGGAGGATATTGAGAGGGTTAGAGGAAGTGAGAGACCTTGGAGTGAATATCCACAGGTCTCTGAAGCTGACAGGACAGGCAGATAAAGTGGTGAAGAAGGTATACGTAATGCTTTTCTTTATTGGCCGAGGTATAGAATACAAAAGCGGGGATGTAATACTGGAACTGGATAAAATGCTGGTTCGGCCACAACTGGAGTATTGCATGCAGTTCTGGTCACAATATTACAGGAAGGACATAATTGCTCTGGAGAGAGTACAGAGGAGAATTACAAGAATGTTGTCAGGGCTTGAAAATTGAAGCCATGAGGAAAGATTTGATAGGTGTTACGACCAGGTGAGGAAGGGGTCTAGGGCTCCCCTCTCGGCCTTTTCCTGGTTTGGCCGTAACAAGGTTTAACTTTTAAAACAGTGTTTTTTGTCAGTGAGACCTTGCTCACTGCTCTCTAATTGTAATTGCAAAGAAATCAACCAGACAGGTTTTCTCAGACTTAAACAAGAAAGGTGTATGTTTATTAACCTTAAAACTCTAACTCAGTTAAAACTACTAAGAATACGCAACGCGACCACGCTAGTATGCATATGCGATAAACACACACACAATAGAGACAGAGGAGAAGGAATTAAAGGGGAAAGGTTTGAAGTAATAGATGGAGTTCAGTTACTGGTTTTGGGTTGGATGTGAAGTCTTTGATTGAAATTAAGTCTTGCAGTTCTCATTGGGGCCCAGTGCACACTTTCAAACTTGTTTCTCTGGTCTTCTGGCTTGAGGCTTAAGTTACTTCCGTGGGTCCCTGGAACTTTACATGAGAGAGAGAGAGAGACAGATAGAGGGAGTGCTCTCTTGAAGTTCAATTGCAGTTTCTTCCCAAAAACTGTTCTGTGAGCACAATTCAATTAGCTCCAGGTTGGCCCACAGGTTAGTCATGTGATTAGCTCCATGTTTGAGACAGCCTCACCTGCGAGGTTTGTGGATTCCTCAGAACTTACCAGACACTCTCGGGGGTGGGGGAAGGTGGGGTACGGGAAGGTGGAGTGCTGGCTCTTGCACATTCAATGACTCAATGTCTCTTGATCATCATTATTGACAAAACCCATCTGGCTAATTGAATCAGGGAGAACTCCCGTTGTCTCTCCATGCAACCGTCTTTTAGAATGCAAATGTGCAGCCATGTTTTCAGCTACTGTTCTGTGGTCTTTCAAAAAAAAGTTATGTTCAGTGTCCAGTCAGCATTCAAATATTGTTCCATATGACAAAATTAATATATTTCCATCTGGCAGGTGCGCTTTCCATCTGGCAGGTGTGTGGTCACACCTCCACATCCAGCTGAATGAAATACGACATTAGGGGGAGCATTTCATTATAAAATGGAAAGAACAGCAAAACACACATGCATTTCTCTCATTCATTCTCATTCATTCAAAACTCCTAAAATTGTTACAGCCTGTCTTTCCTTTGTAACAATGTTGCTTTAAACTTCCCCTTTTTCCCTTGGTGGGTCTGAGATAGTTATGTGTTGCTGAAGGGGTTTAAAGTTTCTTCACTATCAACCTGCAATACATTGGGAATGGGCATCCCAATAAATGTGATTTTTGGGGAGGGTTGCAGTTTGCGCATTTCCATGACTAGGGTGCTTTTGTTCCTGTTGAGGTTTGCAGGGGGAAGGTCAGATTCAATTAGCCCTAGTTTGGAGTTCTGATCATGGGAGTTGGCAGTGGGTGGATCCACTCTGATCTCTCAGTGCTCTGCTGAGTCATGCAAGTGCTTTTCACTTTTGGGGATGGTTGGTTCCCTTTTCTCCTGACTGTGGGGGGATTCTTTGCTAATCTTCCTTTTGTCCTCTGGGACACTCCTGCTTGCAGGTTATTTGTCTAGATTCTACTGCACTCCCCTGCAGCACTTCGACTAGGTGAGGCATCACCCTCATGGTTTCTCTGCCTTCTTGAGGACTTTATTTGTCCTTGCAGGTTTCTGTAAATGCTGTTAGCAACCCCGGTGGGGTGCTTCTAGTATCTGCATTTACATAGGAGGATGTGAAATCTAATGTTTCCAACATTTCAGGGTTGGCTGACCGGACAGTGGGAGTTTCCATTTGGGAATCCTCTCTGATCTCCTTTAACCTGTCGTCTTTGTCCCTATTTCCGCTTGCCTCTCTAACTTCTTGCCAACCCTGTGCCTATCTGTCCCCTTTTGTTCTCGGCAGTGGTCCCTTACAATTCACCAGCCGTCTGCTGGAGGGTCCTCCAAACGCCGATACAGGAGTTAGGGGTACAGGTTTCACTGTGGGTTGGGGTTTCCCTCAACCTCAACCTAGCACATATGACAACAGTGCTCCACCACATCTTTGTGGAGTTTTGGCCAGTCAAACTGCTGTCCTATGCAGGCTTTGGTTTTTCATATGCTGACATGTACAGCCATTGTAATCTCATAGACCATTCTTAATATTTCTCTGCGGCACCACTAACTGGTAAACCACTGTGCACTGTTTGGCCTCAGGTCTGTGAGGAGAACTGCACTTCCTCATCAGTACCTCATTCTTTAAATAATAGCAATCAGGGACTCGCTCTGCTTCAATTTCATCTGGGCATCCTGTGCTAACTCTCTCAGTACTGAGCCTCGGCTAGGGAAGATCCATTTAATTCATTCCCTGGGTCCTCCAACTTTCCAAAGAAAGTTTCAGACAGACGGACCTCATGGTCATCTGCCTACGGTGCCAATTCAGTCTCCTCTGGGGGAGCTGGTTTGGTCATGACCCGATTCACTGCACATTCAGGGGAACTGCAGGGGACTGTCTCCTGCCAGTGCTCTGTCTCTCTGACCTCCTGTGGTCTCTCTTTCACTGCTGGGGGGACTACCACCTTCATCCCTGCCAGATCATTACCTTGGAACAGGTCAACTTGCAACCACAGGCAAACTAGGGACCATCCCCGAAACTAGGTCACATTCCAAGTGTACCCGATGTAAAGGTACAGGTGTACACTGCCTTCCAATACTATTTACCACAATTCTGGTATTTACTGCATTCTCTGGAGAGAGGTCAGGCCTTTTCCCAGTAAAAGGGGTCTCATGGCCACTGTATCTTTAAGGATTACTTTGGGCTTGCTTGCCTCACTCAAGGGGTATGGGGTGACTCTCCCTTTGGACACAAAATCCTGATAACCTTCAGGAATCATATTAACTTTCCTGCACCCGGAGCAGTTTGTTTTCTGGGTCATACTATTGCTGCAGTTAAAGCCACAGCTTGTTCAGCTGTGCTTTCCATCAGGGTCCCTTCTTCTGCACTGAGCGGATGTGCCCTGATTAACCCTACAGGCTTTCCCTGTAGTTTCCAGCAGTCAGCTCTTAGATGACCTGCCTTATTACAATGAAAGCACACAGGCCTCCGGGTCTCACTCCTACTTACAGTACCTTCCTTTTGGGCAGGCGGAGGAGGGCCCCCTGTGTGTCCTGCTTTTCTTTCTCTCCCAGGACTGCTTGGGCTCCTATCACCTTCCCACCCTTTGTCCTTTTCGGATTTGTGGGGGTGACTAGGAAAGGTTTTCCCCTGTGGAGCCGACTCATATTAGAGCAAACTCATTAGTCAGAAGTGTGGCTTGCCTCACTCTATGCACTTTATGTTCCTCTACATGGGTCTTTATTGAGATGGGGAGAGAGTTTTTAAATTCCTCCAGTAAAATTGCCTCTCTGAGGCTTTCATAGCTCGGCTGCACTTTAAGAGCCCTCAACCACTGGTCAAAAGCCAGCTGCTTACCTCTCTCAAACTCCAAGTAAGTTTGATCAGCTTGCTTCCTGAGGGTTCGAAACGTCTGGTGGTCCGCTTCCTGTACTAGCTCATACCCCGAGGGTAGCATTTTTTGTCAGTTCATAATTTGATGAACTCTCATCTGGCAACAGGGAATAAACCTCATGGGCTTTTTCTGTTAACTTACTTTGCAACAGAAGAGTCCAACTTTCAGCTGGCCATTTTAACTGCCTTGCCAGTTTCTCAAAAGATACAAAAATGTTTCCACGTCTCCCTCATTGAATTTTGGAATCAGTTGGGAAAATTTTTAAAACTTTGTACACAACACGGCAACATTTATAATTTTCTATGCTTTCACTGGGGTACTCTGTTGCCCCCTAGTTAACTCAAGCTGCCTCAGCTATCTTTCCTCCCGCTCCTTCTGGAAATGTCATTCTCTTTCTCTCTCCTCTGTCTGTTTTTCTTTCTCCTGTCTCTCCCTTTCTCTCTCTCTCTGTCTCTGTCTCTCTCTCTCTCTGTCTCTGTCTCTCTCTCTCTGTCTCTCTCTCTCTGTCTCTCTCTCTCTGTCTCTCTCTCTCTGTCTCTCTCTGTCTCTCTTTCCCTGTCCTCTAATTCAAGTCTCCTCTGTTCAAATTGTATCTTTGCGAGCAATACCTTGTCGGAGTCTATTTCTTACCCTGTCTCTGCTTCTTCAGATTTCAGGGAAAAATGGTTGACCGCTAGTCTGAGGAATTCTGATTTCCTGGCCTTGGCATGGAAAGTGATCCCACACTGCTCAGCCACATTTCTCAACCCTTCCATAGACAGTGCTTTTCACTTATCCCAAGTTACTTCACCCTGGCTTGGGGAGTTACTGGCTTCGGTCATGGACATGTTAGTATTCTGGTACACACAACAAGAAAACCTGTATTGAAATCTTTTCTCTTTTTGCTTGGATCAATTTGACTTCCCACTTCCAATTTGTCATTTGTCTGTCAGTCCAATCCGGGACGCTAGCCCCCAAATTTCTGTTGGGACCAGGTGAGGAAGGGGTCTAGTGCTCCCCTCTCAGCCTTTTCCTGGTTTGGCCGTAACAGGATTTAACTTTTAAAACAGTGTTTTTAGCTTCCTGTCAGTGAGTCCTTGCTGACTGCTCTCTAATTGTAATTGCAAAGAAATCAACCAGACAGATTTTCTCAGATGTAAGCCAGAAAGGTGTAAGTTTAATAACCTTAAAACTCTAACTCAGTTAAAACTACTAAAAATACGCAATGCGACCACGCTAGCATAAATACGTGATAAACACACACACAAATAGAGATAGAGGAGGAGAAAGAATTAAAGGGGAAAGGTTTGAAGTAATAGATAGAGTTCTGTTACTGGTTTTGGGTTGGATGTGAAGTCTTTGATTGAAATTAAGTCTTGCAGTTCTAATTGGGTCCCAATGCACACTTTCAAACTTGTTTCTCAAGTCTTCTGGCTTGAGGCTTAAGTTACTTCCGTGGGTCCCTGGAACTTTGAGAGAGAGAGAGACGGAGAGAGGGAATGCTCTCTTCTTGAAGTTCAATTGCAGTCTCTTCCCAAAAATTGTTCTGTGAGCACAATTCAATTAGCTCCAGGTTGGCCAACAGGTTAGTCATGTGATTAGCTCCTTGTTTGAGACAGCCTCACCTGCGAGGTTTGTGGATTCCTCAGAACTTACAAGACTCTCTCAGTGGGGGAACGAGGATTTAATGCTGGCTCTTACATGGTCAATGACTCTCAATGTCTCTTGATCATCACTATTGACAAAACCCATCTCGCTAATTGAATCAGGGAGTACTCCCATTGTCTCTCCATGCAACTGTCTTTTAGAATGCACATCTGTAGCCATGTTTTCAGCTACTGTTCTGTGGTCTTTTAAAACAAGTTATGTTCAATGTCCAGTCAGCATTCAAATAATGTTCTGTATGGCAACATTAATATAGCTCCATCTGGCAGGTGTAGTTTCCGTCACATCGGCTCGGGTTGTTTCCCTTAGAACAGAGAAGGCTGAGGGGTGACTTAATTGCGATGGGCAAAATTATGAGGAGCCTAGATAGGAAGGACCTGTTTCCTCTGGCAACAAGGTCAATTACTGGGGGCACAGATTTAAGCTGATTGCTAAAAGCATTAGTGGGGATATGAGGAAAAACGTTTTTCACCCAGAGGGTGGTGGGTGTCAAGAATTCACTGCCTCGAACAGTGGTGGAGGCATAAACCCTCAACCCATTTAAAACGTACTTGACCTGCACCTGAAGTGCTGTAACCTGCAAGGCTACGGACCAGGTGCTGGAAGGTGGGATTAGAATGGGTGGCTAATTTTTTCTGCTGGCGCAGATGTGATGGGCTGAATAGCCTCTTTGTTGTAATTTTTCTAATGTTTTATGGTTCTAATTCTATTTTTAACCTTCCATTTGTTGTTCCCCGCTTCTCTACTGCCATAATATTGTTTCTAATTAGTACAGCTACCCCAACCCTTCTTCCTTTCCTATCTTTTCTGATTATGTTATAACCTTCGACATTTAGTTGCCAGTCCTGTGCTTTATGTACCCATGTTTCAATGATTCCGACTACATCTGGATCCTCATTATGGATTATTGCATCCAGTTCTCCCGATGTATTTTAAATTCTCTGTACATTGCTGTTCAGGCAGTTTAATTTGTCTTTATTAATAATTCCTTTATTTTTAACAGTACTTTTATACTTCTGTTCTAAAACTGTATTGTTCCCTGATCATTTATGTTACCTTTGTTCATTAACGCAGTCTGATCTTTACTCTCATCTTTTTTTTTTGTCTTCAGACATATGGTATTTTCACTAGATCTCGCCAGCCTTTTTACTAATTTAAAGGAGGTGTCTTTGAAAGCACCCTGCTGTTTCACCGGACAAAGGCAATGAGTTGCAGCCATTAATGTCCCAATTAAACTACGCCTGGGGCATCAACTGCATTATTAACATTGACATGAGTAGGGATATGTGTTTATATTTGTTTTTTGAGCTTTACCTATGTACTTTTCTTGTATTCTGTGTTAAAAATTACTCCCATAAGCAAGCCCTCACTTCCTACAAACTGAAATGTGTTTTTTTTTAATGTGGGGTGTTGTGTATATGCAATATTTGATAACATAGCATTCATTAAAGACAAGAACCTTTGTTGCTATATTTAGCTTACTGGGCAGGAAACAAGCCCTTTTATGATCTTTCAGTGGAGGAGGTGTGAGCTATTACTTGGGGTGGGGATCCTCTATCTGTGGTCCATATCCTTGGGGTCTACCTGCCTTTCTTTCACCACCTTCCCCAGTTCTGGGAGCCTTCTCAATTTTGCCAGATTTTCTATGTTTCCCCACCCCCTCTGCTATTCTGCTGTAACGATCTACTCCGGTCCCATCTTTTGTTTCTATGCTTGTCCCATTGTCACTTCCTTTTGTCTTACAGCTTATCCCTTCTGTCATTTAATCAGTCCTGCCTTCCATCCTATCACAGATGTTTCTATTCTGTTCTTTCTCTGACCCCTTTTTCCCTGGCTCTGTACTTGCTTAAAAGTTGTTTTTTTTAAATTATTCATCTTTGGAATGTGAGCATCACTGGCAAGGCCAGCATTTATTGCCCATCCCTAATTGCCCTTGAGAAGGTGGTGGTGAGCTGCCTTCTTGAACTGCTGGAGTCCATGTGGTGTAAGTACACCCAGAGTGCTGTTGGGCAGGGAGTTCCAAGATTTTGACCCAGCAACAGTGAAGGTACGGTGATATATTTCCAAGTCAGGAGGTTATGTGACAGGAAGGTAAACATGCAGGTGGTTATGTTCTCATGTAGCAACGCACCAAGGCTCCAAGCCAAGGAAGTGAATATTTAAGGTGCTCGATGGGGTGTCGAGCTTCTTAAGTATTGTTGGACCTGCACTCATCTAGGCAAGCAGAGAATATTCCATCACACTTCTGACTTGTGCTTTATAGATGATGAAAAAGCTTTGAGGAGTCAGGAGATGAGTAACTCGCCACAGAATACCCAACCTCTGACCTGCTCTTGTATTTATGTGGCTGGTCTAGGCTGGGCCTAGGACACTGCCCTGTGTTTATCTCGAACATCTTCCAATTCCGATAAAAAGTCATTGACCTAAAACATTGAGCGGAATCTGCCCGGCCCCGCAGAGATGCCTTTGAAGGCGGGACCAGGAACAAAGTCAGGAAATGTCACATCGGGGTGGCTCCCTAGCACATTCCTGCCTCCAAGTGATCTTGCCAGAGGCAGGGTCTGGCTGGAACATGCTCCCCGCCTGGAAGCGGTGGGTAACTAATTATCAATTAAGTTCCCACCTGGGCCAAATTAGTGATGCCGCCAGGATCTTGCCAGTGGCGGACAGGCCCCACTGCTGAGGCTGAAGCCTGGCAAGTGCCTGAAGGTGGCCTCCTGACAGTAGGCTGGGGGGGTGGGGGTCGCAGGTGGTGCCAGCAAGGCCTACTTTAATTCCCCACACCCCACCAGAGGGGTTCCCCGCTACACTAATGGCCTGGTAGCTATGGTCGCATCACATTTAAAATTTGAAGACATTTTCAGAGGTGCCTCCAACTTGAGGCGCCTTTACGGTCTCCCACCAACATCGGCAGTGCCCACCTCTCCTGATGGGGCTGCCGGCTGGCCACAGCCTCGGACTGTCCGACTGACCCTCACCCCTGCGGAGCCCGCTGGCTGTCCCTCATTGAATGGTGCACACTGAGGCAGCCTGTTAATGTCCCGTCTCCAGGAAGATCACCGCAGGTGTGCCCGACCTGGACACCATCAGGGTTGGGAAATGATCTTGATGTCCAAGAATCTTATAAATTGAGAAGATTCCGCCCATTAACTATGTTTCTCTCTCTACAGATACTGTCTGACCTGCTTCATGTTTCCAGCATCTTTTGTTTTTTATTTCAGATTTCCTGCATCTAAGGTTCTTTGCTTTTGTCCTCTCGCAATCTCTCAAATTTGGAATAGTGATATAAAAAAAAAGAAATAGCAGTTTTAAAAAAAGACAGTTACAAAAACAAAACACTGCAGATGTTGAAAATCTGAAATAAGAACAGAAAATGCTGAAAACACTCAGCATTGATGAAAGGTCATTGACCTGAAACATTAAGGGCTGAATTTTACCAGAATTTTACTCAATGCTGCAGGTCACGGCGCGGAGGCCGGTAAAATGCTGCAGGGAGAGGCCCGCCTCTACCCGTGATGTCGAGAAGGGCCCGCCGCATATTACCAGTGGTGGCAGGACCTCTGTGCGGCCCCCCCACCGCCTGGCAGCGGCACCTTCATCAGCATATGTAAATGAACATGTAAAATATTTAAATAAACTTACCTGCAGGTGGCGGCCGTCCCACTCTGATATTACGGCCACCATTCATGGTCTGCGCGCCTTCGGAACTCCGTATGGAGTTCCGGGCGAGAACCTGTTGGCGAGGGAGCAATAAAATTTACAGGGCGAGAGGAGTGGGGATATCCATATTTATTGAATGTGGGGATGTTGGGAAGGGGTTGAAGAGCAAAAGATTGGAGGTTGGGGGGGAAAGTTTGGGTATTGGAACAAACAATTGATGGTCATTTCATTGCCTGAAATGACTATTGGGAGGGGGGGTTAGGGAAGGGCCTCCATCACTTGTCTTTCAGTGTATGAAAAACCTGTTATTTTATACCCTTTAAAAATTAAACTTATTTATGTGGGCTTAAGGCCCCTTAAAAATGGCACCGACGCCTGCGCAGTGGCGCCAGACGCCGGGGACACAGAGGCCGCCCCCTCTACATCAACGGGGCAGCCGCTCCGCCCCCTCTATTTAAATGAACCCCCGCATGTAATATCGATGGGGCTTGGGGACGACGCATCCGCACGGGATGCATTCTTAGAGTGCCGCGAACTGCAGCGCACTCATAAAATTCAGCCCTAAGTGGGTTTCTCTCTCCACAGATGGTGCCTGACCTGCTGAGCTTTTCCAGCATTTTCTGTTTTATTTCAGAATTAACTGTGTGTCTCAAACTGGCTTAGGCTATAAGCTAGAGCATAGGTTTATTAAAAGTAACAGTAGCAATTAAACTATTCCTCGCTTGAGTTAGAAAGTAATAAAATGATGCAACCCTCAATAAATAGTTCCCTTACCGATAGCTTATTTGAAATTCTTTTTCCACACTGCCCACCACCTCCCCACCCACCCCTGTCTCCAGTCTTCCTCTTGATGGCCTCAAAAGAATTAATGAATTGAGACCTTCCCTTTTGTTATTTGCTCCCTTTCCCAGCCATCAACCTCGCCGCCACCTCCCTCCCACCTTCCCTGCTCTATACTTGCTTAAAACCTGTTACATCTCTAACATTTTCCAATTCTGATGAAATATGATTGACCTGAAATCATAACTCTGTTTCTCTCTCCACATATGGATTTCAGTAAGGCATTTGATAAGGTTCCCCACGGTAGGCTATTGCAGAAAATACGGAAGTATGGGGTTGAAGGTGATTTAGAGCTTTGGATCAGAAATTGGCTAGCTGAAAGAAGACAGAGGGTGGTGGTTGATGGCAAATGTTCATCCTGGAGTTTAGTTACTAGTGGTGTACCGCAAGGATCTGTTTTGGGGCCACTGCTGTTTGTTATTTTTATAAATGACCTGGATGAGGTTGTAGAAGGGTGGGTTAGTAAATTTGCGGATGACACGAAGGTCGGTGGAGTTGTGGATAGTGTCGAAGGGTGTTGTAGGGTACAGAGGGACATAGATAGGCTGCAGAGCTGGGCTGAGAGATGGCAAATGGAGTTTAATGCGGAGAAGTGTGGGGTGATTCACTTTGGAAGGAGTAACAGCAATGCAGAGTACTGGGCTAATGGGAAGATTCTTGGTAGTGTAGATGAGCAGAGAGATCTTGGTGTCCAGGTACATAAATCCCTGAAAGTTGCTACCCAGGTTAATAGGGCTGTTAAGAAGGCATATGGTGTGTTAGCTTTTATTAGTAGGGGGATCGAGTTTCGGAGCCACGAGGTCATGATGCAGCTGTACAAAACTCTGGTGAGACCGTACCTGGAGTATTGCGTGCAGTTCTGGTCACCGCATTATAGGAAGGATGTGGAAGCTTTGGAAAGGGTGCAGAGGAGATTTACTAGGATGTTGCCTGGTATGGAGGGAAGGTCTTACGAGGAAAGGCTGAGGGACTTGAGGTTGTTTTCGTTAGAGAGAAGGAGGAGGAGAGGTGACTTAATAGAGACATACAAGATAATCAGAGGGTTAGATAGGGTGGATAGTGAGAGTCTTTTTCCTCGGATGATGATGGCAAACACAAGGGGACATAGCTTTAAGTTGAGGGGTGAAAGATATAGGACAGATGTCAGAGGTAGTTTCTTTACGCAGAGAGTAGTAGGGCCGTGGAACGCCCTGCCTGCAACAGTAGTAGACTCGCCAACTTTAAGGGCATTTAAGTGGTCATTGGATAGACATATGGATGAAAATGGAATAGTGTAGGTCAGATGGTCGGCGCAACATCGAGGGCCGAAGGGCCTGTACTGCGCTGTAATGTTCTAAAAAAAAAAAGATGCTGCCTGACCTGCTGAGTGTTTTCTGTTTTTCTTCAATGATGAGGTGGGAATATATTCCCTGACTATCCCCTGGTTTCCTTTGAAGTTTGAGTGTAACAAAGGAAATTCCAAATCTATCTTCCAAAATGTAATAAATCTGCCAATTGTGTAGAAACTTAAAGAAGTAGAAAATGGCTGCAGTTCCCAAGGAATACCTCTAGAGTATTAATGACGCTCACCTGATAGGTTTTGGCGAAATATCTGTTTGTTACCTAGTTACAAAATCCATTTCATTTAATTGATCACTTGATTCAACGTAACAAGCATGTAGACAAGGTTGCAATTAAAACAGCATATTAATGTCTTCCTGACTCATCTAATAACTTATTCAACTATTTTTCAGGAGTAAACGCTATTTCAAATTGTGCAGCCATTAGGACAGATGATGTGCAACAGACACCCCTCCGGCCAGTTAACAGTCTGGCATAGACCTGAAGTGTTTGAATAAACCATTAAAATATTTATGGTGATTCTGTGCAGTCACTCGTCACAAAAGACAGACTGACCCCAGTAGCATTCCCAATTGCAAAGGAGAATGCAGGTTTGATTTTCAGTGAGCCAAATTTAAGCTGACCAACAAAGAAGACGATACATAGAAATTAAAAATACTAAAGGTTTTCTTATGTGATAAACCTCCCTGATGATTACAGAGCTTCATGTTTTTGTGTACTGCACGATACATTGGAAGCAGTAACATAGTGGCAATGTCATCGGACTACTAACTTAAACGTTCCTGAGGCAGGGGTTTAAGTCCCAAGGCAGCTGGTGGTGTTTAAAGTCAATTAATTAATATATCTAGAATTTTAAAAAGCTACTCTCCTTTATGGTGACCATTTTCACTAATGCCTTTTAGGAAAAGAGATCGCTGTCCTTAACTGGTCTAGCCTACATGTGACTCCAGACCCACAGCAACGTGGTTGACTTTTAACTGCCCTCTGAAATGGCCTAGTAAGCCACACAGCTGTACAAACTGCTACAGAAAAGCTGAATAAGAATAAAACCAGACGGGCCACCTGTCCTCGACCTAGGCACTGGAAATGACAAAGGCACATCCAGCCCAATTGATCCTGCAAAGTCATTCTCATTAACATCTGTGGACTTGTGCCAAAATTGGGAGAGCTGTTCCCACAGACTAATCAAGCAACAGCCTGATGTAGTCATACTCACCAAATAATACCTGGGAGTTGTCTACTTTGATTCCCGACCCATAAAGCCTCATGGCATTATGTCAAACATGGGCAAGGGAACTTCCTGCTGATTACTACCTGAAGCCCTCCCTCAACTGATGAACGAGTACTCCTCCATATTGAACACCATTTTAAAGAAGCATTAAGGATAGCACAAGTACAGAATGCACTCTGGTGGGGAATTCAATGTCGATCGCCAGAAGTGGCTGGTAGCATAACTTCTGGCCAGGTTCTGAAGGGTTAATCTGCCAGACTGAGTCTGCAGCAGGCAGTGAGAGAACCAACAAGAGGGAAAAGTCTACTTGACCTTGTTTTTACCAGTCTTCTGTTGCAAATGCACCTGTTCATGACAGTATTGGTAGGAATAGCCAACTCAGAGTCCTTGTGGAGATGAAGTCCCACCTTCACACTGAGGGCAACCTCCATCGTGTTGTGTGGCACGTGTGCTAAATGGCATAGATTCAGAACCGATCTATCAGGTCAAAACTAGGCATCCATGAGGCACTGCAGGCCATCAGCAGCACCAGAATAGTATTCAACCACAATCTGTAACCTCATGGTCTACCATATTCCTTACTTTACCATTGCCATCAAGCCAGTGGACCAACTTTGGTTCAATGAAGAATGTGTAAGAAAGCATTCCAGGAGAGCACTAGGCATACCTAAAAATTAGGTGCCAACCTGGTGAAGCTACAACACAGGACTACTGGAATATTAAACTGCGGAAGCAATATGCTATAGACAGAGCTAAGCAATCCCACAACCAACAGATCAGATCAAATCTCTGCAGTCCTGCCACATCCAGTCATAAATTATGGTAGACAATTAAACAACTAAATGGAGGAGGAGGCTCCACAAACATCCCCATCAGAGGTACCGGGTGGATGATCATAAGATAATAAGTAATAGGAGCAGGAGTAGGCAATTTGGTCCCTCAAGCCTGCTCCACCGTTCAATAAGATCATGGTGGATTTGATTGTGGCCTTAACTTCACTTTCCTGCCTGCCCCCCATAACCCTTAATTCCCTTTTAGATCAAAAATCTGTCTAATACAGCCTTAAATATGTTTAATGACCCAGCCTCCACTGCTGTCTCGGGAAGAGAATTCCAAAAGTTAACAACTCTGAGAGAAGAAATTCCTCCTCATCTTCCTCTTAAGAGGGAGATCCTTTATTCTGAAACACTGCTCCCTAGTTCTGGAATGCCCCATGAGAGGAAACTTCCTCTCAGCATTTACCTTGTCATGCCCCCTCCCCCTCAGAATCTTATATGTTTCAATAATATCACCTCTCATTCATCTAAAATCCAATGAGTATAAGCCCAACCTGCTCAACCTTTCCTCATAAGATAACCCCTTCATCCCAGGAATCAGCCCAGTGAACCTTGTGAACTGTTTCCAATGCAAGTATATCCCTCCTTAAGTATGGAGACCAAAACTGTACACAGTACTCTAGGTACAGTCTCATCATTGCCCTATATAGTTGGAGCAAAACTTCCCTACTTTTATAGTCCACCCCCCTTGCAATAAATTCCAACATTCCATTTGTCTTCCTAATTACTTGCTGTACCTGTGTGCTAATGCTTTGTGATTCATGTACAAGGACATTCAGAACCCTCTGGACCACAGCATTCTGCTGTCTCTCTCCATGTAAATAATATTCTGTTTTTCTATTCTTCCCATCAAAGTGGACGACCTCACACTTTCCCACATTATACTCCATCTGCCAAGTTTTTGCCCACTCATTTAATCTATCTATAGCCCTTTGGAGTCTCTTTATGTCCTCCTCACAGCTTTTGATTTCCTACCTATCTTTGTGTCGTCGGCAAATTTAGCTACAAGACACTCGGTCCCTTTATTCAAGTCACTAATATAGATCGTAAATTGTTGAGAACCCAGCTTTGATCCCTGTGGCACTCCATTAGTTACTGTTTGCCAACCTGAAAATGCCCCATTTATCCCGACTCTGTTTTCTGTTAGTTAGCCAATCCTCTATTCTTGCAAATATATTACCCCCAACACCATGAGCTCTTATCTTGTGCAGTAACCTTTTATGTGGCATCTTATCGAATGCCTTTTGGAAATTCAAGTACACTGCATCTACTGGTTCCCCTTTATGCACCCTGCTTATTACATCCTCAAAGAACTCTAATAAATTTGTCAAACATGACTTCCTTTTCATAAAACCATGTTGACTCTGATTGCATTATGTTTTTCTAAATGTCCTGCTATTACTAATGTATTCTAGCATTTTCCCAATGACAGATGTTAGGCTAACTGGTCTATAGTTTCCTGCTTTCTGTCTCCCTCCTTTCTTGTATAGAGGTGTTACATTTCCAGTTTTCCAATTTGCTAGGATCTTTCCAGAATCTAGGGAATTTTGAAAGATTACAACCAATGCATCCACTATCTCTGGAGCCACTTCTTTTAAGACACTAGGATGCAGGCCATCAGGTCCAGGGAACTTGTCAGCCTTTAGTCCCATTAGTTTTCCTGGTACTTTTACTCTAGTGATAGTGACTGTTTTAAGTTCCTCCCTCCCTCTTGAACTTCTGATATTCTTGGGATGCTTTTTGTGTCTTCTGCTGTGAAGACAAATACAAAATACTTATTCAGAGTCTCAGCCGTTTCCTTGTTTCCGATTAATTCCCCAGTCTCATCCTTTAAGGGACCAATGCTTACTTTAGCTACTCTCTTCCTTTGTATATATTTGTAGAAGCTTTCATTGTCTGTTTTTATATTTCTTACTAGTTTACTCTAATTTCTACCTTTTTTTTTAGTCATCCTCTGTGGTTTCTAAAATTTTCCCAATCTTCTGGCCCCTCTGGACTTCTTCCTGAATTCCCCAGCATCACAGATATCAGTCTTCAGACTTGTGTCCCAGAACTAACCACACCTCTAGCCAAGCTATTCCAGTACAGCTACAACACTGGTATCTACCTGACAATGTGGAAAATTGTCCAGGTATGTCCCGTGTACAAAATGCAAGACAAACCCAATCCAGCCAATAACCATCCCATCAGTCTACTCTCAATCATCAGCAAAATGATGGAAGATGTCATCAACAGTGCTATTCAGTGGCACTTACTCAGCAATAACCTGTTCAGTGATGTTCAGTTTGGGTCCCTCCAGGGCCACTTGGTTCCAAACCTCATTACCGCCTTGGTCCAAGATTGCACCAAACAGCTGAAATCCAAAGGTGGAGAGGAGAATGACTGCCCTTAACATGCCTACAAGAGCAGGTCAGAAGCTGGGGATTCTGTGGCGAGTAACTCCCCAAAGCCTGTTCACCATCTACAAGGCACGAGTCAAGATTGTGATGAAATACTCACCACTTGCCTGGATGAGTGCAGCTCCAACAACACTCAAGAAGCTCGACACCATCCAGACATAGCAGCCTGCTTGATTGGCATCCAATTGACCACCTTAAACATTCACTCCCTTCACCACTGGCGTACAGTAGCAGCAGTGTGTACCATCTAAAAGATGCACTGTAGCAACTCGCCAGGGCTCCTTCAACAGCAGCTTCCAAACCTGTGACCTCTACCGCCTAGAAGGACAAGGGCAGCAGATGCATGGGAACACCACCACTTGCAGGTTCCTTCCAAGTCACACACCATCCTGACTTGGAACTATATCAATACTCCTTCACTGTCACTCGGTCAAAATCCTGAAACTCCTTCCCTAACAGCAGTGTAGGTGTACCTACACCACACAGACTGTGGCAGCTCACCACCACCTTCTCAAGGGCAATTAGGGATGGGTAATAAATGCTGGCTATGCTAGGGATGCTCACATCCCATGAATGAGTTTAAAATAACATTTATGGTGTGCTGATTCCTAGCACTTAATTGTCTGTAAGATCTCTAGTGATTGAGAAGAGCTGAGCTCTTTCCGATCATTAGAATTCAAATGGTAGTAGAGCACACTGCTGAGTAATTTTATATACTTTGCTCTTTAAAGTTTCAAGCATAGTGATTTCACTGCACAATTTTCAATTAAAAGATGCTTTTACACAGTGCCTCATCACATCTCCTAGAAACATTTCAAAATGTGTTACATAGCATGAATTACTTTGAAATGCAGTGACTAATGTTGTGGGGAAATTATGGCACTCTTCACACACAGCAAGATCCCACAATCAGTAATAGGATGTATGTTAACCTGTTTTGGGGATTGATCAAGATACATTGGATAGGTCATCAGGATTCCCTGTTCTTTTTCAAATAATGCCATGGGATTAGTAACAACCACCTAAACAAGCAATCATTTATCATCCCAGTCTGGCATTTCTGAGAATCCAGCACTTTCCTCGTGCTGCATTCAGTCAACATACACTACTTGTTCAAGTCATGGAATGGGCTTTAAACCAACAACCATATGACTCAGAGATGAGATTGCTAACAATTGAACCAATCTGACAAAGATTATATATTCCAGGTGATCTCATCATCATTGCTAAATTTTTGGTTTCTATGGAATAAGCAGCATTCATATTTGTTGTTAAAGATCACACCAGGCATGCAGTATAACTAGGGTATTAATAATCCTGTTGACTTCAGTACTAGCTGATAATCTGGTGTCTAATAGTAAAATACAATGGGCGGAAGATTCTAAATGGTTTGAAAAAGTGGCACTGGACATAAAGGTAGATTTAAAAATGGCTATTAAATAAAAATGTATCAGGTATTGAGACTGCAAATGGACCAAGAAACATGAACTAAGTGTCATCCTGTCTTGGGAACTGCTTGCATCAAGCACTTGTATAAGTAGGTTTTGACTACTTATTCAGAATAGTACATCCTAAATTTTGTACAGATGAATATGACTACATTATATATTGCCTTCTATTTGAATATTGTGCAGTTCCATCTGTCTGGATTGGAAAAAGTGGTTTGAAACCATGTAGTAACAACCTGGGAATGTATACAAAGAGCACTCAGTCTAGTCTGTGTCAAATACCAAACACTTTATTTTATAACTGATATATATTCAGGTCTTTACAATATATACATATTGCACATGTTAGCTGGAATGTTTATAAATCTTAATGTACAGTGACTAATGACATTAGCTTGTATATTTCTGTACAAATGACACTCCACTTGTTAGAGAAAAGATAATTGCTCACAAATTTTTTTTCAGCCCAGAGAATGTAAACCATAACCAACATTGTACTAACCTAACAGTGTAGTTTTAAAATATTAAATTTTGTAAAGACAAAGGCAAGAAAATGTCATGCAAACCATAACTTAAACCTTGGGGTACAGGGTGACCCCAAGCATTCTATTATATCAATATTTTGCTGTGTTATGACGCAGCAAATGGTTTTAAACTGCATAAGCATTACATATGACAAGTAAAGATAACCAGCACTCTGAAGCATGAAAAAATCCTACAGTAAATTTAGGATACATTAGCCTTGTCTTGAACAGTATCTGAGTGTCTCGATGTTTAATACAAAAGAATGTTCCAAACATCATTTGTTGAACAGGCAGCATTACACAGAAAAACAGTGAAGTGTTATTATTTTCTCAAATGTTCAGCCTTTGTAACATTGGCAGTTATTTATATGAATGTACAGAATTACAGAAACAATGTTGACAACATACAAAATGCACATTAAGGAGTTTATGGAGGTAATCCATCAGTTTGCAAAAATAAATCTTTGTTCACAATGGAATATGTTATAAAGGTATTGAGATCAATGTGTTTCCCTGTTGTTTTCCAAGGCACTTTTCTTGGTTCTGGGGATATCTTAATTTATTGTTGTCACCTGTAAAACAAGATTGTTGCATTTTTTGTACTCTCAGGGATTTTGGGTTTAAAAAGTAGAATGAGTTCTTTTCACATTGTGTAAAAAGCCTGTCACATGTTTATCCATGGAACCTGATCTGGCTTAACTGAATTTTATAGATTGGTTCATGAGTGTGTTTGTTTCTTAATGCTATTTAAGTTCTGAAAATGGAAGCAAATTCTGGTAATTTTCACCATTACTGTGGAATTGTGCATATACGTAGGTACCTTATTTTATTTCGTGTTAATGCTTTGTCAGGGCTCACTTCCATAGAATAGAGTGCATCATTAGATCAACCACATGGTCAGACTTCTGCTGTTGCTGTAGTCAGACCCCAAATAGTTCCATATTACTATGGCGCATGAATGGATTGGAAGTGTCACATGTACCACAAATTTAGTAGCTATTGTTCAGTGCTTTACACTACCAGTTCCAATACATAAAGTGCACTACTGTGCATTTAAATCCCAAAAGTATGATATATTGTTCCAGTCCATGTATTGTAGCTATTTAACAACAGAAGTTGGTTAAATATTGCACTCCTGTGTTAGCTGTCAGTTTGAGTTCCTAATTTGCCGACTACTCAGCTTGCTTGCCAAATGTGGGCGGCTTTTATCAGCTACACAGCTATATGGCAGTGTGGCATGACAACTTAAGCAAAAACAAGCCTATTTGTTGCATTTGAATTGTCCTTCCATCAAACTAATGTAATTATTGCAACTAAAATTCGTGGTCAAACCCATTACACCCTCCCGGCTAAAAAGAGTGGTAGTGGAGCTCACCAAAGATCATCATAACTGGAATTCTAATTGTGTATCACATTCAAAAAATTATATCCCTACTGAATATTATAAAGCTTAGTGAGTGGAAAGAATGATGAAAGAAATTTATTGTTTTCTCGCTGAATATTGCACTACCTAAAACAATATTCCCATCTCTATTCCTAAATGCTCCTGAATCCCACCTCATATTTATCTTGCGAATGATAGTATCTGCACCGTGCTACAGAGACCTGAAGATGCCGGAATGGAAATAAGTCATGGACTTGATCCCTGTTAATTTTGTTCAAATGTGAATGGTGATTACTGCTTGTTTCCTTCTAGGATACATGTTCTTTAGGTATCTTATGCTATGTCTTTTCCTAACCCATGCATTCGAGCACTCAATGGCATTGTGTGTGTCGCTGATTAGTGAGATAGAAACGTGGAAGTTCAATGTTCAGTCGATGGCAAACTAATTACTCAGGGCTGGATCTTCGACTTTCAAGATGCGTAGGCCGACCTATTGATTATAAAGCTATGTAAAATGATGTCTGCACCAATTGCTGCCATCTCTATTAATCTTTAGTTAAGCAGTAGCCATGGCAATTAGTGTTGCCGTGTATAGCACAGTAAACCATCAAGATGGAAAAACATTGCCAAGAGGCCGTTAATACCGAAACGATTTTCATTTTGAGTAATTATCTAATGTATTTTGGGGACAGTTGTAAAGTTAAAGAGGATGAAACTAGACTTCTACCGAGCATAGATTTTCTATAGTACTCACACCTTGATACAACAGCTATCAAATATTTGGACAGTAATTTTAAAATTCATATGAATTGATTACACTTCCAAAAGATGTTTGAAGTATATTAGAGCTGAATTATTTGCGGACCTTTATAGACTAAATAGGAAACTTATAAGATAAGCTGAACGGAAAGTAGCACGGGCGGATTTTACTGGTAACGATGTGACATCCATATGAAATGGATGCGAATTAAAGTGCTGCATTTAGCAGCTAATCGATGTTGGCTGAAGGGCAGACCTACACTTGAGTGTATGGTCTGCATATAGTGGCTGATTATGTAAATTGAAAATGTATTACTAACGGAAAAGCTCTTTCTAAAGCAGCATGTCCGGACTACCATACTAACATCTCCTCCCGCCCCCAAAAATGACAGAACAGAAACTTTAGGATGTCCGCCTCTCCCAGCAAAGCTGTTTAAATATCATAGGAGGAGGTCAGTAAGTTAATAACACTTACCATTAATGGAATTTAGCCTTTCACACACATTCGACTGACTGCCAATCTTGTGAGAAGTCTGGCACACCTTTTATAATCTATAAGAGAATAGCAAACATCGTGTATAAACACGCGATCCGAAATCCGCTCACTTTCACATAGATTGTACGTCTTTACATGAGATTTGGAGACAATCCGATAAGTATGGTTAGATCTTTGAGATCTGATCAGTTTCCCCTTGGCCTCTTTGATAAATCGCTGTATTCTGCAAGCATATTTATTTCATTCTCATTAAACATATATAAATTGACAGTACTGTTAATAGGAATCTCTACGTTCCATCCATGCTGAACTATTTATGAAATGATTGAGGATTTCCGTGAATCCAGAAGGATGTAGGTATCCGGATAGGTCAATTCTATTTTTGCGACCTGGTTTTGTAAAGTGTCTGCATTTTCTAATTTACTATTCCAGAAATAGTACAAAACGTTAACATTTTCTCAAATGATAAAATATGATCTGAATGCGACCGTAGTGTAATTTTCATGCTAATAATTTTTAAGCTCTTGGTTAAAAGCATGAGTTGTACGTGTGACTTCCATGTCAGTGCAGTATAGATTTTGGTGTCCTTGGCAGTCAACCTTTCAGGAGATTAACTCGGCCCCATCTCTCAACTGGATCGAATTAAGCTGCTACTTTTTGGGGCTTGCAGTGGGGATCTCAGAATATAGTTTACATTGAGCCCATCGAAAATTGTCTTTGCAGCAACTCACCACTGCCATATCAGTGCAGTCTAGACTTCAATCTCCGTTGCCTGTATGATTGTGGTAAAGCACGCTCCTTCCCAATAACTGACGGTTCACCACAAACTGAAGTTTAAGACATGGTGTCGAGCAAGCAGTGATTGGCAACTGGAATTCGTTTGTTATCACACTGCTAACTCTCAGACTTTCAGGTTTGCTTCCCCTGGAGCTGCGCTGACTTAATTTGTCATACCCGTAGAAACTGCAGATTCGTGTCAACTTGACACAACTAAACTCTGAGAATGGAGTTCCAGTCCTGTCTCCAAAAATGAAACGTGCCCCTTCCCATGTGTCAATCGCCAACCTGTTATTGGGATGGTGCCATGAGCGAGACTCGATCTGAACAGCTACGACCATTTGGAATGTGTTTTTGTGACATCTGTACCTAAATCAATACAAACTGGCCTCCCTGCTAGACTCATGCAGGTTCGGTATAATTCAAACTTCAAGTGAAAACTATTGAGTCTGGATCCCATGACCCCAGTAATGAGCACCCACTACATCAACAAGTCCTGATAAAAAGCCGTCAATCTGAAAGGTTTACTCTTTCTCCACAGATACTGTCTGACCTGCTGAGTGTTTCCAGCATTGTTTTTTTTTCCAGATATCCAGCGCCGCAGTATTTTTCTTAAGTTTACATTTTTAAAAATGCACTTTGGGAAAACGCTAAAAGCAAATTAAGACTTATGCCCAAATCAATCACTTTTACAGTAAAATGCAGCCCTGCCGGTCTGACTGGAAAGCGAGAACAAAGAGGATGGCACTTACATGCTGGTATGGTGCAATCTCTGGTGTTGTGGTACAGCCGATGGAAGTGTTTGCTGCATTTGGGGCTGAAATAAAGAGGACCTGAAAGAAAGCCAGTAACCGGTTAAAATTGGCCGATACTCATCAAGTAAAAGACCACACAGCAAAACTGAAAGAGCCCTTACCTGTTAAGTGTTTTAAAAATTTGTCTTTCATCTTCCTCAAATCTCTGGGTACTATTTCTGTTGGAATACAGATATGTATTAATGACATTGTTGTGATCAAGTTAACGCAAATAAAATCACCAAATTTTGCCATGTAGATGCTTTAACGATGTTTACACAGATCTTTTGGGATGTGTATTGGAGTGATGGTTTCAGTTTGTTCGTTCGACAAGCAACTTCATAAATTAATGACTTTAATTAATGTTCTCGCCAACCATGTGGCAGAGAACCAGATCTGCAGAGAATGCAGTTTACAGGAACGCTGAACAGCGAAACGGCAGCACTTTCCATTTGTTCAAATGTTAGGAGACCATTCAGAGTGAATTCCGAAAACTCGAATTTATGGAAATTCGGAACAATTCGGTTTAAAGTAGGGAATCACAGGGATCACGATGTAGCTTCCAATTTTGTAATAGCGGACTTTTTTTAAAAATTGCTTCATGATATTTTGGAAGGATCACACTCTGTTTATGTATCCCTCTCTATCGGTCCTAAACATATAAACAAATCTAAAAATAATGAAATTATTAAATAATTAGTCCGACGGCAGTATGATACACGTAAAACGTTCCTCGTCATGTCGCCAGCATGAAAAGACAGCATTAGACAGTTTGTAGCGCTGTCGTGATTATATAACTCAATAACACCGAATCTCCAACTGATCTGAAAACCAGACGGCCAGTGTCCTCAAGTTCACCCTTGCTAGTTTGCATCCATTCATAAAATGTGCCTAGCTGCATTTGTAATGCATTGCCGCTTCGTTTTAGTCTCGCTGCTTCCCTGTATTCAGCTTCACTTGACATTCAGTGTTCCACAAACTCAGCGCCCCCTTTCACCATCTCTATTCTAAGATCAGAAAGGCGAAATAGACTCCTTGACCGTTCGCGGTCCCATGGGACAACAGCAATATTAATACCCAGATCCCAATATCCTACCCCGGGGATCCATTAATTTAACGCTCTTTTACAGGTTGTATAGCGTAAAAGATAAAAATGTATTGCCATCCATCATTAGTAACATGAAAATATCATTGGTAGATTGATAAGTACAGAGGGAACAGCATGAATCAATGGACTAAAAGCACTTACCAACCCTCTCCTCCTGATGATAGACACCATTGTCAGGTAATTCCTGAGAATCAAAAGTATAATCGACAGGTTCTGGGAAATAGTTAACATCATTGGTTTCCTCCTCGTGGTGCTTGTGTAACTGATTTATGATTTCCAATATGAAGTTAAAGAGGGTTTTGTTGTCCCGTAACTCCGTGAGATCTGTCCTCTCTTTGCAATATCCAGCTGTGATTATTAGAAGTACAAGTCCAAAGAATAACGGCGACCTCAGTCCGTTCATTGCTATTGAAATCAGATTAAAGCCTCCCAACCTCTACTCGGAGCACTAAAAGAGAAAAGAAAGCAGCATGATGATCTTTCACAGCTTTGTTAGATAACCTGCACGGTTATACCAAGCCACTCACTCATAACTGCGCTCTTCATTTTCATTTACTGTAATTACTTTCTGGTTTTACGGGTTTGGAATTCAAACTCTACTCTGGTTTAAGACCCCATTAAGACCGAATGCAAGCTTGTTGGGATTGTTATTAAATGCGCATATTATTGCTCAGTATCCTCGCCTAAACTTTTAAAAGAGATGCACATTTGGTAAAAATCGCAAAAAATGCATACAATTCTACTGTTGTTCTGCCGTTTTGCAAGAGATGGCTGGTAAACCCAGAAAAAATAGCATCCAGCATGTTCCGCTTTGCCCAACTGCGGCAACATATTTCAAAGTAACATCTGTAGAATCTACATGTTAATTTCGAATTAAAATAATTTCATACATTTACCTTTAAACGGGGTTCACCAAATGTATCCTGATTCCTCTCCTTGCAACTCGTTTGCCTTTTTATTTCTGTCACCGTTCAGAAAAGGTAGAGACTTGCTCACAAAATAAATAATTTCTCCCGGTGTGCACTTTATTCCATAAACTAGACCATTTCAGCCGTGCCTCCAAGCGCAGGCCCTTATATAGTATATGATGCATGTGGTAGTTCAATATGATATTATCGACTTGAGGTGGGTGGTAAACAATAAAAGTCCACTTGGCAACCTTTGTTCGGTAACTTTCGTTAGATCTTTCCCAGCCTTTTACTGACTATTTGCAGACGTAATCGGTCCCACCGGATTACCCCGGCGTGTCTTTAATTGGAAACGTGTTAACGCTGTTTGAAAAATACATCCTTCCCGATCAAGCACTCCTTGAATTGCATTATTTTCGTCAGCCCGGATGATGATGAGATCGTCTCTGACTGACAGCGCTGCGTGAATACCAGGAACTTTTTTTTCTCTCCTTTTCCCTTTCTTAAGTCAGGAAACCGGTAACTGACATTATATTCCTGTCAATTGCAGTTTATTTGATATGATTTGTGATAAACATGTTTATTTCTCCAAGTTTAATTTCCGACGTGGCAAATTATTGGAAACACAATAATAGTTCAAGTCGGCGGGAAATATCTATATATATGTAACTATGCAGTTACTCCGCCGTACACATACAGCTACTTAAAGGTGGAATAATATTGATATTATACCCTAACGCAAAGCCACTCAGAGCTCCTGCTTCTGAAGGCAAACAGGGCGCAGTGGTCGGGGTAGCTGGTGTAACTTCTTGAAATCTGATTCTCTTTCCATTTCTATTTACTCAAAACGTGTCTACCACTCCCTTCAGGCTAAAACAAATACTAAAGTCGGATCAGTTGTTTGGCCAACACGAAATGGTGGTTTTAATGATTTAAAATAACTTCCTATTTATTATAACTTGATAATGAAGGTTTATTTCCCCCCTTACTGCGTTGAATGTAGATACATCAAATGTGAAATTCGAGAAAATACACGAACGGTAACGACAGGCATTCTATGGAGGAGAAAACTGACAACAGCGCCATTCAGCGACTGGTGAGAGTCTTTCAATTGACTTTTGCGTTGCAAATCATGGGGACGGATTCACAGTGAGATTCTGTTTCGGCACAGCCTTTCAATGCGAACTTCCACCGCTGGTGATCGACAATGTCCAAGTTATCCAATTGTGCCGTTTAAGCAACAGTTGCATAATATATAGAAGAATTAATTGCCGTAGAAAATCCCCTTTGAGGGAATATTTGTGTCCAAGGGTCCGCAATACTAACCACTGGAACCACCCGCCTTTAAATGCATTGTTTACCAAAGAAAAATGTTGTTCTTAAACAAGGTTTGAAGGTAACGGATCTCTGACCTTATGTTGTATTAAAATGTTGATGACTAGCCTGCTTCCTCCCACTAGATGCCACTCATTCGCTTAATATATATAACATGAGTCACAATGCAATTTTACCTTTTGGTTTTGTAGCAACCTTTTCAATAAATCATTGTATGATTCAATTGTCTGTTGATTAATTTTGGTGAAAAGGTTCAAGTGAATAAAAAGGATGTAATGTCAGTAGAAAGTAGTAAAAAAAAAATTAACCTTGATCTGAGTGTTTTAACTTCTCAAAAAATGGGATCATAAACATGACCAAAGTTTTTATGGAATAAGGCTTTACTAAATTCCTTAATTAGGAACCTAGGCATCTTTTCTGAACTTCAGCATCAAATTGAAAGTTGACGATTTTATTCCAGGTCAGAGGAAAATGTCAAAAGATTTTCTGCACTATTGACCAAAGTGAATAGTGTGGCGTCAATCTACTTTGGTGCTTTCTTGCTGGAATTCTGCTCCTGGGGTATTTGCACTTTCCCTGTGCTATATTTTTCCATTGAGTAATATTTATGCAGCAATGATCAACTGAGTTGTAGAGATAATGATTTATTCTCTATATTTATTCTCTGTATAGCTCCGTTATCCTATGGTTGTCATAGCTCCTCTCTTTTTTCCATATAATCGGGGAGGGGGGTGGGGTATGATCATTTTAAAACTAAATACAATATATATAGATAGACTAAACATAATTCATTTATTCAGGACCATTATAGTATGTATATTTTTATAACTTGTGGGGATACCTCTAAAAAGTTTCTTTTTTACTGTGGAGAATGGAAGTTCACAATATGAGAAATAAAATGAAAAAATTGCGAACACTGGAGATCTTGAATAAAAGCACACAACACTAGAAATATAAAGCAAATCTATTAGCATCAGAAAACAGAAAACTTAAGTCATAAAAGCAACAGCAGCAACATTTATTTATGTGGCACCTTTAGCATAGAACAACATCCCGAGATGTTTCACAGAAGTGTAATAAGAATACAATGGATGCCGAGCCAAAGAAACAGATATTAGAAGGGATAGCCAAAAGCTTGGCCAAAGAAGTGGGTTTTAAGTAGGGCCTTAAAGGAGCAGAGAGAGTTGGAGAGGTTTAGAGCGGACATTCCGGAGTGTAAAACATAGATGGCTGAAAGCACAGCCGCTAATGGTGGGTTGAAGAGATTGGGGGTGAAAAGCACAAGGGCCAGAATTAGAGGAACACAGAGTCCTCAGAGGGTTTTGCAGGTTAACATTTTGCGTGGAGACTCTTTACTAGAACCTGAGTGCACTGCAGATTTGGAGAAGATCTCTTCTATTAGACAGGCTCACATCTCTTGGGCTTTATACTGGGCTTAGTATAGTTCACACTTAGAATTTTATTAATGCAGAGGAGAAGCTGCACTTCTGCCAGCTTTCTCTTAACATGGAAAGTAAGCCAACTTGGAGGGAAGCTCTGTGCATGTATCATGGTACTCATGCAATGGTACTATGCTCTTTGCAGCATGTGTCCTACAGTACAACTTGGGACTTCCTGCTGTATGTTATCACACTATATGTGTATCAATTTTAAATCAGTATCAGTTGTACAATAGTTACTTTAATGGAGTACTATCATCATTAAAATAGTCCTGAAAGTCATCTTACAATGTCATAAGTGGAAGACTGCAGAGTGACAGGAACAGTGATGCAGTGAGATTATCGCACCACTAACTGTTTCTGCGTTACTATTAGTTTTAATTTATAGCATCTTGAGATTTTTAGGTGGGTCACATTCTCCATTGAAATTGCTGTGTAAACATTTTCTATGGGAATCTAAAAATCTAAAAATGTCCACATTTATCTGTTACACTTCCTTGTGACTTCTGTAGGTAATGTTTTAATGGGATTTCCTCTGTTAATCTGATCACTAATCTATAAAAGCTCTCTGGCATGCCATGACATTGTGTTGTATTATCTTCCCCCCAAAAATCACTCAAAATTTCTGAAAATAAAATCAGCTGTATATTTTTTCTCAATAGCTGAAATTATTTTTGTCCAATATGGGATTTTAAATTATATATAATATATATATTAAACAATAACATAATTAAATGTATCCATTGACTTGTCAATTGAATAGTTTCTTGTCCAACTCCCAGATTGCCTCTTCAAGATTATCTTGTCCATGAGTCCCATCTCCTCCTTGAGTCCCATTTCCTTCTCTCTTGACCCCATTCCTACTAAACTAATTAACTCTACTTCCCTTACTGACCCTAGATAGCATTGTAAATGCTTCCCTCTCCTCCAGCACTGTTACCTTCCTTTTAAAACATCCATCATCACCCATTCCTCAAAAACATATCCTCAACCTCCTTGGCCCTACAAACAATCGCCAATCTCCCTTTTGTCTCCAAAACCCTTGAACATGTTGTTGCTTCCCAAGTCCATGTCCATCTTTCCTGCAACTCTCTATTTTAATTTCTCCAATTAGATTTTTGCACCTGCCACAGCAGCAAAGTCACAAACAATACCCTCTCCATGTGACCATGGTTAATTTATCCTCCTTGACCTCTCTGCAGCCTTTGACACACTCACATACCATTCTTCTGCAATGCCTCACCTGTTTAAACATTGGGAAGACCAAAGACATCAGAGTCAACCCCTGCCAGAAACTCTGTGCCTTCATCACCGATTCCATGTCTCTCCCTAGCCACTGTCTCAGGCTGAATCTGACTGTTTGTAAACTCAGCATCTTACTGAACCCAAACTGAGCTTCTACCCCATATCTATTCCATTGCAAAGACTGCCTACATGCACCTCTGAAACATTTCCTGGATCCACTGCTGCTTTGGCTCATCTGCTGCCAAAAAACCTCATGCATGCCTTTCTCACATCAGGACTCAGCTATTTCAATGCTTTCGTGGCCACCTCCCATCCTCTACTGTTGTAAAGTTCAGTTCATTCAAAGCTTTTCTGCCTGTATTCTATCCAACAACAGTTTCTGCTCATCCATCACGCCTGTCCTTGCTAACCTACATTAGCTTCTGGTTTCCCATTGCCTGAAATTTAAAACTATCATCTTTGTGCTTAAATTGCTTCACAGCCTCATCATTTCCTATATCCATTACATTTTGCAGATGTATAATGCCCCAAATTCCCTGTTCCTCTAATTCTAGTGTCATGCGTATAATCCTTCCCATTTCAGCCTGCCCTTGGCAGCAGTGCCTTCAAATGTTTGGAGCTCATAATGTGGAATACCCTCTCTAAGCACCTTCACCTCCTTATCATCCTATATTAATCTCCTTAATTCTACCTCTTGGAATAGTTTTTCATTCATCACTCCTAATATCTCCTTCTTTACTCCAGTATCAATTTTTTTGATTATGCCTCTGTGAAGTGCCTTGGGATATTTTTGTATATTCATCTTTCGATTGTTTTCTTTTGGGTTTTTTTTGTTACTTTATTGAAAACTTTTACTTGAAGTCTTCAACCCTTCCCAAAAGCCTAGACGTGGACTTTATATTTTTACCCTGAGCTGTGCATAACTTTCTTTAGTTTCCAAAATAGTTTCCTCAGCTGCTTTTCAAATGATTTGAGAAATCAGAGGACACATGTCAAAAGCTTTACTCAGATAATGTTTATATTGAGTGAGCTGAGACGGTGGTTGATTTCAACCTCCTGTGGGTTTCAGGTGGATAGGTTCTTGTTGGCCTCAGTTTGAGGCCTGATGTATTTTAGCTCCAGGCTTCATTGACAAACTGCCAGTTAGCAGTCCACCGGAATCAGGCTGGCGGGTGAGAGAGGAAGTTTGGGCTGCTGGAAACTTCGTCAGCTAACATCAAAGAAAGGCTCATCAACACAAAGTAAGTTGCAGGTAAGAAACATAGAACTATAAAAAGATTTACAGCACAGAAGGAGACTGTTCAGCCCATCATGTCCATACCAACTGAAAAAGAGCCATCCAGTCTAATCCCACCTTCCAGCTCTTGGTCCACAGCGCAGTAGGTTATGACACCTCAAGCTCATATCCAAGTAACAAATAAAATCAAACATAATTACATGACAAGTGATACATCGAATATATTGGAAGGGCCTTGCAGGAGGCAGGGGGAGGGGGAGTCTGGAATAGGGAAGGCCACAACTTTCCTTGTTGGCCTGGACAAGAACTCCTCCTCCTGTCCCCACAAAGGAAAGATTTTTCCACTTACCCTCTTCTGTCTGCAAACTTGTTTCAGTCTGGCAAGAAAGCATTGGTCGCAACCCTGCTCAAACTCCAGTCGAAATGCGAACAAAAATAGGACACTGAATTGCATAAATTCCTGAGGCCCCTACCTGCTTTAGGCAGGCACCTCTTCCAATTACAGAACCCTGCAGTTTAAAATCAGCAATGTTGAGAGAGGATCACATTACAAGCCAGTATGTTTCTACCAACCAGTTAGGGGTAAAATTGACCCCAGAGCATCTTCTCGCATCCCGATTTGAGTATACTTTTCCAAAAAAAGGAACAAATTGAATTTTGAAGTAATGAGGAAGCTTTTATTTGTCTTACATCTCCTTTGTTGGCATTGAGATAAGGTAATCATTCAAATTATAGAAAATTGTGGGACACAGAGAGGTTGACAGGCAAAATATGTAGATGTCCGAATCAATAGCACCTGTGACACAGATAGAGACAGACAGCTAGAGTACTGTACAGATAAAGTGAAGCAGGCAGAGTGTTGCCTCATCCCAATTTGAATACTTTAAAAAAAAAGTTGAATTCTGAAAGCAAACAAAGCTTCTTTTGGGGACCTGGATAGAAGGGGAACGGTAGGTGGGAAACAAGTTGAGGATGAGAGTACTGCTGATAATCTCATACCCTCCTGTTTAAGTAAAGTGAGGGGAAACTGGATGGAGTGTTAAGGGTGACAGTAGAGTGATGGAGAGAAGAAGACTCTGGTTTGAGAGGGTAGTTATAGGAGAATGGTGAAGGAAGGGAGAAGGGGTAGTGATTACTCCTCTTATTTCCTTTTTCATTTCTCCTCTGCACTTTCTGTATCCAGCTTGGATCTCTACATTATTATTAATCTAACATTTATCATAAGCCTCCTTTCTCTGTTTCATTTTAACCTCAATGTCTTTAGTCATCCGGTAAACTCTAACTTTTGATGCCCTTCCTTTCGCCGTCATAAGAATGTGTCTAGACTGTACCAGAACTATCTCCTTCTTGAAGACCTTCCATTATTGATTTACTGTTTTACCTGCCAAACTTTGATTCCAATCCACCTGGGCCAGATTCTCTTTCAACTCACTGAAATTAGGCTTCCACCAGTTGAGTATCTTCACCTTTGATTTTTCCCTGCCATTTTCCATAACTACTCTAAATCTTTAATAGACATTAATATGGCAACAGGTAATATAAAGATTATATGGGAACAGTTTCATTTTACAGCAAAAGTCTACATTTAAATTAGCTGAGGATTCACATTTTGGCAGATGTTAATGAATTTCTAGAAATTTTGACTGTATCTGACATTGATATGTCTTTTCTTTGCATTAAGTCTTGAAAGGCCTAGCATATTTATATATCTGCTTCATGAGGCTGTACAAGTATAATATGTTATCGTTATTTTTCTTTTTTAAGTTGTAAAAATACACTAAAACTGTAAGTGAATGATTTTGGTACATATTCTTAAAAATAAGTAGCTAACATCATACTAAAAACAGCTTGAAATTAAATTGTTCTGTAATGATTTGTAATTTGTTTTATCAACCTAGAATATGAATTAATATTGTCATGCAGGCCCCCACCTGCCAAGAATGAGGCACACATTATTTCGTCACATGAACATTAAAACCTTAAACATGTTGTTGGGAAGAAAAGAGGGCCTATCACAAGGAATTACCAGGCCCCTCGCCGGAAAGACCTTTTTTGCATACTAGCAGACGATGTTGAAACAAAGGACCCAGTCCCTGCTTCTCCAATACACAGGAGACCTGGTCAGACCAGTTTGGTCACATGACTAACTGGCTATTTGAATTTGAACTTGCCACAGAGGATTTGAAATTGAGAAAGCTGTTTGCTCCTGGACTGAAAAGAGCTCTCTCTTGTCTACTCCCATCTCTTTTTCACGGAACTGAAGACCCATTGATAACACATGAACCCCAAGAGAGAAAAGTCTCCTTCAGTGAACAAGGTTTAAGTAGCATACTGGGCCCCAACGAAAAGCAAGACTACCTACAATCAAGGACTACAACGAGCTCGAAGCACAGTAAAAATCCCTCTTCAGAGATTGCCTCAAACTTTTTTACTTTATTTTTCTTCTGCTCTTTTCAGTCTCCATTTGCATGTGCGTATTGCGTATGCATGCTAGCATGGGGTGGGGCGTGTATCTGTAGGCGTTAACCGAATTAGAGTTTAAGTTTAAGGTTTAATAAATTTCACTTTTCTTCTTTAAACCTAACTAGGCCTGGTTGTGCTTATTTCTTTGCCTTATAATTGGAAAGTGGTGAACAAGGATTTACCAAGGGGGAGCTCAAAACACAGTGTGTTTAAAAATCAAGCCCTGCACGATAAGACTAGGTGGAGGCTGAAAAGACTCCTAGACACCTTTCTCACCTGGTTGTAACAATATATATAAATTACTTTCAAATGCCCTTTTCATTATTTTGACTCTTTTTCATGTGCAAGTTTCTCCATTTTTTCTATAACTTTTATTTCTTATTTACCATCCTGACCAGACACCTCTTCAGCCAAGAGATGATTTATATGGATTTTCTTTAAAAGAAATTGATGAGGTATCCCATAAGAAAAGATAATGATGTATGGAAATTAGGGCATACGAACCAAGAGATGGTTAGAAGACAGAAAGCAATGGATAGGGTGAAAAATAAGTTTTACATCTAGTGTGTTTCACAGAGATCAGTGCAGGAGCCATTCTTGGATCATCCTGCTTCACACACCACTGACCACCTCCAGGCGTTTACCCATTGTCTCTCGAGATAAGGAGGCCAAAGAAGATACAAATAAGTGATATGCGTTGTGATTATGGGTATTTATTAAAATTTGCTGATGACTCCAGATTGTGATGAGAGTTGTGAAAAACTGCAAGAGAGCATAGCTGGCTAGCTGAATGGTCAGATGTAGAAAAATAGTACATTTTGAAAGTAAGCATAGGAAAAGGGATATGCCTTAAATGGTAATGTTTTAAATGGATTGGAGGAGCAGAGAGACCTTGATGTATGATACACAGACCATTAAGAATGCAAGTAGATAAAAGAAATACCTGTGGTTATGTAGCTCCTTTCACAACTTCAACTGTCCAAAAGCATTTTACAGCCAATAAAGTACTTTTGAAGTGTAGTCACTGTTGTAATGCGGCCAATTCACACACATCAAGATCCCAGCAATGAGATAACGGCCATATAATCTGCTCTAACAATATTGATTGAAGGACAAATAATGGCCAAGATACCAGGGAAATCTCCCCTGCTCTTGATCGAACAGTGCCATGGGATCATTAAGGTCCACCTGAGAGGGCCTGGATTTAATGTTGCATCTGAAAAATGAAGCCTCCAACACTCAGCACTCTCTCAGTACTGCACTGGAGTGTCAGCCTAGATTATATGTTCAAGGCTTTCAATTGAACCCACAACCTTCTGACTCAGAGGCCAGAGTGCTACCAACTGAGTCAAGGCTGGTGAGGCCATAAAAAAGGCAAACTGAATCCTTGGTTTTGTATTTAGAGGCACAGAATATAAAAGCAAGTCAGCTAAATTGAACTTATATTCCTTAGCTCAGTTGCATTTGGAGTATTATATAAAGCTTTGGCCACCTCATTATAGGAAGGGCAAAAAGGCAATAGAAAAGGTGCAGCATAGATTCTCTAGGATGTTATGAGCAAGAAGGGCTGGAATTATGAAGAGATACTGGAGAAGTTAGAGATTTTTTCATGAGTGCTAGGAAGGGTAAGGGATCAGCTGACAGATATCTTCAAGATTATGAAGGGTCATACAGTCCCTACTGCTTATAGTGGACACATTGGTGTTAACACGATTTGCCCACCATATGAAATGAACAGTAAAACTGCAATGTGATTTGTGCAAGTAGCAAGATCATGGATTTTCAACGGGTCCCTATATCTGGATCATTGTGATTCTTTCTATTGCTCTAGAGTCCTCTGTAGACTTGATTTGCCCCGACAGTACATTGGAATAATTCAGTGAGTGTTGCGTATCTTTTTTATAGAGCTGATCTATTCAAAAGCATTAAGACAGGATAGTGGCAACTTGTGAACATTAATAAAGTTTCTGCCTCCTATATGCCCCAAATTTTTAAGCAGTGACTTTGTAATTGACTTCAATGGCAATGGAAAATGGTTTGTGTCTTTTGCCTGATACAGGCAGCTGCCCGTGATACTTGTGGACGGTGTAAATGAAAAATATCTTTAAAATGAGGGTGGGATCCTCCACTGCCAACCATTGTTGAATTAAAGTTTAAATATCCTTTTTAAAGGGAATCGGATGGTAGGGCGAGTGAGCACAATCATTGGATTAATCTAGGCGGCTCGGCATAGAAAGAAACATAAGCACAGATTCGATGGGCTGTTTCTATGCTGCAAAGTCTATGATTCTAAAATTGTATGGTGGGATACAACCTTTCCCAGGCCACCAGAAAAGTGCTCAGTAGTCAGTCAGGTGCCCAGGTGTCACTTTCTTTACTTTCTCCAACCTGCTCCTGGGAAATTCCAAAGCTTCTCTTTGACAATTTGTTGCTCTACAGATATCACAATCGAGTGGACAGGGGCTTGAACTTGCATCCACCCCTTTTCTGTGGTATTAACAGTTAACCCTGTAATGCTGCTTAACACCTTTTGTTTTTCAAAACAAAATCTTGAATATAAACATTTTGAATAACGATTGCTCCAAATGATTTTCATTTATTGCCTCTAGACTCTACTATTCCAAAACGCTTCTAGCCGGCCTCCCATTTTCCACTCTGCTACCCATCTCCTAACTCACACCCCTGTCTCATTTACCCATTACTCTTGTGCTTGCTGACCTACATTGCCTCCCAGTTAAGTTTCGCCTCGATTTAGAAATTGTCATCATTGTTTTTAAATCCCTCCATGACCTCACCCCTCCTATCTCTATAACCTCCTCCAGTCCTACAGTCCTCCAAGTTCTCTGTGCTCCTCCAATTCTGGCCTCTAGCACATCCCCAATTTTAATCATTCCACCATCAGCAGCCATGCCTTCAGCTGCTTAGGCCATAAGCTCTGGAATTCCCTCCCTAAATCTCTCTGACTTTCTACCTTTCTTCCTTTCAGATGTTCAATAAAACCTACTTTGACCGAGTTTTTGTTCGCTTGTTCTCAAATCTCCTCATGTTTCTCGTTGTCAAATTTTTAATGTTCCTATGAAGTTGATTGAAACATTCTGCTGCATTAATGGTGCGATATAAATGTAAGCTGTTAGAGTCATACAGCATAGAAACAGGCCCTTCGGCCCACTGCGTCCATGCCGACCATAATGCCTATCTATACTAATCCCACCTGCTTGCATTAATTCCATCATGGGGCAGGATGTCAGAAATGCTCCATCCATCAATATTGGCGACCACGCTCTGGAAGTGGTTCAAGAGTTCACCTACCTAGGCTCAACTATCACCAGTAACCTGTCTCTAGATGCAGAAATCAACAAGCGCATGGGTAAGGCTTCCACTGCTATGTCCAGACTGGCCAAGAGAGTGTGGGAAAATGGCGCACTGACACGGAACACAAAAGTCCGAGTGTATCAGGCCTGTGTCCTCAGTACCTTGCTCTACGGCAGCGAGGCCTGGACAACGTATGCCAGCCAAGAGCGACGTCTCAATTCATTCCATCTTCGCTGCCTTCGGAGAATACTTGGCATCAGGTGGCAGGACTATATCTCCAACACAGAAGTCCTTGAAGCGGCCAACACCCCCAGCTTATACACACTACTGAGTCAGCGGCGCTTGAGATGGCTTGGCCATGTGAGCCGCATGGAAGATGGCAGGATCCCCAAAGACACATTGTACAGCGAGCTCGCCACTGGTATCAGACCCACCGGCCGTCCATGTCTCCGTTATAAAGACGTCTGCAAACGCGACATGAAATCGTGTGACATTGATCACAAGTCGTGGGAGTCAGTTGCCAGCATTCGCCAGAGCTGGCGGGCAGCCATAAAGACAGGGCTAAATTGTGGCGAGTCGAAGAGACTTAGTAGTTGGCAGGAAAAAAGACAGAGGCGCAAGGGGAGAGCCAACTGTGCAACAGCCCCAACAAACAAATTTCTCTGCAGCACCTGTGGAAGAGCCTGTCACTCCAGAATTGGCCTTTATAGCCACTCCAGGCGCTGCTTCACAAACCACTGACCACCTCCAGGCGCGTATCCATTGTCTCTCGAGATAAGGAGGCCCAAAAGAATACTAATCCCACCTGCTTGCATTAATTCCATATCCCTCTATGCCTTGCTCATTCAAGTACCTGTCCAGGTGCCTCTTAAATGTTGCTACTGTTCCTGCCTCCACCACCTCCTCAGGCAGCTCATTCCAGATGCCCACTATTCTTTGTGTGAAAAATTTACCCCTTTGATCCCCTTTAAACCTCCTCCCTCTCACTTTAAATCTATGCCCTCTAGTTTTCGTCACCCCTATCATGGGAAACAGACTCTGGCTATCTACCCTATCTATGCCTCTCATAATTTTATATACCTTTATCATGTTCCCTCTCAGCCTCCTTCGCTCCAGGGAAAACAGACCCAGCCTATCCAATCTCTCTTTATAACTGAAGCCCTCCAAACCAGGCAACATCCTTGTGAATCTTTTCTGCACCCTCTCTAGCTTAATCACATCTTTCCTGTAGTGCGGCGACCAGAACTGCACACAGTACTCCAAATGCGGCCTAACCAACGTTGTGTACAACTGTAACATGACGTCCCAACTCTTGTACTCAATGCCTTGGCCGATGAAGGCAAGCATGCCATACGCCTTCTTCACCACCATGTCTACCTGCGTTGCCACTTTCAGGGAACTATGTACTTGCACCCCAAGGTCTCTCTGCTCAACAACACTCCCCAGGGCCCTGCCATTCACTGTATATGTCCTGCCCTGGTTTAACTTCCCAAAATGCATCACTTCGCACTTGTCTGCGTTAAATTCCATTTGCCAATCCCTTGCCCACTTTCCCAGTTGATCTATATCCTGTTGTAACCTTAGACAACCTTCTTCACTGTCCACTATACCACCAATTTTGGTGTCATCTGCAAACTTACTAATCATGCCCCCTACATTCACATCCAAGTCATTAATATATGTGACAAACAACAGAGGGTCCAGCACCGATCCCTGCGGCACACCACTGGTCACCGACCTCCAATCTGAAGAACAACCCTCCACTACCACCCTCTGCCTCCTATCACCAAGCCAATTTTGTATCCAATTTGCTAGCTCACCCTGGATTCTATGTGTTCAAACCTTCTGGACCAGCCTACCATGCGGGACCTTGTCAAAGGTCTTGTTAAAGTCCATGTAGACAATGTCCATCGCCCTGCCCTCATCAATCCTCTTGGTCACCTCCTCGAAAAACTCGATCAAATTCGTGAGACATGATTTCCCACGCACAAAGCCATGCTGACTATTCCTAATCCGACCATGCCTTTCCAAATGCATATAAATCCTGTCTCTCAGAATCCCTTCCAATAACTTTCCCACCAATGATGTAAGCCTTACTGGCCTGTAGTTCCTTGGCTTATCCCTGCTGCCCTTCTTAAATAAAGGCACAACATTAGCTATCCTCCAGTTTTCCGGTACCTCACCCGTGGCGAACGATGATACAAAAATCTCTGCCAGGGCCCCAGCAATCTCCTTCCTTGTTTCCCATCGCATCCTAGGATACACCTGGTCAGGCCCTGGGGATTTATCCACTTCAAAACCTCCAACACCTCCTCCTTTGTAATGTTGATATGCTCCAGGATATCGCTGTTCCCTGCCTTGAACTCACTAGCTTCCATGGCCTTCTCCACGGTAAATACAGACAAGAATTATTCATTTAAGACCTCGCCCATTTTCCGTGGCTCCACACATAGATTACCACAGTGATCCTTAAGGGGACCTACTGTCTCCCCAGCTACCCTTTTACTCTTAATATACTCATAGAATCTTTTAGGATTCTCCTTTATCTTATCTGCCAGGGAAGTCTCATGGCCCCTTTTCGCCCTCCTAATTTCCTTCTTAAGTCTCTCTCCTCGAGAGACTCGCCTGATCCCAGTTGCCTCTGCCTGACATATGCCTCCTACTTTGTCCTGACCAGACCCTCAATATCCCTCGTCAACCAAGGTTCCCTAAACTTGCCAGCCTTGTCCTTCCATCTAACAGGAACATGCCGGCCCTGAACTCTTCCTATCTCACTTTTAAGAGCCTCCTACTCGCCAGATGCCCCTTTACCTGTAAACAGCCTCTCCCATTCAACTTTTGAGAGTTCCTGTCTGATGCCATCGAAATTAGCCTTCCCCCAATTTAGGACTCAAAATTGTTATTGTTGTTATTGTTGTTAATAAGGTTATAAACTGTTTTATAAACTGTTTTGTGAATCTGGCTATCGCATCACATTTTATACATTGAAACGTCTACAGAAGTAAATTGTAAGTTAATAAGAGTACAGTTTTTATTGACAATAAATGGTTCCATAAATCAGTAATAAAAACAGAAAGTGCTTGAAATACACATCAGGTCTGGCAGCATCTGTGGAGAGAGAAACAGAGTTAACGTATCAGACCTTTCATCAGAACTGGCAAAAGTTAAAAATATAATAGACTTTGAGCAAGTGAAAGTGGGAAGGGGGTGGGGGAGAAGAACAAAAGGGAAGGTCTGTGAAAGGGCGAAGTGTAGGAGAGATTAAATGACAAAGCTGTCATGGAACAAAAGGCAAAGGGAGTGGTAAGAGTTGTGGTAAAAGACATAGTGTTTGTCCAGACAGTGTTACTGGCAGAAAAAGGAACAGCTCTGTCCAAAAGCAAAAACATGAAAAATAAGTTTAAGACTGGCACATGGTTAAAAACAATCAGAATGGCCATCATGGTCTGAAGTTGTTAAACTCAATGTTGAGTCCAGAGGGCTGCAGTGTGCCTAATCAGTAGATGAGACGCTGTTCCTCGAGATTGCGTTGATATTCACTGGAACACGGCAGCAGTCTGAGGACAGAAATATGGGCATGAGAGCAGGGTGGTGAATTAAAAAGGCAAGCAACCGGAAGCTCGGGGACGTGCTTGCGAACTGAGTGGAGGTGTTCCGCAAAGCAGTCACCCAATCTGCTTTTGGTCTCCCCAGTGTAGAGGAGACCGCATTGTGAGCAGCGAATATAGTATACTAAATTGAAAGGACTACAAGTAAATCGCTGCTTCACCTGAAAGGAGTGTTTGGGGCCTTGGATAGTGAGGAGAAAGGAGGTAAAAGGACAGGTATTACACCTCCTGTGATTGCAGGGGAAGGTGCTGTGGGAAGGGGATGAGGTGTCGGGAGTGATGGAGGAGTGGACCAGGGTGTCGCAGAGGGAACGATCCCTTCGGAATGCTGACAGGGGAGGGGAGAGGAGGGGAAGATGTGTTTGCTGGTGGCATCCCGCTGGAGGTGATGGAAATGACAGAGGAAGTGGATGTGTAGGCTGATGGGGAGGTCAGTGAGCACAAGGGAACATTATCGCAGTTCTGAGAGGGAGGGGAAGGGGTGAGGGCAGAAGTGTGGAAAATGGGTTGGATACGGTCGAGGGACCTGTCAAGCATAGTGGGTGGGGTGGGGGGGGAATCCTTGGTTGAAGAAAAAGGAAGGCATATCAGAAGCGCTGTTGTGGAAGGTTGTATTATGTTAAAGGAGCTGTATGAATGTAGGTTGTTGTTGTTGAATGAGGGCGAGAACAAAAAGGGCAGGTGGAACATCTTTTTGCTTGTAGTTGTATTAAGCCTAAAATGCTGGACTTTTTTCAAGCTAACTGCAGAAGTGTAGTGCCTGCCCTTTAACAAACAATGCATTCTGACAGCAGATAGTCCCTAATTGGTACATTTAATGTTAAACTCATTTCTCACCTCAATTAAGTTAACTGATTGGTGTCAGTGCATTAAGGAACAGGCTAAAAATAGTACCGCAGCCCTCACTGCAGTTGCATCTTTTAGTATTTTACTGTTGTAGCTGTATTGATCCAAAAAGTGTTTCACAGCCTGAATTTATATTAAGCATTTGCAGCTACATATCATGTGATATTGCTTCCACTAGAAGGACATGACAACTCCAGCAGTGGGCCCAACTGGGATTCTCTTTCCGATATATCGGGCTGGATTTTAAAGGCTCTCTGACGCCGGGAATGCTGGCGGGGGGGGGGGCAATAAAGATAGCAACAAAGGAGTCCCGCCACCGACCCCAGTGCCAGCAGGCCCCGTACCAATCTCGGCAGCGGTGGCGAGGACTCGTGGCGAATGCCATGCTGCTCGGCGGCAGGACCCGCTTTTAAATATGTAAATGGCTACTTACCATGCATTAATATGCAGGTCGCAGTGATTCAGGCAGCAGGTTTCATTCTTCATTCGGACGTGCGGCACTCACATTCCTTCACATTCATGTCTGTGCAAAGCTGGCAGCAACGAAGCGTCAGTCCTCAGAGCAGGCGGAGTTTGTCTCCGATGATCAGGGCATAACTCTGCATGAAATAAGGGAGGGGCTCCATGCCCTTCTACTATAAAGGGGATCACTCTGCGCACGCTAGCATTTGGCAGGGGTGGGGGGTGCGCGGTGAAGGGGGCTGATCCTGCAATCAGCCAATGCTGTTTGGGGGAGGGGGGAGCAATAGCACTCCACGACCCCTTCTGTGTGGGGTATGAGGCAAAAATGGTCTGGGATCGAAGGTCATGTGGCTGATGGTTGCATCCTCGCAAAGTCAGTTACATGACTGTGTGCATTCTGCCCTGCTTTCATGCAAAGCTAGTATGGGCGATGTCATACCATACCATATAGGTGATGATGGAACACAGCTGAAGCACCAATATACATCACTGTCAGCCCTGATAGGTGCCATTGATCCACTGAAGACACCGAGTTCACCTGCAGCGTTCAGTTGGGGCTGGTCCATCCTGTCTCTCTTGATCCAAGTGCCGAGCGGAGCCATATCTGCCAGAGGCCGAACCAAGAGGCAGGCACAGCCCATTTGGAAGTTCATGGAAGGGAGCAACAGCAGCCACCATAGTGCTTTCGACAGCACAGAAGACAGCGGGTCTATAGGCCCCACATGACATAACTGCAAATGTCAAATCGCCAGTGTCAGAGGTGGCTGCAGATGTCCAGAGAGGCAGTGACGCATCTCTGTGCCCTGCTGAATGATGAACTGCAGCCGATAGGTTTGCTGGACACTCTATGCCTGTGACCCTCAAAGTCACCACGGCACTTACCTTCTGTGCCTCCGCATCATTCCAGGGACCCACCAGCGACCTGTGTGGGGTTTCGCAGTCACCAGTGCACAGTTGTATCAGGGAGGTCACCGATGCCTTGTACAGGACGGCCATTGGATATATGTGCTTCGGGACAGATCCTGAGAGTCAGTCCCAAAGGTCCGTCGGATTTGGGACCAACGTGGAATTCCCACAGGTACGTGGTTTACCGACTGCACTCATGTGGCCATCAAGGCTTCAATCAGACAACAAGCCGCATTCATGAATAGAAAGGGCTTCTACTCACTCAACCTACAGCTGGTCTGTGACCACAAGAAATGCTTCATGAAAATGTGTGACTACTTTCCAGACAGCTGCCATGACTCATTCAATTTGCGCCGCTCCCAGGTGCCAATGCTCTTCACTGCACCGGCTCAGATCCAGGGGTGGCTTCTTGGGGACAAGGGCTACCCCTTGCAGACATGGTTCCTGACACTGATGAGAAACCCCACTAGCGATGCAGAGGAGAGATACAATGGCTGCCACAGATCGACACGAGCTACTATTGAGCAGGCCATCGGCATGCTCAAGATGTGTTTTCACTGCCTACACAGATCAGGTGGGGCCCTACAGTACTCACCAGAGAGGGTTGTGTGCATCGTTGATGTATGATATGCTCTGCACAACTTTACAATACAGAGGGGAGAGGCCTTGCAGGAAAGTAGAGGCATGAGCAGGACCTCATGCTCGTACCATGAGGACACAGAGGAGGTGCAGCAGCATACGCACATGGGAGGAGGGAGATCACGAGGCATCGCAGACAGGGTGAGCAAAGAGCAAGGGATGTTCAGCAACGCCTTATTGCTGAGCGCTTCCACTATACCTGAGGAGCACAATATGCTCCCCATGTCACACATCACCGTGCTTCATTTGGTAGGCAGTCTTCTGCATCTGTGACATCTGTGTCAAAACTATTACTGGCAGCAGATGACTGAGCCATTACCCATGTGACTGCATCCGTGCAGTGCCACATCATGCATACTAGCATGGTGATGATGTTTTTCCATACATTGGCATTTCTCTCAGGTCAATGATGTCATGGGAGGAGACATAGTCAGCACATGCTGGCATGCGTCATTCACACAGTAAAAAGGAGACACCTGTTAGACAAACACATTTCATGAGAAGTTAACAGAGCATATACGTTGCACCCGTGATAACCCACGTGTCATTGTGTCTTTTTTAGCCACTTGCAGGTGCTCCTTCTCTGTGCAAGCTGCTGATCAGGTTCCCCTTTGGCTTTAGATGACTTGGACGGTCGTCCTCTGGGCACACGAGGCCTGGAGGGCCCTGGCCGTCTGATGGCCTCCTGCACCAATGCAGGGGTCTCCTCAGATGTTGTGGATTTGGAGCTGGACTCACCAGCAGAGGGGCTGAGGAGCCGGCATCCACACTGGAATTGTCCTGAGGGGATATGACCGATTATGACCAATCGCTCCAGTCAAAGCCCCCAATCAAAATATATGATTCTGATTGTGGTGGGAGAAATGCACCATTGATTCAGTCCGGTCTCTCCACAGATCGCCTAATGTATAATTTAAAACTTTCCAAATTAAAGAAAGACCCAGCCAAATTGTACTATCTATTAACCCCCAAATGAGGCTAATGAAACCACGTGTCTTTAGATCAACAAATTAACTGTTTAATTAGAAAAACTAAATTCTTAAACACTACTAAGATATAAACAACATTTAAAATAGAAAAAATTAGAGTCCTTGCATATTTACACTCCTGCCAAAGTGAAATCTTCCAATGTGGAACAGTCCAAGGTTGCTTGAAGTCCTCACAGCCATCTGATGGGGGGAGAAAAGGTTCTTCAACAGTAGAACAATCCATAGTCTGGTTCAATGGTTGAATTAATGCTCTTCTTTTCCAGTGATGAATTTCAACAATTACAGTTCAGTAGTTAAAGGAATTTGCTTACTTTCTTTTAAGAAATTAATCTGACTTGACATTAGAATTCTGAGAGTATAATAAATAGGGTTTAAATAAACTGAGAGAGAGCTCTCATTTTCTTCAGTATATGCTGGTCCAACTTTCTGTCTGTTTCTCTGAGAGTTAGAACAGTCTGTTTCCACTATAAGCCAGTTCAAAATTAAATTGTAACATTGTATCTCTTGATCTTGAGTCTCTGAGTGGCTGTATCCCAGGCAATGAGAATGCATTCTTTGACTCAGTCTTTGGAGTTTGTTGCCTTAAAACAGTACTGCTCCTTTTCCAACCTTAAAGGCACACCATATTCTTCTTGAAAAAAAGCTATAGGATCATAACAAATTGCCCTGAGGGGAGACCCCAGATATGGACAGCTGGCTCGCCTCCTCCCTCTCAAGGCACGTGGGGACCTCGCTGCTCTCCTGAGAAGGAACAGGTGCAGAGACAGTGTCCAGGCTCCTGGTCCCTCTCTCGCCTAGCCACTGCTGCATCCAGCTCATGGCCGATGTGAGTGTTTGCAGGTCAGCACGCATCTATTCAGCTCGGCCCCTCCGCATCATTGGGGGTGGGGAGGTGGCAGGCGTTGCGGCCATGCTAATGAGCTGCTGCGTTTGCAATTGTGACGGCTCCATGACGTGCAGCCCGTGTGTGTAGGCTGCAAATTTTTCTGTGAATCGGCAGTGGGCTGTTAAAATCCAGCCCATCTTGATGAGGATTGAAGTTGAGGGGATAAAACCCCCACAAAACCTTCAGTAACGTTCTCTACTAATATTGCCGCTGTTTTTTGTGTCCTTATTGCCCGTTTGGATGGTACCAGGACCAAAACAGTGTGTTAGCTAGAAGTGAGTTTGGGCAGCCTTGGTGAACAGAGCTCCCACGTGGCACAGGCAGGAGCCTCATACATATAAGTTAATAAAGGTCAAATGACACAGTTAGGATCACTGACGCTATTTTCATCTCTGCCCATGTTGTCACCACCATTTCCTGTTCCCACCCACTAATCATGGTTGGCACAAATCAGGAAGTGGCCATTTCCAGTGATACCGAAAGGGATCTTCAAATTCATTCAGGTAATGCTGTAAAATGTTGTGGGAGATATTTTGCTTGCATAATCTTATAGGTTTTTTCCACCTTAACTAATTTCAAAATGCTTACATTCACTGTAGAATATTATGAACTGTTAAAGGACTTCTGGTTTTGTCATGGGGATCCTCCTGGGAATCCTACTCTGACAAGAAGAGAAACAGAAGCAGCAGCAGGAAGAAGTAGCAGACTGACCTGATGCAGGAGGGATGCCATTAAATAACATCATGGACACATTATTTTCAGGGCTCCGATTAGGTGAACTGCTAATGAACAGCACGAGTACTGCTGGCTAGCAGTCTGCCTACTCAATATTAATATTCGGAATAACATCTCCACCTATCTCCCTATCCATGAAAGAAACCTAGAAAAAAGATTGTGTTGTTTAAAGACGTGTTTGAAATGGTTAAAGCAGGAAGTCATAATATGGTTTGTACGCTTTCGTTTATGAAATATGCATTAACTGTAAATTTGGTTTCCTGAGTAAACTATTTGAAAAGTATAGTCCATTCCATAGTTCCGCTGGTAAAGCTTGGCCTGTCCATATGGAAACAGCCTTGTGGCAGAATAAAAATAATTATTTTAATGACATCCAGCTGTGCCTGACAGAGGAAGAGAATTCAAATGAGCAAGCACAAGGCAGATGGGTTCTTGCATGATAAATATCATAGTTGGAAAGATTAAGAGCCCTCTCTGTCTTTGCCACATATGTGCCCTTACAAACATAAATACATGGAAACTTTGGTGCACAGTAACTCCTGTCTTGGGCTCACTTTCCCAGTCTCTCTCAATCCCTTTGCAATCTATTTCCCTTTTTTAAGGACCTGATTCCACTGCACAATTTGATTTCATTTGTGGATTTAATCTATGCCTTCCTCCAAATTGTTAATGAACATAGTAAACGGAAGTGGGCCTAGCGTTCCATTATAACGTCTACTTGAACAAAATGTTATCAGCATCCAAATTATTATATAGTAATGTTAGATTTATTATAGAATTATATCAGTGTGTTCTATTTAAACAATTGTTGTATTGGTCATTTTTTTATTATTTGTTTTATGAATTTTATATTTCTCAAAATGAGAGGTTTTGGCACTGGGGAATATAATGCTTTGTGTGTCAGTATCAATTACTCTCAGCTCAGACAAATTTTGATTTGGTGCGAATTGAAGCCCCCTCTACTCTGTCCCTATTGTCCCCACCTCAAAAGAGCACTTTTGCTCTTTAGCATCAGTGTGGCCTTTTGCCATTACCTGCATTAGCCATCCCGCATCTGAGTAAGTGAGAATGCCAATTTAGTGATGCACTAGCAGCTGAATTGAGGCTTGTTACCACATTTCACAAAACTATACCTGTAGTATATGCAACTTGCCTCTGATGTATCTGCAATGTCTGCATTGTATGTAGGCTGCTTCTACTGTACACTGCCTTTAGTTTATTCAGAATCCTTTAGAACTAGCAGACAGAGGAAACTTTGATTCCATCAGTCAGAACTGGATTTGAACTCATATACCAGAGGTGGAAGGCCATATAATCCCATATTGATAATGCCATCTGAATGTGATTTATGAGTTAAATTGTGTGATGTTGATTTATACATGCCAGAATTAATCTTAGCTCTTCTGATAATTATAATTCTACCCTAAGCTGTTATAGTATGAAGGCTGAACAAGCCAATTATTATAGGAAAAGCTAAACTAAAAAATGGACAAAAATGCACAGTTTTGAGTTTCTATGAAATGGAATCTTCCAGTTTCACTTGTGACTGAATAGGCATCAGGAAGATTCAACTGTTGAACATGATTTAATTGAACATCACGGTGATTCACTAAACTAAAAGCAATTTATTCACTAAGGGGTAGAAATTGTTCGCAGCCTGTTTTTGATGAAGAACAGTTGGCCCATGTGCCAAAAACTGGATACCCACGGCTTGCCCAAAATTGGGGCCAGAATTTTACATCGGGGAGGAGGCTCCACCCACTGGCCAAAAAGTCGGGGGCGAGCCTGCCTCTGCCAGGCCTGAAAGCCATGCTGTAATTTTACATGGCCCAGGCCCTTAATTGGCCTCGGGTGGGACTTCCTCCCCTCTGAGGCAGGAAGTTTCGCCTCCAAGAGTTGCCAGCCAATCAGCAGGCCAGCAGCTCCTCAGTCCCAGCAGCGCCACTAGAGCGGTGGCCACTGCTGAGACTGCACCTAGCAAGAGGAGCAGCGATGGATGGAGCCCCGGAATTAAGGTTCGTGTGTGGGGCCTCACTGGGGACAATCAGCTGGGCCCTGGCGAGGCAGGGTGCCCAATCAGGAGGGCCAATCCCTAGCCCGCAAGAGGGTGCCAGGTTTAACTGAGTGGCCTACTCAGCTGGTGAAGTGGTACTATCCTAGTGGTGGCGGGAGGAGGCCCTTAAGTGGCAATTAATTAGCCACTTAATGGCCTTAATTGGCCTGAGGCAGGCAGACTGTTTGTCAACTCTCCTGCTGCTTGTAAAATTGCAGCAGGGGTGGGAAGGTGATGGGAGTGGCAACCCCTGCCTCCCACTCAATTTTACCCCCCCCCCCCCCCCATACCCTGCCTCCAGCCTGCTCCCAGGGTGAGAAAGAGGGCGTAGAATTCCAGCCTGGGGCTCAATCAGTTTAAAACTTGTGGTGAGCTGCTTGTGCCTGCCAGACCTGTGGAAGCAGTGGGACCGTATTGGCCCAGGTAGCAGCTTCTCCTGGCTCCACGTGAAGGTAAGTGTAAAAGAAACAGACAGTTTTGTTGAGGTCTCCAGCAATCCTTTTAAAGAATGTCACCTGTCTTGAGAACTGTTTGTATTTTGTCCTGCTGTACAACCAGAGAGTGACTTGGGGGTGGGAGGTGGTGTCACAATCCACATGATATTGGATTGTTTTGGAAAATTTGGTCTTTGAATGAGCTGTCTGAAAATATCTTTATTGGAATAGTTATCTAATTACACAGTCATTAATAATTTATATATTTATTTTGTAAAACTTGATCACTGTATTAAGCATTCAATCCGAACAAATAAAAGTGGGTGGCTCACTATAAAGTAAAAGCAGATATAAATTCCTTTACAGAAAAGAGCTGTTAAGATTTCCATCTTACTAACATTGTACAACTATTAATACTATCGTATCCCTCGAATTAAAGACCTGCTACCCAACCCGAATCTGACGGGAACCGACGACATGTGTCGGGTTCAGGTCAGGTCAGGTTGCACTTCCAGGTCCGGCTTTCGGGCTCGGGTTGGGCCGGGTCCAGGTCGGACACACACAGTACTCCATAGTACTCCACAGACTCTGAGTCTGCACAGTGAGCGCGTGAGTTCCTCTATGACGTCATCGAGCTCATGTTGCAGCAGTGCAGCTTCCTTCCATTCCATCCATCCAAAAGTGGTAAGTACAGTGAGTGCACTATGGTGGGTCAGGCTCAGGTCGGGCTGGGGTCAGGTCGGGCGTGGGAAATAATGGAAGGACTCGGGCCAGGTCGGGCTCAGGTCCGTTGTGGTTCTGTCAGGTTTGAGTCGGGTTTTTTGTTCCGGACCCAAGCAGGCTTTTATCTCAAATATCCTCGCAAAAGTGCATTGATCACACTTAGTTTAAGCTGCATACATTGAATAGCAATATACCTGCAATGAAAAATGGAATTTCTGCTGTCATTTTAAATGAGATCAATGTCAGTAAACATCAACAAGGTTCAGCAAGGTTTTGTCTATGCAGCGGCATACATCATGCAGAAACATATCATCACTGTCACTTCATGAGGAAAATAAGACAAAGCTCTTCTCTTTCCCCAAAAATAAAGGTTTGTCAACCACTAAAGATTTTACTCAACATTGAAGTTCAAATGGCTGCAAAAATAAAACCATTCACTTTTTGATAATTTAATTTGAAATTATAAGGTATTTTCATATCAATATAATCAGTAATAGAGACAAAGGGGATCATGAGATTTCTGGAGGCCTGCCCTAGCACCAGAAGTGAGGTTAGTGGGACTCCCGGTGCCCATTTGCCCCAGCCTGACCCAGTCCCAAATCCCAGTGGGTGACAGGGGTCATTTATATATTTGCTCTGTAGGCTGGAGGCCACTCCCTCAGGCAGATGGACTATCACTCCAACTGTAAGACTGCATGACTTTAAAAAAAAGATTGATTCTGCAGTAGCTGCACCCCAAGATGAGCTTCTGACCTCATATCTGCACATTAACTAAGATTGCCCATTTCCACCTTTGTAACATCATCCGACTCCACCCCTATCTCGGCTCATCTGCTACTGAAGCCTTCATCCATGTTTTGTTACCTCAAGACCTAACCTCTTGATGTAACTGTTCCAAAGCACTTTTGGCTGGCCTCCGTAAACGAGAGATGCCGCCCAAAACCCAACTCACGCCAAGTCCCATTCACCCATCACCCCTGTGCCCACAGACCTATATTGGCTCCCGGTTAAACAACGCTTCACTTTAAAAATTCTCATCCTAGTTATTAAATCCTTTCTTGGGCTCACCCCTCCCTACTCCAGCCCCACAACCCTCAGAAATATCTGTGCTTCTCTAATTCTGGTCTCTTGAGTGACCCGATTTTAATTACTTCACCATTGGTGACCATGCCTTCAACTGTCTATGCCTAAACTTTGGAACTCACCCCCCACCCCCCAAACCTCTCTGTCTCTCTACCTCTCTTTCCTCCTTAAAGACACTATTTAAAATCTACCTCTTTGACCATCTTTTGATCATCTGCCTAATATCTGCTAATGTGGCTCAGTGTCAACATTTGTTTGATAAAGCTCTTGTGAAGTGCCTTGAGACATTTTGCTATGTTAAAGGCACTATATAAATACAAATTATTGTTGTTGCTTTCCTCATGGCGAACAATTGCTCAGCAATAAATTACCATCAAGAAACTGACATTATGAACCCCACTTCTGCCAGTCGAATGCAAATATGTCTGCACCCTGTAGCGTCATTTGCATTCGGGCAATGGAAGCAGGATGGGTGGAATTTCTGGCAAATAATGCCCAGGTCCAGCTTCCTCTCTGATATCAAAAGAGGAGGGCACAGATGGAACAGGTGCCTGTTTTCATCTCCTAAATTGTCAAGCATGGCTCAGTTGGTAGCATTCTCGCCTCTGAGTTAGAAATTTGTGGGTTCAAGTGCCACTCCAGAATTTTGAGATAAAATCTAGGCTGACATTCCAGTGGATTACTGAGGGAGTGCTGCACCATCAGAGATGCTGTCTTTCAGATGAGACATTAACCAAAGGCTCCATCTGCCATTTCAGGTGGATGTAAAAGATCCTGTGGCACTTTTCAAAGAAGAGCAGAGGAGTTCTGTTTGTGCCTTGGCCAACCTTAATCCTCAAACCAACATCACTAAAATAGATGATCTGGTCATTATCACATTGCTGTTTGTGGAACCTTTCTGTGTGCAAATTGGCTCCATAATTCCCTACATTACAATAGTGACTACAATTAATATAGAAAAGAAATAGCAGCAAGGGTAGGCCACATGGCCCCTTAAGCCTGCTCTGCCATTGCTGAACTCCACTTTCCTGTTCTACCCCCATATCCCTTGATTCCTTTCGTGTCTAAAAATCTATTGATTTCAGTCTTGAATATATTTAATAACTGAGCATTCACAACCCTCTGGGGTAGAGAATTCAAAAGATTCACAAACCTTTGAGTGAAAAAATTCCTCCTGACCTCAGTCCTAAATGAATCCTAAATCAGCTCCCTGAACCTATGGGCTGAATTTTCCCAGCCCCATGGAAATGGGATTGGAGGTCGACTGGGGGGTGCCAAGAAAATAGGGAGGAAGCCATGTTGGGATGGCTCCCAATGCATTCCTGCCTCTGGGGCATTTTCCCAGGGGCAGGCTGAGAACCGGAATGACAGCCCGCTCCATGGATGCAGGCAGCCAATTAGGGCAATTAAAGCCCCACTTAGATGCTATTTTGTGATGGCGGTGGTAGTTTCCTGTCATTGGAGCACCACACAAAGTGTGAAGCCTGGCAGTTCATTGAAGATGGGGCAGACCATTAGAGCCCAGTGGGCGGCACAGTGGCGCAGTGGTTAGCCTCACAGCTCCAGCGACCTGGGTTCGGTTCTGGGTACTGCCTGTGCGGAATTTGCAATTTCTCCCTGTGACTATGTGGGTTTCTGCTGGGTGCTCTGGTTTCCTCCCAATGCTAAAGACTTGCAGGTTGATAGGTAAATTGGCCAATGTAAATTGCCCCTAGTGTAGGTAGGTGATAGGAGAATGGTGGGGAAGTGGTAGGGAATATGGGATTAATGTAGGATTAGTATAAATAGGTGGCTGTTGGTCGGCACAGACTCAGTGGGCTGAAGGGCCTGTTTTAATGCTGTATCACTCTATGACATGACAGCTCCAATGATAGCAGTGTGGGGAGGAAGGGCTGCAGCTGCATTCAAAACCAATCCTGCAGAGGTATTTCCCCCCACATACCCACCCCCCACCCCCCCACCACCCCACCAGGATGGCGCTACCAGCTTCAGGCCTCTTTAATTACTGACTTCTCTGCAGGCAACTGAGAGCGTCTCCATGTTGCGGTGCCCGAGTGCTCTCCTTTCTGCCTCAGCAGCGCCCATCTCTCCTGGTGGGGCTGCTGCCTGTCCAGTGCTGCGAGTTGTCTGGTTGGGCTGTCCTTAATAGGAAGGCGAGCGCGGAGGCAGCCAATTAGGAGGCTGTCTCCTGAAAGGTTGAACCGGCGGGCGCCCTGATGACATGGACAGGCCGCGGATCCCCATATGGGTCTGACATCGAAGTTACAACACCCGCTGGAAAATTCAGCCCTATGACTCCTAGTTCTAGACCTCCAGCCAGGGGAAACATCATCTACCCTGTCAAACCCTCTAAGATGTTTATACCTTTCAATGAAATAATCTCTCATTCTTCTAAACTCCAGAGAATATAGGCCCATTCTACTCAATCACTCCTAATGGGATGACCCTTTCTTCAATGCAGTGAACCTTTATTGCATCCCCTCAGAGGCAATTATATTCTTCCTTTGGTTGGGAGACCAAAACTGTACACAGTACCGTAGGTGTGGTCTCATCAAAAATCCATATAATTGAAGCAAGACTTCCTTACTTTTATAGTTCATCCCCGAGCAATAGTTATTTTTTTCAAAATTATTTCCTCTTATTATTAAAAAGTACTTCATTGGCTATAAAGGCATCCTTAGGTTGTGAAAGGCACTACATAAATGCAAATCTTTCTTTTACTTGTTGGAATTTCTCTTTGGGCGAAGAAAGAGAATGATGTTGCAACAATGCCAGGTCCATCTCAGGCCAAGGAATTTCATGCAGCAAGTGCTTGTTCATGACCTACTGGTTGAATTTAATTTTCAAAGAAATCTTGAACAAATCACAATAAAGGCTGAAACTGTGCTCTGCCTAGCAGCTGAAAGATTCACAAGCAACATCAGAAGATGTCATGGACTCAGGGAACCTATATAAAGGAATGAAACGCTTAAGTGAATGTCTGAAATCGAATTCTTCTGGGACCTTAACTGTAACCTATTCAGTGGTGCTATGCCAAGAAAATATTGGATTTGGAGCCAAGAATACCATCAGTATTAACTAAGAGTGCAATGGTAATCAAAAATATTCTTAATAATTAAATATTAATGAATTATTAATTCCATTTCGAGTAAGTTTATCTTTTGACTGATATCGCAGCAGATTTTCCCATTTCCATCTATGATTTCCAGTACCACAGGCATACAGGAATTGACTCTTACTATAACACAATAACTATCATCAGTCAAATTTTTAACAATTTATGGTATGTCATGCAAAGGGAGAATGAGCATAAGCTTGTATATATTTTCAGTGAGATCCTGCATTAAGCACTGCAATGTGTTATGAACACTCGAATTTGTATCATGATAATATTTTTTAAAATGCTTTTTAAAATTTTAAGATGGAGTCACAGAAGTCAGGTGAGCTCACATCAACTCTGCTTGAAGATGTCTTGGTTACCAGGACAACAGAGATCCAAGATCAAAGACTTTTTGGAAAAAACAGAGACTGCAGGGGTATAACACCTGAGGAACAACGGGTTTCACCCTCCCAGACTTTCATATCGTAAACAAGGAGAAATTGCTGCGAAGTTGAATTGGTCGAAAGAAATTTGGACAATTTTATTGCAATGTGTATTAGTGGGAAAAGCATTAGAGATATATTCAACACTTTTGGAGGAACAGTCAAGTGATTGTGAAGTGGTTAAAGCTATGGTTCTCAATGCTTATCAGTTGGTAACGGAAGCTTACAGGCAAAAATTCAAGAATTTTGGAAAGAAACAGGGGCAGATATTTATGGAATGTGTTAGTGAGAAGGGAATGATATTTGATCATTGGTATCGGTTCATGAAGATTGAGCAAGACTTTGAAAGCCTTGGGGAAGTAATTCGAATGGAAGAATTTAAAAATAGTGTCTCTTTGGAAATAAAATCCCACCTGGCAGAACAAAAAGTTAGTGAAATAAGGAATGCTGCAGAAATGGCAGATGATTATCAATTGACCCACAAAAGCAATAGTTACAGGTCCCAGTTTGAAAAATTTCAAAAGAGGTTGGAAAGATAGGAGGGTGGATAATGAGAAAAAATTCAGTTTTAGTGTGAGCAAAGGTAAAGGAGAGGATGCAGACAACTCTCAGGGTGGTAAAAAGATAGTCAGGAGACTAGGGTTGAGTTAAAAGGGCCAACGTGTTATTTTGAAATAAAAGAGGGCATATGAAATCAGAACGCTGGAAGTTGAAGACAAACCAGTAGCTATAAAAGATTTACCAAAAGCCTGTCCTGAAAAGGATGCCTCAACGGATGGCACTGTTGACAAGCCAGTGGCTTTGGCGATGTTGGATAGTGAGCAGAAATGTGCTCTCCTGTGTGCTTATGAATTAAGTTAGGTCCCTGAAGATTATAGAATTTTTGTGTTCAGGTGTAAGATATCCCCATATTTGTCAAGCCAATTGTGCGACTTAGAGATACAGGGACAACTCAGTCATTAATGGTAGCAAAGGATATAGATTTTTTCCCCAAATAGTGCTATTAATGTGGAAGTCATGATGCAGGGCATTCAGGGGGGTTATTTTTCTGTTCCACTGCATAAGGTTAATTTGCAACGTGATTGAGTTACCGGTCTGGTAACATTGGGAATCGTCCCAGATTTGCATTTTGATGGTGCGGATTTGTTGCAAGGGAATGGCTGAGATGGGGATAAGGTATTGGTGTCTCCAGTAGTTTCGGAAAAGCCAGTTGAGGCTGCTGAAACTGAAGTTTTGCAGGAGAAATTTCCAGGAATATTCCCAGAATGTGTGCTATCAAGATCTCTGTCTCATACAATGAGGATTCCGATGTTGTAGAGGATAATTCAGGGTGTTTGGTTGGCTGAAACATTTTTCAAGGATCTGGATGGGGATATTGGTGAAAAAGGCTCCAAGGCTAGCAACAGTGAATTGTTTAGCAGATTGTCTTTGATTGAGGCATAACAGGCCGACCCTGATTTAGGAAGTGTGTCTCAAATAATGTGTTCTGAGGCAGAAGCTGAAAAGGTCCCTGAGTGCTATTATATTAAGAATGACATTATAATGAGGAAGTTGAGAGCTCCCCAGAGGCCTGCTGATGAGGATTGGGTGAGAGTTCATCAGGTTGTTTTTCCCCCGGGGTGAAACTTTGAGAATTTCCCATGAGATCCCAGTGGCACGACATGTGGGTTTTTGAAAAACTCAGGCCAGGATAAGACAGCAATTTTGTTGGCCAGCCTTGCATAAAGATGTAGTTGAATTTTGCAGATCCTGCCATACATGGGGCGGCACAGTGGCGCAGTGGTTAGCACTGCAGCCTCACAGCTCCAGGGACCCGGGTTCGATTCTGGGTACTGCCTGTGTGGAGTTTGCAAGTTCTCCCTGTGTCTGCGTGGGTTTTCTCCGGGTGCTCCGGTTTCCTCCCACAAGCCAAAAGACTTGCAGGTTGGTAGGTAAATTGGCCGTTATAAATTGTCACTAGTGTAGGTAGGTGGTAGGGAAATATAGGGACAGGTGGGGATGTTTGGTAGGAATATGGGATTAGTGTAGGATTAGTATAAATGGGTGGTTGATGGTCGGCACAGACTCGGTGGGCCGAAGGGCCTGTTTCAGTGCTGTATCTCTAATCTAATGTCAGGTAGATGGGAAGCCACAGCCTTCGATTAATCCAGGCCTATTGATACCAATACCTGCTTTCGATGAACCATTCGGTAGGGTTCTTGTGGATTGTGTCAGACCCTTACCCACTGCTACTAAATGAGGTCACAAATTTCTCCTAGCCATTTTGGATTTGTCTGCTAGGTTTCCAGAGACAATACCTTTGAAAAAGTGCACAGCGAAAGCTGTGATTCAGGGGTGAATTCAGTTTTTCATTAGATATGGATTGCCAAAGAAGTTCAGTCAAACCAGGGGTCAAACTTCATGTCAGGGGTATTTCAAGAGGTAATTTTGGAATGGGATAGCTTATATCATCTGCTTATCACCCGCAGTCACAAGTTGCTTTGGAAAAGTATCGCCAAACGCCTAAAAGTATGATAAAGGATTATTGTTTTAGTATCCTTATGATTGGGATATCATTTTTATCATTTGCCACCAGGGACACACCAAATGAGTGCACTAGTCTCAGTCCATATGAATTGGTCATTAAGGAGAGATTTTAGCACAGGAAGAGGAAACTACCCGCTTAGATTGCATGTCAGCATTTTGAGAGAGATGCACAAAAGCTTGTGAAATGGCCAGAAAGCATCTCAAGATTTCTCGGCAAGTGATGAAAAACCAGGCAGATAGAACAGCTAAGACACACTGTTTACAGCCTGGAGACAAGGGGCTGAATTTTTAAAGCTCACCGCCGACCGTGCAGCGGCTCATTAACATGGAGGTGTGGAACGACCACCCCCGATGATATAGAGGGGGCAGGCGCTCCATCCCCAGCAATGGCGTCCGGCGCCATTGTGCAGGCGCCAGCACCATTTTTAAAGGGCTTCAAGCCCTTCATTGAGATATAAATTTTTAAAGGTCCCGCTGTCCAAAAAATTAAATTAAACTTTTAATTGCACTTTGAATCTCCTCTCTCACCCCCCACAATGAGTAATCAATATGTAAATTGCCCTCTCTTCCCAACCCCCCAAAAAACTATCTGCGATCCCGAACTTTCCCTCCCGAACTTCAGAAACTTTGACCCTCAACCCCTTCCCACTATCCCTCCAATCAATTGGAACAGTTTTCCCCGTTTCCTCCCCACCCCACTCTGAAAACTTCACTCCTCCTCACCAGTGTTACGCCTTGGATCTCCGTTCGGAGAGTTCTGCGGGAGTTTCGGCATCTGGCCGGAATATCGGCATTGGATGGCAATCAGGAGGAGGTAAGTGATTACTCATTCATTAACATTTATTTGACTATTTAAATTAAGGCTCCGTCGCCGTGTGGTGGGGGTGCCGCCATGAGGCCTCGCCACCACCGGTAAATGGGGTGGGGCCTTCCCGCCATCAAGGCCCTTGGTGGGCCTCTCCCAGAGGTATTTTCCGGGGCCTGCCGCCACGACTCCAGACATCACGGGGGCTTTTAAAATCCAGCCCACTGTGACTGTGGACCTTGACCGCCAGTACATGTATATCAAATGTCAGAATAGGAGGTTAAAGATAGCATTACTTTTAATGAGAGGCAAAGACTGACAACTCTCAGATTGAAGCCCCTGTGGTGAAACTGGCAAACACAGAAGTGTTAGAAAATATAGATACAGTTCTACACTGTCTTTCTGAACAGCGTAAAAGGGACATAGCTGAACTGATAAAAGAGTTTAAGGCAATATGTGAAGATAAGCCACATCAAACTCCTTTGGCTATTTATGGGGTTGATGTAGGGACAGCTACATCCATTAAACAGAACCCTTATTGATTCAATCTTGATATATTGGCTCAGGTCAGACAGAAGTTTTAGTATATACTAAAGAATGATATAAATGAACGTGTTCAGCAGCACAAAAGTTTGGCAAGCCCTTTAAAGATGGCAGTGATATAAGAGTAGGATCAGAGTTACTTCAGGATGATGATACTGGTATTGAACGAACAGCTAGTTAGTTTACCAGAAAACTCAGTATGTACCAGAAGAAGTACTACCCTATTGAAGAGGAGGCTTTAGGTCTCGTATTGGCTCTTCAACATTTTGAAGTATCTGTCAATAATGGCCAAGTTCAACACCAAGAACACCAGATTATTTCAGTGGAGTTTAATGTTACAACCATTTACCCCAAAGATTGTACACGTTGCTGGAAAGAGCAATGTAATTGCCATGCTTTATCCAGAATTTAAAGCAAAGGTATAATGGAGGAAGCAGTTCAAAACTATAAAATATTGTTGTTACCTGTGCAAAGTGTTAAATGTTAATAATGGAAATGTTTACAAGGTTATATGTGATTATGTTGTAAAAATCTTTACTATGGCAATGAATTTTCTAATTTTAGGGGGAGGTGTTATGAATGTTTGACTTTGTAATAAGATTATGTTTTGGAAAAAGATTTTTACAAGTTTAAGATGGAGTCAGTGAAGTCAGGTGACCTCACATCATCTCTGCTTGAACACAAGACAGAAATCTTGGTTACCAGGCCAACGGATATCCAAGATTAAATACTTTTTTTGAGAAAAACAGAGACTGTAGGGCTTTAACACCTGAACAACAATGGATTTCACCCTCTAAGCCTTATGGATCGCATACAAGGAGCACTGGACTTTGCAAATTGGAAAAGGACAATGAGCTATTGACTTTTCATTCCAGAATAATTTATCAGATTTTCTGAAGGCAGGCAGGCTGCAAGAAAGGAAGACAACCAGCAGTGGCAGCCTCAAGGGTAGAAGAGAGCGAACAATTGCTCTCAGAAAAAACTGATACAGCGAAAGGCTGCAAAAACTTGAACGTGTTTTGAAAGTCGAAGTTTGCGGAGAAGAAAAGACCAACAAGATCATCATTAATCGCCTTATTCACAGACGTGCAGATCGAAAGTACTCAGAAAAGTGAGCGAAGAGGACATTGACTTTGAGAAAGATCTGGGAGATCCAACCCATCACAACTGGGAGGAGTTTGGGACTTTTAACTGCAAAGATTTTGCCATTAGGAAGGGCTGTATAATGTATCACTTTGGTGTGAGGTTTTCAAGTGTTTTAATAAGAAAATACCTTTCGTTGTAATCTGGGCTATCAGCTACTTACAAAGAACTATTTAGTTAATGGGGATTTCTTTTAGTTTAGTTGTTGTAATAAAAGTCTTAAAATGTGAAATCATGTCGTGTAATTCTTTAAGTTGGTCTGGGGGTTTATATCTCATATTTTAACGTTAATGGTCTCACTGAGGTAACAATAGCAAATAATGGAAAGATTCAATTAAGTTTTGTGATTAAAATAAATTTCAGTATAAAAATAAGAATAGGAGAATTATTTAAATAATTTGCGTAGAGCTAAAACCAAATTACCAGGAGTACAGAAATAAGGATCTACACAAGAGAAGTTAATAATTAAGGTGTTCTGTGGATAGGAGCATTCTCCACTTTCATAAGAGTACACGATATTTCTGGATCTCCTAGGCAGAACTTTTACAACTAGTAGTCACTCACACACAAGATCAGGGGGCAGGTTGTTCAACCTTGCCGGTCTAAGAGTGAAGTCCAAAGTACGGAAAGTCCTCATCAGGGAACTCCTCTTTGCTGACGATGCTGCTTTAACATCTCACACTGAAGAGTGCCTGCAGAGTCTCATCGACAGGTTTGCGGCTGCCTGTAATTAATTTGGCCTAACCATCAGCCTCAAGAAAATGAATATCATGGGGCAGGATGTCAGAAATGCTCCATCCATCAATATCGGCGACCACGCTCTGGAAGTGGTTCAAGAGTTCACCTACCTAGGCTCAACTATCACCAGTAACCTGTCTCTAGATGCAGAAATCAACAAGCGCATGGGAAAGGCTTCCACTGCTATGTCCAGACTGGCCAAGAGAGTGTGGGAAAATGGCGCACTGACACGGAACACAAAAGTCCGAGTGTATCAGGCCTGTGTCCTCAGTACCTTGCTCTTTGGCAGCGAGGCCTGGACAACGTATGTCAGCCAAGAGCGACGTCTCAATTCATTCCATCTTCGCTGCCTCCGGAGAATACTTGGCATCAGGTGGCAGGACCGTATCTCCAACACAGAAGTCCTCGAGGCGGCCAACATCCCCAGCTTATACACCCTACTGAGCCAGCGGCACTCGAGATGGCTTGGCCATGTGAGCCACATGGAAGATGGCAGGATCCCCAAAGACACATTGTACAGCGAGCTCGCCACTGGTATCAGACCCACCGGCCGTCCATGTCTCCGCTTTAAAGACGTCTGCAAACGCGACATGAAATCCTGTGACATTGATCACAAGTCGTGGGAGTCAGTTGCCAGCGTTCGCCAGAGTTGGCGGGCAGCCATAAAGGCGGGGCTAAAGTGTGGCGAGTCGAAGAGACTTAGTAGTTGGCAGGAAAAAAGACAGAGGCGCAAGGGGAGAGCCAACTGTGTAACAGCCCCGACAAACAAATTTCTCTGCAGCACCTGTGGAAGAGCCTGTCACTCTAGAATTGGCCTTTATAGCCACCCCAGGCGCTGCTTCACAAACCACTGACCACCTCCAGGCGCTTATCCATTGTCTCTCGAGATAAGGAGGCCAAAGAAGAAGAAGAAGAAGAAGTCACTCACCTACAGCCATGCATTAGAGAAGTCAAGGCCAAGCATAGTTTTCAGGTGAACCGGGATTAGAGGGCAGAGGCTAATTTAAAGTCATACATTCAGCCCGTATTTTTGTATAATTATTTTATTTTTTCATTATAATTTAGTTAGGTAGCAAAGCTTAATACAAACTGGAGGAGGACAGCAATGGTTGAACCTTACGGGTTTTCTGTAGTAAAGGTTGAGGAACTGGAATATGCAAAGCTTAGAGACTACAGCACCACCTCTGGTGGGATGGGGTAATTACAGAGTGACACGTTTACATGGCAATTTTCATTAGAACTACAGGCTGTGTAGTTTATAATGGAAAAGTTGACACAAGAAAGTGATAAAAATATGACAACAGGTTCTGCAGCAGGAAGTATGCATAGATGTAAGATTTTAAATATATTATCAAGATATGTGATTTTTTTTTGTAGTATGGGTCTGGCTAATCAAGAGATCATCCTTTGTGAAAATTAGGATGCTCTTTTTAATTATGTCATGCCAAGATCTTTAGGATTCTTCTAATAATTGTCTAATTCCATCCCAAGATCTGTTAGACAAATTCAGCCAAATAAATAATGCCTAGAAATGGCTTCTTGCAATATTAGAATTAGAAAGCCTAATGAGTCCATATGACATATGACAATCTGCTATTTTAATGAAGGGATTATGCTTTTAAAATAAGTAGTTATGCACTAATATTGCAAACAATAATTTCTAGACTCAAGGCCCCAATATTGTCAGGGGTGGGTTTGGTGATGGGAGGGAGTGGTGAATGCAGTGTGGGGTTGGTGGAGGGGCGGGGTGCGGACTTTCTGTTGGGAAACCCAGAAATTCAAGTTTCCCTGCACACTGTGGTGTTTTAACTCCAAAGCGTGTGTATCTTTTATAATAGCAGGAACACCCCACCCCCTCGCCCCAGAAGTCAGACTGATGACAGGTGTGGCTATCATTTGGACAGGGATGACTGTGGAGTCGGCCCAGAGCCCCAGGCAAGAAGTCTGCAGCTATTAGTGGGAGCTCATGGGAGCCCAAACCCTGACTCTGGGGGGAGTCTAATTCCCAGGGTGAGAGAGTAGAATCAAATCTCCAACCCGGGAGTGGGGGATGGGGTGTCCAATCCCAGGGCAGCGGGGGGGGGAGGTGGGCAGGTGGTGTTGTCTGATCCCTGAGGCTGGGGAAGGTGGGGGGGGGGGGTGGTGGTGGTTAATCTCTGATTGAGGGAATCTTGAATGGATCCCATAATGAATGTGATGGAAAATCCAGGCTCCTTTTTTTAATATTACTAGTAGATCTTCATTAATATGGCAGTGCATTTGGATTTTACTGCACATCATGTTTACTGAAGCTAATTTTGTACTTTTGGCTTTCTTTACTGGAACAAGGCAGCCCATAGAACAGTCACAATGCTGCTTCCCTGTACCGCGAGACCTCTAACTCCTAATGAAAAGAAATTGCTGTATACCCTGTGAAGGGAGCCTATCGAGGTATTGGAGATAAGGAAGTATGAAAAGATATAGCATCTGAGGTAAAAGCAAAATACTGCAGATGCTGGAAATCTGAAATAAAAACAGAAAGTGGTGGAAATACTCAGCAGATCTGGCAGCATCTGTGGAGACAGAAGCAGAGTTAATGTTTCAGGTCAGTGACCTTTCATCAGAACTGGTAAAGGTTAGAAATGTAATTTTAACAAGTTTTAAACAAGTAAAGTGGGGGTGGGGGGGCAGGGAAGAGAACAAAAGGGAAGGTGTGTAATAGGACAGAGGGCTGGAGAGATTTACTGACAGGGTCATGGGACAAAGGCAAAGAGAGTGTGCTAATGGTGTGATGAAAGACAAAGCATTAGTGCAGAGGGAGTAACATTTGCCAGTTCTGATTCGTCAATTCTAAAATATGCCCAGGTGAAATGGGGAACCAGCATTACTAGAGCTCAGCTATGGTGACAAGTTATTTAAAGGACATAAATAATTTGAATCTGAAAATTCTCCATCATTTCTTAACCGTTTTTGATCTTATTTTGGGGCTTTTTTTCTGCTACTGCTTAGTATCACATGAAATTTAGGACCCATTGTTCCAATGTATTCCCTACTATCATTGCCCTTTCCTATCCTGAGTGGTGTGAAACAGGGCTGTGTTCTCGCACCCACACTTTTTGGGATTTTCTTCTCCCTGCTGCTTTCACATGCGTTCAAATCCTCTGAAGAAGGAATTTTCCTCCACACAAGATCAGGGGGCAGGTTGTTCAACCTTGCCCGTCTAAGAGCGAAGTCCAAAGTACGGAAAGTCCTCATCAGAGAACTCCTCTTTGCTGACGATGCTGCTTTAACATCTCACACTGAAGAATGCCTGCAGAGTCTCATCGACAGGTTTGCGTCTGCCTGCAATGAATTTGGCCTAACCATCAGCCTCAAGAAAACGAACATCATGGGGCAGGATGTCAGAAATGCACCATCCATCAATATCGGCGACCACGCTCTGGAAGTGGTTCAAGAGTTCACCTACCTAGGCTCAACTATCACCAGTAACCTGTCTCTAGATGCAGAAATCAACAAGCGCATGGGTAAGGCTTCCACTGCTATGTCCAGACTGGCCAAGAGAGTGTGGGAAAATGGCGCACTGACACGGAACACAAAAGTCCGAGTGTATCAGGCCTGTGTCCTCAGTACCTTGCTCTTTGGCAGCGAGGCCTGGACAACGTATGCCAGCCAAGAGCGACGTCTCAATTCATTCCATCTTCGCTGCCTTCGGAGAATACTTGGCATCAGGTGGCAGGACTATATCTCCAACACAGAAGTCCTTGAAGCGGCCAACACCCCCAGCTTATACACACTACTGAGTCAGCGGCGCTTGAGATGGCTTGGCCATGTGAGCCGCATGGAAGATGGCAGGATCCCCAAAGACACATTGTACAGCGAGCTCGCCACTGGTATCAGACCCACCGGCCGTCCATGTCTCCGTTATAAAGACGTCTGCAAACGCGACATGAAATCGTGTGACATTGATCACAAGTCGTGGGAGTCAGTTGCCAGCATTCGCCAGAGCTGGCGGGCAGCCATAAAGACAGGGCTAAATTGTGGCGAGTCGAAGAGACTTAGTAGTTGGCAGGAAAAAAGACAGAGGCGCAAGGGGAGAGCCAACTGTGCAACAGCCCCAACAAACAAATTTCTCTGCAGCACCTGTGGAAGAGCCTGTCACTCCAGAATTGGCCTTTATAGCCACTCCAGGCGCTGCTTCACAAACCACTGACCACCTCCAGGCGCGTATCCATTGTCTCTCGAGATAAGGAGGCCCAAAAGAAAGAATTGTTAATTAGATGCAGCAAGCCCTAGGGAAAGATCAGTGGTATCTTGGAGCATGTATCCATTCCGGGCACACTGGCTGTTGATTACGTAGACATGCCTTCTTTCAAAGGTTGCCATTGAAAGCATTGGCATATTGTGATTTGAGTTCTTCCATACTAGCACCCAGCTTGATGGTTAGTATTGGCGCAGTGGGTTTGCTGTCTCTGTTTCCTTCAGCATGCATCAATTGTTTGATCAACTCTGCCTGGCTGCGCAGGTAACAGTGAGTCGACAAAGAACTTCCCTCATGCATCGTGATCTGCCTGGTATTCTATAGAAGCTGGTAAGGTAAGGCATTCAACCCATTAGTGTCAAAAGGATCCTTCTGATTTCTTGCTGGGACTTGGGCTGTTGGGGCCAATTGGAAAGACTAGTCTTTGCTGCATCTCCCACCCTGTTCACCCCACCAGGCCTCCTCACTTCCCGATCCCCCCTGCTTTGTTAAGTACCTGAGGTGTGACTGAAGTGGTTTGAATGACCACCAGCCTTATGTTAATAAGAGTGACTTCCCCTGAAACCACAAACTCCAGCAGAATCAGCAGTTATGGTTCCTGGCAATGAATGCATTTCCATGATAACCAAGCTTACATTGGGATTTGAAGAGCCTAATTTCAAGTTCTTGAAATCATAGAGTCTTAGAATCATTTACGGCACAGAAGGAGGCCATGCGGCCCATCGGGTCCATGCTGGCTCTCCACAGAACTATCCAGTCAGTCCCTCTCTCTCGCTCAATCCCTGTTGCCCTGCAAGTTTATTTCCTTCAAGTGGCCAACCAATTTCTTTTGAAGTCATTGTCTCCGCTTCCACCTCCCTTCTGGGCAGCAAGTTTCAGGCCATTACCACCCGAAGTCTCTCACAAGCAGCAAAGCTGCAAAATTGGGCCAACGGCAATAGTGAGAAATAATGAATTCCAATAAAAATTTAGGAGTAAAATGTCCATCTGATATTCTCAGGCTTGTTTAAGTTGCAAAGCAATTAAAAAAATACATTAAACCAGAATAAGCTCTGAAACTTAGCAAGTGTCTGACAGGTTACCCAATACCTCCCTGAATACAAGCATGACTTAGGGTATCCATACCTCTCAAATGCTTCATTTGAATTCAGACATCCCATCAATAAACCACACCCAAGAGAAAAGAACAATACTCCCACATAGGCAATAATAACTGATTTTACTGATTTACAGGCGTCTCTTTTCTGCCTCAAGTGCAACCCATATTCATTCTTTCAGCACATTACTCATATTATAAAGGTTGAAATTTGCATTTTATTTGGGCTTCAAATTTTTTTCAATTATTGCAGGAGGGATTTTGGACAGAATTTTAACTCCCAAAAAATGGGTGAGTTGGGGATGGGTGAGATGTTGAAATTTTAAAAATCTCAAACCCAAGCACAACCCACCTCCAACCCGTCTGCTTCTGGGTTTAACAGAGATTGGACAAGGGGGTGGGGGGGCAGTCAATCCATTCCCAGGAGACAGTTGGCAATTTAAATATGTCAATGAGCAGGGCAGCTTCAGATTTAACCTGCTTTGCAGGTTTAACTCTGGCCGGCCCGCTTTCTCAGGCCTCAGAAAAGCCAGCAGCTCAAATGGAGGTGAGGACAGCTTCATGAACAAGGTAAGTGTGTTTACAGCACTGGTTGTGGGCCAGCAGGAGCAGGAGTCCTTCCCCATGGCCACCCAAACCTTACCTTATTCCTTTGGATCAGAACTCACTGGACCTCAGTTGATTTATGCACAGCAGGATCACTGCAAAACTTTAACAGGGTCTGCAATATGAAGCCCTATCCCACCACACTTCCAGCACGAATCGTATCCTATGGAAAATCCAGGCTCCTGTTTTTTTAATATTACTAGTAGATCTCCGTAAAAATATGTGGTGCAAAATTCAGACACATAGCACCTGTTTGTGGGATGCTACAGGTGACCTTAGATATACAAAATGACATGTCTGGCACACTTCTGGTGTGAGTTGTACCAGATGTCATATAGGTCAGGGTATTAGTGCACAGCTGACAGAAGTATGCAAAGTAGGCAGATCATGACATCAATCAGCTTGTAACATTGATTTAACGCCAGTATTGCCATTTTGGAGCACAACCCTCCTGCTAAAGTTCTCTCTTAATCATGCATTCAGCAGCAGGAAGGACTCCCACCACTGCTATTTAAATAACTACTTACAGGTTAGTTGCTGATTGATTTAGACTGGCTGTTGCTACGATTGTACAAGTGTTTGGTGCTTTCTAGCATTCTTTTAAATTTCAAAAGGGGAGTGGTATGGCATGTGCTGAAGGAATTGGTCCTTGGATGGTGGTGCAAAACAGGCAGTATTGGAGTGGCTGCACTTTATATGTCACACCTGATATTCAATCTATTGCAGTCAATAGAATGAAATATCAGGCGCTGTGCATAATGGGTGGCTGATCCAATACCGCCCATTTATCGCCAGTGTCCAGAACAAATTTCTATCCCTAGGCTTCTGCACAAACCAATTTCTCCCAGACATGAGTGTGGTAATAGGCATTCCCCCTGGACTACAGCATGATAGACAGAATGAACAGAGGTGACAAAGCAAGACAAGCTGTAAAAAGAGGGAGAAGATGGAGAGGGAGCAGAGTTCTTAGTAGGAGTCCATATCATCTAGGGTGTGGATGGGTTAATTCTCCTACCTGAACCTTAGTGAGGAACAATCTGTGAGATATCTGCGCTTGAGTAAGGACATCCTCACTGAAATTTGCCACTTGCTGCAGTCACAACTGCAACCTCAGAGCAGGGTGAGGACCGCATTATGCATCAGGGTCCCTCCATAGTGGAGCTAGAAATATTTGCATATCTCATGGTTTGCCATCAACTGTTGCATAAGAGAGTTTACTGATACTCTCTATTCAAGGATAGCTGGCATTTCATTTTCTTTTGCCAGAGAACAGCAGGCAGAGAGAGCACGTGGCTTTGTGAGGATTACAGGCCTCCTTATGGTGCAGGGTGCCATTGACAGCATGCACGTTACTTTCCAGGCATCACATGCCAACTCTGAGGTGTATGGCAACCAAAAAGGACTCCACTCCTCAATATCCAACAAGTGTGTGTGCATGTGGAGCGTACCATGCAGGTCAATGCCCAGTAGCCTGGCAGCAATCATGATGTCTTCATTTTGTAGCAGTCTGCAATTGAGCCATCATGACTAATCAAAGGGTGGCTATTGGGTGACAAGGGCTGTCTACTGATGACATGCTTCATGATTCCGCTGCACAACCCATGCACATGTGTGTAGCATTCATACAATGAAAACCATGCTTCCACATGAAATATCATAGAGCAGACTCCTGGCATGCTGAAACAATACTTCCGCTGCTTGGACGACTCAGGAGCAGTCCTACAGTACTTGGCAGAGTGGGTGTCAAGCTTCATGGTGGTCTGCTGCACATTGCATAACCTTAGCATCATGAGGGCACAGCCCTTGCCACCAACTTTACCATGAGCAGCTGAGGAGCAGGAGCTGGAGGAGGAGGAAGAAAAAGAGGAAGAGAGGAGGCAATCTAAACAGTGCCTTTCCAGTCAGGCTCTCTTTGAACAACTTATCTGACTGTGGTACCAGTAAATGCAACCCCAATTTGCCATTCACCAACAATTCCACACCTTACCTTCCTCTGTCACTGACCAACGCAGCGACTGCTTGGCCACAATGCAAAAACAAAAGCAAAGACAAAATAAACATTCCAAAACAAATGTATAAATCAAAGCATGCCATATTGCATATAAACATCAACTAATCACCCTTAGTGCCTGTCTTCCATGTGCATTTTCCTGTCTTAGTGCTCCTACACAGTGCGACCACAGTTGCAGTAAAGTTGGTGGAAGAATGCTGACTTTCAATGGAGAAGACTGCAGATGGCCTTGGAGGATGACCTCAAACAGCTCTGGGCCTTGAAGGCCTGGCCTTGGATTGCACCCTCTCGGCATGGGTGGCAGCAGTCTGGGCTGGCTGGTGAACAGGCAACAGCAAGGGCACAGGCAGAGTGGCAGGGGTGGGAGGATGAATGCTGTTGTCCTGAGAGAGGACAGCAGGTTCATTGTCCATGGAGCCATTGCCATTCACTGAGCATTTACTGCAGCACCCAGACATTGGATAGCTTCGGCTTGTGCTGCAGTGGAAGCTGAGATATCAGCCATAAGATGCTGCATTGTGGTTGGATCCACAAATCAGGTAATGGAGTTAGCCACCACTTCCATGCTAGAAAGGATGTGCTCCAAGCTCTGCTCAAAACCCTGTGCAAAACTGGTGCTGGACTCCACTGGTGCTTGGAGAGGGCTATGCCCTCAAATGCAGACTCTCCACTGCTGTCCCTGTCACTACCATCTACCTTTGCAGATCTGTGAAGTGTGAATCACCAGGCAAAAATCTAACTATCTGTCTTATTTGTCCCACGAAAGTGTGAGTAGCTGAGCTGGTCTCCATGAATCCTGTGATGGTGCACCCTCGGAAGGATTGAGCTCCTCGAAGGAATCATTGCCCGCAACCTCCATCAACTCCTGCTCCATGTGTGACAGCTCTGTGGGAGTTAAAGAACATGAATGAGTACTGGCAAAGCAAGAATTTTGCAACTGATCATATCAAGTAGATATATTTCACGCCCTGTTGAGATCAAGTCTACATGTGACTGCCTGATATTTAATATGGCAGCTGTGAGGTCGCCATCTTCTCATATCCAATGGTCAGGCATGCCAAGACTCCAGTGATCTCCATCCAATGCATCCTCCTTGACACTTGTGCATTGTAAGGTGGCTGGAGGGCCACCTCCCGTTCTCTGTCTCTCTTCTCCTGCACGGAGTGAAAGAACAAACTAGGAGTGAGAATAATGGCATACATTCATCCAATGGATGGGGAGCATTTGCTGGGAGAGGCGTAACATTGAATAAGGATGAGGCAAGTGTCATTGGTGGATGGATAGATGGTGAGGTGAGGAGGTGCATAGAGAAGGGTGGGTGCACCTGCAAGGTAGGTTAGGGTGAGGAGTGATGTGATGGAACAGGCTTGACAAGGCAGAGTGAGGTGTGGGGTAATGCACAAAGCAAGATGTAAGTGAATGTGCCAAAGTACTCACTTTTCCTGGCCTGGTTAGACCATCAAAGCACTTCATGTGCTGCATCCAGAAGCGTAGCACTATGTTATGAGAGAGCGAGACCAGCAGTGAGTCTAAAACAGTGGTGAATTGGAAGGCAGAAAATGTAACCCCACTATTTAAGAAAGGAGGGAGAGAGAAAACGAGGAACTACAGACCTGTTAGCTTGACATCTGTAGTATGGAAAATGCTTGAACCTATTATGAAGGATGTGATAACTGGACACTTAGAAAATAATGGTAGGATTGGGCAGTGTCAACATGGATTTAGGAAAGGGAAATCATGTTTGACAAACCTGTTGAAATTTTTTGAGGATGTAACTAGCAGAATAGATCAAGGAGAACCAGTGGATGTGGTGTATTTTGATTTTCAGAAGGCTTTTGATAAGGTCCCACACAAGAGATTAGTAAACAATATTAGAACACATGGGATTGGTGGTAATATATTGGCATGGATTGAGAATTGGTTAACGGACAGAGTAGGAATAAACAGATCATTCTCAAGTTGGCAGGCTGTGACTACTGAGGTACCGCAAGGATCAGTACTTGGTCCCCAGCTATTCACAATATATATCAATGATTTGGATGTGGGAACAAAATGTAATATTTCCGAGTTTGTTGATGACACAAAACCAGGTGGGAATGTAAGTTTTGAGGAGCCTTCGAGGAGATTTAGATAGGCTAAGTGAGTGGGCACGAACGTGGCAAATGGAATATAATGTGGAAAAATGTGAAGTTATCCAGTTTGGTAGGAAAAACAGAAATGCAGAATATTTCTTAAATGGTGAGAGATTGGAAAGTGTTGATGTCCAAAGGGACCTGGGGGTCCTTGTTCGTGAGTCACTGAAAGCTAACATGCAGGTGCAGAAAGCAGTTTGGAGGGTAAATGGTATGTTGGCCTTTATTGCAAGAGGATTTGAGTGCAGCAGTAAATAAATTTTGCTGCAATTGTATACAGCCTTGGTGAGACTGCACCTGGAGTATTGTGTACAGTTATGGTCTCCTTACCTAAGGAAGGAGATACTTCCCATAGAGGGAGTGCAATAAAGGTTCACCAGACTAATTCCTGGGATCGTGGGATTGTCTTATGAGGAGAGATTGAGGAGACTGGGCCTGTATTCACTGGAGTTTTGAAGAATGAGAGGTGATCTCATTGAAACAGACAAAATTCTTACAGGGCTCGACAGGGTTGATGCAGGAAAGATGTTTCCATTGGCTGGGGGGGGGGGTCTAGAACCAGGGGTAGACCTTTTAGGAGAAGAGGAGGCATTTCTTCACTCAGAGGGTGGTGAATCATTGGAATTCTCTAACCCAGAGGGCGGTGGAGGCTCAGTCAGTGAGTGTGTTCAAGACAGAGATTGATAGATTTCTAGATATTAAAGGCATCAAGGGATATGTGAATAGTGTGGGAAAATGTGAGGTAGAAGATCAGCCATGATCTAATTGAATGGTAGAATGGCACCAGGGGCCAAATGGCCTACTCTGCTCCTATTTCCTATGTTCTTCTAGCTGCTGACCTCATCGCCTACCTCCAGCCATGCTGTCTTGGTCTCTAGCACAGCTTTCCTTCTCCTATTGCTGGGGAATAGTATTTCCTTTTGGCTTCTGACAGCCTCCAGTCGCACATCCAGGGAGGATCATTAAAACAGGGTGCAGCTTTTGCATGTTTCGCTACCATTCTTCAACATCCTCCCTTCTTCTCTTAAACTCAACACCTCCAAATTTCATCTTTGCATTGTCCTTTTAAATACTGGAGTTGTGATCGCATCATGCGGGACCTCATCACGCCCACTGCTGCTCATTGGACACCAAACCTGGAAGCAAAATGTTAATGATGTAGCTGCACTGAAAAGCTACTGAAAGATGCACTTAAAATATTTCCGTGTTTCCCACACGATATTGGAACCCCCGCCCCCGCTCCCAGCGCCCGTCCCAGATAAAATTGTGGCCTATATTTTTATTATGTTAATCTAGACTTTTGACAGATGTTTTGAAATTTGATTTTCAGCAATTTTGTCCATATTTTCATGAAAACTGTTAACTATAGCCATCTATACTTATATATTATTCAGTATTACATTACCTTTTTTACCTATATCTTCAGTTGTTATCTTTTAATTTTTAAAGCCAAGGATATACAGACAGATATAGGCAAGATGTGCAAAGTTTGAGGTAGTACCTGTCATTTAACAGTGCTGGAAGAAGGGAGAGTCATGGGGTTTAGCAGCACTGTGTAAGATTCTGGGCTTTGCTATCACTGGAGGGGTGCTTCTGATGTTTATTAGCATTGTGGTGGGGACACTACTTCTGCAGATCTGAGGGGGAATTCTCTTGTTTGCCAGAACTGTGATGGGGTGAAATTCCGCTCGCTAAGAAATTCATGGTGTCTGGGAGCACTGAAGAGGCAAAGGCCTGGGTCAAGCAGCATTGCAGCATACAGGGCCTGGGAATTTTGGACGTTCCTGGAGTACGTAAACACTTGAGAAATGGGGTCTGTACAGGGGCAGAGGTAAGGCCAAATGATTGGGGGAGTTAAGGCCCAGATTTGGCTGACTTGGCATAGCACAGTCATGATAACATTCTCCAATGCTGTGTTGCTATCTGCATCAGAGTCAAAATGGCTATATCATTGCATTCAGGAATTTAAAAGTTACAATATTTTACAGTATACTTATATTGACTCATACTGCCTAATATCAACTTATATGATAGTGGAACCCGAGGGGTGTACCAATGTGTCCGCCTTGACAAATGAACTGAATAGCATATCCTTCACATGTGTACTCACGTATGCTCCTCCAATCTTTCAGTTGGTGAAACGTTTCACACTTTAGTGATGTGAGGCTAAAACAAAACATTAAGCAGTTTTATTTCTCGGACATACAGAGCACAACTATGATCAGACTTATTTCATTTAATCAGTGTAACATATCTTCACATAATAAAAAAAAGAGCATGCTATGCTTTCATACATCAGTGTTTGACCTAAAAAAAAGCTATCCTCTTGCATCTTAAACTTTTGGGCCTGGAAGGAAATGTGCCCTAACAACCTTCTGTTTAAAAACCCAAACATCAGGATGTGTTTCCGTTTCTATTTTGTATCCATGCATTCACAACCAAAGGGAACGGCTATGCCAGATATACACTGCTAAACTCTGAAGTCCAGGAAGATCTCAGAATAATGGATGTGAGCTGTTTAACATTTACTGACAAAGGCTAACGAATTGCTTATTGCTTTCAGTCTTTGGGGAAACAACTTCAATTCTGAGTTCATTAGCATTTTAAACACAATTCATCTCAGTGCTTTTTTAAAAAAAAACTTTGTTATAAAACTTGACATTTTAATGTAACTGTTTTCCAAAAATATTCCATCATGAATCTCAAAATGTGGCATTGGTCAATTTTCACATCTCGGCGCAGCAGAGTCATGCATAGTTCTAGAAGTATTAAATATGTATCATTGTTTGGTTCACATCATACTTGGATGAGAGCCCTTCTAAATGGCCATTCAAAAGTATTTGATGTAGAGCAGTGAATCAAGTGCTTCTTGTCACTTTTCTGCCGAGATGTTTCTATTCAATTTAACCACTTGACACTTTGGATACATCAGACAGTCTGATAGTTGTCTTTCTACTATACTGGAACTAGCAGCTGTACTTGTGTGGATAAAGATTCCAAGTAATTGATAACCCATAAATGGCTGCTGACAGGGCAGCATCAATGACCTAAGTATTGAGGTCAAGCTGATGTTAGTGAACTTCACATCTGACCTCATCTAAGAGTCCAGATTCAAGACAGGGTCAAATAATTTGCAGGGGATTGGCAGGCATCCATGCCTGTATGGGCAATTCTTGGATGCCTGAGGCTTTATACAAGATGCTTTTCTAGAACAGTACGTTCAGGAACTAACTACAGAATGGGCTATTTTAGATCTGGTATTGTGCAATGAGAAAGGGCTAATTAATAATCTCATTGTAAAGGAGCCTCTAGGCAAGAGTGACCATATGATAGAATTTTACTTTAAGTTTTAAAATGATGTAGTTCAATCCGAAACTAGGGTTTTAAATCGAAACAAAGGAAACTAAGAAGGTATGAGGACATGTTGTCTATAGTAGATTGGGAAACTACATTAAAAGGTATGACAGTAGACAGGCAATGGCTAGTATTTAAATAATTAATACATGGGTTACAACAAATTGACATTCCTATGAGGAACAAAAACCTAACAGGAAAGATGATCCAACCATGGTTAACAAGAGAAGTTAAAGATTGTATTAGATCAAAGGAAGAGGATTATAACGTTGTCAAAAAAGTAGTAAACCTGAGGATTGGAAACATTTTTGAATTCATCAAAGAAGGACCAAGAAACTGCTAAAGAAAGAGAAAGTAGAATATGAAAGTAAAATAGCGAGAAACATAAAAACCGACTGTAAAAGCTTCTATAGGTATGTAAAAGGAAAAGACAAATGTGGGCCCACTACAGGCAGAGACAGGGGAATTTATAATGGGGGAATAAGGAAATGGCAGAGAAACTAATACTTTGTTTCAGTCTTCATGGAGGAAGATACAAAAAATCTTCCAGAAATACTAAAGAAACAAAGGACTTGTGAGGATGAGGAACTGAACGAAATTAGTATTAGTGAAAAATTAGTACTGGAGAAATTAATGGGACTGAAACTTGATAAATCCCCTGGACCTGATGATCTACAGCCCAGAGTGTTGAAAGAGGTGGCTGTAGAGATAGTGAATGCTTTGGTGATTCTATAGATTCTGGAATGGTTCCTGAAGATTGGAAGGTAGAAAATATAACCCCACTATTTAAGAAAGGAGGGAGAGAGAAAACAAGAACTACAGACCTGTTAGCCTGACAGCAGTGGTAGGGAAAATACTGGAATGTATTATAATCGATGTGATAACTGGGCACTTAGAAAATAATGGTAGGATTAGGCAGAGTCAACATGAATTTATGAAAGGGAAATCATGTTTGACAAACCTGTTGAAGTTTTTTGAGGATGTAATTAGCAGTATAGATAGGGGGAACCAGTGGATGTGATGTATTTTGGCTTTCAGAAGGCTTTCGATAAGGTCCCACACAGGAGGTTAGTAAACAAAATTAGAACACATGGGATTGGGGGTAATATACTGGCATGGATTGAGAGTTGGTGAACGGACAGAAAACATAGAGTAGGAATAAAAGGGTCATTTTCAGGTTGGCAAGCTGTGACTACTGAGGTACTGCAAGGATCAGTACTTGGGCCCCAGCTATTCACACTATATAATCAATGATTTGGATATGGTAACCAAATGTAATATTTCCAAGTTTTTTGTTGACACAAAACTAGGTGGGAATGTGAGCTGTGAGGAGGATGCAAAGAGGCTTCAAGGGGATTTAGTTAAGCTAAGTGAGTGGGCAAGAACATGGCAAATGGAATATAATGTGGAAACATGTGAAGTTATCCACTTTGGTGGGAAAAACAGATTGCAGAGTGTTTCTTAACTGGTGAGAGATTGGGAATTGTTGATTCCAAAGGGATCTGGGTGTCCTTGTTCATAAGTCACTGAAAGCTAACATGCAGGTGCAGCAACTAATTAGGAAGGCAAATAGTATGTTGGCCTTTATTACAAGAGGATTTGAGTACAGGAGTAAATAAGTCTTGCTGCAATTGTATAGAGCCTTGGGAGACTGCACCTGGAGTATTGTGTACAGTTTTGGTCTCCTTACCTAAGGAAGGACATATTCGCCATAAAGGGAGTGCAACAAAGATTCACCAGACTCTTCCCCAGGATGGCAGGATTGTTCTATGAGGAGAGATTGAGAAGACTGGGCCAATATTGTCTAAAGTTTAGAAGCGTGGAGGTGATCTCATTGAAGCATACACAATTCCTACAGGGCTTGACAAGGTTGATGCAGGAAGGATATTTCCCCTGGCTCGGGTGTCTAGAACCAGGGGACACAGTCTCAGAATAAGAGGTACCCATTTAGGACTGAGGTGAGGAGGAATTTCTTCACTCAGAAGGTGGTGAATCATCGGAATTCTCTACTCCAAAGGGCAGTGGAGGCTCAGTCAGTGAGTGTGTTCAAGACAGAGATTGATAGATTTCTAGATATTAAAGACATCAACGGATATGGGGATAGTGTGGGAAAATGTGAGGTAGAAGATCAGCCCTGAGCTAATTGAATGGCGGAGCAGGCTCATGGGGCCGAATGGCCTACTCCTCCTATTTCCTGTGTTCCTATGTGCATGCAGAAGCGTGAGAAATCTGGCATTGAATAACTATTTGGGGTGGCAATTGGCAGACTCTCCTACTGGTATTGAGAAACAAGCAGATCTGCTTTTTTATGGGGAGGGGAGGATATGAGTATGTTAAGAATTTTTGGGCTATTCATCAGTTGGCCCAACTTTTGTCCCTTAGCTGATCTGTATGCAAGGTTCATCCCAGCAGCCAAGTCATTGAGCCGTAGGGAGGCCAGAGTGGAAGAAATTCCCAGTGTGGATAAAGTTTTTCCTTTGGCTGTGCACTCCTTGATGTTGGGGAAGTGTTTTCCAGTTGACGTTAAGATCGCCAAATCCAGACTTCTTAGATTTGGAACAGATATAGCAACTCAAAACTGAGCATCCATGAGGCGCTGTGGGCCATCTGCAGCAGCAGAATTGTATTCATCCACAATCTGTAACCTCTTGGTCCAGCATATCCCCCACTCTACCATTGCCATCAAGCCAGGGGACCAACCCTTATTCAATGACGAGTGCAGGAAGGCATGCCAGAAGCAGCACTAGGCATACCTAACAATGAGGTGTCAGCCTGGTGAAGCTACAACACAGGACTACTTGCATGCCCAACAGCAGAAGCAGCATGTGATAGACAGGGCAAAGCGATCCCACAACCAACAGATCAGATCTACGATCTGCAGTCCTGCCACATCCAGTTGTGAATGGTTGTGGACAATTAAACAACTAACAGGAGGAGGTGACTCCACAAATATCACTATGATCAATGATGAGGGAGCCCAGCACATCAGTGCAAAAGACAAGGCTGAAGCATTTGCATCCATCTTTGTCCAGAAATGCTGAGTGGATAATCCATCTCAGCCTTCTCCTGAGGTCCCCAGCATCACAGATGCCTGTCTTCAGCCAATCTGATTCACTCCACGTGATATCAAGAAATAGCTGAAGGCAGTGGATACAGCAAGGCTATGGCCCCTGACAACATTCTGGCAATAGTACTGTTAACATGCTCCAGAACTAGCTGCGCCCCTAGCCAAACTGTTCCAGTACAGCTGGCATCTACCCAGCAAAGTGGAATATTGCTCAAATATGTCCTGTACACAAACAGCAGGACAAATCTAACCCAGCCAATTACTGCCCTATCAGTCTACTGTTGATTATAAGCAAAGTGATGGAAGGGGTCGTTGACAGTGCTATCAAGCGGCACTTGCTCAGCAATAACCTACTCACTGACATTCAGTTTGGGTTCGGCGAGGGCCACTTATCTCCTGAACTCATTACAGTCTGGTTCCAAATATGGACAAAAGAGCTGAACTCCAGAGGTGAGGTGAGAGTGACTGCTCTTATCATCAAGTATGGCATCAAGGAGCCCTAGCAAAACTGGAGTCAATGGGAATCAGGGGGAAAACTCTCCACTGTGTTGTAGCTTCACCAGGCTGACAGCTCATTGTTAGGTATACCTAGTGCTGCTTCTGGCATGCCTTCCTGCACTCGTCATTGAACAAGGGTTGGTCCCCTGTCTTGAGTCATATCATGCACTAAGGTAGATGGTTGTGGTTGTTGGAGGCAAATCATCTCAGCCCTAGGACGTCACTGCAGGAGTTCCTCAGGGTAGTGTCCTAGGCCCAACTATCTCCAGCTGCTTTATCAATAACCTTCCCTCCATTATAAAGGCAGAAGTGGGGATGTTTGCTGATGATTGCACAATGTTCAGCACCATTCTGAAGCAGCCCGTGTCCTGATGCAGCAAAACCTGGACAACATCCAGGCTTGGGCTGAAAGTGGCAAATAACATTCACGCCACACAAGTGCCAGGCAATGACCATCTCAAACAAGAGAGAATCTAACCATCTCTCCTTGATTTTCAATGGCAGTACTGTTGCTGAATCCCCCACTATCAACATCCTGGGGGTTACCATTGACCAGAAACTGAACTGGACCAGCCACGTAAGAGCAGGTCAGAGGCTGGGAATTCTGTTGCACGTAATTCACCTCCTGACTCCCCAAATCCTGTCCACCATCTATAAGGCACAAATCAGGAGTGTGATGGAATACTCTCCACTTGACTGGATGGGTGCAGCTCCATCAATACTCAAGAAGCTCGACACCATCCAGGACAAAGCAGCTCCTGCATCTTGATTGGCATCCCATCCACCACCCTCAACATTCACTCCCTTTACTACCGACACACAGTGGTAGCAGTGTGTACCATCTACAGGATACACTGCAGCAAGTCACCAAGGCTTCTTCAACAGCACCTTCCAAACCCACCTCGAAGGACAAGGGCAAGGGTAGCAATGCATGGGATCACCAACACCTGCAAATTCCCTTCCAAGCGACGCACCAATCTGACTTGGAACTATATCGCCATTCCTTCACTGTCGCTGGGTCAAAATCCTGGAACTCCCTTCCCATCAGCACTGTTTGTGTACCTGTACCCCAGTGGTTCAAGAAGACAGCTCACCACCACCTTCTCAAGGGAAATTAGGGATGGGTAATAAATGCTGGCCTAGCCAGCGATCCCCACATCCCATAAATGAATCAAAGAAATAGTGGCTCGGGGTCTGAGCAGTTTAATTGATTACCCGGTGAATGATTTAACTCCTTGTTGGGGTATTTTACTCCCCGCTCGCCATTGCAACACTGAATGTCAAGGACATTGATGCCTCCGTTGCTACCAGGGTTATTAAGGTGCAAATAATGGGAAACATTATATGGAATGTGTTTTGTCTTTATGTTGTTTCTAGTTCCCAGATGTTGGAAAGAATCACACTTAAACTTGGAAAAAGCTGGAGTCAGTCTGTTTAATTTAGCACCATGCTTTGTACTGTAGAACCTGATTCTTGTGTTACATATAACATGACTCCCCAGTGCAGCCATGAATGAGGCCCCCCACTGGAACACTTAAACATAACTAGTTCCTAGCTAATTAGTTCCCAACACTTTACAGATAGTATAACAATATATACATATATAACAGAATGTATTTGTTATCATTACTTCTATATATAATAGACCTGTCCATATTTCAGTGGACAAATTATATGTTTGTTTCCTACATACAGCTATGACTACAGTTCAAAAGTGCTTCATTGGTTGCAAAGTGTTTTGGGATGTCCTGAAAGGCTATGAAAGGCTCTCGATATTTTTATAGAATGACTTCCCAAGAATTTGCTGGTGCAGTTAAATTTTGAGGTGAAAATCTGGGCCACTGTTTTTATTACAGTACAATTGGGTTTCACATGAAATTGCTCATGGTAAATAAGATGATAAGATGCTTTATAAAGAGGAAAGCATGTAATACACAATATATTGGTTCTGCTACTAAGCAAAACCTGTATTCCCATTTCAGGTGATCAAGTCTAATGATGGTAAATCAACATTGGATGAGTTACTTTTGTGTTCTTGGGAGGTGGGTAATGCTACAATTATTGTCTATCCCTATTAGTCCTGAGGGTATTAAAAGTCAACCATATGTGTGGGGCTGGAGTCAAGTATTAGCCAAACCAAGAGGTTCCCTTGTCTGAAGGACATTAATGAACCTGCTGGGTTTTTATGACAATCCAATTGCTTTCATGATAATTTTTTTTTCCTGGTGCCAGCTCACATATTCTCTCGATCCCTTTCAGTTCCTCTCTGTGTTAGCCTTTGTCCATTTCTTAATCACTCTGATTGCCTCTCTGTCTCTGTCTTTCTCTCTCTCACATTCCCAGTTTCAAGCTCTCTGAGTCTCTCTCTGTGTCTCAGTCAAATAAATGTAATGGGTGTTGTCATGGTCCTGTAGTTTTTTTTTCTCAGGAGAATATGTGGTGTGTCTTTAAGGCTGCAAAAGGAGCTGTACTGCTTTAAGAACCAGCAAGCCTGAAGAGCTAGAGAAAATGCATTTTGGTTGCCTTTGGATATAACCATATGGAGAAAGAACAACCAGCTTCAGAGAATGCATCCTGGTTACCCATCAACAGCCATTCAGGGACCCAGGACCGGATGTACAAAGTTACAATTAATTTTGAACTGGCTTTTTGGTTGAAGACTGTCAGGTCTAACAGGGAACACAAACAGACAGCTGGTGTTAGCACCTGAAAGAAGAGCTCTCTGCCATTTAAACTGAAGGAAGAGAATTTTGTCTGTTTAATTATTATCTCTCAAAATTCTAAAAAAAAAATCAAGCTAAAACAGAGATCTCTTGTAATTTAAACTGAAGGAAGGGAAGTTAGACTGTGACAATCTTTTATCCCTCAAAAACTCTAAAGTCCGATTGATTCTATTGAAAGTGTTTGCAAGTTGTTAATTGTCGAAATTCATCGCTGAAGGAAGGAAAGCATCACTTACTGCTGGAATTAGACTACAGACTGTTTTACTGTGGAAGAACCTTTTCTCCCCATCAGATGGCTGTGAGGACTTCAAGCAACATTGGACTATAAATTTGCAATGACTCTAATTTTTTTCTATTTTAAATGCTGTTTATATCTTCATGGTGTTTAAGAATTTTAGTTTTTCTAATTAAACAGTTGATTTGTTGATTTAAAGACACCTGGTTTGGTTAGCCTCATTCGGGGGTTAATAGATAGTACAATTTGGCTGGGTCTTTAATTTGGAAAGTTTAAAATGATATGTTAGGCGATCTGTGGAGGGATGGGATTGAATTAACCGTGCGTTTCTCCCACCACAATCAGAATCGTATATTTTGATTGGGGGCTTTTACTGGAGTGGTCGGTCGTAACAGTGTAGGAGATGGTGGGAAGGGGTGAACTCGAAACTTTTTGCAGTCAGCGGGGGGGGGGGGGGGGGGGGGAGAGGGGGGGAAGATCACAATTTAAAGGTAAGTGTTTTGGGGGGAAGGGCAAATGTAAATGTTATTGGGGGTGGGATAGGGATGTTAGAAATTTATTGTATATTTTTGGGGGGCATACTTCTTTAAAAATGCAAATAGGCTGGCAGCCCTTTTCAAATGCACCAGTGCCTGCACACAGGCAGCTGATGCCATTTCCAGGGACAGACAACCCACCCCTTCCATGTGATTTGGGGGGGATGGGGGGCTGTAGGCTGCCTTGGCTGTTTAAATGAGCTACGATGCAGGAGAATGCAGCAGCTCTTTGGCCCGCATGGGCTGCTATTTTTTGAGCTCACTGCTGAGATCGACAGTGGGTTCTTAAAATCCAGCCCTTGACTTATTTAATTCAGTTTCACAACTGGCTAGTGTAGGATTTGAACTTATGACCTCTGGAATACTAGTCTAGCACCTTAATCGCTATACTACCTTGCCCCCAAAACATCTGGGCCCCAACTAGGTGGAATAGTTGATTCCCATTTGGAGGGGAAACTTCGAGGTTGGAACCTGGATAATCAGGATTCTACCCGATTTGGATGAGCTTTTAAATTCTAGTAAGGGCACTCCTTTGGTAGATCTTTCAGCCACCCCTTCACCCTCACATCAAGGGGTGTGTGTAGGGAAGTTCCCGGCATTTCTAGGAATTCTGCCCTTTACAAAAGGCCTCAGTGTATCTCTCACCAGCTGAAATCTGGCCTAACTGCCACTGATGATCTTAATAGGCTCCAAACTTTATTCGGGAAAGATAATCAATCTGGGAGGAGATGGTTTGCCTTCCCCAAGAGGCTCACTTACTCCATTGGCTGCAGAAGATGTCAAGAATATTTTTTCTAGGCTCTTGCCCAGACTCCTCTCTAATGTCAGAGTGGCAGAGGGCAGCTCCAACATTCTGGGTGCCCTTGCAGGCACGTTATGCCCTAACCAGCCATGCAAATGAGCCTATGCCTGCAATTTTGGGAAGGATCTGTAGTTACCGGCATGGGAAGATAGGGGGGATTCAGATCCCCTAAACCCATGGCATGGAGTGAAGCCCCAAGGATTCAGAGCTGATTTTTATCTTTCTGCTGCTTACATGCTGATCCCAATCGGTTCTTGATCTTTTCTTCCTATTTATCCCGGTCTGTCCTTCATATCCAGTTTTTTTACAGCTTTCCCAACCTTCTCATCCGGACCACATTTCTGTCTCTGCTGTTTCTAATTGGCCTCCAATGTTACTAGAGCTAAATTAGAGCTGGCAACAATTACTTTTAAAACCTCTAACTACTAATGATGGAATTAAACCAAAATAAACAAAGCAGCGCAAGTTGTTTTATTCTGTATAAATAAAATAGTAATTTATTTGGTTTACTCAGTTCTCCTGATTTGGTTTATTTTACATGATTTTAAATAAAACTAGAGAAAAGTCATATATAATATACGAAGTAAAAGACAAAATGCGTAAGTTTGTAAAGCATATCGCTGTGTCTTTTTGTACCATTGAATCTCCCTCCCCTCCTTAATTATGCCAAATAATGCCACAATCTTTTTTGTAAGTCTGAGGAAACCGAATAAAAGACTTTAAATGAAGATTAGGAATAACATTACAGGGCAGGGTTAAAAGATACATTTACGCTTCAGAACATTATGGCAGCAGGACCAACTCAACAAGGGGTACAGAAGCTTTCAACTTATCTCTGAATCCCCATTCGTTCTGACTTTGGTGGATCTCTATCTGGATGGACGGATCTCCTGCTGGAAACGTGGACGTCCGATGAATATATGGTAATCGGGGTCAAATGGCATAATTATGACCTTTGATATCTTTTCCATCTCTGCCCACTGGAATTCCACCACTTCCTGCTCCCACCCACAGATTATGGCGGTAGAGTTTGGGAGGCAGCCATTTTGAATGACAATTCAAGGGATCTTCAGCTGCAGTTAGTAAAAGCGGGATGAAGGCTTGGCACACTTCATCTTTTGTAGACACTTATAAATTCTGTGCCTTAAAGACTTTCACATTTAATGACTGTTGTTGCAAAAAAGTTGCCTGCTGTGCTCAATTGGTTCTTCAGATTATTCTTGATAATTATAATTCCCCTGCTGTTGCAGGCTGTTCAAACCTGGACCGGTGGCCATATTTTACACCCTCCAGATGGGTGAGCTGCTTACCATGAGTGCATTACATGCTGGCAGCTTGACAGCTTCTTTTAAATTAGGCCCAAATATGAAAATTTCAAGGACCCCAAGCTGATTCCTTCAGGCAGGCGCAGTGCATGTTCCAACTTGCTATACCTTCCACTCCAAACCCACTGCTACAGTGTGTGAAAGGTGAACACACAAGCAACAGTTACAGAGAGGAATCAGATGATATTCTTCTCTGGGCCTTGTAGGAACAGTGTACCCATTTTTATGCATCAGTCCCACATTCTAGATGAACAGGGTGACTAGAAATGCAGGCAGCCATATTACTATGATCAAAGGCACCTTGGCTATAAATTTCATTCTCCTTCATAATTTTAGGAAATTAATAACCTCAACGTCATGTTGTTGAAATAAATACCTGAAGTACAAAGAAGGCCTGAAATAATCAAGAAATTCAGTTATATATAATTTTCAAGCCAGGGTCCTCTGTGATTAGCACAGAATAGCTAGTGTAGAGCATGATGGAGTTGTTTATTGCTCAACATCAGCTAAAGAGCTGAGATAATGGAACTGTTTAAGTTGTATGAACAGTTGATCTGTGTTAATTATATCAACCATAACAGATCTATGTTAATTGTATCAACTATGATGGATTTGTATTAATTGTATCAACCACAACGGATAATTGTGTCTGGCGCCAGGCAGAGGAATGGTCGTGCAATTGTACTTTCATCAGAAAGGATAGAGGAACCTTCTCAAAAGAACTGAGACCATCCATATATGGAAACATACACACCCACCCACTGGAAAGTATGAAAAAAATACAGAAAGGTTGAGGGAAGAACGAAAGGGGACCACAGTAGAGTAGATAACCACTGAGTGCTGAGAACTATCAACCAGTAAAACATAAAGGATGAAGAGAATAAAGATGCACCAAGTGAGTCACTCTGGTACTCCCAGAACAATGGTTTGATCACTCCCACATTCTGCACTATGCTACACAGTTAGAAGCATCACTTTTAAGTATTCATATTTTTGCAAGATAGCCAATATTCTGGCTTAATTGATATCGGTCTCTGTTATTTGTCTCAGCCTGGAGTCCAATAAACCAGAATTTCAATCTTAATATCCCTACATAATCAGCTGCTTAATGAAAAAAGTTAATTGGAGATGTGCTATTGCATACCAGCTTCCGAGTTATAATCAATGGCATGAGGAAAAACTTTCCAACAGAGTGAATGGTTAGAACCTGGAATGCACTGCCTGAGAGTGTGGTGGAGGCAGATTCAATTGAGGCCTTCAAAAGGGAACTGGATAATTATCTGAAGAGAAAACATTTAAACTACAGGGAAAAGGTGGGGAGTGGGACTAGGTGAATTGATCTTTGCAGAGAGCTGGCACAGACCCGACAGGCTGACTGGCCTCTTTCTGTCCTGTAACCATTCTATGATACTATTGTTATGACCAAGGCGGGAGTTAATTCAGTCCCACTACTCCACGGATCATAGCATATCAAATAAAGTTTCCCACCTATCGAAATCTAGCCAAATTAAACACTGCATTTTTCCTGCAGAATAAAGCACACAAAACCAGGTTACTTTAAACAACAACATTAACTTTTTATTAGAAAAGAAATAATTGATCTTAACTACTAACGAAATAAATCTATATTTGAAAAAAACTCTTATTCCCTTAATCTTCATACACACACACATACATTCAAAATAAATGTTTAACTGGTTTCAAAAGGGGTTTTTGGGTTATAACTGTCTCTTAGGAGTAGAAGTAATAATAAAAAGTAATTGAGGTTCACGTTCTGGTAGGATCTTTTCAGTACGGTGAGGTGTCCCAGAGTCAAATACCACTTGAAGTCTCTCCAGGCGAGGTTGATGAACAGTCTGTGATGGGTAGGTGTTCACGGCAATTTAACTGCAGCAGGAATCACATAGGTCTTCCATCAGGTGTGTAGCAACAGGTCTGCTTGGGTTTTGAAGCAGCAGTCTAGCAGTAGAAGAATTCTTCAGATTTCAGGATTTTCTTAGAACACAGGAGGCGGCAGGAATCTGCTACCTTTCAAATGCAGGATTCCTTTTCAAGAGATGCGAGTCTCTTTTACAGAGAGACAGGTAATACTTTTCTGGATCTTTTCTCTCTGGCTACAGGCAGGTCAAGCAAAGATTTCAAATGCCCGCTCTTTGTCCAATTCACAGGCTTTTAAAGGGTCCAAAATGAAAAAAAGCACATTCCTGAACATGGTCACATGTCTAGACACAGTGTCTCCCCCTTGTTACTAAAGTTGCTCTGAAGAAAGGTCAAACCCCTGTGATTTTCTTGAACCTGCTGACCTTCCTGTTCTTTTACATGTTTAACTTCCTTTCAAAACACCCATAAAGTTCAACTCTTTGTTCTGAAATTCCTTTCAAAACATTGCTGGAATTCTAATTATTTTTGCAGGTCCTTTGCTGAACAAAATCCTTTTTTTGAAACACATAGAAGTCCAAGATTTTAGTACAAAAATAAAACCTTTTGTGACACTGCAATATTGGAGGAAGGATGTAGAAGTGCACAAATTCTCACATAGCAGGGTAAAGAGATAATAAGGCTGAAAGAATTGAAAGCAAGATGTTTACATCTTCACTCATGTAGATCAATGGAAGAATTGAAAAATTACCCATTAGTCACTACTTTGCAGCTTAAAGATGAGAAGCTATACACATGAACAAGATATGATCAGGTCTGTGTAGTTTGCCATGTATGAACATATTGGTAAGGAACTTGTCATTCAGAAAAGTATGGAGATTGGCAGACTGTCATGAGAATTGTTAGAAATTAGAAATATGCTTAGAATAAACATATATTTAGTCAGCCTGAAATAGGTAAAGGAATAGATTAGTGTTGTAAGTTTTGTTTTACTGGAAACTGTTTAAGGTTTCATTTCTCTGGAACAAACTAGTGGAAAGATTATTCGTAGGTGATGACAGTTTTTGCTAGCCTGAAAAGGGGCCATGGGCCCCAGAGAGCAACTGGGTAGATACTTAAAACAAACAACCATACTACAAAGCTGTGTTAAGATTTTCATTTAATCTTGCTTAATTAAGATGCTTGTGGAAATGTCAAAGTTAGTGTGTGGAAGTAGAACAGGAGCTACTTTAGTGAACAACACAATGATTCAATAGTCTGATAAGAAATAAGAACAATTCATAAACATGTCTTATGGACAGCTTTGGGCATAAATAAATGGTGATAGGACAGATATGAATCAATGAAACTTCTGAGAGTTAATTTGTTGGCCATAGATGGAATGTTTCAGGGGAGGATGCAACTGATCAGGAAAACAGCTTGAGATGAGATTAGGAAAGGATGGTGTAAAAGCCTGGTTGATAAAAGGGCAGAGGTATGTGCAAAGGCTTAAGAAGTTAATGGCAAGTGGTTAACATTGAAGGTGGGCATTTACCCATGGCTTAGACAAAGAACTCGATGTTTTGGGCATTTCAAAATAAAGTAAATCTTTATAGGACCATTAGGCCTTGTCAATAATTCATCCTGAAAAAGGGTATAAACTAAGAGACTTTGGGAGGCCTCAGTGCAGTAGGCGGTGGAGAGAAACTTCGAAGGATAGATCCATGCAAACACTCTTGGTAGTTTGAGAAGTCATGATGATGTGAGGCACTGAGAATAGAAGAGAACGAAGAAGAAAGAAAGAGCTGTTCACACATGCCAGCCATCCTGTCCAACCTGAAACGGTGCTCGCTACTTGTCATGGTCATATGTTTTTGCTGTATAATGAATGTGATTTATACAGTCTTAAACTCTAATTAAACTCAACATACCCACCATATTGGTCACATTTGATTAGATAATTGATAACATGAATGAATTGGAAAGATTAAAATGACCACAGAATTTGGATCAGGAGGGTTTGATCAACCTGAATACCACACTCCGAACTTTAACACTTAAAGTCTCCTACCATTAGGTGTGGTTGTAAGTATTATATTTTCAATGTATGGCCAAGTACTATAGCTTGCACTGCATGCTGAATAAATCGTTGAATTCTTGACCTTACATTCAGGAACCTTATTGATTTTGAGGAAAAGATAGAACATCTAATTATAAAGAAAACTCATCCTCCAATACGATCATTGGCACTCCTCCCTTGGCATCTTCCCATGCAAGTGCAAGAGACCTGAAACCTGCACTTTTATCAGCTCCCACACATTGCCCAGGGCCCCAAACTATCATTATGGGTGAGGTGGCAATTTACAGCTGGTTTGTCAACCCTAGTCTCAAGATTTTTACATTGTTGTAGTGAAGCTCAATGTAAACCCGAGGAACAGCACCTTATATTTCTCCTCAGTACCTTGCAGCTCTCTGGCCTTCCTATTGCTGTGCTAATGAGGTGGTCTGCACCCTTAGAGCCTGCACAAGAAGGTGAAGACATCAAACAAGAGACTCATCAACCTGCAGTCAGAGAAAGAAGGCAGTAACTTATTGCTGACTGTTACCGATAAATAAAAGGGCTATACAAGAAAATAAAAATCCTTGTCTAATGGCATTCTAGATACGCAACACCTTCAATCCAAAACAAATCTATACCTTGCCTCAGTAATAGAAATAACATTGCATTTACTCAGCCCACTAAGTTGCAGACATCCAGAGAAATGATCTCAGAGGTCTATGCAGTTGAACAATTTTCAAAAGCCTTCAATGTTTTCAAAAAACCTTTGATAAGATATTGCATACTAGACTTATGAGTAAGTTCAGAGCATGTGCACTCAGGGACAAGTAGTAGAGTGCAGAGCATGCTGGCTACAAAACAGAAAACAGAGAATTGGGGCAGGATTTCCTTCCGGGGGGTGGGAAACAGAAGTCGAGCCTGTTTCCGAGAGCCAAACCCACCCCAGGGGGGAAACAGTCTCTGACCCCCATTTTCACATGGGTGCTCCCTTAATTGTCTTGAAGACGGGTTTGGCAGCCAGTATTGGAGGTGGGACTTTGCAAGTGCAGGCCCAATTTAAGCCGACCACGGCAGCCATTACTGTACCTGTCGTTTCATTACTTTACCTTTAGTTTGAAGGATCTTGGAGTCATAGAATGTCTCAGGAGAGGCTGAGGCCTGAAAACAAGGGCAGGAAGCCCTTTGATTTGCGGATCTGGACCTGTAAGTCCTCTTCAAGGCCATGATGGAGACAAGGGAGTTCCTGTTCCTGAGGGTGGCAGAAGGAGACCATGCACTCGGACCAAGCAGGCCTGGATGGAGATAGCTGACACAGTCTGCAGAAGGAGTGTGGTGCACAGGAATTGGGTTCAATGTAGGAAGAAGTTCAATGGTCTGATTCGCTTTGGCAAGGTAAGTGCAGCCCCCAACCCTCAGGACAGGCCTCTAGGCAGTCACCTCCAGCAGTCACACCAGCTGAGGAGCCTCAAGGAATATGCTGCTGCTGAAAATGGGAGGAGTGTGTGCCCAGGTTAGTTAATTACCCTTCAGAATGGCTCAGAGCCATAGTGCTGCTGAGGAACTGCCAACACTGAAACATGCAGCTTCCAATGAATAGGAGCAGATGGCATTGACCATAGAGGACAGCAGTGTCATCTCACTTTCTTATGTCCTTGCTGGAGGAACGGTGTCATAATGCCCAGCAGAGGGTCCATTTGGGAGGAGTGGTTTCCTACCTACATGTTACCACCATGGAGAAGGGAGCCATGATCATCGCCAGTTTGCGGACAACGAGAAAGTCAGGCAAAGTGAGATGGGCATCTGTGGTGGAGATGGTGATAAGAGAGTGCAATGAATTCATTAAGGGGGTGCAATGCATTCCACCCTGTCCTACAGAATACTGAAGACAGAGTTCCATTGGGAGGCCTCAATACGGCAAAGGCTTCAGCTGTCCAGGGCTAGTTCTCATGATCTCTTCTTGGGTCTCCCGCAAGTGCAGACGCCGAAGTAATGAGATCAACTTCCTCACCATCACTGGGTCAAGCATAGTCACATCAGAGCTCAGAAATGGCACCATCACACCTTACAAGCACACCTTCCAGTAGTGCACCCTCCACCAGCACAGATACTGTCACCTTGGTGGGTCCTCATGCGAGATTCGATAGGGTGGTACTGGGGGATGAGTATAACACATGAGGGAAGGGTGACAGAGGCAGCTGAGGGCCGTGCCACCTGCCACCACCCACCGCCCCCCCCCCCCCACCCCACCGCCCCCTCCCAGGGATGGAGAACAGATATAGCTCTGCTCAGATGGAGGGCCTCAGGAGTCACAGGAAAGGAGGCCGGGACCGGGAATGGCATTGGGAGACTGGCATGCTGGCCGGTACTGGCATTTTGGTCCCCGCCCACCTCCTTTCCTACCCCCGGCGGGACCTGAAAATTTAGTCCTTGGAGTTAAAGGTAATTATTCAGACTGGCTAAAGTTGGGAAGTGGTATTCCACAGGGATCAGTGCTGCGACTACTGTTCGCCATTTGCATAAATTATATGGACTCAGGAATTTAAAGTACAATTTAATAATTTGCAGATGAGCTAAATTTGGGGTTATTTGAGGAAGACTGCGACAAAATACAAGGAGACATTAATAAACTTGCAAAATAGGCATGTATTTAGCAAATGAATTTAAATATACGTAAGTGTGAGGTGGTGCATATTGGTAGGAAGAATAATGATAATATTTAAATGGGGTAGTGAAACAAAGGGTACAAATACACAAATCACTTAAAGTAGTGACACAGCTTAATAAGTTCATAAAAAAGTAAGCCAAGCACATGGGTTCATTTCTAGAGGGATAGAATTGAAAAACAGAGAATTTATGTTAAACTTGTATAGAACCTTGGTTCGACTGCACTTGGAGTACTGTACAAAGTTTTGGTCTCAATATTATGAAAAGAATATAGGAGCACTGGAGAAGGTGCAAAAATGATTGACAAGAATGGTACCAGAGCTGAAAAATTGAACAGGTTGGGGTCTTAAGGGAATATATTCCCTGACGACCTTGTGAGAGACAAGATATCTCTGTTACTGCGCCGTTTAGTCCAATGTTTCTGGGTACAGGTTCAGAAGTGCTACTGATCCGTAAATACAGGCTTTGAGAACAGACCAATCGTCCTGGATCAAACCTTGGAAGGCTGACCCTCAAGGCATCTACTGAGGCAACGGTAGCTGGCACTCGAGAAACCCATTCGTACTTCCTCCTGGAACTTTATTGCAGGTATTTCCAGGACTGCCACACTGTTCAGAGTGTTTTGCATTGCATGACAAACATGCTGCACTGAGTTGCAGATGCACGTAGGGGAACAATTCTGTTTATCTTTCATCTCGACCATGTTCATGGAAACCATCTCCATTACTTGCAGGTGAGACCAATGCTCACTAATCAATGCTCTTTTGAAGACTGGGTCACTGAGAACTGGGTTTCCATGGCTTCTCAGCTGAGGGTAGGCATTTCTCCCCTCCTTGTGGAGGAACAGCTGAATCCCCATCTTCCACTTCCTGGCCATTATGCTCACTAGTGCTCGGTACTTCACCAGAAGAAAACCCTTTTGAATGCTAACTACTTCCTCTTGAGTGAGTGGTTCTAGGACAGGAGTTGTGCAGCTTGAAGTGCCCAACTGCTCTGCACTGATCCTCTTCTCCTCCAAGTTACCCCCATGCATGTTGGAAACACTGAGAGGCTAAATATCCACAGGGGGTACACCAGACTCCTGTGATAGGAGATCGATTCAACCTCCATGGAACTTCAGCTTCCAAAAGCTTCTTTAGTTGTGTGGTCAAGCACATACCTCTTTGAAGAAATAACCACTGAGTAATTGTCCATTTAAATACCTTGATATTCCACACAAAGCTGAAATTACAGGCTGAATTTAATGGTGGCGGTGATGGTTCCATCCACCAGCTGGAAAGCTGGGGGCAACCCTGCCGCTGCCATTTTCGGAAGCCCCAATGGGATTGCATGACCGTCAGGTGCCTGGTATCGGGGCTCCTGTCCCTTTAAGAGCGGAGGTACCACCTCCAACAGCTACCAACCAATAGGAGGGCCAGCAGCTTTTCAATCCCAGTAGCGCCATTGGGAGCAGTGGTCACTGCTGGGACTGCAGCCGGCCAGGACTAGCCATTTGGAGGAGGCCCTAGAATGAAGGTAAGTTTGTGGGGCTTGGTGGGACCAGTTAGGCGGGCCCCGGTGATGAGCGGGGGGGTCATTGTTGAGGGAAATTGGGGGGGGGGGGTTCTTTATGAGAGGATGGCCCTTGCCGCCAAAGAGCCCACTGTGGGCCACAGGGTGCCCTATCAGGAGGCCTCCTCCTCCCTGAGCCCACAAGGAGGCCACTAGCTTTTACTGGGCAGTTTCCCCAAGCAGCGTAGGCCCCCTCGCTGATGAGAGAATACAAGTGGCGATGGAATGAGGCCCTTAAGTGGCTACCTCCGTCTTCCCTTCTGATTCTATGCCCCCCCCCAACCCGCCTCCAGCTCGGTCCCGAGGGTGGAAGTAAATTCCGCTCTGCCTGTCCTCTTTCTTGTCCTAGCTTTACTAACTTACTCTGAGCACTTTGATTTTTACTTCTCCATCTCTCACCACCTCTCCTGTGTACCTTCAGTGAGTTGCAAATCTTTTTGTCACAGTCAAGCATGACTTACCCTTCACAAATCCATACTGATTTTCTTCGATGAGTTCATAGTTGTCCAAGTGCTCTGATTCGAGTAGTTTCCCCACAATAGATGTTAAGCTAATGGATGTGTCATTACCTGTTTTAGCCTTTCCTCCCTTCTTAATAAAGTAACATTTGCAATTTTCCAATTCAAGGGCACAGTTTCTGAATCTAGAGAACGTTGGAAAATTTTGAATAGTGCAGCTGCATTTTCCAAAACAACCTTTTCTATTATGCTGGGGTGGAGATCATTGGGTCTTGGAGATATCTGTATCTTAAGTCTCATTATTTTCTCCATTACCTTTACCTTCTCATCAGTGTCACGCCTCGGAATTCCAAATGGAGTTCTGAAGGCGCAGGACTTCAGTCCGGCTGCCGTAATATTGGCGTGGGACAGCCGCCGGGACAAGGTAAGTTGATTTGCATGTTTATTCATAAATTTTAATATTTAAATGAAGGCCCCGCCACCGAGCGGCGGGGGGCCGCACCGAGGCCTCTCCGCTGCCGGTAGGATGTGGCGGGGCCTTCTCGCGTTGGAGTTTGTAGCGAGCCTATCCCGGAAGAATTTTCTGGGCCCCCCTGCCATGACCCCCACACCAGAAGCCTCATAAAATTCAGCCCATTGTCTTTGTTACAAGCTCCAATAATTTCTTGTTTAAGCTCTGCCCAATGATAGAACTACTGTTAGGGGCATATAAACGACTCCCATCAGCATTTTCTGACTCCTGCTATCCCTAATCATCACCCATACGGATTCTACTTCATGATCTTCTGAGCCAAGGTTCTTTCTCACTAATGCCCTTATGTCATAATAATAAAAGCAAAACACTGCAGATGCTGGAAATCTGAAATAAAAACAAGAAATGCTGGAAATACTCAGCAGGTCTGGCAGCATCTGTGGAAAGAGAAGCAGAGTTAACGTTTCGGGTCAGTGACCCTTTTTCGGAAGAAGGGTCACTGACCCGAAACGTTAACTCTGCTTCTCTTTCCACAGATGCTGCAAGGTTAGATATGTAATAGGTTTTAAGCAAATAAAGCGGGGGTGGGGCAAGAGATTAAAAAAAGGGAAGGTGTTTACAGGAGAGGGTCACAGAGAATAACTGACAAGAAGGTCATGGAGCAAAGGCAAATGGTATGTTAATAGTGTGCTGAAAGACAAAGCGTTAGTGTAGAGAGGGTGTTAATGGGCAGAAAAATGAACAGCCCTGGCTCAAAGCACAAACGTTAAAAAAAACAGTGGGCAGGCACATGGTAAAAAAAATGAATGATGAAACAAACTAAAATAAAAAAGAAAAAAGAAAAAAAAACAACAAATAAAAAGGGGGGCCCGTCATGCTCTGAAATTATTGAACTCAATGTTCAATCTGGCAGGTTGTAGCATGCCTAATCGGTAAATGCGATGCTGTTCCTCGAGCTTGCGTTGATTTTCATTGGAATACTGCATCAAGCCCATGACAGATATGTGGGCATGAGAGCAGGGGTGTGTGCTGAAATGGCAAGCAACTGGAAGCTTGGGGTCATGTTTTCGGACTGAGCGGAGGTGTTCCGCAAAGTGATCATCCAATCTGCGTTTGGTCTCCCCAATGTAGAGGAGACCACATTGTGAGCAGCAAATACAGTATACTAAATTGAAAGAAGTACAAGTAAATCGCTACTTCACCTGAAAGGAGTGTTTGGGGCCTTGGATAGTGAAGAGAGAGGATATAAAAGGGCAGGTATTACACCTCCTGCGATTGCATGTGAATATGCCCTGGCAAGGGTACAAGGTGTCAGGAGCAATGGAGGAGTGGACCAGGGTGTCGCGGAGGGAACGATCCCTTCAGAATGCTGACAGGGGAGGGGAGGGGAAGATGCATTTGGTGGCGGCATCACATCACCCATCCTTTACTGTCAAGGCTACTCCTCCTCCTTTGCCATTCTGTCAGTCTTTTCAAACTATTGTGTACCCTGGAATATTTATTTCCCAACCCTGGTCACCGTGTAACCATGTATCTGTAATGGCGATTAGATCCAAGCTATTTATTTCTATTTGTGCCATTAGTTCATCTGCCTTATTGTGGATATCTTGTGCATTCAGATAAAGACCCCTTAATTTCATGGTATTTTTTACTGCTATTCCCTGCATGGATATTATTTGCTGACTCACAGTTACTGTTAAACTCTCTGTCCCTCCCTGTCTCACTCTTCTTGTCTTCACCCACATCGCTAGACTGCTCTATTGCCTCAACTTTTCCCTTTGGATTTCTAAATCTCCCTTCACCAGAACCATCCTCCCCTGCACCCCACCCCTGTTAGTTTAAAGCCCCATCCAAAGCCCTAGTTATGCAATTCGCCAGGAAACTGGTCCGGCCCGGTTTAAGTGGAGCCCATCCCAATGGGACTGCTCTCTCTTTCCTGAATACTGGTGCCAGAGCCCCATGAATCAAAACCCCTTCTTCCCACACCCACTCTTTGAGTCACACATTTAATTCTTTAATCTGCTTGACCCTATGCCAATTGGCACATGGCTCAGGTAACAATTCAGAGATGATTACTTTTGATGTTCTGAGCTTTAATTTGGACCCTAACTCCTCAAACTCTCTCAGCAGAACATCATTTCACGATCTACCTATGTCATTGGCACCTACATGGACCACGACAACAGGATCCTCCCTCTTCCACTCCAACTCATCCCCAACTGCGGGGAGATGTCCTTAACCCTGGCTGGTAACCCTGCAGGTAACACAGGGCTGAATGCGAGCTGCAAAAAAGGCTTGGCGTACGTGCGACATGTGCGCCGCTAGCCACCGCGATATATGGAGGGGCCCACTGCCGGTCATGCAGAGGGGATGGCCGCTCTGTCCCTGCAACGGCGTCCGGCACCACCGCACAGGCGCCGTGCCATTTTGAAAAGGCTTCAAGCCTTTACAGGTCATTATCATTTTTAAAGAGGAATGGATGGTACAGTGAGATGAAAAAATTTAATAAACGATTGGAGCCCCTCTACCCCTCCACCCCTCTCCCCAATGACTACACAATTTATTTATGACTCTCTCACCCCAAATAAAACTTTTCTTCCCAACCTGAACTTTCCCCGTAGAACTTCATCACCTTTGCCCTTCAATCCCTTCCCACCATCCCCTCAGCCAATAGTAAGAGTTTTCTCGCTACCTCGCTGCCCTGAAAATTTCACTCCTCCCTCTTCCCCATCAGTGTTACTCCTCGGATCTCCGAATGGAGATCTAAAGGTGCGGGACTTCCGGCCACCAGCTGGAATATTGGCGTGGGACAGCCGTCACTGTAAAATTATTCATTCATTAAACTTTATTAACATATTTAAATTAAGGATTTTTCGCTGCACGCCAGTGGGTGGGGGTGGTGCAGGGCTGCCCCAAGGCCTCGCCGCTGCTGGTAAAATGAGGTGGGGCCCTCCCAGCATCGAAGCCTGTGGCGTGCCTCTCTTAGGAGTATTTTCTGGGTTCCCTGGCCACGACCCCCAACGTCGGGGACCTGGTAAAATTCAGCCCACAACCTTTGGCCCTTCTATCCCCCTGACTATACTGTCACCTATCACTACCACATTCCTTTTCACTCCCCCCACTTGAATGGCATCCTTAGCAATTTAATTTAAAGTAATAGTCAGGATTTACTTTCTTGAGATCCTATTTTATATAAAATCACCTATTAGAAGCCTCTTTACCGGGCTGATAAGCCTAAGTTTGTCCAGTCTGTGTCACTTTAAATATGGTGCCTTCTACAGCGTATCTGTGGCCAATCAGACTGAAAAATTCTCACAGACAGCAAATTAGAAAGTAAAAAGCATGGAATATAATTCACATTTTAATAGTTTTACAGAAAGCAAAATAAAGATTAGGACATACACATGGGATTAAGGGAGAAGCTGAAAAAATCATAAACAAAGTTGCAAAAAATAAATTAAAATTAATTTTTATTATTTCAAAAATAATGCAATTTTTAAATGTTCTTTGGAGGTAAACTTAGTTTTTCAGGTTTGGAGAGGTTGTTCAGCAGTAACAATTACTTAGTATAATCATTAAAAACTCTGATCGAATGAGGCTTTACAGTTTCACTGCTTTTTAATAACAAGGCTGGTATATAAAAAGTTGAAATTCACATCATATCACTGATTCTGTGTTGTTTCCTTTTGTGAAGACTGCATCAGCGCACCCTTTGGAGGAAAAGGGTATCACTGACAGTAACTTCTGCATTTCTTCATTTAAGTGCTCATGTGTGGATAGTGAATGCTAACAGTTTCACCAGCATTACAACCACAAATTCTGGGCCAATGTCTCCTTTCTGTTTTGGTAATCAGAACAAAACACAATACCCAAGATCAGGACTTCTGTGGGATCTTGTTCTATTGTTTTGCCTATGTGGTTAAAATTCTATTAGCTTCTAATATTGTTGCCCTACACTGCCTGGGCATGTTTAGTGTTGTGTCTACTAAGATCCCTAGCTTTCAGCTTCATCCTTTGCTATTTCAACAAATTTGTAGGGAATATATTTCTCCTTCCTATGTACCACACTTTTGTGCATTAAATTTCATCTATTATTGTTCACCTATTTTTCTATCTCATTGAACTGATCCATTACGTGGTGTAATGGTAACACTATCACCTCTGAGTAAGAAGGATATGGGATTAATCCCCACTGCAGAAGTAATGCACACAATCTAGGCTGCCACTTCAGTGCAGCACAGAGGGAATGCTGCATTGTCGGAGTTGCCACCTTTCAGATAAAATGCTGACACAAGGCCTGTCTGCCTATTTAGGTGGCACTATTCAAACAAAAACAGGCAGTTTTCTAGCTATCCTGAAAGAAAAGAAAGAAACACTTGCATTTACATAAGCACCCTTCATGACTACAGTATGTCCCAAAGTGCTTTACAGCCAATGAACTACATTTAAAGTGTAGTCAGTTGTAATTTAGGAAATGCAGTAGCTGATTTGCACACATCAAGCTCCCACAAACAACAGTGTGATAATGACCAGATAATTTGTTTTTGTGATGTTGATTGAGGGATAAATATTGGCGAGGAAAATGAGAATAATTCCCCTGCTCTTTTTTGAAATATTGCCATGGGATCTTTTACATTCACCAGAAAGAGCTAACAGGGCCTCGATTTACCATCTCATCCAGAAGTCAGCACCTCTGACAAAGTAGTCACATTGCACTGGAGTGTCAGCCTAGATTTTTGTGCTCAAGTCCTGGACTGGGATTTGAACACGCAATCTTCTGTCTCAGAGGTGAGAGTGTTACTATTCTGGCAAACATTTATGTGTCAATGTGGCCAACTGGGTTAAAGCACACGTCCAATCCTTTGGACAGTGCAAGTGTGGAATATAGGAACATAAGAACAGGAGTAGGTCATTCGGCCCCTCAAGTCTATTCCACCATTCAATTAGATCACGACTGATATGTATCTTAACTCCATATACCTGCCTCGGTACAATATCCCTTAATACCTTTGCCTAACAAAATTCTATCAATCTCAGTTTTGAAATTTTCAATTGACCTAACCTCAATATCTTTTTGAGGGAGAGAGTTCCAGATTTCCACTACCCTTTGTGTGAAGAAATGCTTTCTGATACCCACCTTGAATGGCCTAGCTCTAATTTTAAAGTTATGCCTGCTTGTTCTAGATTCTCCCACCAGAGAAAAGGTTTCACTCTATCTACCCTCCTATCAAATTATTTAATCAGTTAAACATCCCAATTGATCAGTCCTTAGTCTTCTATACTTAAGGGAATACAAGCCTAGTCTATGCAATAAAAACAAGAAATGCTGGAAATACTCAGCAGGTCTGGCAGCATCTGTGGAGAGAGAAGCAGAGTTAACATTTCGGGTCAGTGACCCTTCTTTGGAACTGTTCCGAAACGTCACTGACCCGAAACGTTAACTCTGCTTCTCTCTCCACAGATGCTGCCAGACCTGCTGAGTATTTCTAGCATTTCTTGTTTTTATTTCAGATTTCCAGCATCCGCAGTATTTTGCTTTTATCCTAGTCTATGCAATCTGTCCTCCCAATTTAATCCTTTTAGTCCAGCTATCATTCTGGTGAGTCTGTGCTACATCCCCTCCAAGGCAATTTTATCCTTCCTGAGTTGTGGTGCCCAGAACTGAATGCAGTACTCCAGACGTGGGTAATTGGCTTGATTCCTGTGTTCAGCACTCGGGCACTGATATATGCTAACCTTGCAGCATTGTAGCCAGTTGTGCAAAGTCTGCCAAATTGTTCAGTTATGGTAAGTATCTGGAACAGATTACCAGCATGGGGGGAGCAAGAAATCATAATGAAGTAGACAGGCGCTTATCAACAAATAGAATTCAGGTTATTAGAATGCACCAAGGGAATACTGTGGATAGTTTGTCTAGATGGATCAAAGGTCTTCCTCTGTCTTAAGGTGTTACTATTTATCCTATAATTTTTGAGCTGTTTCCTCCAATTCTACTGCCCCTCCCAATTTGATATTATTAACTAATCTGAACACTTTGTGTTAAGTTTCTGAATCAATTTATATAAATAAGGAACAGAAGTAGTCTAAACTTCAGCCCCTACTTTCCCCACTCCAACATAACTCGTCTAACGAATACTCATTATTTTTTTTACCTTTCAGCTAATTTATTGTTCATTCACAGGTTCACCCTGGATCTCCAATGCTTTGATTTTGACTAATAGTTTTTATCTGGAACTTTGACAAATGCTTTTGAAAAGTCTACGATGACTGTGTTATAGGGCTTACCATAGTCTACTTGGGATGTTACTTCATTGATGAGGTTGAGGAGATAGTGTCAGGCATTATTTTCCCCTTTGGAGTTCATGTTGACTACTGTTAACTCGGTTATTGTTGAACAATATTCCTCAGGTTTACTCCTGATAATTGATTCAAATATTTTACACTGATCTGAAGTGAAAGTATTTCGTCTGTCATTGCCTGTAGCTATTTTATTACTCTTTTCAATATTGGCCTGTTTTCAATTTACTGATATCTCTCCAATGTACTGTGGCCTGTTCATTATGATTGTTAGTACCTCACAAACTTTCCTAGTTTCTTTTATCACTCAGCAAAAAAATATTGCCTCAGATTTTACCGTCATTGGTGATGCAATGGCACAAATTGCTAACTTTGAAGAAAGCTGCAAACAAGGATATAGTGATCTCTGTGGCATGAATTTTTATCTTGCCCGATCTTAATTTGAATCTGGTAGCAAGTCAAGGGGTCTCCAGGGGTTCAGAAATAGAGATGTCATCAAGTAGGATAAGCAGCCAATCACATTGAAGAATTCTCACAGACATTAAACCAGTAAGTTATTCTTCTTTTTCTCTTTTGGGCCTCCTTATCTCGAGAGACAATGGATACGCGCCTGGAGGTGGTCAGTGGTTTGTGAAGCAGCGCCTGGAGTGGCTATAAAGGCCAATTCTGGAGTGACAGGCTCTTCCACAGGTGCTGCAGAGAAATTTGTTTGTTGGGGCTGTTGCACAGTTGGCTCTCCCCTTGCGCCTCTGTCTTTTTTCCTGCCAACTACTAAGTCTCTTCGACTCGCCACAATTTAGCCCTGTCTTTATGGCTGCCCGCCAGCTCTGGCGAATGCTGGCAACTGACTCCCACGACTTGTGATCAATGTCACATGATTTCATGTCGCGTTTGCAGACGTCTTTATAACGGAGACATGGACGGCCGGTGGGTCTGATACCAGTGGCGAGCTCGCTGTACAATGTGTCTTTGGGGATCCTGCCATCTTCCATGCGGCTCACATGGCCAAGCCATCTCAAGCGCCGCTGACTCAGTAGTGTGTATAAGCTGGGGATGTTGGCCGCTTCAAGGACTTCTGTGTTGGAGATATAGTCCTGCCACCTGATGCCAAGTATTCTCCGAAGGCAGCGAAGATGGAATGAATTGAGACGTCGCTCTTGGCTGGCATACGTTGTCCAGGCCTCGCTGCCGTAGAGCAAGGTACTGAGGACACAGGCCTGATACACTCGGACTTTTGTGTTCCGTGTCAGTGCGCCATTTTCCCACACTCTCTTGGCCAGTCTGAACATAGCAGTGGAAGCCTTACCCATGCGCTTGTTGATTTCTGCATCTAGAGACAGGTTACTGGTGATAGTTGAGCCTAGGTAGGTGAACTCTTGAACCACTTCCAGAGCGTGGTCGCCAATATTGATGGATGGAGCATTTCTGACATCCTGCCCCATGATGTTCGTTTTCTTGAGGCTGATGGTTAGGCCAAATTCATTGCAGGCAGACGCAAACCTGTCGATGAGACTCTGCAGGCATTCTTCAGTGTGAGATGTTAAAGCAGCATCGTCAGCAAAGAGGAGTTCTCTGATGAGGACTTTCCGTACTTTGGACTTCGCTCTTAGACGGGCAAGGTTGAACAACCTGCCCCCTGACCTTGTGTGGAGGAAAATTCCTTCTTCAGAGGATTTGAACGCATGTGAAAGCAGCAGGGAGAAGAAAATCTCAAAAAGTGTGGGTGCGAGAACACAGCCCTGTTTCACACCACTCAGGATAGGAAAGGGCTCTGATGAGGAGCCACCATGTTGAATTGTGCCTTTCATATTGTCATGGAATGAGGTGATGATACTTAGTAGCTTTGGTGGACATCCGATCTTTTCTAGTAGTCTGAAGAGACCACGTCTGCTGACGAGGTCAAAGGCTTTGGTGAGATCAATGAAAGCAATGTAGAGGGGCATCTGTTGTTCACGGCATTTCTCCTGTATCTGACGAAGGGAGAACAGCATGTCAATAGTCGATCTCTCTGCACGAAAGCCACACTGTGCCTCAGGGTAGACGCGCTCGGCCAGCTTCTGGAGCCTGTTCAGAGCGACTCGAGCAAAGACTTTCCCCACTATGCTGAGCAGGGAGATTCCACGGTAGTTGTTGCAGTCACCGCGGTCACCTTTGTTTTTATAGAGGGTGATGATGTTGGCATCGCGCATGTCCTGGGGTACTGCTCCCTCGTCCCAGCACAGGCATAGCAGTTCATGTAGTGCTGAGAGTATAGCAGGCTTGGCAATCTTGATTATTTCAGGGGTAATGCTGTCCTTCCCAGGGGCTTTTCCGCTGGCTAGGGAATCAATGGCATCACTGAGTTCCGATTTGGTTGGCTGTATGTCCAGCTCATCCATGACTGGTAGAGGCTGGGCTGCATTGAGGGCAGTCTCAGTGACAGCATTCTCCCTGGAGTACAGTTCTAGGTAGTGCTCAACCCAGCGGTCCATCTGTTTGCGTTGGTCAGTGATTATGTCCCCCGATTTATATTTGAGGGGGGTGATCTTCTTGATGGTTGGCCCAAGAGCTCTCTTCATGCCATCATACATTCCTCTGATGTTTCCGTTGTTGTCAGTAAGTTAAATGCACTGATTATCCTTCATTTTTTTAATATCATTTTATAGTGAGCAAAATAAAGATTGGGACAGACATATGGATTCAGGCAGAAGCTGAAACATTCTAAAAAAACTTTTATAACATTTTATAATATATGAATTTTTTTAAATCATAATGGAGAAATTTGACATTCCACAAATGTAAAATTAGCTTTTCAGGGCCAGAGAGGTTGTTCAACTGTAATTATGAACATAGTATGCTGTTAAAAGCCCAGTTGCAGCTCATTCAACAAGATGTAACTTTTTCAAAGGTTTTTACAGTGAAACTAAAAACATAACAATGGAGGTTCTTTGCGGTTCAATGGAGAAGTGTAGAATAACAGACAGCAACGTTTGGATTTCTGTGCTTAAGAGCACGGGTGTGGACTCCAGACGTTGCTGTCAGTTTCAGAGGAGGAATGATGATAAATGCTGACAGTTTTGCTGTCATTGCTACAGCAAAATCTGGGCCATTATCTAGCCCTAGAGATTTATTTATTTCACTCCTTTTAACCTTTCCAGCACTTCAAAATCATTTACGTGCTTATCCTTAAATTTATTTGTTCCTTCTATTTCAGGAGGGCATATTAATGATTTCTTCCTTTGTGAATACTTAGAGGAAGCAATCATTTGCAATATCTTGAGCTCATCCTCAGTTATTCTTTTATGGTTTTCAGTTCTTCTCTAACTGCCCTTTCACTGTTGTTATTCCTTTTTGAATTTAATTTGCACCTTATCCATTTCATTTTGAAATATCTCCCACTGAAAGTCCACTAAATTGATCTGCCATTTTTTTCTGACTGGTTTATCTGGGTTAGATTTTCTTTCCTCCCCTTAAAATCAATTAATTTTCTAATACATTTATCTTTAACTCTTTTCTTTATCTGTTTTCAATGTGAACCTAATTAGTTTATAGACACTATTTTATAAGAGTTGTCCTATCTTCAGATTGCTTACTTGTCCTGTCTTGTTAACCTTAACCAAATCCTTTCTTCTTGGATATGCAACATGTTAATTAGGCAACAGCCCTAGATGCATTTTAAAAACTCTTTTTCCATTTTCATTTCATGTCTACTTGGCTTGTTCCAACCCATTTCAGGAAATGTTCATTATTACATTCTGTTATCACTGCCAACTTTCGAAATTTGTCCCCAAATTAATATATAGTTAATAAAATATAACAGAAGAAATAGACTCGGAGGGAATTTTATGCTCTCTCTCTTGGCAGGTTTGGAGGCAGGGAGAGCATAAAATTGGGTCACCTCTGCCAAAATTGAATCTGGGGCAGGAAGGCCTGTGAATGGTTTTCCCTCCCCACTGCCAATTGAGGCCCTTAACTGGGCATTTAATGCCCAATTAAGGGCCTCATCCCGCCACCGCCGCCGCAATTAGCCATGTGGTGGGTGGCCTTGACGCCGCATGGAAACATGACACGAAAACTGTGCGGGCTGCTTTCTGGCTTTGGGGTTGGGGGGGGGTTCCCTCGTGCAAAGGTACTAAGTGCCTGAACAAGGGACCTAGCATTGGGAAGGGGAGGGCCCACTGAGAGCCACCACCTGCCCTTGTTAATGACCCCCCTACATACCCCTCCCCCACAACCCCCACCCTGTAAGAACCCTCCCGTCCTGACCTATCTGTGGCCTGGGTCCAGCGCTGCTCCTTGGTCTCGGTTGGTGTTCCACTGGCAGCAACCACCACCTCAGTGAAAGAGATTCCAGCTTCTGATTGGCTGGCAGCTCTCCTATGGCGGGACTTAAAAGGCCCGCTGCTGTCCACCTAAGTGCCTAATTAGCACCAGATTCGGTGAGCCTTCTGCAGAAGAGGCAACGGGGGTTTCTCGGCGTTGCTTTTTCTGGACGTCGAGACCCCCACCGTCAGAATAAAATCCCGGCCCAGTATCAATAGAGATTGAGAGATTAGATGAATAATGGCTTAGACTTTTTTTTACCTATTCATATACTATGGAAAATGTCTAAAATTTAGAACATTAACTTACAACTGAAGAAAGGTGAAAAGCTAGAATTTTTTTTTAATTAATTGGAGCTATTTGTGAAAATCTGGACTTAGATCATGTTAAAATAATTTTACTCCAATATAAAGTTACAATGTTTTTGAGTAAAATTGCAACACACCATTTTAATCATAGAATAATCAAAATCAGCATAGAAGGCAGCCATCCAGCCTATCGTGTCTGTGCCAACTGAAAAAGAGCTATTCAGCCTAATCCCACTTTCCAGCTCTTGCTGTAGCCTTGTAGGTTATGGCACTTAGAGTGCATATCCGAGTACTTTTTTAAATTTGATGAGTGTTTCTGCCTCTACTTTCCTTTTCAGGCAGTGAGATCCAGAACCCCACCGCCATCTAGGTGAAAAATTTCTCCTCAACTCTCTCCGAATCCTATTAATTACTTTAAATCTATGTCCCTGGTATTGACCTCTCTGCTAAGGCAATCAGTCCCATTCACTCTCTCTAGGCCCCTTATAATTTTATACACCTCAATTAAATCTCCCCTCAGCCTCCTGTGTTCCAAAGAAAACAACCCCAGTCTATTCAATCTTTCCTCATAGCTAAAAATTTTTAGTTCCTGGTAACAGCCTTGTAAATCTCCACTGTTCCCTCTCTAGTGTGATCACATCCTTCCTGTAATGCGTGACCACAATTGTACCCAATACTCTAGCTACAGTCTAACTAATGTTTTATGCAGTTCTAGCATAATCTCCCTGCTCTTATATTCTAGGCCTCAGCTCATGAAGGAAAGTATCTTGTATGCCTTTTTAATCACCTTATCTACCTATTCTATCTTCTGGGATCTGTAGACATGCACTTCAACATCTCTCTGTTCCTCCACATTTTTCAGTGTCCTACCATTTAATGTCTTGCTTTGTTTGTCCTCCACAAATGCATTGCATCACACTTCTCCGAATTGAATTCCATTTACCACTTTTCTGCCCACTCAACCAGCCCACTGATATCTTCCCGTTGTCTACAGCTTTCTCCCTCACTTTCGAACTCATGAGCAATTTTTTTTATCATCTGCAAACTTCTTAATCATGCCCTCTACATTTAAGTCTAAATCGTTGATACATGCATAAACAGCAAGGGACCCAGTACTGAGCCCTGTGGAACCCGCCTGAAATCAGCCTTCCAGTCACAAAAACACCTATCGATCATTGTCCTGTGCTTCCTGCCATTGAACCAATTTAGGATCCAACTTGCTACTTTCCCTTGGATCTAATGGTCTTTTACTTTTCTGACCAATCTGCCATGTGGGACTTTGCAAAAAGCCTTGCTAAAATTCATGTAGACCACATCAAATGCACTACCCTCATTGACCCTCCTAGTTACCTCCTCGAAAAAGTTCAATTAAAGTCGTCAAACATGACCTTCCCCTAACAAATCCATGTTGACTTTACCTGATTAATCTGTGCCTTTTTAAATGATGATAAATATTATCACTCAGATTTTTTTCCAATAATTTGCCCACAACTAAGTTGAGGATGACTGGCTCATTATTGCTTGGTCTATACCTTTCTCCCTTTTTGAACAACGGTACAACGTGAGCAGTCCTCCAGCACCGTGCCTTTGGTCAGAAAGTACTGGCAAATAATCGTCCTAGCCTCCCCATTTCCTCCCTTGCTTCTCTTAGCCCAGAATACATTTCATCTGAGCCTGGCGATTTATCTTTCAAAAAATGCTAACCCCCTTAATATTTCCTCTTACTATGTTTATTCCATCCAATATTTCACACCCTTGTGTTGAAAGACAAAGCATTAGTACAGAAAAGGTGTTAACGGACTGAATATTGAACAGCAGCAAGTGCAAACATGAAAAAAAACAGTGGGTAAGCAAACTGAACAAACTAAGATGAAATGAAATAAATGCAAATAAAGGTTGTAAAAATGTGTAAAAAAGAAAAAAAGAAAAAACAACTAAAAATGAAAGTAAAATGGGGGGCTGTCATGCTCTGAAATTATTGAGCTCAATGTTCAGTCCGGCAGGCTGTAGTGTGCTTAATCAGTAGATGAGATGCTGTTCCTCGAGCTTGCTTTGATGTTCAGTTGTTTTTTCTTGTTTTCTTTTTTACAAATTTTTTACGACCTTTTTTTGTATTTATTTCATTTCATCTGAGTTTGTTCAGTTTGCTTACCCACTGTTTTTTTTCATGTTTGCACTTGCTGCTGTTCAATATTCAGTCCGTTAACACCTTTTCTGTACTAATGCTTTGTCTTTCAACACACAATTAACACATTGTTTGCCTTTGCTCCATGACCTTTTGGTCAGCTATGTGGCCTTGCCCAATCTACACCTTCTCCTTTGTTATCTCTTGCCCCACCCCCACCTCACTTGCTTATAACCTGTGACATTTTTAATATTTGTCAGTTCCGAAGAAGGGTCACTGACCCAAAACGCTAACTCTGCTTCTCTTTCCACAGATGCTGCCAGATCTGCTGAGTGGTTCCTTTGTACATCTACTCTTTCTCATCTCTTACCATTTAAAAAATACTCCAAACATCTGTTCCCCCTACCAAAATGGATAACCTCACATTTTTCCACATTATATTCCATCTGCTACATTCTTTCCCACGTACTAAGTCTGTCCAAGTCCCCTTGAAGCCACTTTGCATCTCCCTCACAACACACATTCCCACCTAGTTTTGTGTCATCTGCAAACTTGGAAATATTACATTTGGTCCCCATCTCCGAATCATTGAGATATACTGTGAACAGCTGGGGCCCAAGTACTGTTCCTTGCAGTACCCCACTAGTCACAGTTCCTTTGCTATTTTTTATCTCCACCCAAACTTATTCTGCATCTTAGTTTTCTGAGCCAAGATCATTTCTCACCAGTGAACTGATCTCATCCTTCATTAACAGAGTTACCCCACCTTCTTTTCCCTTCATCCTATCCTTCCTAAGTGTCAAATACCCTTAAATATTTAATTCCCAGTCTTGGTTACCTTGCAACCCAGTCTCTGTAATGGTTATCATATCATACCCATTTATTTCTATTTGTGTTATCAATTCATCCATCTTGTTATGAATGCTGTTTGCATTTAGATAAAGATCCTTTAATTCTGTCTTTCTGTCATTTTTCCCTGTACTGACATTATTTTCTGGTGTACTTTTGTGCTTGTGTGCTCTGTTCCTTCTTGTCACACTCTGGATATATCGCTACCCTGCACTATTGCCTTGTCCTTTCTCGTTAACTTTCTACATTTCCCTTCACTTGCACCCTCCCCATCCCACTATTTAGTGTAAAGCCCTTTCTGCAGCCCTAGTTATATGATTCACCAGGACATTGGTCCCAGCTGCCCCAAAGGTACAGATCCCTCTTACTTCAGTACTGTTGCCAGTGCCCCATGAATCAAAACCCATTTCTTTCACACCAATTGTTGAGCCACGCATTCAACTCTCTGATTTTATTTACCCTATGCCAATTTGCTTGTAATTCAGGTAGTTATTCAGAGATTATTACCTTAATGATTCTGCTTTTTAATTTAGTCCTAGCTGCTCATACTCCCTCAGCAGAACCTCTTCCTTAGTCTTACATATGTCGTTGGTACCCACATGAACCACACCCACTGATTCTTCCCCCCTGCGCCAAGTTCCTGTCCAGCCCCAAGGAGATGTCCTTAACCCTGGCCCTGGACAGGCAACACAGCCTTCAGGACTCATGCTCTCAGCTGTAGAGAACAATAACTATCCCCCAACTATACCGTCCCCTACCAGTACTACTACAACATTCCTTTTCCCTCACTTGAACGACCCCCTACATCGTGGTGCTGTGATCAATTTGCTCATCCTTCCTGCAGTTCCTGCGCTTGTCCACACAAGCTGCAAGAACCTCGAGCCTGTTGGACAAGTGCAAGCTGAGGATCCTCCATTGCTACTTTATGGATCCCCATACCTGCCTCACTCATAGTCACACCCTCTGTCCTTGAGGATGGACCAAATCTGAAGTACCTAGCCTAAGGGGTGTGACTGCCTCCTGGGACAAAGTGTCCAGGTAACTTTCTCCCTCCCTGATGCATTGCAGTGTTCAAATCTTGGACTGCAGCTCATCAACACTAAGCTGAACTTCCTCGAGCTGTAGATACTTACTGCAAATGTGGTTGCAATGGATCACACTGATGGCTTTGGCCGTGAGCTGGACACTACCAAAGAACACACGCCGTGCCAGTTCTTGCGGCGGCAGCTAGCCCGCACCTCCACCATCCAATTCGTGTCCGACTCTGGTCACCTTGGCAGCTAGAGCCCTCTCCTCCACCAACTAAACAAACCCGTACTGAGGAACGTGCGGATTCCTGAGCAGCGGCTCCCGGACGATCGCCACCACTCCTGACAGGAGAGAGATTTGGTTGGAGGTGACCATATTCTAGATCCTGATCAGTTCCTGTTAAAAGACAGGCAGCTCCTTCAAGTGGGCCTGGAGACCTCCCAGTTTATAAAGAGGCACTGTGTGTCATAATTGCAGCTGTGCAGCTGGCAGAAGAAATACATAGTCAGTGCACACCATCTGGGAGAAGACTCGACATACAGGTATCTCTGCAGGGTCTGAAGGCGGAAAGTTGCCACGGGGGTGTGAAGGAGCACCAGCGTCTGACCGCCCTCCCTAAGCACAGCAGCAGAGATCCAGTGCACCCTTTTCTCCCAGAAGAAGTCGACTAGTTTCATCTGTATCTTGGTGACAAACTCAGGGGGAGGGATCAAAGTGATCAACCGGTACCACAGCATAGCAACCACCAGTTGGTTTATGACCAGCACTTGACCCCTGCAGGACAGCGCTCGGAACTGTCTTGTCCAGCGCCCTAGGCGAGTGGTTACCTTGGCCTCCAGCTCTTGCCAGTCCACCGACCAGGTGGTTGAAGTTTCAGTAGGGGACTACTTTGGGAATAGTGATCACAATTCCGTAAGCTTTAAAATACTCATGGACAAAGACGAGAGTGGTCCTAAAGGAAGAGTGCTAAATTGGGGGAAGGCCAACTATACCAAAATTCGGCAGGAGCTGGGGAATGTAGATTGGGAGCAGCTGTTTGAAGGTAAATCCACATGTGATATGTGGGAGGCTTTTAAAGAGAGGTTGATTAGCGTGCAGGAGAGACATGTTCCTGTGAAAATGAGGGATAGAAATGGCAAGATTAGGGAACCATGGATGACAGGTGAAATTGTGAGACTAGCTAAGAGGAAAAAGGAAGCATACATAAGGTCTCGGTGGCTGAAGAAAGCCGAAGCTTTGAAAGAATATCGGGAATGTAGGACCAATCTGAAACGAGGAATTAAGAGGGCTAAAAGGGGTCATGAAATATCTTTAGCAAACAGGGTTAAGGAAAATCCCAAAGCCTTTTATTCATATATAAGGAGCAAGAGGGTAACTAGAGAAAGGATTGGCCCACTCAAGGACAAAGGAGGAAAGTTATGCGTGGAGTCAGAGAAAATGGGTGAGATTCTAAACGAGTACTTTGCATCGGTATTCCCCGAGGAGAGGGACATGAAGGATGTTGAGGTTAGGAACAGATATTTGATTACTCTAGGTCAAGTCGGCATAAGGAGGGAGGAAGTGTTGGGTATTCTAAAAGGCATTAAGGTGGACAAGTCCCCAGGTCCGGATGGGATCTATCCCAGGTTGCTGTGGGAAGCGAGAGAGGAAATAGCTGGGGCCTTAACAGATATCTTTGCAGCATCCTTAAACACGGGTGAGGTCCCGGAGGACTGGAGAATTGCTAATGTTGTCCCCTTGTTTAAGAAGGGTAGCAGGGATAATCTAGGTAATTATAGACCGGTGAGCCTGACGTCAGTGGTAGGGAAGCTGCTGGAGAAGTTACTGAGGGATAGGATCTATTCCCATTTGGAAGAAAATGGGCTTATCAGTGATAGGCAACATGGTTTTGTGCAGGGAAGGTCATGTCTTACCAACTTAATAGAATTCTTTGAGGAAGTGACAAAGTTGATTGATGAGGGAAGGGCTGTAGATGTCATATACATGGACTTCAGTAAGGCGTTTGATAAGGTTCCCCATGGTAGGCTGAAGGAGAAAGTGAAGGCGCATGGGGTCCAAGGTGTACTAGCTAGATGGACAAAGAACTGGCTGGGCAACAGGAGACAGAGAGTAGCAGTGGAAGGGAACCACTCTCAAAATGGAGACGTGTGACCAGTGGTGTTCCACAGGGATCCGTGCTGGGACCACTGTTGTTTGTGATATACATAAATGATTTGGAGGAAAGTATAGGTGGTCTGATTAGCAAGTTTGCAGACGACACTAAGATTGGTGGAGTAGCAGATAGTGAAGGGGACTGTCAGAGAATACAGCAGAATATAAATAGACTGGAGAGTTGGGCAGAGAAATGGCAGATGGAGTTCAATCAGGGCAAATGCGAGGTGATGCATTTTGGAAGATACAATTCAAGAGTGAACTATACAGTAAATGGAAAAGTCCTGGGGAAAATTGATGTACAGAGAGATTTGGGTGTTCAGGTCCATTGTTCCCTGAAGGTGGCAACGCAGGTCAATAGAGTGGTCAAGAAGGCATACGGCATGCTTTCCTTCATCGGATGGGGTATTGAGTACAAGAGTTGGCAGGTCATGTTACAGTTGTATAGGACTTTGGTTCGGCCACATTTGGAATACTGCGTGCAGTTCTGGTCGCCACATTACCAAAAGGAAGTGGATGCTTTGGAGAGGGTGCAGAGGAGGTTCACCAGGATGTTGCCTGGTATGGAGGGCGCTAGCTATGAAGAGAGGTTGAGTAGATTAGGATTATTTTCATTAGAAAGACGGAGGTTGAGGGGGGACCTGATTGAGGTGTACAAAATCATGAGAGGTATAGACAGGTTGGATAGCAAGAAGCTTTTTCCCAGAGTGGGGGATTCAATTACTAGGGGTCACAAGTTCAAAGTGAAAGGGGAAAAGTTTAGGGGGGATATGCGTGGAAAGTTCTTTACGCAGAGGGTGGTGGGTGCCTGGAACGCGTTGCCAGCGGAGGTGGTAGACACGGGCACGATAGCGTCTTTTAAGATGTATCTGGACAGATACATGAATGGGCAGGAAGTAAAGAGATACAGACCCTTAGAAAATAGGCGTCATGTTTAGATAGAGGATCTGGATCGGCGCAGGCTTGGAGGGCCGAAGGGCCTGTTCCTGTGCTGTAATTTTCTTTGTTTCTTTGTTTCAGGCATCCTTGACGGTGCTAAGATAAACTCCCAGAGTTCCACCAGCTGCCTTGGTTGGATTTGAACTTGTGCCCCCAGAGAATTAGTCAGGTCCTCTGGATTACTAGTTTAGTAAAATTAACACTATGCAACCGTCCCAGTTGATGCTAAGTTAATTTTAAAACGAGGATTGATAGATTTTTGTTAACCAAAGGTATTAAGGGATATGAGACAAAGGTCAATATATGGAGTTAGGTTGCAGATCCAACATGATCTCATTGAATGGCAGAACAAGTTTGAGGGGCTAATGGCCTATTCCTGTTCCTATGTTCTTGTGTTCCTATGTTCCCATAGAGCAAGAAGCACTCAGGTGATGTTATATTCTGGAAAACCAGTTGGTCAAGGAAAATACTGCTGCCAATCTTTACTCAGCCTTATTGATGTTCACAGAGTGAAACATTTCAAGCATTCACCTCCAAACTCAACTGCACCACAGTTTCAATAAATGTCGCTTTATATGTACTCAATTGAAACCCCAATTAATGCCCTCCACCTGCATACAATTAAACACAATTATTATACAATTAACAGGTGGCTCCCGCACTACATGCCTGGCCTTTCTTGTCTGACTGGCAGTCATTCATTCACTCTCTGGCTGCACACTCTTAAAATGTGCTATCCATGTAGCTGTCAGCCTCACGGAAGATCCAAAACACAGAGCTTGAGCTCCTCCAGCTGACGACACGTCCTGCACATGTGTTTATCCATGACATGAGAAGTGGTCTGGAGTTCCCACATGGCATAGGAAGTGCATTAGAGAGGATTGAGGTGCCCTGCCATGCCTCTATATATTATATTACCATTTAACTTTACCAGGAATAAAATTAAAACTTGTCCCTGATCTGGACAAAGAAATAAATATTTAATTAATTGATGTATTTAATCAACCTAGCATTTTTTAGTTTATTAAGCTAATTGTCTGCCAGAGTTTGTTATAAGTAGGTTAAATTAAATTTTAACCTGTAAACCTACCCCTGCTGCCCTCCTTATGCTGTGATATCACTTTACAATATTTTTCACCTCTTTCTCTGCTGTTCCTGTGGTGCTCTGTGCTCTCCCAACACATAGATCTATAGATCTCAGCAGAGGTAGTATACGACCCAAGGTCCTGACTAACTATTTGAGTATATTTTCTGGCAAAATCTTAAGCAATGAATAAATAATAGAAATACCCATAATAGAAACTGCTGACAGTATGGAGTTTTCCATCTCTCTCACTGGAACTAGGCAGTCATCAAATTTATGTGATGCTGTGAATTGCAGCAGTTTCCTCTATTGAAAATAAGCAGAGTGTTTATCAGTGGTGTCTGAGGACCTTTTTGGTAGGTGAGGCACAGCCTTTAAAGGTGTGCAAAGGAAACCTGACCCCAGTCCGAATGCTGGACCTGGAAACCCGACATGACCCAGCCGGAACCCGACACATGTCGTCGGATCCTGTTGGGGTTGGGTCGGGTATCAGGCCTTTGCATCAGCACATGGGTAAAGGCCTGCTACCCGACCCGACCCTGATGGGTCCCACAACATGTGTTGGGTTCGGACCAGGCTTGGAATTCCGGGTCCGGCATTTGGGCTTGTCGGGTTTCCTTTGCAGACTTTAACACGCTTTGGCCTAGTGGTTCTCAAACCTTTTCATCTGTGGACCACTTAGGCAGGGCAAAAGACCCTCCAGACCACTGACCGATTCTACCCCACCTGCTTTCATAGAACCATAGAATCATAGAAAAATTAAGGCACAGAAAGAGGCCATTCAGCCCATCGTGTCTGCACTGGCCAAAAAAACTAACCGCCCAATCTAATCCCACCTTCAGGCACCTGGTCCGTAGCCTTGCAGGTTACAGCACTTCAGATGCAGGTCCAGGTACCTTTTAAATGAGTTAAGGGTTTCTGCTTCCTCCACTGATCCAGGCAGTGAATTCCAGACACCCACCACCCTCTGGGTGAAAAAGCTTTTCCTTACATCCCTCTAATCCTTCTACCAATCACCTTAAATCTGTGCCCCCTGGTAATTAGCGCCTCTCCACTAGTGGAAACAGGTCTTTCCTGTCTACTCTATCTAGGCCCCTCATAATTTTGTATACCTCAATTAAGTCACCCCTCAGCCTCTGTTCTAAGGAAAACAACCCCAGCCTATCCAATCTTTCCTCATAGCTGCAACTTCCAAGCCTTGGCAACATTATTGAAAATCTCCTCTGCACTCTCTCCAGAGCAATTATGACCTTTCTGTAACGTGGTGACCAGAACTGTATGCAATACTCAAGCTGTGGCCTAACCAGCATTTTATACAGTTACAGCATTACATCCCTGCTTTTGGACTCTATACCTCGGCCAATAAAGGAAAGCATTCCATATGCCTTCTTCACCACTCTATCTACCTGTCCTGCCACCTTTAGGGACCTGTGGACATGCACTCCAAGGTCTCTCACTTCTTCTACTCCTTCAATATCCTCCTATTTATTGTGTATTCCCTTGCTCCGGATTGAATTCCATTTGCCACTTTTCCGCCCACTCAACCAAACCATTGATATCTTTCTGAAGTCTACAGCTATCTTCTTCACTATCAACTACATGGCCAATTTTTGTGTCATCTGCAAATTTCCCAATCATGACTTCCACATTTAAGTCCAAATCATTAATATTTACTACAAACAGCAAGGGACCCAACACAGAGCCCTGTGGAATGCCATTGTAAATCGCTTTCTATTCACAAAAACATCTGCCGACCATTACCCTTTGTTTCCTGTCACTAAGCCAATTTTGGATCCAACCTGCCACATTCCCCTGCATCCCGTGGGATCTTATTTTTCAGACAAATCACTTTTTAATTTTTCACTTGCCAGCACAAAAAAAACTCATCAGAATCAGTGAGAAGAATGACACTGCTTTTGATCATTAATTCATGCCAGAAACAATGTATTGATATTTTCATATTGTAAACATTGGGCTGAATTTTCTGGAGAGGCCTGAGATCCTGCCACCGGGACTGCTGATTGGGCAGGAGGCATGCTGGAGTCCGCAATTCGGTCACAGTCGGCCAATTAACTGCTGGAAAGTGGAGGAGACATCCACTCAGGTGGTGTGGGCAACATGGAATCACGCTGCTGGAAGTGTTGGTGCCATATTTAAAGAGCTGCTAGCATTCTGCCATTTGGATCAACCCACAATGGCAGCAGATATTGAAGCACTGAAGAAGAAGGCAACAATGGGAATGATAGAAGGAAGATCCAGGGTGGCCCACAGTTCAGTGATGCCTCCCCAGGTCCTCCTCCAGGCTGCTCAGGCAAGGAGGGAGATCCTCTTCCTCTGGGATTGGAGCAGGAAATTAGCCTGTCGAAGCAAGCCTGGATGGAGATCGCAGAGGAGGTCAATAGCTGAGGGGCTGTCCCTGGAACCTGGCTTCAGTGCCTCAAAAGGGTTAATGACCTCATGCATTCTGCCAAAGTGAGTGCACCACACATTGCTTACCCTACAGCCTTACATGTGACCAGGTGTGCATGTGAGATTGTTAAAAAGGGCATGTCTGCTCAGTCACTGGCAATGGTCAGGCAGCAGCATTGCCTGTCAGAGGCACGTCAGCCTCTCTGTGAAGGGCCCTGGGCCATCAGAGACGACTGAGTGGCCGCATGCAGGAGGCATTCCTGTGACCCCATCATGGACAGTCAGGCTGCCACCAGCATCAGCACTGTGCGTGTCTTTGGTCGGCACCTAACAATGGTCATTTCTGTTTTTGCAGGTGAAGACTGCCCACAATACAGAAGAGAGGGCCAAGATGGGTGTTGGCTTTCCTTACCTCGCCATCCTGACTCCAGTGGAGGAAGAGACTCTGGAGCTTGGAAGCCAGCATGTGGGCCGGTTCATAGCAGATGATGTGACAGGAGTGCAGCCCCGAGAGAGTGAGTGACCTAATGAATGGGCACAAGAGAACTTCTGGCTATCATGAGACATTGAGATCAGGTTCTACCACTGGTCACATGGAGCTCCACAGTAGGAGTGCTGTGAAGGACGTGATTGCGCATTACCCTCTAATCACTCTTCTCTCTCGTGCAGGTCAAAGACAAGAGCAACCAGCTGCTGTGACCAGGGGACAGCCATCCACTTCGGAGGAGGAGGAAGGACCTCAGAGGGTGCACAGTCACATCATTCCCCCGCACCCTCCACCAGCAGATACTCTCACATTAGTGGATGTCCATTCATGCGTAAATTTGGGATCACAATCTGGTGAGCACAGCACAGACACGCCTGAGCAGCTGACGGAGGCTGTGACAGCCGAGGCCACTGAGACTTGGAAGACTCTGGGAAGCCAGGGCGATGCTGAGCCTCAGGCTGATGACATGCCTCTGGAAACGCCAGCAAGAAGGCAGAAGCTTGAGCTGCAGCGTGAGGTGTGGGAACATCTGGCACAGCTTTTAGAGGCTATGCACCCCCATACGTGGACGACGGAAGAGTCCATCCAGGCCATGAGTGCCGCTATGTCTCTGGGCGCGTGCACGCTTGGCTTCTTCCATGGAGAGTGTAGCTCTTGGAGAGCCATATCCAGCAGACCACTCAGTGTTTGCTGGAGATGCATGCTGACCTGCATGCCATCGCCATATCCATGGGATCTGTGGAGCAATGGCTGGGTGAGGGGGTGGTGAGGGAGTGGTAGCAAGGCGTCTGGACTCCTCAGGTGAGCAGGGAGGGACACGTGTGCCCTGAAAGGGTGGAGGAGCAGCTGCCTGATCCATCTGGGGGCTCCTGTCAGGGCACTCCTGGAGTGAGCAATGGGATCCACAGCCTTTCTGTCAGTGACATCAGCATCTCACAAAGCTGCGATGACAGAGGAGGCTCCTGCACCTGTGCAGGAGGCCCTCAGTATGCTGGGGCCGTCCAGGCCTCAGGCAGCCAGAGGACAACTGCCAAGGTTATCGAAAGCCATGGGCACCAAGATCAGCAGCCTGCCTCCACCACAGCTGACAGCACGGGTGGAGCACAACATAGGAGCGCATGTAAGAGATTTAAGAAGAGCACCTAGCTGCACTTAGGGTTCACAGATTTATTTTCTGTTCATGCATGCTGCCTTGCAAACTTTTTGTTTCCCAGCAAACGTGGAATGTTACAAGGCAAGAGGAATCCTTTCATTTTTTGCAGGTTGCTGGGCCTTTAGCAGTACCCTGGCTCTCTCAACATATCCGATGGAAGGACCCCACTGCGTGAGGTCAATGCATTTCCCATGCCGCTGTCTAATGTTTATATGGGTGCAGATAAATGGTAAGGGCAATAAATAAAATGGCAATAGGGCTGCAGAAGGCTGTAGCTTTAATGACTTGCATAGATTTGTCATTAAGGAGTGTCTGAAAAGTATCTATGAGTGTGTCGCGAGTCTTCCTCGCGTGTATCTCATTGTGTCTTGCCTCTAGTTCCTGGGGTTCTTCATCACACAGTGCCTGGTCAACATAATCTTCCATATCCTTATCGTTGAGGAGGCATCACGCTCCATGCCATCCTCATGGTTCAAACCCTCTTCCCCCTGTAACACCAGGTGCTGCAGAGCACAACACACCATTACAATACATAAGATCCTTGCTGGGGCTTACTGAAGGGCTCCACCGGAACGATATAGGCATCTGAACTGCATCTTCAGAAGGCCTATGGCCTGTTCAATGGTAGCTCGAGTTGTCCCGTGGCAGGTGTTGTACCTTGCCTCTGTATCCATGCTTGGGTTCAGTACAGGCCTAAGTAGCCATATCTTCAATGGGTAGCCCTTATCATGCAGTATCCATCCTAGAAGGTGCATGTGGGCTCGGAAAATACTGGCACCCGAGACTGCCTTAATATGTAGGCGTCGAGACAGCTTACTGGTAACTGTGCACAGAGCTGAAGGGACTGTTTGCGATGCTCACAGACCAGTTGTACATTGAGGGAGTGGAAAGCCTTCCTGTTGATGAAAGCTGCTGCCTGGTCTATGGGAGACTTGATGACGACATGTCTGCAATTGATGAACAGCAGAAAATAAAATGGAGGCAGAGTTTATCTCGTTGCAGGGGTCTGGTTGGGAACCATCCTGGCGAGTTAAGTTTCCTCCTGGAAAGGAGTAGCACAGTGATAATGCAGGGACTCACAGCATGGGGTGGGGGGGAGGGGGTCCAGACTGGGAAGGTCATGAATTTCTCTGTGGAACCTAGAGGAACACTTCTACTCCTCCTGGCCTCACAAAGGAAAGTTTTAGATTTACCTGAAGGGTCTTTTCTGTCTTTGGACTAACTGCAGACCTGCTTCTGCTGTGCTGCCCAGTTAAAATTGCATTGGTGTTCTAATAGAGTGAAAGGTTCCAGATTTGCATAAATTTATGAAGCATCCATCTGTTTTAGGTGCATCAATAGTTCACTACACTTTGCTTTTGTCTTGGGAATTGGCCGTTGGATTCCGTCTAGACCAATGGAATGAAAAAGAAATGGAAAAGTTCATATTGGAGTGGAGTTTGGGGCACTTCTCTGAGGCTGGGATTTAAGGAACATGATCAATTAATGTAGCAGAAGTGATATTTGACTAAGCAGTGCTTAATGTTAATTATCCAGAAATGTTCCAACACTAACGTATCTCTTTTTGATGAGGCACAAAAATTCAAAGCACACACAAAGTCATTACTCATGGTACCAAATGAGCTTAAAATTGTAAAGGATGTTTCAACAGAAAATGAATAAAACTTACACATAAAATGGGATTTGAATGCATTTAAAATACATTTGAAATACCTGTAACTGTCAGAGGCTTGTACCTATGTGAAAAACGCAAGCCTTGTGCAGGTTACCAGACTAATCACTGTTAAGTGAAGGACTCAAACTAACAGCCCGCGTGCCCCACCATGCCTTTTTGCATACAACTTTCAGAAACATTTATGATTGATAGCAAGACAAATTATTCACGGACATGCCATAATTTGTTCCGGTGCCGTGTCCCACTCTGATGCACCATGAAAAAGAGTAAGAAGAAAACCATATTGGGAAGCCATTATTAATAGCAGCTAAAGTAATTTAAATTTCTTTTTCTTTTACATAGACCATCAAAACAAATAAAGCAGCCATTTTTCAAAGAAATCTTTGAAAGGAAAAATGAAATGTACAATATACTAATTAACCTCCTTTAAATACAATCAGTTACTACTGTAAGAGAAGTGAATATAGATACAGAGAAAAGTAGCAAGTGGGAAAGTACTGGGATGGGAATGATTCAAAGCAGCTCCTTATAGATGTAACATAGTCAAAATGACTGCAGCAGCTGCCTTTTAAAAATGTGTTTATATTCCATAACAATTATTGTTATATAATCAAATAACAAGTTTTTGAATGGCTGTTCCATTATTTAGGTTTATGAATAAAAGTTCTGATTTAAACTTGCATATTTATATATACATTATAAATGTTATGACCAAGGCGGGAGGAGTGCACTGTTAATTCAGTCCCACTTCTCCACAGGTCACAGCATATCAATAAATTTTCCCACTTACCGAAACAGTCAACTAGATGCTCTATTTGTCCCCGAAATAATGCACACCAACCAGGTTTCTTTAATAAACAACAGAATTAACAATTTATTATACAACCAATAATGAAGTGTATGTATACGAATTGAGATATTAAAGCTCCTTATTTTTTCCCCTAGCCCTCATGCACATGCACATACATCCAAAAACTGGTTAACTGGGAAAAAAGTATTTTGGTTTACAGCTGTTTCAAAGGAATAAAAGGAATAAAATAAAACTTAGACTGACATGATCTGGAAGGAAGTTCTTTGGTTTGGCAAGGTGTCCCAAAGTCGAATAATTGGATGCCACTTGAAGTCTTTCCAGGCGAGGTTGATGAACAGTCTGTGTTGGGTAGGCATTCAAAGAAATTCAGCTGTAGAAGACTTCACATAGATCTTCCATCAGGGGTGTAGCAACTGGTGTCAGTGCTCACATTCAAAGCAAAAGTCCTTTTTAAAGATGCAAGGTTTCTGCAAATGCAGGGTTTCTTCAAAAATGCAGGAGGCAACAGTACCACTTCATAAAAGCTTGTTCTTTTCAAGAGCAAAGATTCTTTATAGAGAGGTAATATTTGTGTCTTCTTCTCATCTCCTGGAAGGTCCAAATCAAATTCCAATTACCTGCTTTAGTCTGAACCCACTGGCTTTTAAATAGTTCAAAATGAAACCAAAACCTTCCAGAAACAAGTCACATGCCAAGACATAAATTCTCCCTTGTCACACAAAGGGTAGCTCTGAGGTCAAACCCCCTGCTGGTTTCCTTGAAATTACCTGGTTTCCAGTATTTGTTTACTGATTAAAACCAGGAACCTCTCATTTACCCTGCCCTCCTTCCAAAAGCATCCATAAAGTTCAGCTATCTCCAGATGTCTCAATGTCCATTGAAATCCTTTTCAGTTTTAAAAAATATAGAATCCCAAGTTTTAATACAAAAAATGGAAATCCTTGTAACATATATAACAATAATCTTCACTTGGGTATACAAGCCATAATTATCAAATTTTGCAGATGATCCGACACTCAAAGATGTTGCGAACAGTGAGGAGGAAAGTAAAAGACTTCAGGTGGACATAGACAGACTGGTGAAATGGGCAGGTACATGGCATATTAAATTTAGTGCAGGGAAGTGTGGAGTGATGTATTTTGGTAGGAAGAATGAGGAGAGGCAATATAAGCTAACGGGTACAACCTTAAAGTAGGCGAAGGAACAGATAGACATGGGATTGTGTACACGCAAATTTTTGAAAGTGATAGGAAAAGTTGAGAAGGGTGTTAAGAAAGCACAGGACTCTTGACTTTATAAACAGAGGCAAGAAAGTTAAACTTAAATCACTGGTTAGGCTCAAACTGGAGAATTACTTCCAGTTCTGGGCACCACACTTTATGAAGTATTTCAAGGCCTTCGAGAGGATGCAGAGAAGATTACCTAGAATAGTACTAGGGATTTGGGATTTCAATTATGCGGACAGACTTGAGAAGCAGGGTTGTTCTTATAGCAGAGAAATTTAAGAGGGCATTTAATACAGGTGTTCAAAATCATGAAGTGTTTTGATAAAATGAATAAGGAGAATTATCAGCTATTCCCATTTAATGCCTGTAATGTAATCTTCAACCAAGTATCATGGAGACTGTGTCCTCTGTCTTTCACTTGCACAATGCTAGTGCCTCTCATGAATTCACTATTGTAATAGTCAATATTCATCATCATGATGCTCACCCTGTTTACTTTGGCGTCACCCTCGACTGGTCACTAACTTGTAAAACCATCTGCTGAAAACTGAAGAGAGAGACAAAACCCCAAAATAACCAAATTGCAAACCTAGTGGCTATGCCTGGGTAGCAAATGCCTCCATTTTATGTTCAACTGTTCTCACACAGTTGCAGAGGATTGTGCTCCTGTTTAGTGCTGCACTGCACACTAAGCTAGTGGATACTCAACTGCATGTTGCTATCTGTTTTGCATCAGGCACATTGTGCTCTACTTCCCTTCCATGGATACCAGTCCTCTGCAACATCACTCCTCCACTTCTTTGTTGTTCAGATGCAGCAGCAACATGGATGAACAGACTTCATTTTATGTTGCCAGCTCACTTTAATTTGTTCTAATCATCAGCAGCATGGCTCTGGTGGACAGCCACCCAATACAGCGTAAGGGGCCGCATGGCCCACTTCTGCTCCCATTTCTTATTCTTTTATGGTGAACTTTTCCTGATTCCATTGATTTTTCCTGACCAATGCACTGGCTTGAAGAGCAGATGGCAAATGCTCCTATTTCTCACCATGATCTATTATTAAAGTGTAAATCAGACCGCTACATCTTTTGCCATCCAAGGAGCTCTAAGTTTGGATACCATTCCTTTCTCTCTCATGGGAACGTGTCTATCCTGTGCCCAGCCCATCACCTCTTTGGAGGCCGCCCATTGTACAATTACAGCTTTGCCTTTCAACAATTAATTCCAATCCACCTGAGCTAAATCCCTTTTCAACTCACTGAAGTTAGCCCTCCTCCCATTATCCATTTTTACATATTTCACGAGGGATATCTTCCTCACCACAGGTTACTGCACGATCTATGCATTAGTACCATTGAGCATGATTAAACTCACTGATATTGTGGCAGCAAAATCTGAACCAATGATTGAATGTTATTTTAAAAGTGATTACCGTTGATATTGTGTGCATTGTGTCAGGCAACGCATTCCAGGCAACAGCAGCTCAAAATTTCACTCTTCTTTTACCATTAGCTGTGTTCATTGCTGGCAAACAAGCAGTGGTCTGATTTCTTGTGTTGTATTAAACAGTAGTGTCAGAAAGGATATGTTTACTTCATTATATCTAATTCCACATGCAATGTACTGTTTTAACTGATCTATCTAATTGTTTTGTTGATTTGATGTTTCTACTTGGTGTTTTAGTGATCAATGTTAAAGAATACCAAGACATACATCCATGACACCCTCTTCTTCCTCATATCCATGCTGCCCCTTGGTGACATTATCCGCAGACATGTGGCCAGCTTCTATATGTACACTGATGATACCCAGCTCCAGACATCCATCCCCTTTCTTGACCTCTCCACTGTCTCTGTACTGTCAGACTACTTATTAAACATATAGGGCTGAATTTTATTAAGCCTCCGGTGCAAGGCTTGTGGCGAGAGTGCCCGGAAAATTCTTCTGGGAAAGGCCCGTCAAGAACCCCCGATCCCAAGTAGGCCCCATTGCATTTTATGGCCGGCAATGAGGCCTCGGTGCGGGACCCCTGCTGCCGAGCGGTGGGGCTTTCATTTCAATTTGGCAAAGAAAGTTAATATATGCAAATTAACTTACCTCATTCCAGCGGCCGTCCCGCATCGATATTCCGCAAATTCCGCGCCTTTGAAACTGTGTTTAGAGTTCCAAGACGTGACACTGGTGGGGAGGGGAGAGGAGTGAAATTCTCAGGGCGTTGCAGTGGGTGGGGGGTGGTGTGGTGGTGGTGGGAAGCAGTTAAAACTGTTTCAATTGGCTGAGGAAATGGTGGGAAGGAGTTGGAGGGCAAAGATTACGAAGTTTGGGGGTGAAAGGTCGGGACCAGCAAAAATCTTTTTTCGAGAGGAGAGAGAAATAAATACATTGTTTGATCATTGGGGATGGGGAGGGGGGGGGGTTGGTGGGGGGGAAGAGGGGCTTTGATGCTTAACTAACTGTTTTTATGGACATAAAAGGTGATGTGTCCTTTAAAATTTGAAATCATCTGTCAGGACTTGAAGCCCTTTAAAAATGGAACCAGTGCCTCTACGTCATTGGGGGCGGTCGCTCCACCTCCTCCTTTTAAATGAACCCCCACGTGAAATATCGCGGGAGCTCAGCGACAGCACATCTGTGCCTGAAGACTGCTGACAGCAGACCAAGCCGTGTGCTGATAAATTTCAGCCCATAATCTTGAATGAGCCACTATTTACTCCTGGTAAACATTGAGAAGATTGAAGCCATTGTTTTCTGCACTGTCAACATTGACTCTATTCCCATCAATGGCCACTATCTCAGGTTGAACCAAACTGAGCTTCCAACACAATATCCCCTTCATCACCAAGACTGCCTAATATCATCTCTGCAATATCGCCTACCTCCAACCCTCCCTCTGTTCCTCTGCCAGTGAAACCCTTATCCATGCCTTTGTTGCCTTGAGACCTGAATAGTCCATCTTGCACTCTCTATAAACATCAGCTCAGACAAACCTATGCTGCCTGCACTCAGCTGTGTTTGCTCATCACCCTGTCTTTGTTGACCAACATTGGCTCTTGTCTTGAATTTTAAGTTCTTATCTGTTAATAGGAGAAAGAGAGAGTTAAAGATTAGCCGAACAACAATTAACAGCAACAACTTTAACAGCAGCAATGAAAAAGCTACCAATCATACTGAATAGAAAAGATATTAAGAATTAGACTGCAGATTACCATATAAGACAATACACATTAAAAGAACCAATTGGGGAGAAAAGGAAGACATTAAGAAAAAAATAGTGTAGAATTATGAGCACTCTATTATTCCAGGATGTACAATGAGATGAATGCATACCTACATTCAATTGTGCTGTATCTGCTAATACACTCTGCTTGTAAATTGCTTTGAATGGTATTACGACCAGGTGAGAAAGGTGCCTAAGGGTATTTTACTGTCTTCACTTATTGTAACAGGGTTTGATTTTTAAACACACTGTGATTTGAGCTTCCGCCTTGGTGAATCCTTATTCACCGCTTTCCAATTATAAGGCAAAGAAATGAGCACACCAGGTTTTCTTAGGTTTAAAACTTGAACTTAAACTCTAAATCAGTTAACGGCTATGGATATATGACGCACCCATGCTGGCATGCACCCACAAACATATGCAAATGATGACTAAGAATGTTAAAATGACAAGCCTAAAGGCATCGTGTCTCAATGCGCGGAGTATTTGCAATAAGGTAGGTGAATTAACTGCGCAAATAGATGTAAATGGATACGATATAGTTGCGATTACAGAGACATGGCTGCAGGGTGACCAAGGGTGGGAACTGAACGTCCAAGGGTATTCAATATTTAGGAAGGACAGGCAAAAACGGAAAGGAGGTGGAGTAGCGTTGTTAGTAAAAGAGGAAATCAATACAATAGTGAGGAAGGATATTAGCTCAGAGAATCCTGATGTGGAATCTATATGGGTGGAGCTAAGAAACATCAAGGGGCAGAAAACGTTGGTGGGGGTTGTATATAGACCCCCAAACAGCAGCGGTGATGTTGAGGATGACATTAAACAGGAAATTAGAGATGCATGCAATAAGGGTGCAGCTGTAATTATGGGTGACTTTAATGTACTAATTGGGCAAACCAAATTAACAATAATACTGTAGAGGAGGAATTCCTGGAGTGCATACGTGATGGTTTTTTGGACCAATACGTTGAGGAACCAACTTGAGAACAGGCCATCCTAGACTGGGCATTGTGAAATGAGAAAGGATTAGTTAACAATCTTGTTTTGTGCGGGGTCCCTTGAGAAAGAGCGACCATAACATGATAGAATTCTTCATTAAGATGGAGAGTGAGAGAATTGATTCGAAGACTAGGGTCCTGAATCTAAATAAAGGAAACTATGAACGTATGAGGTGCGAGTTGGCTATGATAGATTGGGGAATGTTACTTAAAGGGTTGACAATGGATAGGCAATGGCTAGCATTTAAAGAGCACATGGATGTACAACAATTGTTCATTCCTGTATGACACAAAAATAAAACAGGAAGGGTGGCTCAACCGTGGCTTACAAAAGAAAGTAGGGATAGTATTAGATCCAAGGAGGAGAAATATAAAATGGCCAGAAGAAGCAGCAAACCTGAGGATTGGGAGCAGTTTAGAATTCAGAAAAGGAAGTCAAAGGGATTGATTAAGAAGGGGAAAATAGAGTATGAGAGTAAGCTTGCAGAGAACATAAAAACTGACTGTAAAAGCTTCAATAGATATGTGGAGAAAAAGATTAGTGAAGACAAATGTGGATCCCTTACAGTCAGAAACAGGAGAATTTATTAAGGGGAACAAAGAAATGGCAGACCAATTAAATACATACTTTGGTTCTGTCTTCACAAAGGAGGACACAAATTACCTCCCAGAAATGTTGGGGAACATAGGGTCTAGTGAGAAGGAGGAGCTGTATGAAATCAGTATTAGTAGGGAAATGGTGTTAGGGAAATTGATGGGATTGAAGGCCGATAAATCCCCAGGGACTGATAATCTACATCCCAGAGTACTTAAGGAAGTGGCCCTAGAAATAATAGATGCATTGCTGGTCATTTTTCAAAATTATATAGATTCTGGAACAGTTCCAACAGATTGGAGGGTAGCTAATATAACCCCACTATTTAAAAAAGGCGGTAGAGAGAAAACAGGGAATTATAGACTGGTTAGCCTGACATCAGTAGTGGGGAAAATGCTAGAGTCCATTATAAAAGATGTAATAACAGAGGACTTGGAAAACAATGACACGATCGGACAAAGTCAACATGGATTTATGAAAGGGAAATCATGATTGACAAATCAACTGGAATTTTTTGAGGATGTAACTAGTAGAATAGATAAGGGAGAACCAGTGGATGAGGTGTATTTGGACTTGCAGAAGGCTTTCAATAAGGTCCCACATAAGAGATTAACATGCAAAATTAAAGCACATGGAATTGGGGGTAAAGTACTGGCATGGATAGGGAACCAGTTGGCAGACAGGAAACAAAAAGTAGTAATAAACGGGTCTTTTTAGCAGGCAGTAACTAGTGCAGTACTGCAGGAATCAGTGCTAGGACCCCAGCTATTCACAATATATATTAATAATATAGGTGAGGGAATTAAATGTAATATATCCAAGTTTGCAGATGACACAAAGCTGGGTGGGAGTGGGAGCTGTGAGGAGGATGCAGAGAAGCTCCAGTGTGATTTGGACAGGTTGAATGAGTGGGCAAATACATGGCAGATGCAGTAGAATATGAATAAAAGTGAGGCTATCCACTTTGGTGGCAGAAACGGCAAGGCAGATTATTATCTGAACAGCGATAGATTGGGAAAGGGGGAGGTGCAGCGAGACCTGGGTGTCCTTGTGCACCAGTCGCTGAAAGTAAGCATGCAGGTGCAGCAGATAGTGAAGAAGGCAAATGGTATGTTTGCCTTCATAGTGAGAGGATTTGAGTACAGGAGCAAGGATGTCTTGCTGCAATTATGCAAGGCCTTGGTGAGACCACATCTGGAGTATTGTGTGCAGTTTTGGTCTCCTTATCTGAGGAAGCATGTTCTTGCTATGGAGGGAGTACAGCGAAGGTTCACCAGATTGATTCCTGGGATGGCAGGACTGATGAATGAAGAGAGATTGGGTCGATTAGGCTTGTATTCACTAGAGTTTAGAAGAATGAGAGGGGATCTCACAGAAACCTACAAAATTCTAACAGGACTGGACAGACTAGATGCGGGAGGGATGTTCCCGATGGCGGGGAAGTCCAGGACCAGAGGTCACAGTCTAAGGATGAGGGTTAAGCCATTTAGGACTGAGATGAGGACGGATTTCTTCACCCAAAGAGTGGTGAACCCTGTGGAATTCTCTACCACAGAAAGCAGTTGAGGCCAAATCATTAAATATATTCAAGAAAGAGTTAGATATAGTTCTTAGGGCTAAAGGGATCAAGGGATACTGGGAAAAGCGGGAACAGGGTTCTGAGTTTCGATGATCAGCCATGATCGTATTGAATGGTGGTGCAGGCTCGAAGGGCCGAATGGCCTACTCCTGCTCCTATTTTTTCTGTTTCTATGTTTCGAAATAGGGACAGAAAAGAGCAGAAGAAAAATAAAGTAGAGAGGTTTGAGGCAGTCTTTGAAGGGGGTTTCTTGTTACTGTTTCTGTGTTTCCAGCTCGCCGTAGAGTCTTTGATTGTAGACAGCTCTTACTTTTTGTTGGGGCCCAGTATTCTTCTTAAACCTTGTAGGAGACATTTCTCTCTTTGAGTTTACGTGTGTTCAATGGTTTCCGAAGCTGGTGAGAACGGGATGAGAGCAGACAGGAGAGAGGTCTTTTCCAGTTCAGGAGCAAACATCTTTCTGAGTTTTAACCCTGTGGCCGGTTCAAATTCAAACACTCCAACAGCAAGTTAGTCATGTGACTAAACTGGTCTGACCATGTCTGTTTGTGTATTTGGCCATCTTTGTAGTTAACCTGGAATGCTTCAATGTCTGGTGATCAAAAGTCCATTGTGGATTAAATTGGAGCAGGGAGGGGCCCCTTTGTCCATTCCAAGTACTGTCTGTTACTTTGCAAATGTCTTTCCAGTCAGGGGCTTGGCAATTCCTTGTATTAGGCCCTCTTTTCTTCCCAGCCACAATTTTAAGTTTTAATGTTCATGTGGTGAAATAATGTGTGCCTCAGTCTTGGCAGGTGGTGGTGGGGTGGTGGGGGGTGGGGGGGGAGCTTGCCTGACAATTGTTAAGAAGAGAATAGAGCTATTGTAACTAGAACCACTGGGTAATTTTATTATGCCTCAAGTGAACCATGCAAAGTTCTTTGTTTTAATAACTTTATCTTTGTCTTTAAAACTTTTCATGACCATGCACCTCCCTATCTCCATAATCTCTGGCAGCCCTACACCCTCCACTGACTCTGACCTCCTGCGTATTCCCTCTCCCTTTGTCCCACCAATGGTAGCCATGTCTTTAGTTGCCTAGGCCACTTACTCCCTCCTTAAACCTGTCTGCCTCTCCACTGCCCTGTCCTCTATTAACACTCCCCTTATAACACATCTACTTGTGCAAACATTTGGTCATCTCTCCTTAGATCTCCATATTTTTCCTTGTGCTTCTTTTCAGCACCTTGGACCAATTCTCTCGATTAAAGGGTTAAAATTGCTATATAAATGTAAGTTGTCATACTAAAACCCCAAAATGTTAGTAATGTACAGCAGATCAGTCAATATTGCAGGAATTGGTTGGAAAAGGCCAGAGAAGCTGTTGATCGGATTTACCAAAACAAAGAGGGAGTAGTAAACACATATAGGTCAAGTGTTCAAAGATGCACTAATGGGTTTAAATAGACTAAATGGACTTTAAAACGCTGCACAAAGATGTAAAATACTGTAAACTATATAGGAGTCATATCTGTCAACATTTTGAAAAGTTATAGGAAAAACAAAAGGTGAATAGCTCCATAAAGGAAGACGACGAAGTGGAATTGGAAAGATAAAACAGGAAAATTAGAGAACTAGCTAAAGTGTAAAGGATTTGAAGTGAATATCTTGACCAAAAGGCTAGAGTGCGTCAAAAAGGAAGGTGATGTTTGGACTAATTTTACAAATCCATTCTGATGGTGGGGAATTGCTCCTACTGATAACACATATCAGAAATTGAGTTGCATTTGTTAATAATTTTATCTTTGTTTTCCCAAATTGACATGCCCAAATGTTTGATGTGTGTATCTCAGCTCCCTATCAACAGAATGGACTCGTAAAGATGGCTTTACCGCTTCTGATTTTTGAGTTGTGCTTGGGTGGAACTTCACTTGAAGGCAAAGATGGAAAGGTCAAATGACAATTTGGAGGGAGTTAATGAAATGGCAAGCCAAAGGGAGATCAGAATCATGCTTGTGGATGAACATGTTCGTCCAGTAAAATGGTAACCTGATCCGCATTTGGATTCTCCAGTTAAGAGGGGATATTTTTCTACACATTATCCTTTCTGCTGAGCGGACTGTAAGTATACCGAAGAAAATATTGTTGACAAGTTGTTTGATTATTTTCGTTAGGAGCATTCTTTGAATATTTTTAAGGCAAAGGTAGATAGATTCTTGATAAGCAAGGGGGTGGAAGATTAACAGGGGTAGGTGAAAACGTGGAGTAATCAGTTCAGTCATGAACTTATTGAATGGCGAAGCAGGCTTGAAGGGCCAAGTGGCCTGCTCCTGCTCCTAATTTGTATGTTTGTATGAAAATAGTTATAGAGAGATGGGACTCAGATGTGTACTAATAGGATTACAATGTATTTGTGGATAATGGCATAGTCACAGCCAACATATAGCTGGCTTTTAGATAGTGAGTAAAGCTATTTGATATGTTACGATCAGGTGAAAAAGGTGTCTAGGTGTCTCTTTCAGTCTTCACCTGGTCTTACTGTAACAGGATTTAATTTTTTAAGTACACTGTGTTATGAGCTTCCCCTTGGTGAATCCTTGTTCACCACTTTCCAATTATAAGCAAAGTAATGAGCACAAACAGGCCTTCTTAGGTTTAAAGAAGAAAAGTGAAACTTATTAAAACTTAAACTTAAACTCTAATTCAGTTAATGCCTACGGATACACGCCGCGACCCAAGCTAGCATGCATACGCGATACACACATGCAAATAGAGACAGAAAAGAGCAGAAGAAAAAATTAAGTAGAGAGGTTTGAGGCAACATCAGAAGAGTTTCTTGTTACTATGCTTTGAGCTCACTGTAGTCCTTTTGTAGGTAGTTCTTGCTTGTAGATAATTCTTGCTTTTCATTGGGGCCCAGTGTTCTTCTTAAACCTTGTTCACTGTAGGAGACTTTTCTCTCTTGGGGTTCCTGTGCCTTCGATGGATTCTGAGCAGACAGGAGAGAGGTGGCGGCAAGTCAGCTATGAGAGGCCTTTTCCAATCCAGGAGCAAACAGCTTTCTGAGTTCAAATTCTCTGTGGCAAGTTCAAACTCAGGAAACTCCAACAGCCAGTTAGTCATGTGTCTAAAATGGTCTGACCACGTCTTTTTGTGTATTCGGCCTTCTTAGCAGTTAACCTGGAATGCTCGCCTCTTCCCTTTCAATGTCTGGTAATCAAAAGTCCATTGTGGATTAAATTGGAGCAGGGAGTGGCTCCTTTGTCCTTTCCAAGTACTGTCTGTTACTATGTAAATATCTTTTCAGTCAAGGGTCTGGTGCTTTTTTTTAAACAAATTATTTCTTTACTCCAGTAACAGTTTAAAAATCAATGTTCATGTGGCGAAATTAAGGTGTCTCATTCTTGGCAGGCGGGGGCCTGCATGACAGATATCTTATGGCTTCAACATTAACCACCAGAACCAGAATTAGATGTCTCTAACCGAGAGTCTTAACGAACAATAAACCAAAGTTAAATCCAGATCGCACAAAGTTAATCTCTCAGGAAGCCAGGCTTAATTTGTGTGTGATGGACAGCCTGATCAGGCATCTGGGGACTTAAACGCAACTCTCTTCGGAATAAAATCCAACATTCCACTTATTTTTCTTATGGCCGTCACCTGGTTTGAGTACCGTGAACGGTGAAGTAATGATTGCACCTCGGTCGTGTTAATTTTCCCTTGGCACGTTCTGCCCCACCCGTGGAGTGCATATGCTTTGTACTTTTTAACACTATGTTGTCCACAAGGAAAATGGTGTCATTAACCATGCCAACTGCAGAAAAGATTGACCATTCCTGCCTAGTGGAAAAAAAATTCTGTTTTTATTATAGGAAATGAATTTTTTTCAAAGCAGCTGTTATTTTCACTTTGTGACATGCCATTCTATTAAAATGTGATATAATTAGCCATTGATCACCAAAAAGACTATGGAGCAGATAAATATGTAATTGTTGCTCCATCTTGTGATGTGTTCTTTGCATAAGCCTCTATCTAAGTAATGATTAACTATTGTTAGACATTATTTCCATAGAAACAACTACAGGCCTGGAGCAATCTTGCTGTTTATTTTATCAATGTACATATGTGATTAGTTCGGGACCATATGGTTCTGCAAACTGACTATCTTTGAGCCAATGTGTGTTATTATTTTTCAACTTCTGATGTTCATTATGTTTGCTGGGAGCTAAGGCCTACCCTTTACTTTGCCAATGTTATAATAGTTAAATAAACATGCCATAATTTAGCAGAAGCCCCAGGTATGAAGCAGACATAATGACACTTGAATTTATAATATCAAACACAAGTTGTGTAGCTCCATTTTCCTCACAGCACTATTAAAAATATTAAATTCTTCAGCCTGTTGCCATTATCCCCTGAAAACTCAGATCATATTTCCAGAACATGTGGCTACCGGACTGTTCTATTTATTTCTGGGACTTTGTGTCAGTCCACCTTGAGGCTAAGTGTTTTTTTTCTCTTTTTGTATATTAGGTAAGGAGCAATATGTCAGAAAAGTTCAGGGAGCACAGAACATCTTGGAATTGCAGAGGTGCCATGAAACAATATATGTAGTCTGACAAAAACTAATGCATACTCTACCATTTATTCAGCAAGCATTGTTCAATGCTGCATTCAAGCATAGAACAGTAAAAATTTACAAGACAATTAGGCTGCATTTGGAGTACTGTGTGCAGTTCTGGCCGCCGTACTACAGGAAAGATGTGATTAAGCTAGAGAGGGTGCAGAAAAAATTCATGAGGATGTTGCCTGGTTTGGAGGGGTTGAGTTATAAAGAGAGATTGGATAGACTGGGTCTGTTTTCTCTGGAGCGAAGGAGGCTGAGAGGGGACATGATAGAGGCATATAAAATTATGAGAGGCATAGATAGGGTAGATAGCCAGAGTCTGTTCCCCATGGTAGGGATGACTAAAACTAGAGGGCATAGATTTAAGGTGAGAGGGAGGAGGTTTAAAGGGGATCAAAGGGGCAAATTTTTCACACAAAGAATAGTGGGTATCTGGAATGAGCTGCCAGAGGAGGTGGTGGAGGCATGAACAGTAGCAACATTTAAGAGGCATCTGGACAGGTACTTGAATGAGCAAAGCATAGAGGGATATGGAATTAATATAGGCAGGTGGGATTAGTATAGATAGGCATTATGGTCGCAATGGACACGGTGGGCCAAAGGGCCTGTTTCTATGATGTACGACTATAACAAAAAGGTCTTAGAAAGGAGATTTACTAGACTGGTATCAGGAATGAGGGACTTCAGTTATGCAGAGATTACTGGAGCTGAGGTTGTTCGCCTTACAGCAGTTTAAGGGGAGATTTAATGGAGGTGTTTAAAATCATGAAAGGGTTTTGATAGAGTAAATAAGGAGACTGAATTTTACTTTGCTTGCTGCCTCAAACCAAAAGGCATCATGGAAGGACGCTTGGAAAATCTCTAGACTTCGACTAGAGATGGCTTTGCAAGCTGCATAAAAGAGAAGGCCGTCTATACACATGCCAAGTTAATGTCCAATTGTGTTCAACATGTAGAAATGCAGCTTAAAATATAGGGATAAAGGTTCAGAAAAAATATTCTACAGGTTGTCCTAAGGTTTCTGCTGTATTGGTTGAAGTGTAGTTTATGTGTGGCTACGTTTGATGTACAGTAATGTCATCCAGTCTTCTCATTGGTGCTGTAAACAAAATAGGTGAGATACCATGAATCTTCAAATATAATACAATTTTCTTCCAAATATTATCCCAAAGTAGGGGCTGAATATTAAACACCGATACTAAAAGGAACATCATTTTCAACAAGCAAGACCAGAAAACATGGTGAGAAACAATCTTGCTTAGCTAGAAAAACAAGGAAGTCCACAAAGAGTTAATAAACCAAGAGGTGACCAACACTACTCATTACTGTAACTAATAATTACATTGACTGTCTGCAAAGACCTCCGTTGTTCCCATTTCTTTAATTACAATGTACCCAACATACATATAAACAACACTAAGGACTGGATTTAGTTCTCCCCCAGGCATCAGGGTCCATGGCAGTGTGGGGGCCTGAAGATGCCTCCGGGAGAGGGCTGCCACACACCCTGACGCTGGGAGGGCTCGACCCAATATTACCGGCAGCAGCGAGACCTTGTGGCAGCCCGCATCGCTCTGCGATGGGACACTCATTACCATATTTAAATAAATTAAAATGAATGCATTAATGATACTTACGTTGTTGCCTGAGTTCCCGCTCCGATCTTCGGCATGGCGGCCAGCACTCCCGCGTGTTCGGATCCCCGTCCAAGGAATTGAGGTGCCACACTGGTAGGGAGGGGGGGAGGAGGTAAGTTTCTCAATGCCGGTGGGGTTGAGGGGCAACAGGGTCAAAGTTGCATCATTGGTGTAGGGGATGGTGGAAAGGGTTATAGTTTAAAGTTTATTCCGTTTCGGGGGATGATCACGTGGACAAGGTAAGTGTTTTTTGCGGGGGGAGGGCAAAGAATTAATTGAATTGTTATTGGGAGGGTAGGAGAGGGGCAGAAGACATGGCTTTTTTTTCATTTACTTGCACTTTAAATATTTACATTTCCTGGTAGGGCTCAAAACCCTTTAAAAATTGCGTCAGTGCCTGCGCATAGGCAGCTGACGCCATTGCCGGGGATGGACAGCCAGCCCTCTCCATGTGATGGGGTGGGTGGCCCGCCCTAGCTATTATATTGAGCCACCACACGGAAGATTGCGGTGGCTCCACGACATGCGACCCCCACTGGCGGGCTGCTGTTCTCTTTGCCCACCGCCTACGTAAGATTCAGTCCGAAGAGTTGTATTGCTACAATGGGGATGAAACATCACCACTGATACATCATTGTGTAAAGGGCTAGCCTGGAAAAATACCAAATCTTCTTATTTGTGATTGCATAAAGTACCAAGATGCTGCCTGTGGGCTTGGAAAGTGGGCTGATTGAAAAGAAGGGATGTGTCAAATCTTATGGTCTAGTTTCAGCATAAACCTCCTACTCCTCTTCAACGCTACAGCTGACAGCATGTGTGAGAGGCAGAAAAATAGCAATCTGCAACGTTTTGAAACATGGCTATACAAATAAAAGTGAGAAAAAGGCAGCAGCTGCCAACTTTGAAAAGAAGAATTATATGTATAAAAAACACACATGGATTTAATAGTTGATTCTTTGTTTGAATCCGAATCGAATTTTAATCATTGAATTTATATTTTATGAATTTGACCTGAAAGACTTCGCAAAAAATGGAGATTCACGAAATTTCTACTACAGAACAACACAAAGGCTAAAGAACTAAATAAGATGCAAGCAAATAGAGGTGGCAATGGACTTGGTTTGCCCATATTTTGGGCATGTTATGAGTGCCCAACTTTTTATTGGCCATCTCTATATATATATATATCTACAGCAAGTGTATCACTGGCCATTTTTAGGCATCCCTTCGCCATCCTAGATGCTTTAAAATGAGCGTTCATCCAATTAAAAGATTTAAATCAGGGCATTTTGTCTGTGTCAATGCCTGATTTACTAATTTTTAAGCCTGCTCAGCAAATCAGGGAACTGCCAGGAAGTAGGCTGCAGAAGCTCTAGTTAGAAGGATCTATACCTCCATTAAGTTTCTGGTTAGTCATCTGAAGAAGTTAGGGGGCTTGTGGGCCTTTTTTTGGCAGTTTTGGCCGCAGTTGCTGTGTTTAATCATTTCTCAGAGGAATGTTTTGGAGTTGCAGGACTCTGAATTTGCTTGGCCTTTGGGATGGATATTTTTCTGGGCCTACTATGGGGGATGGAAGGTGAGGGGCAGCAACAGCAAGGAAGCATGCACAGACCCAGAGATGTTGGTGGAAGCAGACGAAGGAAGTGAGGACGCAGGAAACCCTGTAAGTATTTAAGCTCCACATTTTCTACCTCAAACTGACTGAGGAATAATATATGGGGTACCTATGCTTCATCTACTTCACCATGGAGCTGTGTCATCTGTTGCAGCAACTAGAGACCCACATCGGGGCACAGACAGCAGTACCTGAGGGCTATGCCACAGGAAAATTGCAGGCTTCAATAGTTGACATAAGTGGCATCACCCAGTTGCTGTCCACTGCTACATCAGGGATGTGACAGAAATTCTTTACTCCAAGAGGAATTAATTAATCTCCTTCCCCATTGGGATAGCAAACCAAGAGGAAAGGGCGATGAGCTTTGCCAACAGAGCAGGCTTCCCAAGGCATCATCAACTGAACACACATTGCTTTGTGTGCTCCATGTGAAACGCATTAAGCCCAGTTTCCTAGCACTAGTGATGCCATTATCTTGCCAATTGTCAATACTCCCGTCTCCTCCACCCAGACCATTGGGCCAGAGGATGGTTGCTTGTGGACAAAGGAAATTCTCTGGCTCATTATTTCTGTTGGGGACCCAGGTATAGATTCGGAGGAGTTCTACTGTTACAGCCATACCTCCACCAGAGCTCCCAGAGAACAGACCAATGGTCTTCTGAAGCAGAGGTTCGGCTACCTGGACCAAGTTGGTGGCGCTATGCTATCCAACCCCAACAGTCTCAAAACTTGTTGATGTCTGTTGCATCCTCCATAACTTTGGCCTGCAAAGAGACCAACCCTGAGAGACACTTGGGGAGGAAGAAGTGCAGAAGCAGGAGTAGAAAGCACAGCATGCTGATAAAAAGCAAGGGCTAGAAATACCACCAGATGGAGATCTGAGGGAACAAAACATCAAGCAAACATTGGCTTGGATCATTCTTCCACTCCCTTCTATATCTCAATGTACTAACACTCCCTCCTCCCTTCTCTCCAAGGTCCTGATTACACCAGCCTTGTGCAAAGACCTGCAGCCTAACTTCTGTGCTTATTTGACTATTGTGGTACTTGTATAAGGTAGTTCCCCTGTGGCCACAGCTTGGGAGATGGAAACTGCTGAAATTCCACTGAGGGCAAAGGATGCCCATGGTAGTGACCTCTAAGAGCTCAGGCCACAGGGGGTCTGGCTGCAGACTGCTACATCATGTGGTAGATGCAGAGCTGGCTGGCAGGAACCACCAAGGGCACTGGTTGAGAGGTTGTCAGGTGAGTAGGTATGCTGTCCTCTTTCAGGAGGATAGCATATATCTCTCCTGTGGCACCAATGCAACTGTCATGGGGATGAGCTTCAGTAGTCTCAAATTTCAGCTTGAGAAGAAAATGCAGGAGTTATGTGACACTTCCAACCTCTCCTCCAGGCATTGACAAGCTTGGTGTATAGTGTCCAGTCTTCTTCTGTATGCTGCACCCTCAAATTCTTCATCTTTGTCTTCTGCAGCAGGGCTAGGATATGAGCCCTCCCTCTGGCAGGATGGTTCCCAGGCATTCCGATTTTGATACCCTTGCTCCTTTGCACTAATGCTCAGTGTATCTCCCAGTGCTGACTCTCTTAGCCTACTCCCTGAATTACGCGGGGCGCCAATCTTTGGGCTGGTGCCTGCAAGGGTAAGGTCAAGTGATGCCTCCTCTTCTTCTGCTCCAAGACCTTGTTGAGCATATGAACCTGAAATGGAGGATAGACAAGGGTTAGATATTATTGCCAAGCTTAGACAGAGACAAATGAATGAATTCTCACTTTGTCGTGCACAGTGTGTAGGGTGGAATTGCAATGAGAAAGGAAGAAGAGAGTAAGATGTGCAGAAACCCTGCGGGGTGTATTCCTCAGTCATGCCTGTTGTCATGGGTCTGACATGCCCAATGTCCACATTGCCATGCACTTCGTTCAGTGGGGACAGGGCATAGATATATGCTCTCCCTCCTCCTGTGCGTGACTGCTCACTGGTAATATGCACCAGCTTGTCCTGCAAGAAAGGAGAGTGTTAGTCGAAGTTTAGTGTGATGCTTTGAGAATGTGCATGTCTGGGTGGAATAGTGTGGATGTCATGCAAAAGATGACAGAGGCATGGGGAAGTCATTGTGAGGAAAGAAGCTGGTGCAGAGTGTGCCAATCGCAGCAAAAGGAGGTAGAGTGAAGTGAGCTGCTGTGACTGGAGGAGAGTGAAGGGAAGCAGGGGAGGGAGACTTGTGATACTGAGGCTACAAGGACGAGCACCTCCTTCCTTCTACTGAGCCAGTGCATCAGGACCTCCAATGTAGTATCTGAGTAAATAGGAGCCCTAGCAGCACCAGCTATTCCTGCCAACTGTTGTAAAGGGAAGTCCAATTGGCTGCAGCTACAGAGCACTTCTGCTGTTTATTTATTCATTAGAACTGAACAATCATCGAACTGAAACTTTAAATCTGGTTCTTTCTCCACAAATGCTACCAGACCTACTGAATATTTCCAGCATTTTCTGCATTATTTTCGCCCAAAATATACTTTATTCATAAAAATCTGTAATAAATGCATTACAAAAAAGTTCAAAACAGCACCAAGTTGACATTCCAAAAAGTGCAAAGCAAATCAGTTTTCTTCAATACAGGAGTGAGTTGCCTCACAACCCTTCCATTCCATTTTACCTGCCAGGTACATTTTACAGCGAAACCATATCTGGTGTATACAGCCCGTGGGGTTTCCCATGGGTCCAGCCGCTGAGTTCACTTTGGCGGGAGGATCTTACACAGTGCTCTTTCCCCATTGATCCTTTGCAGCGACTGCCCCAAAGCTTTAGTGCGTCCCTCAGCATGTAGTCTTGGACCTTGTCTGCAACACTCGGTCATGGACAACTCTTTGCGCTGGAAGACCAGCAAGTTTCGGGCAGACCAAAGAGCATCTTTCACCCGATTGATGGTCCTCCAGCAGCAGTTGATGTTTATCGCAGTGTGCATCACTGGGAACAGCCCATAGAGCACAGACTCCTGTGTTACAGAGCTGTTTGGGATGAACCTTGACAGAAACTACTGCATCTCTTTCCACACCTGCTTTGCAAAGACACATTCCAGAAGGAGGTGGGCAACTGTCTCTTCCCCACCTGGAGCCACCTCGAAGGCAGCATGTGGAGGGGGGAGACTCTCGGCATGCAAGAAGGATCTGACGGGGAGGGCCCTTCTCACCACCAGCCAAGCTACATCTCAGTGCTTGTTTGAAAGTTCTGGTGATGAGGCATTCTGCCAAATGACTTTGGCAGTCTGCTCGGGGAACCATCCAACAGGATCCACCGTCTCCTTTTCCCATAGGGCCTTGAGGACATTCTGTGCATCAACTGCCTGATGGATTGGTGGTCAAAGACGTTTTCCCACAGAAACTTTCCCACAAAGGACAGTACGGCACGGTCCAGCTGGATGGAGCGTTCCGTGGCAATGCGATCAGGTCCATCCTTCGCAACACCGGGGACAGATAGGACCTCAGCACGTAGTGACACAAGGTGTCTGCGTACTGGGGCTCTAAGCACAGCTTGGTGCAGCTGCACACAAAGGTGGTCATCAGGATGTGGGCGGCATTGGGTACATTTTTCCCACCCTTATCCAGAGGTTTGAACATTGTGTCCCTCCGGACCCGGTCCATTTTGGATCTCCAGATAAAGCGGAAAATGGCTCGGGTGACTGCCATGGCACAGGAGTGGAGTATGGGCCAGACCTGCACCACATAGAGCAATAACGTGAGCGCCTCGCACCTGATGACCAGGTTCTTACCCACAATGGAGAGAGATCGCGACTCCCACATGCTCAGTTTATGGTGTACCCTGGCTATTCGCTTCTTCCAGGTTTTGTTGTACGCCCCAGCCCTTCTGAACCATATCCCCAGCATCTTCAGATAGTCTGACCTGATGGTGAAGGGGACAAAGAATCGGTCAGCACAGTTCCCAAAGAATAAGGCCTCACTCTTGCTGTGGTTGACTTTGGCTACCGAGGCCAGTTCGAACTGGTCGCAGATGCTCATCAGTCTGCGAATGGACAGCGGATCCGATCAGAAGACGGCGACGTCATTCATGTACAGGGAGGTTTCTACCTGAGTGCCTCCACTGCCTGGGATTGTCATCCCTCTTATGCTCGCAACCTTCCTAATAGACTCAGCAAAGGGTTCAATATAGCAAACAAACAAGACAGGGAGAGAGGACAGCCCTGTCTGACTCCAGATTGGATCGGGAAACTTTCTGATTCCCACCCATTGATTGAGACTGCGCTACTGATGTTTGTGTAGAGCAGTTTGATCCAATTGCAGATTCCCTCCCGAAACCCCATTTTGGAAAGCACGTCCAACATGTAGGTGTACGATATCCTGTCAAAAGCCTTTGCCTAGTCTAAGCTGATGAGGCAGGTGTCCATCCTCCTATCCCGTACATAGGCAGTCGTGTCCCTGAGTAGCGCAAGATTATCAGAGATCTTCCTGCTGGGTACAGTACAGGTCTGGTCAGGGTGAATCACCAACTCCAGAGCAGACTTGACCCAACTGGCGATGACTTTGGACAGAATCTTGTAATCAACATTAAGCAGTGAGATGGGCCACCAATTTCTGATTCCCGCCTTCTCCCCCTTCCGCTTGTAGATGAGGGTGAAGATGTCTTTCCTCATGGATTCTGACTGCCTCTGGCCAGAAGCATACTCTCGTACACTTCCAGCAGGTCTGGGCCAATCCAGTCCCACAGAGCCAAATCCAACTCAACCGGTAAGCCGGTGGGGTATGGGCCAGACCTGCGCTGTCGCTTCTGGAAGTTTTACTCGTTTTGAAGGACCTGACGGCGTTTGTCAGCTCATCCAGAGTTAGTGGTTTGTCCAGATTCTCCCTCATGCTGTCATCTAAGACCTCCATTATAGATGACAGGAAGGACTGGAAGCCGTGCTGTCCGTGGGCTTCACGTCGTACAGCCCAGCATAAAAGGATTTGCTGATCCTTAATATGTTGGACTGCGAAAATGTTACCGAGCCAACCATTTCCTCAGGCTGCTGATCACAGAGCTCTCTCTGTGTTCCTTTTGAAAGAAATAATGTGAGCACATCTCATCCTGCTCAACGGAGTGGACTCTGGACCGGAAGATGATCTTGGAGGCCTCCGTGACAAAGAGCGAGGCCTGCTGGCTCTTCACCTCTTGGAGATCCTCCATGACCTCGATCCCCGTCGACTGAAGATGGAGCAGATTTTGCATTCTTTTCTGGAGTCGGGACATTTCCCTGTCGCTCTCTCGCCCTCTGAACACCTTTGAAGATGTTCTCCTTGATCGCCTCCCACCAGTGAACTGGAGACTCAAAGAGGGGTTTTACAGTTCTCCAACCTTTGTAATCCCTTTTGAGTTCCTCAATGTTCTCTGGGGTTAGCAGTGTAGCATTGAGCTTCCTTGTCCCCCGCCAACCCGCTGGTCATCCTGTAAGTGACAGTCGGTTAGTAAGAGGCAATGGTCAGAGAAGAACACAGGCTTGATGTCATGGATCTGACTGTAACAGCATGGGTCACAAACAGGAAGTGAATCCTGGAACGGGCAGACCTGTCTCATCTTGACCAGTTGTACCTGCACAGTGCTTTGTCTGTAGGTTTGCTGAAGATGTCGTGCAGCTTGGCATCTTTCACTGTTTCCATTAGGAATCTGGATGTAGTGTCCAGTTTGCTGTTGTCACTGTCGGATCGTCCAGCTGCATTGATGATGCAGTTGAAGTCACCACCTAGAATGACTGGCCTGCTTTTTTTAAATTTCCAAAATATACTTTATCCATAATAATCTGTAAAAATTCCATTCCTAAACAGTTTAAAACCACATCAAGTCAAAAAATACAAACAGTGCAAAGGTGATAAGTTTCCTTCTATACAATCATGAGTTGCCTCACAACCCTTCCATTTCATTGTCATGCCATATACATTTTCACATTTACAGCACACAAAATTTCTCCGATACAGTTCGAGGGGTTTCCCATGGATCCAGCCCCTCAGTTCAGCTTGGTGGGGGGACCTTACACTGTGGTCTTTCCCCATTGAGCCTTTGCTGCGGCTGCCCCAAGCTTTAGTGCGTCCCTCAGCACGTAGTCCTGGACCTTGGAATGTGCCAGTCTGCAACATTCGGTGGTGGACAACTCTTTGCGCTGGAAGACCAGCAAGTTTCGGGCAGACCAAAGGGCGTCTTTCACCGAATTGATAGTCCTCCAGCAGCAGTTGATGTTTGTCTCGGTGTGCGTCCCTGGGAACAGCCCGTAGAGCACAGACTCCTGTGTTACAGAGCTGCTTGGGATGAACCTCGACAAAAACAACTGCATCTCTTTCCACACCTGCTTTGCAAAGACACATTCCAGGAGGAGGTGGGCCACAGTCTCTTCCTCACCACTGCCACCGCGGGGCATTGCGCGGAGGGGGTGAGACTCTCGGCGTGCATGAAGGATCTGACGGGGAGGGCCCTTCTCACCACCAGCCAAGCTACATCTTGGTGCTTGTTTGAAAGTTCTGGTGATGAGGCATTCCGCGAAATGACTTTGACGGTCTGCTTGGGGAACCATCCGACAGGATCCACCGTCTCCTTTTCCCGTAGGGCCTTGAGGATATTCCGTGCAGACCACTGCCTGATGGACCGGTGGTCAAAGGTGTTTTCCCGCAGAAACTGCTCCATGAAGGATAGGTGGTACGGCACGGTCCAACTGCATGGAGCGTTCCGCGGCAAAGTGACCAGGCCCATCCTTCGCAACACCAGGGACAGATAGAACCTCAGCACGTAGTGACACTTGGAGTCTGCGTACTGGAGGTCTACACACAGCTTGATGCAGCCGCACACGAAGGTGGTCATCAGGATGAGGGCTACGTTGGGTACATTTTTCCCGCCCTTATCCAGAGATTTGAACATCGTGTCCCTCCGGGCCCGGTCCATTTTATATCCCCAGATGAAGCGGAAAATGGCTCGGGTGACTGCCACAGCACAGGAGTGGGGTATGGGCCAGACCTGCGCCACGTACAGCAACAACGTGAGCGCCTTGCACCCGATGACCAGGTTCGTACCCACAATGGAGAGAGATCGCTGCCCCCACATGCTCAACTTTTGTTGTACCTTGGCTACTCGCTCCTCCCAGGTTTTGGTGCACGCCCCGGCCCTTCCGAACCATATCCCCAGCACCTTCAGGTAATCTGACCTGACGGTGAAGGGAACAAAGGATCGGTCAGCCCAGTTCCCAAAGAACATGGCCTCGCTCTTGCCGTGGTTAACTTTGGCTCCCGAGGCCAGTTCGAACTGGTCGCAGATGCTCATCAGTCTGCGCACGGACAGCGGATCCGAGCAGAAGACGGTGACGTCATCCATGTTCAGGGAGGTTTTAACCTGAGTGCCTCCGCTGCCTGCGATTGTCACCCCTCTTATGCTCGCATCCTTCCTAATAGACTCAGCAAAGGGTTCAATACAGCAAACAAACAAGACCGGGGAGAGAGGACAGCTCTGTCTGACTCCAGATTTGATCGGGAAACTTTCCGATTCCCACCCATTGATTGACACTGCGCTACTGATGTTTGTGTAGAGCAGTTGGATCCAATTGCAGATTCCCTCCCCAAACCCCATTTTGGAAAGCACGTCCATCATGTAGGTGTGCGATATCCTGTCAAAAGCCTTCTCCTGGTCCAAGCTAATGAGGCAGGTGTCCACCCTCCTGTCCCGTACGTAGGCGATCGTATCCCTGAGTAGCGCAAGACTATCAGAGATCTTCCTGCCGGGTACAATACAGGTCTGATCGGGGTGGATCACCAACTCCAGAGCAGACTTGACTCGACTGGCTATGACTTTGGACAGAATCTTGTAGTCAACATTAAGCAGTGAGATGGGCCGCCAATTTCTGATTTCTGCCCTCTCCCCCTTCTGCTTGTAAATGAGGGTGATGATGCCTTTCCTCGTGGATTCTGACATGCTGCCAGCCAGGAGCATACTCTCGTATACTTCCAGCAGGTCCGGGCCGACCCAGTCCCACAGGGCCGAGTACAACTCGACCGGTAAGCCGTTGCTTCTGGGGGTTTTACTCGTCTCGAAGGACTCGACGGCCTTTGTCAGCTCGTCCAGAGTTAGCGGCTTGTCCAGTCTCTCCCTCCTGCTGTCATCTAAGACCTCTGTGATAGATGACAGGAAGGACTGGGAGGCTCTGCTGTCTGTGGGCTTCACGTCATACACCCCAGCATAAAAGGATTTGCTGATCCTTAGTATGTCGGACTGCGAAGACGTTACCGAGCCATCTTCTTCCTTCAGGCTGCTGATAACAGAGCTCTCTCTGTGTACCTTTTGGAAGAAGTAACGCGAGCACGTCCCATCCTGCTCGATGGAGCGGACTCTGGACCGGAAGATGATCTTGGAGGCCTCCTTGGCAAAGAGCGAGGCCTGCTAGCTCTTCATCTCTTGGAGGTCCTCCTTGACCTCGATCCCAATTGACTGCAACTGGAGCAGATTTTGCATACTTTTCTGGAGTCGGGACATTTCCCTCTGTCTCTCTCTCGCCCTCTGAACACCTTTGTGGATGAAGAACCTCTTGATGTTCTCCTTAATCGCTTCCCACCAGTGAACGGGAGACTCAAAGAGGGGTTTCACGGTCCTCCAACCTTTGTAATCCCTTTTGAGTTCCTCAACGATCTCTGGGGTCAGCAGTGTAGCATTGAGCTTCCATGCCCCTCTGCCAACCCGCTGGTCGTCCTGTAAGTGACAGTCGGCCAGTAAGAGGCAGTGGTCGGAGAAGACGTCGGTGGATCCGACCGTGACGGGACGGGACACAAACAGGAAGTCAATCCGTGAACGGGCAGACCTGTCCGATCTTGACCGTGTGTATCTGCGCTGCGCTCCGTCTGCAGGTTTGCTGAAGACGTCGTGCAGTTTGGCATCTTTAACTGTTTCTATTAGGAATCTGGATGTAGCGTCCAGTTTGCTGTCGTCACTGCCAGATCGTCCAGCCGCATCGATGATGCAGTTGAAGTCACCGCCTAGGATGACCGGCCTGGACATCACCAGCAGCAGTGGGAGCTGCTGGAAGATGGTCAGCCACTCGCTGCGTTGTACCGGGGCGTACATGTTGATCAACCGGAGCGGAGCGTTGTTGTACATTAAGTCTGCTACGAGGAGGCAAACGTCCACCACCTCCTTAACTTCGGAGATGGTGAAGTTACCTCCCCACAGCAGAATACCCAGGCCGGAGGAACGGCAATCATTACCCCCCGAACAGATCGATGGCCCGTGGGACCACCATCGCGACCACTGCCTGTAGGTGCTGAGGTGTGGTATTCCACACTCCTGCAGAAACAGTAGGTCGGCTTTGACCTTGGCGAGGTAATCCAAGGTTGAAACACATCGCGTAGTAGATTTAATGCTACGCACATTAATGGAAGCAATTCTTACACCCATTTTTAAAAAGTTAGTTGTTGCTTCCCATACCATTTGTCCTTGCTAGTCCCAGTCCTTCGGGATGTTCCTGCATACCCATCGTGTGAGCAAGCTGTTTCACAATAGTTGGGCTCAGAAACCCCTCCTGCTTTTTCACGCAGGGGTTGTTCCGCTGGGATGACATCGGGGGGGGTCTTGTAGGCAGCAAAGATTGGGTTATCCTCTGCTGCTTCCATCTGTTCCTCCTCGAAAACATCACTGCTCCCGGCTTCCCGGAGCTGAGGTGCGTCAGACTTGTCTTTGCTCTCGGTGTCCCGGAGCTGAGATGCATTGGCCATGTCGTTACATGTGGCGCTTTGGGGTTGGGGCACGCTGGGCCCATCACAGCTTCCAGTGCCCGGGGGCTGGGATGCTTTATCTTCCATCTCCTTGGAGTTCTGCCACCTCTTTTGAAGGGGCTGTCGTTCCAGCATTCCCCCGTCCAGTGAAGAGGAGTTGTTGCAGTCTGATTCAGAAGGTAGCCTCCTCTTGCCACTGGTTTGGGTGGTGGCCTGTTCTGCTTTTGGATGTTTTTTTCTTTGTGGTTTTCCTTTGTACCACTTGCCACTGACCTGTTTGTCAATCTGCTGCCTCCTCCTCCATTGATTCTGTCTGTGGAGGAGGAGTTTCCGAGTGCAGGGTAGGTGCTGGGTCGCTGGTTTCAGCTGCCTCCCCTTCCTTCTCCTTCTCAGGTTGAAGTTCCTCACTGCGGAGAAGGTTGCTGGCCTCCTTTCGAACACCGGATGCCTTCGTCGAACCTTCTCCCGGCCTTTCCTTGGACCTTGCCGCCTGAGCATAACTGAGGCAGCGTTTGGGGCAGGTTTTGTAGAGATGGCCTGCCGCACCGCACAAGTTGCAACACTTAGTCTGCTTACAGTCCTTGGTCTGATGGCCTTCCTCCTTGCAGTTCTTGCAAACAACCGTGCTGCAGTTGGCCGCCATGTGACCAGATTTGCCACAGGTGCAGCAAACTCTGGGCTGCCCAGCGTAGACCAAGAAGCCTCGACTTCCCCCGATAGCGAAGCTGGAGGGAGGGTGGATGATGGCTCCACTGGGATCGACCTTCAAGGCCACCTTGACCTGCCGCTTGCTGGTCCAAATCCCAAAGGGGTCCTTGATATCAGTGCTGCTGCCGGCCACCTCGACGTACCTGGCGAAAAAGGTGAGTACATCCACCACTGGAACATGGGGGTTGTAGAGATGAATGGTCACCACCCGGTCCCATTGTGACGGAAGCAGGAAGAGCGGCTCCGCTGTGTGGATCGACAGTGGCGCCCTTTCTCCTTGAACGCCTTCAGGAACTTGATGCATCCCGTCATGTTCCGGAACGTCACATCGAAGTATCCACTGCTGGGGAAATCCTGCAGGCAGAAGACGTCCGTCGCTTGAAATCCGCAGCAATCAAGGAGAACTTTATTGTTGAAGGTGCGATCGACCGGTACATCTCCTTCCTTGTCCTTCACGACCACCCGAACGGTGTTGCACACTCCCTGGCCCGAAGCTCGAAGATTGGTTATAGCCATTTTACTCAAAGCTTCCCCAGGATCCTGCATTTCCCTCAAAACAAAGGTGGCTGCTTTAGAGAAAAATGTCAAGGAAAGTAAAGAGGTTTGCTGCCAATGCTGCCATTCTCCCTTCTTAATGAGTGCGACTAACAGCTTTATCAAAGTGAGAGCCAGTTATCTAATCTTGATGGGATTGTCTATCCAAGCAGATTCAGATGTCAACCAAACAGTTTCACACTGGACTTATTGTTATACTGAACTTACATTGTTGGCTGGCGGGCAGCCATAAAGACAGGGCTAAATTGTGGCGAGTCGAAGAGACTTAGTAGTTGGCAGGAAAAAAGACAGAGGCGCAAGGGGAGAGCCAACTGTCCAACAGCCCCAACAAACAAATTTCTCTGCAGCACCTGTGGAAGAGCCTGTTACTCCAGAATTGGCCTTTATAGCCACTCCAGGCGCTGCTTCACAAACCACTGACCACCTCCAGGCGCGTATCCATTGTCTCTCGAGATAAGGAGGCCCAAAAGAAAAAAAAAGAACATTGTTTTAGGTGAAGTATAATAAAATGGTAATGAGGATCTTTCTGAACAATCACATAGGCTAGAAAATATAGACCACCTTACTAGTCGCTGAAAAAGAATTTTCAATTACTATCCTTATGTGCACACACAACTGACGGCACAGAAGTACTCAATCTACTTTTCTATTTTCAGTTAGCAGAGTGTTTTACATTTAATTCCATTAGAGCTGGTAATATATACATTATTGTGCAACCTGAGAGCCCTTCTAGAAAATTACATCTCAAACAAGACTGTCTGTTTATTTATTTGTATTACAGAGGCCAGTTGCTGTAAATGGCGGTGCTATACAATTTATAAAACTTTTTACCATGAGAAGGACATCATGGAGTTCATAGGGTTGGATATCCAATAAGATTTGGTGGCTGTTGAAGTTACTGGAGTCAACACTTCAGCTTCGTGCAATGACAATAACATATATTCAATGTGGAAATAATTACCAACTTCAAAGCACTGTTTGTACTCCATCGAATGTACTTTTCAATACTATTATGCATAATAGAGCCCATATGCTCAGCCTGTGCTATTTTATTTTTAGATACTACAAGCCCAGGAAGGTGCTGCTAGTATTGTCAGGCCATCATACACAACAACTTGAATTTAACAGAGTAAAACATTTCAAAGCACCTCACAGAGGCACAATCAGACAAAATTTGACACTGAGCCAAAGAAAGAGTTGTTATGACATTTGACCAAAGAGATAGAGTTTAAAGAGTGAATTAAAGGAGAGACATGTACAGAAGCAGGAAAGCTTAGGGAGGGAATTCCAGTGCTTAGGTACTTGTCAGCTAAAGGCACGGCCACCAATGGTGCAGCAAATTACATTGGGCAAGAGGTCAGAACTGGTGGAGGTCAGAGTTCTCAGAAGGTTGTACGATTGGAGGAGGTTACAGAGATAGGGAAGGGTGGGGGCATGGAGCAATTTGAACACAAGGATGAGAATTTTAAAATCGAGGCATTGCAGACCTGGAGCCAATGTAGGCCAGCAAGGGTGATGAGTGAATAGGACTTGGAACAAGCTAAGGCAGCAGAGTTTGGATGAGCTCAAGTTTGTGGTGGGTGGAAGATAGGAGGCGGGCCAGGAGTGCATTGTAATAGTTGAGTCTGAAAGTAACAAAGACATGGATGAAGGTTTCAGCAGAAAATAGGCTGATGCGGGGCAGAGGCAGGTGATGTTACAGAGGTGGAAGTAGGTGTTCTTGGTGATGGAGAGGATAAGGGGTTAGAAGCATTGGCTCAGGGTCAAATAGAAGGTCAAAGTTGTGAACAGTCGGGTTCAACCTCAGATAGTGGCCATGGAACGGGATGTATTTAGTGATTAGGGATTGGAATTTGTAGTGAGGACTGAAGACGACAGCTTTGGTCTTCCCAATATTTAATTGAGAGAAATTTCTGTTTGTCCAATAGTGAATGTGAACAAGCAGTATGCTAACACAGAGGCACTGGAGGGGTCGAGGGAGCAAGTGGTGAGGTAGAGCTGTGTGTCATCAGCATACACATGAAATTTGACATTGTGTTTCCAGATGATGTGCCAAGAGGCACCATGTAGCTGAGAAATAGGAGGGGGCCAAGGATAGATTCTTGGGGGACACCAGAGGTAACAGTGCAGGAGCAGGAAGAGAAGCCATTGCAGGTGATTTTCTGGCTAAAATTAAATGGATAAGAATGAAAACAGGTGAGCAAAGTCCCATCCAGCAGGACAATGGAGGAGAGGTGTTGGAGGAGGATCATGTGGTCAACCACGTCAAAGGCTGCAAACGGGTCGAGAAGGATGATGAAGGATAGTTTACCATGGCCCCAGTCCAAAGGATACACTTCTGACTTTGATTAGGACCATTTCAGTGATGTGGTAGGACAGAAATCTGATTGCAGGGGTCCAACCATGGAGCTGCAGAAAGGTTGGCCTTGGATTTTGGACATGATAACACGTTCAAGGACTTTGGAGAGGAAAGGGAGGTTGGAGATAGGTATCTTCACACTCTGTGTTACCCACATTACTTGAAGCAGAAACTGATCTATATGTACCCATCTCATAGAGAGATAGAGCACCGAAACAGGCCCTTTGGCCCAATGAGTCCACGCCGACCATCAACCACCCATATTATACTAATCCTGCATTAATCCCATTTTTTTTCCCTCTCATATCCCCCCCTTCCCTGAATTCTCCTACCTACAGTGGTTAGCACCGCAGCCTCACAGCTCCAGCGACCCGGGTTCGATTCTGGATACTGCCTGTGCGGAGTTTGCAAGTTCTCCCTGTGACCGCGTGGGTTTTCGTCGGGTGCTCCGGTTTCCTCCCACAGCCACAGACTTGCAGGTTGATAGGTAAATAGGCCATTATAAATTGCCCCTAGTATAGGTAGGTGGTAGGGGAATTGAGGAAAGGTGGGGATGGGGTAGGAATATGGGATTAATGTAGGATTAGAATAAATGGGTGGTTGATGGTCGGCACAGACTCGGTGGGCTGAAGGGCCTGTTTCAGTGCTGTATCTCTAAATAAAATAAAATACACTAGGGGCAATTTTTACAATGGCCAATTTACCTATCAACCCACAAATCTTTGGTATGTGGGAGGAAAACAGAGGATCTGGAGAAAACCCACACGATCACAGGGAAAAACTTGCAAACTCCACACAGGCAGCACTTAGAACTGAACCTGGGTTACTGGAGCTGTGAGGTTGCAGTGCTAACCACTGCACCATTGTACCTACACCAGATCTCAGTGATTGATTAGTCTTCCTATTTGTTGATATAAAACAATCCAACTAATTTATGTCAGGATAGACAGAGGCTGCAGTCCTACTCTGTGTACAAGAGGGTTCTAGATGCAGGAGTCAAACACTTAAAAAGTTTATTGATTATTATAGCAACATACTCACAGATAATATCCCAGAATGCCTGGCAATGCTTTGCTGTAGAAAATCAAATGTTCTGCAGGCCCTTAGCCTTAGGGGCTTAATACAAAATGAATTCCTCATTGGCTCTCGCATCCTTAACAGTTTACATAGATTTGATGACTGTTTGCAGGAGACTCATACTATATATAGCAGTTTGAAGATAATATAAAAGTGGCCTCAGTGCCAGAACTAACGGTGTTATGCAGAATAAATTAAACAACACAAATAGGTCTGCGTTTCTGTGGAAGGGATAAGGAAGCTGGTTTTAGCATTGTATATGAAGAGAAGAGGTGCATGGACATCGCTGTTCCACATTCCAAACTTCAGAAATGCAAAAGTGCCTTCAGAGAAGCTATACTGGGAAACCTGTGAGCAACAGGGGCCCCAGAGCCTAAGACCAATTCCAACAATCCTGACCAGCAAGTGATTGTTAACCTGATTTAAGGGTGCTGTCAGGAAAAAGTGTTCAACAAACAGGTGAAGCACTAATATAAATATTCTGTACAGACATTACTCATTCATGGGATGTGAGCCCATCCCTAACTGTCCTTGAGAAGGTCATGATGAGCCACCTTCTTGAGCTGCTACAGTTTATGTAGATCAATCCTGCATGAGTGCAATTCCAACAACACTCAGGAAGCTCGACACCATCCAGGACGAAGCGGCCCACTTGATCGGCACTTCATCCCCCGACCTTAAACATTCACTCCCTCCACACTGTGACAGCAGTGTGTACCATTCACAAGATGCACTCAAGTAACTTGCCAAGGCTCCTTTGACAACACCTTCCAAAACCCGTAACTTCTACGAGCTAGAAGAACAAGGGCAGCAGGTTCATAGGAACAACACCACCTCCACGTTCCCCTCCAAGTCACACACTATCCTGACTTGGAATTTAATCACTATTTCTTCTTTGTTACTGGGTCAAAATCCTGGAACTCCCTGCCTAACAGCACTATGGGTGCACCTACACCACATGGACTACAGTGGTACAAGAAGGCGGCTCACTACCACCTTCTCAAGAAATGAATTAAAAAAAACTTTAAAACAATTCCTCTTTAATGCCTAAGAAAAATTGACAATTTTGGAGAGTTGCTCTATCATTTTAGAATTTCTGGGATAAATAAATTGAAAGTGACAATTGATTTCCTTTTATGGGATTATTCACCACAATGATCTGCAAGCAATCTAAAATATCTCATGCAACAAATAGAAATAATCCAATGTGCAATGTAGCAGTGCAACCATATGTCCTTCTTGAAGAAATTTATTTAAAGCCAGAGTCATTGAATACATTTTGTTGCTCAACAACCATGGTTACTACATTTACTATTGATGTCACCATAATTTCTCTGAATTGTTAGTAGTTTGTGCATTTTGACAGGATCACTGGATAATTACTGTTTAGGTAAGCTGCTAATCTCAATTTAATTCATCCACTGTCAACGTAGTGCAGCATTGGAAATGGGTCTGAGAAGAGCCATAAGGCTGATCCATCTGAAATGATTGGAATTTTCCACCTCACCAGCTCTATCTTGGAGTCTCTTCTATGTGTTGATCAATCTGCTATGTGAAGAAGAATTTCCTGACATGATTCCTAAAGTTACCTTTTTGCTTTTTCGAGCCTATGTCCCTTTGTCCTGATCTCACAACGTTTTCTCTGCCCTTAACTATCTTGCATACCTCTGTAGGATTGTCTTCCTTCAAGGCTTTGAGACTCAAGTTTCTCCAAGCTTCCCTCCTAACACAAACACTGTGGACCACCCTCATTGCTCTTCCCTGCACTGCTTCCAGTGGTTGAATGTTTCCCTTGTGTCTTTGTGACAGAGACTTAATTTTTTACTTAAGATTGGCCCATCCAGAGCAATGCACAGTTTGATCATGGCTTTTGCTGACTCTGATAGTTAACTGATTTTGGCTGTTCAGCATTCTATAGGCTTTGTTGATTATTGCACTATACTGGTTGGACATATTGGCCCTGATATTTGTGGGGATGTGGTGAAGATGCAGGGGAATGTGGTAGCGTGGTGAAATCCTGGCAAGGTCGAATTTATTGACAGGATCTCATGATAATTTTTTAAAATTCCATTTGCCCGGCAGCTTGTCCTGTGGGGAGGTCCCAGGTTTATGGAAGTGGCCTCCCTGTGGCCATCCAGGGACCTTTGGAGCTCATAAATGTTCTCATAAATGTCAATGTTACTGATGGATAGGCAACGTCAAAGGCCTTCCTTCCTTTAAGAATAAAGAATAAAGAACAAAGAACAGTACAGCACAGGAACAGGCCATTCAGCCCTCCAAGCCTGCGCCGATCTTGATGCCTGCCTAAACTAAAACCTTCTGCACTTCCTGGGCCCATATCCCTCTATTCCCATCCTATTCATGTATTTGTCAAGATGCCTCTTAAACGTCGCTATCATACCTGCTTCCACCACCTCCCCCGGCAGCAAGTTCCAGGCACTCACCACCCTCTGTGTAAAGAACTTGCCTCACACATCCCCTCTAAACTTTTCCCCTCTCACCTTAAACCTATGTCCCCTAGTAACTGACTCTTCCACCCTGGGAAAAAGCTTCTGACTATCCACTCTGTCCATGCCACTCATAACTTTGTAAACCTTTATCATGTCACCCCTCCACCTCCGTCGTTCCAGTGAAAGCAATCCGAGTTTATCCAACCTCTCCTCATAGCTAATGCCCTCCAGACCAGGCAACATCCTGGTAAACCTCTTCTGTACCCTCTCCAAAGCCTCCACGTCCTTCTGGTAGTGTGGCGACCAGAATTGCACGCAATATTCTAAGTGTGGCCTAACTAAAGTTCTGTACAGCTGCAGCATGACTTGCCAATTTTTATACTCTATGCCCCGACCGATGAAGGCAAGCATGCCTTTATATTGTCTCTGGCTCTCATATATATATCTCTACAAGAGTCTATAGAATTTGTACCTGATTCAAATCTTATTCCCCTTATTTCCTTCTTTGTTGTTTTGTTGGGTTTTTTTCAATTCTTAAATCTCAATGGTTGAGAAGATAGACCTTTGGTCCAGCTATTCACTAAAGTCCATGATGTCTTTGCTGTACTGTTGTCAGCTCATACTTCCAGCAAGTTATGGTGTAAACATTTTCTGAGCTAAAGGGTGCAGGAGAAAGTCTAACTAATGGCACACACTGGTAGATGACACATGCCAGCAAAATCTGGCCCATTGTGTTACCGTGCCCCAGTTCCCCAACTTTCTGCTCTGCTGTCCTCTATTCCCAACAGCATACCTCCTCCCCTCCTACTGTACACTATTCTTTATCTTCCCTTTGCTGTGCTCTGCTCTCTAGCATCCCTATACTCTATTCTCTACTCCGCTCCTTCCCATTTGGCCACCAATCCTGAAATCACACCCCACTTGTTCTTGTAAATACAGAAATGATAATTCTGGCCAATCTCTTCAGTTTCCCCTGCCCAACCTCCACACCAACCCCTGTCAACAGCAGCAGTCTGGGTTTTTCATTGGCAGATATTACTTCTTGTGCAGTCATTAATGTTATACAATCATAGAGAGGGTCAAGACCAAGTACACTGTACAGGTAAAGTGGAGTTAAGAGGCAGGGTGCACACATGCAATTTGGTTCGCATTTATAGTTAATTAGCAAAACTCAGGGCAATTTGGAAAGCGACAGGATACAGTTGGTCAGAACCTAAGAATTTCTCTGCTGTGCAGGGTGAGCAGCTGCGAGATGCAAAACTGAGATACGACAGTGCCACTATTGGTGGCAGGGTCTAATTATAATGTGACAAGCTTACACTGGGCAGTTTCCTATGGTAAATGTGGAGATAGGTATTCATAATTGAAGACAATATATGCAGAGGCCGGCCACGATCTCAGATGCCGGAAAGGCCCCACCACATTTTACCACCGGTGGCGAGGCCTCGGTGCGTCCCCACACCACCCACCACCCCCCCCCCCCCGCCACTTGGTGGCGGAGCTTTCATCTCCATATTGTAATCAATGTCAGTAAATGTAAATGAACTTGCCTGTCCCGACAGCTGTCCCACGCTGATATTACGGCCGCCTGCCGGAACTTTCGCGCCTTCAGATGTCCACATGGACATCAGAGGTATGACACTGGTGAGGGGGGGGGAGCAGTGAAATTCTCAGGGTGAGGTGGGGGGAGCAGGGAAAACTGATTCAATTGGCTGAGGGGATGGTGGGAAGGGGTTGAAGGGCAAAGAATGCAAAGTTCGGGGTTGAAAGGTTTGGTCTGGCAAAAATGGTTTTTCAGGGGGGAGAGGGAAATAAATTTATTGGTTTATGATTTGGGGTGGGTGGAAGAGGGGCTTCGATCTGTACTTTAATGCTTTTATATAAATTAAAGATAATGGGGTCACTCTTAAAATTAAAATTGCCAGTATGCGCTTGAAGCCCTTTAGAAATGGTGCTGGCGCCTGTGCGGTGGCGCTGGATGCCATTGCCGGGAAAGGAGCAGCCATCCCGTCTACGTCATTGGGGGTAGCCGCTCCGCGCCTTCCATTTAAATGAGCCCCCGCACAAAATATCGCAGGGAACAGCAACGGCAGATCCTCATAGGCAGACCACCGAGATGAGAGCGCGCCACTGTGATTTGCAGCGTGCTCATAAAATTCAGCCCAGAGTGTGACAACAGAGTGTGAGGAAATACACATAGATGTAAGGTTTTAGTAAGCTGGTTGCTTAAAGTTTTTATACCACTATTCTTTTTATTTCCTATTACATTTTACTATTGTTTTATGATTTTTGGAGCATGATGCCAACTTATCCGTAATCAGATAACAGAACTTTTTCAGCAAAAGCTTTTTAAATCCAGACTTGAACTTATGCTATGAGATGGGTGGCACAGTGCACAGTGGTCAGCATCACAGCTCCAGCGACCCAGGTTCAGTTCTGGGTACTGCCTGTGCAGAGTTTGCGAGTTCTCCCTGTGACCGCGTGGGTTTCCGCCAGGTGCTCCAGTTTCCTCCCACAGCCAAAGACTTGCAGGTTGATAGGTAAATTGGCCATTGTAAATTGCCTCTAGTGTAGGTAGGTGGTAGGAGAATGGTGGGGATGTGGTAGGGAATATGGGGTTAATATAGGATTAGTATAAATGGGTGGTTGTTGGTCCGCACACTCAGTGGGCTGAAGGGCCTGTTTCAGTGCTGTATCTCTAAATAAAATAAGTAATGGTATATGAAATTCTTTTGTTTAGTGTCTTAGTGGAGATCAAATGTTATTTAAAATAAATGGATTCAAGGCCTTTGTGGTTACATTTATTGTATGTGATACATTGAATACTAGGTAATGATTGTTTGGAAGAGACTTCACGAGCTCCACCACTGCTATTCCACACAAATATGTGGATTGATTTAGCACAGCTGTAACAATTCTTGTATTGCTGGCATAAACACAAAGGTATGGGGTACTGATATTTGGCACTGATCTGAAAAGGTCCAGTTTTTTCACATGATTTCACATCTGCCGATGCAATTTGTGTTTGTTGTTAGGATTTAAAGCCGAGAAATTAGCAAAGGAGAACAGACAAATAAACATAAATGTGCTCAAACATATGATTTACTGCCCAGTGCTGCAGTTTCACTGATCCACAGAAGATAAAGAAGAAACAGTGCAGTGGAATGGAGCTTAAATAAGCACAACATGAAACAGAAAAGAACATAAGCTGCTGCTGTGAGAAAGTACTTGTTACCTACTATTTACAGTTTTCTGCGCAAATAAATTGTAAACTAAATTTCATGAGACGCCCCCCCCCGGCTCTACCCACTCAAATGCATGCAGCTGGCAGCTTATTGAGACGTCTTGGATGTACTGCCTGGTGGAAAATTGTGGGCAATGTGCCTGCAATTTTTCGTTAAGCTGCCCACTGCGTGCGAGGCACCATTAGAAGCAGGGATCTCACAAAATTATAGCCTGTGACTTTGAATGAAGGGTAATTTTCCTGTCTGACCTGTGTGTGAATGAGAGCCAGGTGAAGTGCACACAAAGTTAGCTGCATCTGCAGTGATCCAAATCTGTCTGTATTTGCAGGTTCAGATCATTTAAGTGCCAGATTCAGATATTTTAAAAAGACCTCCATCCCTGAACTTTTGCCCAATGTTCCTGTAAAATTTTTAACAGGGATTTAACTAGAGCTCCTGTGTGCTTCCTGCTTTGCCTCTGCAATCTTCCAATCAGAGAGTGGCTGGGTGCAAGGCCGAAAGATCACTTCTTCTGGGTACCCCTCAAAATGGGCACCTCACTGGCGATACTGAAGAAAAATGAGGCAAGATGGCTAGGGTGACCCCCCCCCCCCCCCCCCCACCACATTTATATAGTAATGCTTTGCCTAAATGCCAGGGTTTCCTGGGTGTAACTCATAGGAAAATCAACCCCATTTATCTCTTAAACCTTCATTGCTCCCATCAAAGACACAATCATATCACAAAGTCTCAGTTCACCAGTCTCTCACAAGCATTGCATAAAGAAAAATCCATATGTGAATGTAAGATCAATGGAAAGGAAAAGAAGTGCACTGTGTTTTCCATAATATCATGGATATTTCCTCCCTTTGGTGACAGCTGTGGCATAGTGGGTAGCATGCTTGCTTCTGAGTCAGATGGTTGTGGGTTTAGCTCCCACTCCAGAGGTTTAAGCATTTAACTCAGGCTGACATTCCAACTGCTGAAGGAGTGCTGCTCTGTCAGAGGTGCTGTCTTTCGGATGAGGTGTTAAATTGAGGCCCTATCTGCCCTCTGTCATGCACATTAGAAGTGTGATGATACAATAATCATGGATTAACTGTGAAGAGTTATACAAAACAGAATTTGTCTTTAAAAACATGAACCATTATTTTAGAAAGTGACCAATGGTGCAAAATGACCACCGAAGAAAAAAGGGGATAAGCCTTTTGCATATTGTCTGACAAAGACAAAGGACAAATCTTTAAAGTTAAAAGATGTCAAGGGAATCCATCCTACATCATTCTAAAAACATTCCAGAATTGAATATCTTCTTCTGAAACAAAGGAGGTATGAAGTAGCCACATCCTGAGCCATGGTGTGATAACTATGGGGAAGAGGAGGTGAGAGGTGACATAGTTTTACCTTAAAAAAGACATCCAGAGAGAGAGAGAGAAAGACTGATCCAGAAGGTGAAGCTACTTGTAACAGCTTGAGTTACAGCCAAGCCAGGACGTACAGTACCCTGCTGAAAAAAATCCAACATCTACAGTATACATCAGAGAGAGCTAAAAGTAACCCACCATCTTCAACAGAACCTGCAATCAAGAGAGAAATCTACAATCATCTCAGGCCTGCATCCATCTAGAACTTGATTCTCAAGAGAATTCAACAGGTTTATCGTAACCTTTCCCTCCACTAAAAACCACCTTCCTCCTTCCCTTCTCTATCTGTTTCTGTGTGTGTGTGTGTGTGTGTGTGTGTGTGTGTGTGTGTGTGTGTGTGTGTGTGTGTGTGTGTGTGTAAATGCATGAGTGGATGCGGTTGTGACAATTTTGGAATAAGGCATATTAATGAATAAACTATCGACTTTCTGTTTTTAAAACCTACAAGAAAACCTGTTGCTGTCTGTTTATTTGAAAAGTAAAACACCGAGGGGCTAAACTCTAATACAAATACATTTGCTGCGGTCAGGTGGGGAGTTGAACAATGGGATCCACCCATGTCACACCACGTGGCTGTAACACTTCTTAAGTGGATGTAAAAGATCCAATGGTCACTACTTCAAAGAAGAGCAGGGGAATTCTTCCTGGTTTCCTACCAATATTTATCTCTCAACCTATATCAAACAAAAAATATAATCTGGCCATTATCATGTTGCTGTTTGTATAAGCTTGCTGTGCATTTCCTACACTACAGTAATGACCACATTTCAAACAGTACTTCATTGGCTATAAAATACCTTGGATGCCTTTAGGTTGTGAAAGGCTCTATACAAATGCAAGTCTTTCTTGTCTTTATAATTTGTTTATCAAAACCTTCAGTTTTGTCCTTGGACCAAGGAGGCGTTTGTATCATTGTCACCTGAATGCTGTTACCCATGCATTTTCTGGCTGTGGCTACACATCCTGCTCCCTTATGAAGAAAATTGAGTTAAAAGGGAAGGAAACAAATGGGCAACCTACACAAATAATGAGAAGCGGATAAGGCCATTTGTGATGGTTCTTTATTGGGCACAAAAGGAAATGCTAAAGCACACTTCATTGCCTGTCACAGGTCAAGTAACATCTATCAAGCATGCTTCCAAAGTTGGCCTTCATTAGATCAAGCTAATAAATTATTAAATGCCACCATAAATCATGGCAATCTTTTCATTAGACAAAGAGCAGAGCATAACATGATATTGCTGATTTAGTGGAACGATCATACTGTTCATGCTCTTTTCCTGTAAATTGCTACGGATCTAATCTTTAAAAAAGTAAAATTTTTCTTCAAAGCAAAAACAAACTGACAACTGATTCCTGTAAACAGAATTAAAATTATTGAAGACTTTCAGTAAAGTATATATTAGAATTTAAAAAATCATGGAAGTGCAGCTTGCATAATAAGTCCAAAAATCAATGTATGTTTTCGAATTTCTGCCATTCTTGCTTGGGTGGAGAAGGATGATGGTCGAGTTAATATTGTTAATGTGTAAAATAAATCAGCCACCCACTGGGATGCGTGAAATAATTTTGCAACTTTAAACAATTGTGTCTCTGTAATACATGAAAACTGGTTTGTCATTGAAAGTGACTTGTTTGCAAAAATAGCAGTTTTATTTCAGAGTAAGAATCTTTCAACTAATGTTACTTATTAATATTCAACATTCACAAAGCTTCTGTGGAAATCTAAAGACATATTTAGAATATGAAACTTGTTTTTAGAGGACTGAAGTTTATCCCAAAATTACCATAAGTGTCAACATTTGTTAGTGAAAAACATTTTTGTCCAGAAAAATTGTAAGAGTTAAATTCCCCAACCTAAATCTAGTAGAGTTTCTGTGGAATCTTCAAGGCGAAAATAGCATTGAGGAGTTTTTTAATGAATGTAATATGGAGGTGTTGAGACTCTTGTGACAATCAACAAGGACATTGGATGCATTGAAGCAGATTCAGAAAGAGAAGCAAGGGTGATTCTGAAATCTTGAACTCTAAGTGAGACTGACTGAGCTGACTCCTATTTCCATTATAGAAAAGGTTTGAGAAAATACATAATCCAAGCTTTTTAAAATAGTGGGAAGCATGGATAGAAGAGATGTAAGAAAACTAGTTATTTCAGGACTTGATCAGATATCCAGAGGATAGGAGTTTGAAATATGACATCTGCATGCAAGATTTGAGATTAAAATGATTTTCCCCCAGAGATTAGCAGCTCTGTAGAATCAGTACCCAGATAAAACATGTAATGTTGTGGATATTAACATTTTCAAAATAAAATCTAGACAAATGCATGATTAAGAATAGGACTGAGGATTACAAGAATGAGATGGATAAATATAACATTTTGTATATGTCATACAGGCCACCCCCCCCAACCTGCCAAGAATGAGGCATATTAATTTTGTCATATGAACATTGATTTTAAACTTGCTGGGAAGAAGAGAAGGCCTGTTACAAGGGCTGCCAGACATTTAGTTGAAAAACATTTGCATGCTAACAGACAGTGTTTGTGGAGAAAAAATGAGCATTCCCTGACACATTCAACCCACAATGGATTTTGATCACCAGACATTGAAGGTGTAAGGAAGAAGCATTCCAGAGACTGGCTAACTAACTAACTGGCTGATCCAGGGTTTTTTGAACTAGCCAAAGAATTTTTGAACTCAGGAAAGACTGTTTGCTCCTGACGTGAGAAGACCTCTACTGTCTGCTCCCATCGCTTTCTCACAAGCCTCTGGACCTACTGAGGACACTTGAACTTCAAGAGAGAAAAGTCTCCTACATTGAACAAGGTTTAAGAAGAATACTGGGCCCCAACGAAAAGCAAGACCTACCTACTATTAAGGTCTTTACAGCGAGCTCAAAGAACAGTAACCAAAACCATCTTCAAATATTGCCTCAAACTTTTCCACTTTATTTCTTCTGCTCTTTTCTGTCTCTTTCTGCATGTGTGTATCGTGTATGCATGCTAGCATGGGCGTGATGCGTATCTGTAGGCATTAACTGAATTAGAGTTTAAGTTTAATAAAGTTCAACCTTTTTTCTTTCAACCTAAGAAAACTTGTTTGGCTAATTTCTTTGCCTTATAATTGGAAGTTAGTGAACAAGGATTCACTAAGGGGGAGCTAAAAAAACAATGTGTTTAAAATTAAACCCCGTTAGGGTAAGACCAGGTGAAGGCTGAGAGGGAGCCCTAGACCCCTTTCTCATCAGGTCGTAACATATGGAATATCATGATTCCTGCGATGATGAGATAATGGAATTATTGTGTCAAGAAAAGACATTGAATATGATGTATAGTGAAGGATGTACAATTTGATAGGCATAGTTCTGACAAAAGTGAGTCAATGGGGTGAAAATTGATTTCTGTCTAATACTGACAGTGCACACAGCGCACATGCCTCAACTGGGAGGCCCTTGATCAACCCGAAATTATGCCTTGGACCTCATTTGAATAATTTAAATGAGCTACCTATGTCTCTAGAGGCAACTCGCCTAGTTCAATCAGATGAATTTCAGGCTGCTTGCCTCGCTGGCAGTGGGCCTCAAGAAAGTCAAAGTGTGGGGACTGATTGCAGGTCAGCAACAGCCCTCAGGAGTGGTATGGACCTACCTTTTTGATGGTTGCCACTTTCTAGGCTGCATTCACACTCATAAACATGAGCAGAGCAGATTCAACTCCTGTTCCACTCAGTGTCACCTAATTCCTTGGTTGGTACTTAAACCTGGCATTAGGCCCATTATTATCACATGCAAGGGGCTTATCGCTTGTTTTTGGTGGCTGCCTCAGACACCTGTAAATTGTCTAAGGTTCAAATGGCATTGATGTTTTTCAAGAGACATTGGAACACAGAGCCTAGTGATGACCAATTCTAGTCCAATTTACTTTCTGATACTTATGAACCTTGCTCTGCATTTGACATTTTCTGTTTTAATTTTACATAGATAATATCGAGTTCTCTTTGTATTAACTTTGGATGGGTAGGGAGCACTATCACACAATCTTTCTTCAGGATAAGATAAGGTCAGAGGGGGCATGTGGGACAGAAGAAGAGGAACTATAAAAAGATGCAAGTTCAGGGTTAGAGTGGGGGAAATTTAGGGAAGTTTGGCCAGGTGGTCTAGGGGAAAAGAAGGAAGCAGCAGAGGCAGCTAAATGGGTAGTCTCAATCTTAGTGACAAAGAAATCCATAAACCCCTCACACTTGTTGTTGGAGGTGAGGGTAGAGGAGGCAGGTGAGAGTGGTTGAACAAGATGGTTTGTAATGAAGTAGTGAATCCCAGAATTATCTTTGCAATAGTGGGCAATTTTGGCAGCGGAGAGCAGGACCCGATAGTGCTTCATGTGGTCCATCCTAAACTGGCAATGAGTGGCTAAACCAGCTGCACAGCCCTTCAATTTCTCAGTTGTAAGATTGAGGAGAGGTCAATGAGTGATCAAAGAGAAGTTTTTTCTTAAGGGGCATCCATAATATTGTGATTAGGAAAGAAATAATGCGTACAAATCAAGAGGCAATGAATATCACAATGGAAGAGTGCCTGAATTTTGAGCGCACATTATTTTATGCTGTTCTTAAGTAGCAACAAAAGAGGTGTCAGCCAATCACAAGGCATTTGCAATAATAGCTGAGAAATTCCTCAGAGATTCTGCCAGTGCTATCACTTCACTGGATACTGCATTTGCATATCAATGGAGTTTTCACCGCACTTCTGTGGAAGTTATGGTGGTAATGTGGCATTAGTTCGAAGGGAATTCTAGGCTAATTTTTTTATGTTTATTCATTATTGATAAGCTGCTTGGCACTGATATCTTTTGAAAAGTCTGAGACTTGACCCGTGAAGTGCAGAATAGCTGTGGACAATGAGACAAAGACTTCACATGTGGAGAGTGTTGTCGCAGGAAAGGTCTAGAAGGGAATGATTTTTGCTGAGAGAGGAATAACAAACAGAACTTGTGACAAGTAATGTAAACAGATTTTCTGTGATTTGCACAACCATTTTCAACAACATGTCCAAACACATTCATTGTGCACAAGCGCAGCATATTGCATGTAATGACAATGCTGTAACCAAATGGATAAATTTACTTATGTACTCACAAGGGCTAAAAAGATGCCCGGTAATAACAAGGGCTGTAATGTTGGTTGAAAGCAGCCAGCTACCTGCTGCTTATGGCATACGGCGTAATTTTCTGGTGTGGTGAGGAGAATCATGAGGCATTTGATGAGGGCAAGGTGGCAAGAGAGGCAAGGGTACCAAGGGTCAGAAGTGTCAGGAGGATAGGGGTGGCCAGAATTTGTTTTTCTTTTCCTAATGAAACCTTCCTGTTCATTCCTCATAGGAGAGCGTTGAAAGTTTTCCTGGTCATGAGGGTACAAAGGGTTGTAGACTACACATATGGAATCATAGATCATGCAGTACAGAAGGAGGCCACTCCTCCTATCTTTCCCATGTCCACTCTTTGAAGAGCTATCCTGTTAGTGTCACTCCCCTACTATTTCCCCATTGCCGTGAAAGTTTTCCTCTTCAAATATTTATCCAATTCTCATGAGTCTATCAGAGCACTAGTAGAAGATATAATAACATATGCTAGCAGAAAAGGGTACCATTCCCAAAATCTTTAGCTGGTATTTGGCCACAAACATAAGATACTGCACATCAATGTGAGATCATCTGGTATTTGTTAAGATGTATTTATACTGAGCGTGACGAAAACCCACATGCCAAATGGAAAATATTCATTTCATTGTGCGGAACTTTGCCTCAGACTTTTACTGAGACTGAAGAAAATGGAACAGCAAACAGCTAAGATGGCCACGCACAATTTGCACATGAAAAGTCAAAGCAGGCTGGAGATAGGTGATTACCCAGTCTAGCCAGAACAATGGGGTGCTCACTGATTCACTTATCTGGGATAACCTTATCAATGGGGGGTCATCAAAAGTCGTCGACACCCATTGACTTTGAAAGCGGCAACCCCCCCGCCCCCCCCACCCTCCACCAAGTATGGGTGAAAGCTTGAGGAGAGTCTTGAAATTCAAAAACCTTTCCAGAAGCTTCTGTTTCAAACACAAAGAGGTGGTCACATCACATGACTGCTTGGGCCACTCTGGAGATTTATGAGTGGTGACTCAGAAGAAAGACAGAAACTGAGACCTGGCAAGAAAGCATCTCTCTCTCTCTCCCTCTCTCCAGTAAGTTCCCAGAGAAGCCTCAGTTGCAGCTACTAAGACTCAGGACTACAGATCATTACAGTCAACAACCAGGGGACATGGATAAAGACCCTCTTCTGCCTTCTGGAACCGTGCATGTGGCCCAGCGAGGAATTCAGGGCTACAATTTCAACTAAAGACTCTGAGACTCAGTATCTAAATTCCATTTATTACAGACTTTACTTCAACCTCCCAACTCTGTTTTTCCCTCTGGAATCTATTTGTGTTTGTGTATGGCTCTTGTGTGAATGTGGGCGTGGATACGTAGCGTATTTTAGTAATTTTTAATCAGTTTAGGGCAGGGTTGTCCTTACGGCCCGCGGGCCAGGATCCAGCTGGTCCATGGACTGTACCTGGGGCTGTTCCTCATCCTCACCAGGGCTTGGGGATTGGAGATGGGAAATTTCCTATTGTCTTCTTGCAGAACAGTCTTTTTAAAAACATTGTGCTGTCAGATTCGTGGTTCAGCTGCTGAAGCTGGAACGCAGTTCCCCACTTTGACAGATCTGGGGTTTTCCAACTTTTTTTTAAAAGCCTGCCGGAAAACCCCGAATCAGTCCGATGTTGGGAAGTGCGTTCCTGCTTTAGCAGCTGAGCCATGATGTTTTTAAACATAAACTGACCGAGCACAAAGCTGCTGTGCTGAGCAGTCCCACTCCCTGCAACTGTCAGAACGAGACAGAGAGAGAAGGCAGGTGGGGGACAGAGAGAGAGAGAGGGGAAAACGGAGAGAGAGAGGGAATAGAGACAGAGGGGTGAAACAAAGAGAGAGAGAGGGGAACGGGGGGGGGGGGACAGAGAGAGAGAAAGGGGGAATAAAGAGAGAGAGGGAGCAGAGAGAGAGGGGGACAGAGAGAGAGAGGGAAAAGAGAGAGGTGGTAAACAAAGAGAGAGAGGGGAAAACAGAGAGTGAGGGGAACAGAGAGAGAGTGAGGGGGAAACAGAGAAGGGGAACAAAGAGAGAGAGGGAAAAGAGAGAGGGGGTAAACAAAGAGAGAGAGGGGAAAACAGAGAGAGAGGGGAACAGAGAGTGAGGGGAACAGAGAGTGAGGGGAACAGAGACAGAGTGAGGGGGAAACAGAAAGGGGGAACAGAGAGAGAGAGAAGGGAACAAAGAGAGAGGGGGACAGAGAGAGAGGGAACAGAGAGAGGGAGGGACAAAACAGAGAGAGCGAGAGAGGGAAAACAGAGAGAGAGAGAGGGGACAGAGAGAGAGGGGTACAAAGGGAGGGATGACGGGGGGGTGGGGGGGGGGTGGGGAAGAACACAGAGAGTGAGGACGACACATAGAGGGGGAGAACAACACAGAGAGGGGGGAACACAGGGAAATAGAGAGAGACAGAGACAGAGAGAGACATCAAGATCACTCCTGACAGATGGATATCTCTCCAGAATACTCTGCATTGCTACATCAAGTGTGTGGGTAGAGATTGTCTACTTATGCAAGCAAAAACAATGCCAGGAACGTCACTAAATCAGGTTTCAATATAACGATGAGAAAGTAAGTCAATAAATTAGTCTTCTCATTTAAAGCTTCTTCACAAAAATGTATATTTGTTGTTGTTTTTATTCGTAAGATAAATTTTTAATGCCTTCTTCTTTCAAAATTTTCTCACTTGCCCCCGGGCTGAGCAAAAATCGTACTGCGGCACTCTGCTTAAAAAGGTTGGACAACCCTGGTTTACACTGATAAGGTTAATAAACTCAAGAAAACCTGTCTGATTGGTTAATTTGAAATTATATTAGAGGAACAGGAGCAAGTGCTCACTGAGGTGGTAAGTTAAATCACTGTGTTAGAAGGATAAACCCTGTTGTGGTCAAACCAGAGAGGGGACAAAAGGCGAGCCTGAGACTCCTTCCTTATCTGGTCATAACATGAGGCAATCATTTGTCCCAACTTTTCCTGGCAGTCAAAGTCAAGTGCCTGGATGGTGTCTGGGAGCTAATGATCCTGGTCAGGTCTCCTTGTGGTAACACTGAGAAAGAGGTCAAGTGAGTCTGATTGATTCTGAGTGTTAATAGAGCACAGATTTAGAATACTGAAAGTATGATTCCAGTGTCTGGACATGTCTTGTGGTGCTGCACATTATGCTCCAGTATGAGTATCTAGAATAGTCATCGTCTGCTTGCAGTTTGCATAATTATGCAATGAAGAGAGGAGTCTGACTGTTGGAAGAAGCTGAGCACCAGTTAAATAGCTTGTGGCCTAGGATTGCAACAGAAGAATGGTTACAGGGGTCTGGCAAGCCCATTGCATTTGCCAACATCATCAGGATAGGATGATAGGAAATGGAGAAAACTTGGGGGGGGGGCGGGGTGTGGTGTGGGAGAGGGGAAGAGAAATATCTTGGATTTGTCTTTAGTATAATTTAAATTGCATAAATATAAGCACTCAATTCAATTCAAGCAAAACTGAAAACAAATAATTACAATCCCTGGAGATATCCATATTGTGGAACTGCTGTTTTTGAGCAACTGTTTGTCAGAATCTAGCAGTATTACAGATATTTCAACTTCACCTTCATGTCAGGCTTACCACTTACCAAGTCGTCAAGGAAATAAACACAAAATAATTCAGCTAATTAAAAAACTTTGAAGGTGACCTTTGTGTATTTTTGACAAATAAAACTCAAACATTTTCCTTTTAATGCCAATGGAGTCTCAAAAGATAATTCTCATTTACACTGAAAAATTAGGGGCCAGAATTTGCTTACATAACGCTAATAGTACTCGCTGTTACTTCAGGTGATGAGCAGCCGTGTGTTTAAACACCAATATCCAAAAGTTGTTGTGTGAGACATGTCACTCCACCATTAACTTTGTGAAAACAGCATCTCACTGTCTGCTCATCATTGACGTGCGTTGAATGGTGTGAAGTTGCAGCAGTTGTACTGTCGATACGAACAAAACTCACCCAGCTAGTCATGTCTTGTAATTTCATGTACCGGTACCCTTTTATCATTGTGTTGAGTGTTAATTACTGCCAAACAATCTCTCTTGCACTGAAAATTAACTATTGTAAGTGTGGAGTCTCATTCATTCAGGTTTCAATTGCTGTTGGAGATTTTAAAAATATCAACTTTAAATTTTTGTCTCTTTGTCTCTCTTTCTTACTCCAATCTTTCTTTATTTCTATTTATTTCAATTTTTGCACCTGATTTGACATTGAATTCACTCACTTTAATGCACTTTCATTCTCAGTCCCTGCAATATTTATTTTTAAATCCTTCAAACTGACTGGTTAAGGAGATATTAGCACTCTCTCTGGACTTATGCTTTGTTTTTCACTACAACTATTTAGCACTCAATTTGCATTCTGTTCCATGACACCTCTGTCATTAATCATCTCTCCCCCCTCCGTCCTATCACCGACTTTCCTTCTGGTTCTTCTTCCCCCTCCCCACTTTCATTTGCTCAAAGATTGTTACATTTCTAACTTTTGCCTGTTCTGATGAAGAGTCACAGACCTGAAACATTATCTCTGTTTCTCTCTACACAGGTGCTGCCAGATGTGCTGAATATTTCTGGCACTTTCTGTTCTCATTTCATGGTTAAGGCAGATACTCTGTTGTTTGCCTGTTCACTCAGGTCCCATATGAACTGTTTCTCTCACTGCACCATTATTAGTTCACACTTACAGAAATTTGCCGCACAAAGAATGTAAAAAACATGTAAAAGGGCAAATCTAACTAATAGCAGATGACATTAGATGTCATGCTACAGCAAAATCTGACCCAATATATTTCTTCCTAAACCCTACTGTCTCTCTCTTTAAGAGTCTCTTGAAACACACCTCTTTAAGCTTTTGATGAACCCCTTTGATCTCCCCCTTTCTGGCTCAATGCCCATTGTCCATATGCCTATCTGTGAAGCCTGTTGGGGATTATTTTACATTACTGTTTAAATGCAAGTTGATGTTTTGCTAGTGTTTCTTTTACTTGTCTAATAGCCTGTATGTGTTCATTCCATAAATATACAGAGGAGACAATGTTAAATACTACAAGTGAAATTTTAATGCTGTTGAAATATTTGGCTTTTTATTTCTGTAATTAATAACAGTATTAAGCTTCCCTTGCAATTTACCATTTTTAATGGACATTCAAGGTCGTTAAATAAATATATTTCACATGAGTAATGAGGCATACTAAATGTAATGTTGTTATAATGGAACCAAAGTAGTTATTTAAATAGTATGCTGGTTCCCAAAATACCTACTGTAGTGCACTGGAGCGAATTAAATGCTGTCATTCATGTTAAAGCACTAATTGCTTTTGTTTTTTCAATATTTTGAAAAGACAATACACAGAAGGTGATTATACAAGAGTATTTTTTGACAAGACCATGATGAAAATTAAATAAAAAAGGTTTGTTTTAATCGTATGTTGATATATTTAAAGCAAAGTACTCACGTAAGTGATTAGATGCCGTTTTTGGTGATACAGTAGCACTGCTGTTAAACATGTACAGTACATGTTTGGTCCAAGGCCATAGTTAGACATTCAGACAACACATAAACCTTCCTTTTTTTTTAAATTCCCTGGAGAAGCAAATAGGCTGTTAGCAAGACATCTGGCCTGGAAATCATGGCTGCTGCATTTTCTGCCAATCAAACTGCAGATTGCAAGGGGGAATTACTCACAATCGATAAGGAATTCTGATCCCAGCATGGAGTCAGGTAGGAGCTGCAGCTGGACCAACAGTGGGAAAAGCATCTAGGAGGAAGAATGTTTCTGTCAACTGGCAGGAGTCGGAGGGGGAATGGGGCTTCCTTGCAGTAAGGGGGAAGGATTCCCATTGTAAACCTGGGAGAGGTTGAGATTGTGGGAGGTGGGGGTGGGGGGGGGGGGGGGTGAAATAGAGCCACTGAGGACTGGACATAAAAGGAAAAAGTATGTTTGCAAAGGTGGCAAGTGTGCCTCTGTGAAGGGGAGAATTACTTTTCAGCAAGAGGGCATAGCCTCAAGATTAGAGGGAGCAGATTTAGGACTGAATTAAGAAGGAACTTCTTCACCCAGAGGGTTGTTAATCTATGGAATTCCTTGCCCAGTGAAGTAGTTGACGCTTCTTCAGTAAACGTCTTGAAAGCTAAGGTAGATATCTTTTTGAACAATAAAGGAATTAAGGGATACGGTGGGAGCGCGGGTAAGTGGATTTGAGTCCACGAAAAGATCAGCCATGATCTTATTGAATGGCGGAGCAGGCTCGAGGGGCCGGACGGCCTACTCCTGCTCCTAGTTCTTATGATCTTATGATGATCTGGTTGGTCAGTTGACTATAGATAAATTCAACTATTACTTATGTTTCCTATATTTTTTAGATTAAAAATCTATTAATTGTGAAGTTAAGAAGTAATTTAAATTGACTATAGCGCATCCTTTTTTCATAGAAAAACATTTTCTGAAGGCAGGTGGGATCAGTATTTGGGAGGAATATGTACAATTCTCAATTTGTCTGCTACTGACATTAATAATCTGACTAGTTATATTAATTAGGATACTTTTAGGAGGAGAATATTATTTCATGCAATTTACCTCAATGATTTTTATGGTGCGTTGTTAATCAGCACATTTATTTATTGTGGAAGAGTCTAATGATCTAAAATGGAAAACTACTGGTATCCTGTGTAGGAACAAATCTATTTCAAAAATGCTTCTTCTTATTCTAACAAATGTTACTCCTTCGTAAATACTTGTATATTGGTTTAATATAGATTTAACTGTTTTAACAATAAGTTTCAATGATTAAAATGACAAATTTCTGCTAATCCGGAAATGACCCAAATCTCCTCCCATACAAACTCCTCAAACCCATCACCTCTCCTGTTCATCCTCATTTGTTTCACTGTCTCCCTATGCCCCAGCAAATCAGATTCATCCTCATTTCCAAATATCTCCATGGTATTCCCCACCATAATTAGGTAATCCACATCAGCTGCACTTTCCAGACTGCACTCTCCTTTCTTCCGACTCTGGATTACTGTTTATTTGCACTCCCTCGAACATTTAGAGGCCTTTCTTTCAGCCATGATGTCATTTTGGCACGCTGTTCCAAAATTGCTTTGCCTTGCTGCTTCTCTCTCCCTGTCCTCAGAAACCTTGTACTGTGCCCCCTCTTTGCCCATATGTTATGTCCTTACTCTTTTCTTCCAGATTCAAGTCTATTTCTCCCCTTGTCGTGCTCTTTTTAGCAGTTTTTTATGTGAGAAGTGCTACATATATTCAAGTTGCTGTTGGTTACATCCATTAGAAGCATCAGTTATTGACCTCCCTGGAACATAGTTCATCACATCAATAATATTACTTTTCTAGAATGTATATCTGTGCTTTATGCAACACTTTCATCCAATTTTCCAAAGATACCTGCTGGAAAAGTTATTTTTGTAGATATAAAAGTGATGATCGACATGTCTTATGCTAATAGCAAGACTGGGGCTAAGGACTGTCACTGTCAGTAAGGCAACAATTCATTCCTGATTTAAAATCATGATTTAAAAAATATACTGTTGAATAATGTGATCTGTGATACATGAAGTAGGTCTTTGCTAAATAGTTATGAGTTAATTTTAATTACTTTTTACTTAAGAGTCTTGTAAGTCATACTACCTAAGTGCAGATATAGGTAAGCGAATAACAAGTAATGACAAGGCCAAATAGCTTCATTCTGTACTGCTCAGCAGTATGGCCTGGAGTTTCTATATGTTTCTGCAATCAACTGAAATAGTACAAAAAGATTGTGAAATTTAAAACCTAAGTGAGTTACCACACCAATTTTGCTTAAGTTTCCACTGATTCAAAAGTCAATTTGCTCGAAGCAGTCTCCGCCCACAAAACTGCATTTTCCCCCCCCAAATGCACACATTGAGGGGTGCTCATCACATTGCACACAGAATTTCAGGTGCACTGGCATCCGTGGTCACATTAATTCATCATTAATGACCTACAGCTTCAGTTACTGGCAGTCAATTGAAGCCAGTCAGATCTGCTTTACATACTGATACTACAGTTAGTTTAAATTACTTGGATCAGCTGCAGCAATTACTTGAACACATTTTCAGTTTAAATTAGTTTAATTTAGTAATCCAGGGGATGTTTGATTACACTCCTCAATTGCGTTAAGTGGTGCGTGAATTTGCACAGAAACCTGAACATAACTTAACCTCGGCAAAACCTGCGCAGTGTCCAGCGTGCTTCGGGTGTATTTGCTCGATTGTGCCCCCAACTGAAACTTTAAGCTTATTATTCTATGGGTACTGAAGGTCACGTACAACTTAAACCTTTCTTGAGTAGAACCCCTTCTATTCATAAATTCTATAACATTCTGGACAAGAGCACATATGGTCACAGGGGTTCCACCAATTAGCTTTGCACTCAGCCACCCTGAAAAGGTTAATAACCTGCCAATGACCGTTTTCCCTGTGGAAACGTAATGAAGTCATTCACCTCAGGAAGCCTTTGCCTTAGCAGTAGCAGTACTATTTTCTGAATCAGAAGGTGCAGGGTTTGAACTCTGATCCAGGTAGTCCCAACAAGTGGAGACTGGGACAGCTCTGACTTCTAGGTTGACATCTGCTGAGTATGGATTGTCTTCTCTGTCCTCATCGTCTCAGTTGTGGGAGCCCATAAACCCATCTCCATCAGGCTGTACAGGACTGACCCCTTTATCTGCTGGTGTAAAAGTGGTTATGGCCATGAAAGGACTGTTCACATGGGCGGCACAGTAGTGCAGTGATTAGCACCGCAGCCTCACAGCTCCAGTGACCCAGGTTCAGTTCTGGGTACTGCCTGTGTGGAGTTTGCAAGTTCTCCCTGTGACCGTGTGGGTTTCTGCCGGGTGCTCCGGTTTCCTCCCACAGCCAAAGACTTGCAGGTTGATAGGTAAATTGGCCATTGTAAATTGCCCCTAGTGTAGGTAGGTGGTAGGAGAATGGTGGGGATGTAGTAGGGAATATGGGGTTAATGTAGGATTAGTATAAATGGGTGGTTGTTGGTCGGCACAGACTCGAAGGGCTTGTTTCAGTGCTGTATCTCTAAATAAAAAATAAATAAATAAAAATCTCTTAGACTGGGAATCATTGTGGGAATCCTTCCACTACTTCTAGGCACCCATTGCTCCCTTTTCTTCACAATTGGCAGCTGTGCATCAAGCTGTATAAGGCCAAAACTCAGAACTTCTCTCGCTGAACCTCTCGGCCTCTGTCTTCCTTTGAAAGCCCCCGTATAACCTACCTTCTTGAGGAAGCTTTTAGTTCTCCAAGTGTATGAAGATACAAAAACAACAATCCTAGCAAATATGGCATTAATGAACTGATGAATGTAGTATTGCATTGCACACTGGCTGACATGACAGATGTTACCCAGGATAACTGGAAAGGAGTCATTTGCACAGGATACCAATACAGTAGTCACTTTCAGCATCATAGACAGTGTCGTCTCAGCCATACACAAAGTCAGTTGGTTGGACTGCAGGGAGCTGATTTTCACCCAGCCAAATCAATGTTAATGGGGAGGAAATAAAGAATGAAGAATGGTTTTTAAAAATCAGTCCACACTTGCTGCATGGGGTCCTTAAAGTCACCAATATCTTATATGCAAATGACAAATAATAGACTAATAAACTTCATCCCAGCAATGAAAGCAGTGTTCAACCAATTCCCATTAATACCTCTCACTAATCAGTTTCTAATGAGTCAATCTAAATATGAAAACCATCAATGAATAAAGAAAATAATAGAATTTAAATTACCATTGACCTTTATCATTTAACATATTCAGATAACATTGTTTGCTTTAAGACATAGACATTATCTGATTTATAATAAAAGCAAAAAACTGCAGATGCTGGAAATCTGAAATAAAAATAAAAAATGCTGGAAATACTCAGCAGGTCTGGCAGAATCTGTGGAGAGAGAAGCAGAGTTAACTTTTCAGGTCAGTGACCTTTCATCAGAACATTGACATGAACATTGACATTAACTCATTTATTTGGTTATCTGCTACAATAGTGGATAGAGGCACGATATACAAATGTTGAAGCAGTCATCTGTTGATATGGGCAACAATAGTTTCTAGACTTGGAAGTTGTTAGAAGCCCTTCACTTCTATCAAGCTAGATAAGTACATGAGGGAGGAAGGAATAGAATGATATAGGTTAGATGATAAGGGGTGGGAGAAGGCTTGTGTGGATCATAAACATCGACATAGACCAGTTGGGCCAAACAGTTTGTTGCTGTGCTGTGAACTCGATGTAACTTTGACCATGTTCATTTTTCTTCCATCAACAAAACATCATGTTGGGCTATATTATAGTGAATAACATCAATTGAGAGGTCTCTCATCACAAGCATTTATCTCTGTTCCACCCCTTGTACACACCATCATTATTGCATTGGTGTTCATAACTTTGTCATCCATAAAAGAGAAACACTACTGATAGTTAAGGGGCAAATATGCCACATGGGCTGGAACTTTCCACATGGCGGTCGGGAGCCATCCACCGTCTGAAAAGTCGGTGGTGATCCTTTCTCCGCTGGGCCTGGGGATCCAGTCTGGATTTTGCAGTCCCCAGGCCCTTAATTGATCTTAGGCGGGACTTCCACCTGATTGAGGCAGGAAGTCCCACCTAATGGAGCTGCCGGTCGATCAGCGAGCTGGCAGCTCTTAGTCCCAACAGTGCCAATGGGACTACAACCCAGCTTCTACATGAAGAGGAAGGACGCCCCTGGAAAAAGGTAGGTTTTTGGGGCGCCGGGGATGATCAGTTGGGGCCCAGCGAGGCAAGGGGGGTCGATTGGTGGGGTGGGGGGGGTGCGTGTTGGGTGCTGGGGGTGGATGGGGCATTGGGGGCGGCCCTCTGTTGGTCATAGGGTGCCTGATCAAGAGGCTCCCCCCTCTCCAGGCTGGCAGAAAGCCACCTACTTTCGTCAGGCAGTTTTTCTCAGGCTTGGGCCACCCACCTGCCCATGGCAGTGGATGGAGGCTCTTAAATGGCAGATAAGTGGCCACATAAGAGCCTTGATTGGCCTGGGAAGCACGGGCCGCTTCCTGTCGCCGCCACCCTCCATAAAATGGCTCCCTGAGCCTCCTACTCCATTTTATGCACCCCCACCACCAGCCCACTCTTTGGAGGAGGCGTAAAATTCTGGCCACGGTGTTTCACATTTTGCCCCTTACCTTCAAGACCACCATCATCACCTTTTCCTCTAGAAACCCACCCCTCTGTCCTTGCTGATGGTTCCATCGCCAAGCTTCCTTTCCTCTCTGAAATGCTTCAACATGTTGCCTCCTAAATCTGTGCTCATCTTTACAGCAACTCCATATTTTAACAGCATCAACTAGGTTTCTGCCCTGCCACAGCACGTAAACATCCATAATCAAAGTCACAAATGATACCTTCTGTGACTGTAATCATGGGGCACTCTCGCTTCTTGTCCTTCTTGACCTCTCTGCAGCCTTTGGCATGGTTGGCCAACAAGGCCTTTCCTCCATTGTCAAACTGGATGGGACCACCCACGCATATTTCCAGTCTTAGACATCCAATCGTAGCCAGTGCATCTCCAGAAATGACTTCTCTTCTGGCCCTGGCACCATTATCCCCAAGGATGTATTTGTCACCTGTCCTCTTCCTTGTCCACACTGTCTTTCAGTGTCATAATCCAAAGACATGATGTGAAATATCACATGCATCATGTCAACACCCAGCTCTATCTCTCCAGCAGCTCTCTCGACCCCCTGATCTTCTACCTTCCATAAACTTTGCCTCGTCCAAATTCTGATGTCCACATCATAACCTGTGCCAAGTCCCACTCAGCCATCACTCCCGTGCTTGCTAAGTTACATTGGATCATGGTCCCACAATGCTGAAGTAAAGTTCTCCTCCTTGTGTTCAGATTCTGCTATTGCCTTACTCTACATTGGAGCAGAAAGTGGAATATTTCCTGCCTGTTTTTTGGACGCGATGAGTCACCTTAGACCTCAAAAATAGCATACGTGGCAATCATGCTCACTTTTTATGGTGAATTGTGCCAGACACTGTGCCTCTAGTATAGGTAGGGGAATTGAGGGCAGTTGGGGATGTGGTAGGAATATGGGATTAATGTAGGATTAGTATAAATGGGTGGTTGATGGTCAGCACAGACTCAGTGGGCCGAAGGGCCTGTTTTAGTGCTGTATCTCTAAATATAAAATATACATCATATTGAAGAGGGTGTTAGCGTGCCCACAGTGAACAGCCACTTGAAGTATGCAGAGCAGGTAGATCATGATCTCAATCAGCAAGCAACACTGATTTGATGCCATTTTTGAGCTCAATCTACAGGTAACACAAAAGGAAAATACTGCAGATGCTGGAAATTGGAAATAAAAACAGGAAATGCTGGAGATACACAGCAGGTCAGGCAGCATCTGTGGAGTGAGAAACAGAGTTAACGTTTCAGGTTGAAGACTTTTCATCAGAGCAACTACAACCTCAGAGTAGGTCCAGGACCCTATTAGTTGTGGCTATGAAGATGACCATGGTGATGAGTTTATATGCATTTGGCTCCTTCCAGGCTGGAACTGGAGATATTTGCAACACCTCACAATTTGCCATCCACTGTTCGGAAGGGAGGTCACTGAGGCTCTCCATTCATTGAGAGCTAATTACATTTCCAGAGAGAAGCAGGGGGAGTGAGCACATGGCTTTGCTAGGAATATTGTCTTCCCCATGGTGCAGGGTGTCATTGACTGGTGGCACAATGCTTTGAGGCAGCTGCCTTATACCAGAATTGAAAGGGATTCCATGTTCGTAATGGCCAGCTGGTGTGTGACCATAGGCAGGTCAATGTCCAGTATCCTGGCAGAAGTCATGATGCCTTCATTCTGTGGCAGTCCACTGTGCCAGCTGTATTTGAGCAACTAGGACAAATCAAAGGGTAGCAACTGGATGATATGAGCTCTCTGCAGATGATATGGCTGATGACTCCAGTACGTAATCCACGCACACATGCGCAGTATGCATAAAATAAAAGCCACGTTGCCAAACAAAATGTGATAGAGCAGACGATTGGCATGTTGAAGCAATGCTTCCACTGCCTGAATGGCTTTAGAGGAGCTCTGCTGTACCCGGAAGAGTGAGTGTCAAGATTCGTGGTTGTCTGCTGCATGCTGCGCAATCTCGCCGTCATGAGGGGACAGCCCTTGCCAGCAGCTAAACCGTGAACAGCTGAGGAGCAGGAGCATAAGGAGGAAGAAGAGCAGGAGGAAGAGGAAGAGAGGAGGCAACCTAGACAGACCCTTTCTGGCTTGGTTCTCCATGAAGAACTGATGTGACTGAGATACCAGTAGCACAACCCCAGTGTCCCATTCACCAACAGTCGCACACCTTACCTTCCCTCTGTCACTGACCATCACAGTGTCAGCTTGACCACAATGCAAAAAAACAAAATAAACATTCCAGACCAAATGTATAAATGAAATAATGACATTTTGCATACAAAGTCAACATTTTGCATTCCCTTGGTGTCTATATTTCATGTGCCTTTGCCTTTCCTAGTGCTCCTAAGAAGTGCTACCCCAATGGTTGCGCCATTCCTGCTGGAAGGCTCCTGACTTACAGTGGAGGAGACTGCAGATGATCATGGAGGATGACCTCAAACATCTCTGGGCTTAGAAGGCCCAGCTGCAGCCTGCACTATCTCGGCACGGGCAGCAGCACTTTGTTGTCTGCTGACAGGCCAGGGCACTGGTGGAGTGACAATGGTGGGAGGATGACTACTGTCTTCCTGAGAGAAGACAGAAGGTTTGTGCTTCTTGGAGCCACTGCCACTTCCTTGGGGGGACACTTCAGCAATCTTAGTAATCTGTGAAGGGCAGATGGCTGAACTGCTGTGACACCCTACAAGCCTCTTTAAATATGATCAGCTGGATTTTATGGGCCCCCCTGAAGCAGGGTCGGAGGCAGGGGGCCCATAAAATTCCACCCCATTGCCAAGCGATTTTCCCAGGGGACAGGATTGGCAACAACGGCCAACCCGCTCAGAGGCCACTTGAGGGCCTTAAGTGGCCTATTAACAGCCACTTAAGGGCCTCTTCTCCCTCGTTGCTGGGATTGAACCAATAGTGGGAGGGGCCTCTGCCACGTGGGGAGGACACCTTGTAAAACGAGGTGACCTCCCTGTGGGCTTGGCAGGGCTCTCCTCCATGGGCACCCTTTGGCCCATAAAGGACCCTAGCCAGGAAACAATGCAGCTCCCAGGACCTCACTCCGTTGGACTTTATGACCACCCCCACTCGCCCGGGTCTTCCGACATGGCCCTGGCAACCCCGCCTCACTTACCTGAGGTCCAGGGTTCCAGCGTTGGGCCTGGGTCCAAGGCCTCTGCAGTGCCTGTGATTGGCCAGCAGTTCTTGGAGGTAGGATCTCCATCTTTAAAGGGATGGCGATCCAGTGCTGAAAACTTTGCCTCTGAACAACTGAGGATCACGCCAGGCAGGCACGCAAAGGCCGAGGGCTCCCCTCGCCTTTTTGGCCTGGCACCGGGAGCCCTGCCATCTCCACAAAATCCAGGCTTATAATTCACAGCCATGATGGCAGCAGTCTGACTTCTGTTTGATCTTGCATTACAGCACTAGACTTCTGATGGAAGCTGCTTGAGCTGCAATGGAAGTGGCAACATCAGCCATCAAACACTACATCATGATTGGGTCCACAAGTGTGTGAATGGAGTTGGCCACCACTTGCACGCTGGAAAGGATGGCCTCCACGCTTTGCACAAAGCCCTGTGCCATGTTGGTGTTGGACACCTCCATGATCCTGAGCATTGAAGCAGGTGTTCTGGTAGATTCCCACTGCACCCAGCATATTGTTGTGCATGCCCAACAGCAGTGTTTTGTAGACTACCCCATCAATGTCCTCATCTGAGTCCTCTGCAGCAGAGCTTGTGTGCAACCTCACCCTCCCGTAAACTGCACCTATTCCAGCCTTGCCCCCCGCCCTGGCTGTAGGCCACTTGTGCCTGGTATCTCACCACATATGGATCCTGCCTCTATGCTATCCTGTAAATTATGCTTAGTGTCAGTATCTGAGCTGGCAACTGAGTTTGTGAAATCAAGTGACTGTGCATCTTCATCATCACTGTCTTCTTGATGTTCCTCCACTTCCTGGCCAGGTTGCACTTCTTGAACATCTGAAAGGAGAAAGACACAAGGGTAAGGCTATGGGGAGGACAGTGGGGGAGGGAAAGTGAGAGGTACATACTTACACCATCTGTGGCTTGTAAATCAGAAGAGATTGTGGGATGAGGGGGAAGTGGGATGCGAGAAGGAGGATTAGGTATGAGGATCTGGTTAGCTTCTGCTGCCTCCAGTTGAGTGTCACCTTATCCTGTAAGAGAGAGGGAAATATGTCAGTGAATGTCATGCAACCTGATTCGTTGATGTGGCTGTCATGATTGAATAGCTGGCAGTGTGTGCAAGCTGTGAGATGTGGGTGTAAAGCCTGTAACAGTGCTAAAACCCGCGACCTTTACCAAAGTGTGGAGGAATTTGAAGTGGGGAGTCAGGTTTCATTGGATGTGAGGAATTCCCTGGACTCTACCCACCCAACATGGAAAATGTACATGGAAAATCACAGTACCAAAGGTCTGGGTGGTGGCTCTAAATTTCTGCTTCCTCGACTGGAATGTGTCAATCTCTGCAGATATGATTACGTTGAAGGACAGGGCAGCAAATGCATGGGAACACCACCACCTGCAAGTTCCCCTCCAAGTCACACACCATCCTGACTTGGAACTATATCACCGTTCTTTCACTATCGCTGGGTCAAAATCCTGGAACTCCCTTCCTAACAGCACTGTGGGTGTACCTACCTCACATGGACTGCAGTGGTTCAAGAAGGCAGCTCACCACCACCTTCTCAGGGGCAATTAGGGATGGGCAATAAATGCTGGCCTAGCCAGCAACGATGAATGAATAAAAAAAAGTGTGACAGTGCTGTGGAGCATATGAATGTCAGGTATGTGTCCTGATTTATAGAGGTTGTCGGTGGTGAATGATGGGGGTGTGATGCATTGAGCAGTGTCTGAGGCTAATGGTTGCAGTTGGTAGGATATGGCATTTGTAGATGCATTCACTGACCTTGATCTCTTATGTGAGGTCATTAAACCTCTTGCGGCACTGCATCAAGTTCCTTGGGGCCTGACTCCTGGCATTGATTGATTGATCCAGTTCTGGTCACCACATGTTAGGAAGGATGTGAGGGTCTTTGAGAGGGTGCAGAGCAGATTTACCAGATTGGTTCAGGGATGGGGGATTTTAGTAACAAGGTTAGGTTGGAGAAACTGGGATTGTTCACCTTGGAGCAAAGGAATTGCAGGGAGACTTGATAGAGGTGTACAAAATTATGATAGGTTTGGATAAGGTAGACAAAGAAAAATGTTCTCATTAGCTGATGGTACAAGCACTAGGGGACACAGAGTTATGGTTTGGGACATATATCTGCTCCCACTACCTTCTGAACATCTGTCTGGCGGGCCTCCTGGCCTCCTATGGATACAGGACATGACTCCACTTTTCCACTTTCTACAACAAGGCCTCCATTACAGTATTGAGAAACCTTGGAGCCTGCTTTCTCCCATGCTGTGCCATTTTTCACTGTCTCCCAGGTCAGATTCAGTTCCTGCATGAGTGGCAGCACCTGCTCCAACCACAATGCATCTCCCCTTTCAGAGGAGCAGGCTAGCTTTAACTGGTGCTAGCCAATCGCTGTATGAGCCCCCTGCTGAAGCTGCCAGCCAGTCACCAACGTGATTACTTCCGCATGCCTCCAATTCTAGCCTCTTGTGCACCCCTACTCGCTTTGCTTCACCATTCTTGACTGTACAAATTCTGAATCAGTTTATTCTATTATTCACATTGAAGCCAACAGTGTAGCAGACAATATGAAAATTAATGGAAATTCCTGAGATACATATTGTGACGTAAACTCCTTTTATTTTTGTTAGTGGGATTCATCCCCATTACTTAACCTTGACTATCCACAAATACATTTCCAGAGTGGCAAAAGCAAAAGACCTTATGGAGTCAAAATCCTGTCTTCACACCAGCAACGTCCATCGTGTTGTGTGGCACTACCACTGTGCTAAATGGAATGGATTCAGAACAGATCTAGCAGGTCAAAACAGGGCATCCATGAGGTGCTGTGGGCCATGAGTAGCAGCAGAATTGTATTCAACCACAATCTGTGAAGTCATGATCCAGTATTTCCCTCAGTCTGCCATTACCATCAAGCCAGGGGATCAATCCCAGTTCAATGAGGAGTGCAGGAAAGCATGCCAGGCATACTTAAAAATTAGGTGCCAACTTAGTGAAGTTACAACACAGGACTACATGCATGCTAAAAAGTAGAAGCAGCATGCGATAGACAGATCAAAGTCATTACCCAACCAAAGCATCAGATCAAAGTTCTGCAGTCTTGCCACATTCAGTCGTGATTGGGTGGTGGACATTTAAACAACTAATCAGAGGAGGAGGCTCTACAAATATCCGCATCCTCAATGATGAGGGAGCCCAGCATGTCAGTATAAAACACAAGGCTGAAGCATTTGCTACCATCTTCAGCCAGAAGTGCCGAGTGGATGTTCATCTCGGCCGCCTCCTGAGGTCTCCAGTATCACAGATGCCAGTCTTCAGCCAATTCACACACTCTACATGATATAAGGAAACTACTGAAGGCACAGGATACAGCAAAGGCTATGGGCCCTGATAACATCCCATCTGCAGTACTGAAGACTTGTTCTCCAGAACTAACTTGCCCCTCGCCTAGCCAAGCTGTTCCAGTACAGCTACAACACTGGCATCTACCTGACAAAATGTAAAATTGCCCAGGTGTGTCCTGCATACTAAATGCAGGACAAATCAAATCCAGCCAATTACTGCCCCATTAGTCTACTCTCAATAATCAGCAAAGTGATGACAGCTGTCTTTGACAATGATACCAAGCAGCACTTATACAGCAATAACCTGCTAACTGATGCTTCGTTAGATGCTTAGGCTATAACCATCTTCAACAAAAAAGAATCTAACCATCTCCCCTTGACATTCAACAGCATTACCATCGCTGAATCCCTCACCATCAACATTCTGGGGGTTACCATTGACCAGAAACTGAACTGGAGCAGCCATATAAAGACTGTGGCTACTACAGCAGGTCAGAGGCTGGGAATTCTGCAGCAAGTAACTCACCTCCTGTCTCCCCAAGCCTGCCCCGCCCCATCTACAAGGCACAAGTCAGGAGTGTGATGGAATACTCTTCACTTCCCTGGATGAGTGCAGTTCTAACAACACTCAAGAAACTCAACACCATCCAGGACAAAACAGACCGCTTGATCGGCACCCCATCCACCACCTCAATCATTCAATCCCTCCATCACCAGTGCACAATGGCAGCAGTGTGTAACATCTGCAAGACGCACAGCATCAACTCATCAAACCTCCTTCGACAGCACCTTCCAAACCTGTGACCTCTACCACCTGGAACAGCAAGGGCAGCAGACACATGGGATCATCAGCATATGCACGTTCCCCTCCAAGCCAAACACTATCCTGACTTGGAACTATATTGTCATTCCTTCACTGTCGTTGGGTGAAAAACTTGGATCTCCCTCCATAACAGCACTGCGGGTGTACCTAACCACATGGACTGCAGTGATTCAAGAAGGCAGATCACTACCACCTTCTCAACTGCAATTAGGGAGCGGTAACAAATGCTGGCCTTTCCAGCAATGTTCACGTCCCATGAACAATTTAAAAGAAAGATGAAAGGCAGGAATGGGGTATGTCCAGATGTTCTTCGTTATCTTCCATGGGGAAATTGACTACCTTGCACTCTACATATCCTTATTAATTCAGGCATCCTAGCCAAGTATTTTTCCAGTTCTTTTAAACATGAATTAATCAATACACTTTGAGCAGATTTTGCTGGAGGTTATCTACTGATCTGTGAGGGAAAACTAAGGCTGTTCACTTTGTAATTCCATCCGAAATTTTCACCACCCATTCCAATTTTAATAGTCTGCTTATAAGGATGTCCGCTGAGTAGTCAACAGACCTGAATCATGTCCACTCTCAAGTTTGGTTCTGTAAATCTATCTTGATAACTTACATACCAGAAATAGAGGGTAACCAAGCGGCTAATAAGAGTGAGGAACTTAAAGTAATTAATATCAGTAGAGAAAAAGTATTGGAGAAACTTAAGGGACTAAAGGCCGACAAATCCCCAGGACCTGATGGCCTACATCCTAGTGTTCTAAAAGAGATAACTGTAGAGAAAATGGATGCACTGATTATGATTTTTCCAAAATTCCCTAGCTTCTAGAACGGTCACAGCAGATAGGAAGTTAGCAAGTGCAGCATTGCTATTCAAGAAAGCAGGGACGGAGAAAACAGGGAACTACAGGTGAGTTAGCCAGACAGCAGTCATCGAGAAAATGCTGCAGTCTATTATTAGGTAAGTCTTAACAATGCACTTAAAAAAATCATCATATGATCAAAACAGTCAACATGGTTTTACAAAAGGGAAATCATGTTTGACAGATTTATTAGAGTTTTTTGAGGATGTAACTAATAGAGAAGGTAAAGGGAACCAGTAGATGTAGTATACTTCGATTTCCAAAAGGCATTCAATAAGGTGTCACACAAAAGATTAATATGCAAAATAAGGGCTCATGGAGTTGGGGGTAGCATATTAGTATCAATAGAGGGTTGGTTAATGGACAGGAAGCAGAGAGTAGGGATAAATGGGGCATTTTCAAGTTGGCAGACTGTAACTAGTGGAGTGCGGCAAGGATCAGTGCTAGGGCCTCGGCTATTTACAATCTATATTAATGACTTAGACAAACAGATTGAGAGTAATGTATCTTAGTTTGCTGATGATACGAAGCTAAGTGGGAATGCAAGCTGTGAGGAGGATACAACGAGGCTGTAAAAAGATATAGACAGTTTAAATGAGTGGGTAACAAGGTGGCAGATGGAGTATAATGTGGGGAAATGTTAGGTTATTCACTTTGGTCGTAAGAATAGAAAAGCAAAATATTTTTAAAATGGTGTGAAACTTCGAAATGTTGATATTCAGAGGGACTTGGGTGCATTCGTAAAAGGAACACAGAAAGTTAGCATGCAGGTACAGCAAGCAATTAGGAAGGCACATGGCTTGTTGGACTTTATTGCAAGGGATTGGAGTACAAGAATGAAGAATTCTTGATACAATTGTACAGGGCCTTTGTGAAACCATACCTGGAGTACTGTTTGCAGCTTTGTTCTCCATATCTAAGGAACAATATACTTGCCTTGGAGGCAGTACAGTGAAGGTTCACTAGATTGGTTCCTGGGATGAGAGGGTTGTCCTCTGATAAGAAGCTGAGTAAATTGAGCCGATATTCTCTGGAGTTTAGAAGAATGAGAAGTGACCTTACTGAAATGTGCAAGATTCTGAAGGGGCTTGACAGGGTAGACACTAAGAGATTGTTTCCCCTGGCTGGGAAATCTACAACATGGGGATACAATCTCAAGATAAGGTGGCTGATCGTTTAAGACTGCGATGAGGAGAAATTTCTTCACTCAAAGGGTTGTGCATCTTTTGAATTCTGTACCTCAAAGAGTTGTGGATGCGCTATTGTTGAATATATTTAAGGTTGTGATAACAGATTTTTGATCTCTCAGGAAATTAAGAGATATGTGGAATGGGCATAAAGTGGAATTGAGGCAGAAGATCAACCATGATCATATTGAATGGCAGATCAGGCTCAAGGGACCATATGGTCTATTCCTACTCCTGTTTCATATGTTCTTATGTTCTTATATTCTTAAGAGCCCAAAGTCAGTAGAACATCCTAACCCCATTCCAATACTCTTCAGAATGTAGGGTGCTTGAACTTCTACAAGTATGCAGAGTAGGATGTCTAAAATTTCTAAAATATTCCAATTGTGGCCTCAACGATAATCCAAACAAGATTTAAATACATGCTTTCAACTTAATATTGTCATATTGAGATGCACCTCAGTACTTGAGTAGTCTTAGGAAAGGTGATATCCCAGAAATGGTTTCTTTTCGGTATCTACCTTCTTCCCAAAATCCACAAACAGGACTGCCCTGGTAGACCCATTGCTTTAGCCTCTTCCTGCTCCACTAAACTGATTTATTTCTATTTCAACTCAATTTTTTCCCCTTGCCAGCCTCTTATATCCATGACTCTTCTGATGCCCTTTTAACTTCAACAGTTTCCAATTTCCTAGCCCTAACCATCTCCTTTTACCATGGATGTTCAATCCCTCTACACCTTCATCCCCCACCAGGATGATCTGAGAGCTCTCCTTTTCTTCATTGAATGTAGGGCTAACTAGTCCCCATCCACCACCACCCTCCTCGGCCTGGCTGAACTTGTTCTCACATTGAACAACTTCTCCTTCAACTCCACTCACTTCCTCCAAATAAAAGGTGTTGCTTTGGGTACCCATATGAGTCCTAGCTATGACTGACTTTATGGGATATGTGAAACATTCCTTTTTCCAATCCTACTCAGGCTGCCTCCCTCACCTCTTTCTTCCAGTACACTGATGACTGTATCTGTGCTGCTTCCAGCTCTCGCCTTGAACTGGAAAATTTCATTGACTTTGCTTCCAATTCCCATCCATCACTCACCTTCATATGGTCCATCTTCGATTGTTTTCTTCCCTTCCTTGGCTGCATTTCTGGTGATAGACTATCGACAAATATTCTCTGTATGCCCACGGACCGCCACAGCTACTTTGACTACACCTCCTCACAGCCGCTTCCTGTAAGGTCTCTATTCCATGCTCCGCGTTTCTCTGTCTCCGTCGCATCTGTTTGGATGATGCCAACTTCCATACTAGGTCTTCCGATATGTCTTCTTTTCTCCTCAACCGAGGATTACCTGCCACCCCCCTTCCCCCACCACCCCCTCAACCGTGTGCATTCGATTTCGTACACTTCTGCTATCACTTCTTTCCCTCCCTTTCAGAAGCAAGATGGGGTTCCCCTTGTCCTTACCTTTCACCTCACCAACCTCCGTATTCAACTGCTAGTCCTCAGCCATTTCCGCCACCTCCAGCTTGATAACACCAGCAAACACATCTTCCCCGCCCCAGCCCTTTCAGTATTCCTAAGGGACTGTTATCTCCGTGACACCCTGGTCCATTCCTCAGTCACTCCCAACACCCCCTCCTTTTCCTACGGCACCTTTCCATGCAAGCGTAGGAGGTGCAACATCTGCCCTTTTACCTCTTCCCTTTTCACTGTCCAAGGCCCCAAGCACTACTTCCAAGTGAAACAGTGCTTTACTTGTAATTCCATTTAGTAAACTGTATGCTCACGATGTTGTCTCCTCGACGCTGGGGAGACCAAAACGTAGACTGGGTGACCACTTTGTGCAACACCTCTGTTCAGTATGCAAGCATGATGCTGGGCTTCCTGTCACCTGTTATTTCAATTCTCTACCTTGCTCCTACTCTAACCTTTCTATCCTTGGCCTGTTACAGTGTTCCAATGAAGCTCGTTGCAAGCTCAAGGAACAGTACCTCATGTTTCGACTGGGCACTATATAACCTTCTGGACTCAACATTCAGTTCAACAATTTTAGATCATAACCTCCGCCTCCACTTTGTTTCGTATCTTTTTTGTTGGTCTGTTCTTTTTTCTCTTGTTTCTGTCTTAATCCTTTTACTTGGCATACGGACAGCCGCTATCCTGCCATTCACACCTCATCTAGACACATTGTTTTGTTTTGTTACTTGTCCCATTATTACTCCATTTGGCTTTGTACCGTGTAACCTTTTGTCATTTAATCTGTTCTGTCCTCCACCCTATCTCAGACCTTCTCTTTCGTTCTTTCCACTCTCCCTCTTTCACTTGCTCAAAATCTATTTAATTTTTAATTTTTCTCAGCTCTGATGATGGTTGTTGACCAGAAATGTTAATTCTGTTGCTCTCTCCACAGATGCTGCCAGACCAGCTGAATGCTTCCAGCATTTCTGTTTTTATTTCAAATTTCCAGCCTCGCAGTATTTTTCATTTGTCTATTCAGTGTCTGTCAGCTCTGATGATGTTTGTGCTATAAAATGTGGACTAGGTAGACAGGAAAAGCAACTTAGTGAATATTCCTTTCAAACAACAACTTAAAATAAAGAGGTTTTAATTTAATGCCTTTCTGTGACTTGAAGCTGTTTCCCAACAACGTGCAAAACATATAAGATTCTTGTAACCAAATGTTCTTCATAAAATACTCAATAGATTGATCAATATTACATGCTTTTAAATTTTAATGGATGGAAATCATGGGCTGAGGGTACAAATTTTCTGATATGGGATTCTGTTATGTGCTGGGAGCACTGAAACAGAAAATTTCTTCTACAGTTTTCTTGATTTGCAATTCCCAATTTTACACCATGATAATGTCATTGCTTACTAGGAATGATTTGTAATTTGCAGTTATCAAGATACAAATGGGGTTAACCTATTTTAAGTGAAGAATGGGTGATAATTGCAAAATGAGGTATTGGTAATGAATGTATAACACATTTGTATAAATTTCCTTTGCCCACTATATTAACAAAGGCATTAACCTATTTATTTAACAAGTTAATACATTTATTAAAATATTGGTCAGATGAAGTTCATACAAAGCCATTTGTTACTAATATCGCACAGTGCAATTTCAATGTAAAAATTGTACCGAATTAAATGTTAAAATTCTGTGCAGGAGAAGTTTCAACGGGCTGTTCTACAATAATAAAACAGTATAAATCTTACTCACACCGACTACGAGTACATCATTGTTCCAAAATGGTGGCACAATCTTACTTGTACACATTGGTTATATTGATACACTTCAAAACTCAAAGTCAAGTACCAGTGAGGCTGTAATCTTTATTAGATCTCTCAGCCACGGAGCTGGATGTTTCTATTTGAATGAAAAGTGGTAAGTATATCTGTGTTTGATTGTAAATTCCAACCCACTGACAAAAGTCTAGGAACACATATTGATTTGAAATATGTACAATTTGAGCTGCAATTTCCTTTGCCGTAATGAAATCCAGCAGCTAAACATGATGTGCCCACAATAATGATCCTATAATGCTTTCAAACAGTTAATAAATCACCTAACCAGTAATAAATGTCAAAAAGTTTGCTAATCTAGCTATGGGATACATCATTTTGGAAGGAAATGGCTCAGTGATATATTGAGGAAAAATGAATTTACTTAACAGTCCCTATAGGTGTTGGTAACTTGTGTTATAGAGAAGCATAAGCAGAGCTTTGGTGGGGGAGGACAGATAGAAATATGCAAAAGAGGTATCAAGTATGACAGTATTTCACCACATGAGAACTGGCTATAGGTCTGCAAGAGTTTGCTCAACTTAAAGAAGAGCACAAAGTTATGGCATGAATACTACTGTGAAATAGCAGCAGAGGACATAGGTGAATATGAAGGAAAAAAATCAGTTCTTAAAGTTTTAGGCAAAATAACTGTACTGTGCAAAGACATGTTAGCAAGGATGTAGCATGAAGGTAGTAGAAGTGAAAATGGCAGGGTTATGCAAATTATATTATACATTCTATGATGGGAAAAACAATGTATTGCAGGACAGAATTTTCATCCGCTGTATTATCCTGTCTGATTCTCTACTGATGTTATCTTCAAAGGCAAAACTCAAGCATAACAAAAGGGCACAGTGCGAAACAGATGGTGGATCATATGGGCAGAAACAACTAGTTTGATATAAGGAAGCAATAGTTGATTTAGGAAGAAGACTGTTCTTGGTACTGCAGAAATTGGAAGAGTGGACAGAACTATTGTTTTGTGTGCAAGCCTCATTGAGGCTCCCATTTCAATGTTATTTATGGGCATGCTGCTAATGTACATGAGCAGTGCTCCAGATGCTTAACGTTCATTTGCAATGAGTTCTTCAAGAGAGATCTGCAACAAAATAGAAAGCCTGCGTTGTTGGCTAACCCTCTTCTCTGTGTAAGGCCATCCTTCATTGCAGGACCTCCTGCATGGTGATCTCCAGTGCCCAATTGGTGAACTAGGTCCTTTTCTGCCACCCTTTTTTAAAATAAAAATCAGTATTTTTTTCATTCTCAGGATGTGAGCCTTGCTGGCAAAGTCAGAAATTATTACGCCTTTCTAGTTACCCTGAGAAGGAGTGTGTGGGTCTTCCTGAACTACTGAATTATTTGCAATGGTTTGGTACAACTAAATGACTTGTTAGGCTACTTTAGAGGGAGGTTAAGAGTCAATTGTGCTAGTGTAGAACTAGAGCCACATATAGGTCAGATCAGGCAAGGACGGCAGGTTTCCCTCCTAATGTGCACTAGTGAACCAATTAAGCTCATCTTTAAGGGCAGGAACTAGGTATTTAATAATTCCTGGAACCCAACAACCCATCCCATGACTTTCAGTGCTCTCTTAAAACACACTATGGGCTGAATTTTGTTGAGCTCCCGACATTGGGCTCCATGGCGGAGTGGGGGGAGGGGGGGAGCGGGTGGGGGGGGAGGGCAGGAAGATCGCTGAGGCAGCGGGAAAATAAAATTCCACCCTATAAGATCACATTGACCCCCTTCTACCCTCAAATCTATGTAAGTAATTCAACCAGATCTTTCCAGTATATTTCATTCCCACAAGATCTCCTTTTTGTTCCTTCAAGATTGACAGCAAATATCTCAAGATCTTTACTCCAGGCTGCTGTGAGATTCCCAGGAAAATACAGTGGGGGCTCAATCATTATATCTTCCTCAGCTGCCTGTGGAATACTAATGATACTGCCAGGATCATTCCTGTGGTTGATCTGTACCTGGACTACTGGGGTTAGGAAAACATTATCATGCAAAAGATGATGAGCCTATTGGGTGACCCCTATCTGCCCATATGAAGCAATGACCTTTAAAGCATTGGGCTGAAGTTTATGACTGCGCCGCAGTTTGCAGTGGCGCACACTAATGGCACTGTGCATCCCGCGTGGATGCGCCATCCCTGAGCCCCCACGATATTATGTGCGGGAGTTCATTTAAATAGAGGGGGCGGCCGCCACGTCCTCGGCAATGAGATCCGGTGCCACTGCGCAGGTGCCGACGCCATTTTCAAAGGGCTTTAAGCCCTTCAGTGAAATTTTAATATTTAAAGTTGTACCATTGTTAAATTTCAATAAATAAAACATTTTGTGATGGAGGCCCCTCCCCAATCCTCCAATAGTCATTTCATTGCCTGAATTGACTTTTTCAAATACCCGAACATTCCCCCCCAACCTTCAATCTTTTGCCCTTCAAACTCTTCCCACCATCCCCACATCCAATCAAAAGTGTTTTCCCCACTCCGCCACCCCTCCCACCCTGCAAATTTTATTCCTCCCCCCCTCCCCACCAGGTTCTCGCCTTGGAACTCCGAATGGAGTTCCGAAGGTGCGTGAAGGCCGAACGGAGACGGAAAAATTGGCGTGGCGCGGCCGCTGCCTGCAGGTAAGTTAATCTACATTTCATTAGGGTTCATTTTAATATGGAGATGAAGAGGAGGCCGCACCGAGGTCCTCCCGTCGCCGGCAATATGCAGCGCGCCCTTCTTGACGTTGCGGGTTGAGGCGGGCCTCTCCCCGCAGAATTTTACCAGCCCCCGCACCGCGACCCACAGCGTCGAGGGGCCAGTAAAATTCAGCCCATTGAATAGTAGAGCCTCAGTGATTCTTCACATGTGGAGCTTGGTAAATGTTTCATGTTTGCATCAGTCTTCTCCATTTTCCCTTTTTCTGGCATAAAAATAGATAAGAAAACAATGTTTGAATCACAAATACCTAAATTTAAGAATAATTCAGTGTGTGAAGGATCTCAGTCAGAATGTCCATTACGATGCAGTGCACAATTAATGGCCTGGGATATTGAGCTCCATTGGATGTTTGATTGTTGATTTTTAATTTTTCTCAAAAATGAGCAACTTAATTCTCATCAACTCAAAAGAAAAAAATGAAGAAAAGCTATAAAGTTGTAAAGAAAGCCCAGAAAGCCCTTTAGACTATGCCAAGCATGGGTCTGAATGCTGAACACAGAGCAGAGCTCCCATTTCTATAGGACCCCGGTTTTCTTTCAGAATGACATACGGGCAGCACTGGCTTCTCATATTGCAGCAAGTTGCAAAGGACTTGTTTCATTTGTTTGTAGGATTCTGATTATCATCGTCAATGTGCAGTTATTTGTTGAAATGTTAGTACCTCAATATTTGTACTGGCACAGTATTGACAAGCTCTGTTGATAAATCCTATGTTAATAGTCCATGTTATTTTAGCACCATATTGGGATGTATTGCCTCATTTCATTCTGTATGATGTCTTACTTTGTGATGTTTTAACAGTAGGTAATAGTTTTTTTTGTTGCTAATAAAGGATGAAGTATCAGCAAGTACTTTTCGGGTGAAAGATGGTAATTTACAGGAATACAAGTTCAAAGTTGCAAACGCCATAGGAATCGCAAACAGATTTGGGCGATCTAACATTAACCAGTATCATGTTCACTGAAAGGAGCATACCTGGGAGTAATTTTAACTTTGTGCGATAAAGAAGATGTATGATAGTTAATCAACAGCAGATTTTACATCTCTCCCACTTTTTGGGCTGCATTTTAAGCGCCTGCCGTCGCTCCTGGTGGCGGTGGGCAAAGAAAATAGCAGCTCACATGTGCACCATTTTTAAAGGGCAGCCAACCCTGCCAGCTAATTTAAATTTTGAAAGGGAACTGCCCTCCACTGTTAAAATCAAAATTCTATCGCCCTTTTCCCACCCCCCTCATTAGCAATAAAATTAAGTACCTGCCCTCTACCCCTGCCCTCTACCCCTGCCCAAAACACTTACCATTCAAATATGACCTTCGCCCCCCCGCCCCAAACTGAAAAAAGTTCACAGTTCACCCTTTCCTGCCATTCCCAACACTAATGATGAAAGTTTGACCCCGTTTCCCCCCTTCCCCACCACTGCGGCGTCTGCTTTCCCCAGACGGGAAGGTGAAGGTGCGGGAGTGCCAGCCACCACTCTGAAGATCACAGCCCGACCGTTAGTTACAGCTAAGTGCATTTATACTGAAGCAGTCTGTGTAGAAATGCAGCAAGACCTGGACAATATCCAGGCTTGGGCTGATAAGTGGCAAGTAACATTCGCGCCTCACTAGTGCCAGGCAATGACCATCTCCAACAAGACAGAATCTAACCATCTTCCTTTGATATTCAATGGCATCGCTGAATCCCCCACTATCAACATCCTAGGGGCTACCATTGACCAGAAACTGAACTGGAGTAGCCATATAAATACCGTGGCTGCAAGAGCAGGTCAGAGGCTAGGAATCCTGCGGCGAGTAACTCACCTCCTGACTCCCCAAAGCCTGTCCACCATCTACAAGGCACAAGTCAGGAGTGTGATGGAATACTCTCCACTTGCCTGGATGGGTGCAGCTCCAACAACATTCAAAAAGCTCGACACCATCCAGGACAAAGCAGCCCGCTTGATTGGCACCCCATCCACAAACATTCACTCCCTCCACCACTGACGCACAGTGGCAGCAGTGTGTACCATTTACAAGATGCACTGCAGCAACGCACCAAGGCTCCTTAGACAGCACCTTCCAAACCCGCGACCTCTACCGCCTAGAAGGACAAGAGCAGCAATAGCCTGGGAACACCACCACCTGCAAGTTCCCCTCCAAGTCACACACCATCTTGACTTGGAACTATATCGCCGTTCCTTCACTGTCACTGAGTTAAAGTCCTGGAACTCCCTTCCTAACAGCACTGTGGGTGTACCTACCTCACATGGACTGCAGCGGTTCAAGAAGGCAGCTCACCACCACCTTCTCAAGAGCAATTAGGGCTGGGGAATAAATGCTGGCCTAGCCAGAGACACCCACATCCCATTAATGAATAAAAGAAAACAAATTAATTAAGTACCATATGTTAATCCAGATCCCATTGCCCAGCCGCCGGGAAGGTCAGGTCTGGCCCTCCCGCCATCGGGCTCTTTGGCAGCCCACTGCTGGAACAATCTTCCACCCCGCTGCTCCCCCGCCATGGGGCCCGACTTCAGGGGTCCTGTAAATCCAGCCCTTTTTCTCCTTTGTGGAAATTATCACTCATTTTACTCAATTGCTGCAAGTCAAAACTGCTCCTACAGGGCTGAAGTTTATGCTGTTCCAGTGGATCAGATGGTGGCGGGGGGGTGGCGTAAAATTGAGCGGGAGGCTCCGGGAGGCCTTCCTGCCCCGCTCCCACCTCTGTCCAACTTTATGGCGGTTGGGCAGGGGACGGGGTTGGGGTGGGGGGGGGGGGGGGTTGCGGCAAACAGCCCACCTGCCTGAGGCCAATCAAGGCCCTAAGTGGTCACTTAACAGCCACTAAATGGCCCTTGCCTGCCTTCACGGGTATTTTCCCCGTGGCAAGCGGGCATGCTGGGGATATGAAAGGCCACCCAGCGATAGCTGCAGGCCTTTCCTTGCGCTATGGTGGGTTTCCATTCCAGTAGGGCACAGGGTGCCCGATTGAGGACCGCCCCCGCCTCCCAACCCACCCCCAGAACCCAAGACACCCCCCTTGCCCCCAAACGACCACCCTTGTTTCGCCCATGGGGCACCCCCAATTCTCTTGGCGAGGTATCGACAACCTACCTTGGATCCCGGCTCCTTGGCATCATCCTTGGTCAGCTAGGCTGCAGTCCCAGCAGCGGCCACCGCTTCCTCAGGCAGGTGGAAGTCCCGCCTCGGGACAATTAAAACCCGGGGATCCGTAAAATGCGGGTCGGATCCCTGGGCAAGGCAGATGAGGGTTCGCCACCGACTTTTATGTCGGTGGTGAAGTCCTGTCCGCCTATGGTAAAATCCAGCCCATAATTTTGTAGATTAATATTAACTTTGAAACTCGTTTCCCAAGTCATTAATCAAATGTTGACAAATGTAGCAATCTTATGGATGGAATAGCAGACAAATTGGCCTGTGATTTTTGCATTGCTCCATTTCTGAATTTAAGTGCTAAACCATAAAAACTTGTTTGCTTTTTTATTGAGCAGCCTGGATGAAGGGCCAAGATCCACAGTGTAGGACACCACAAGGTATGACAGAAGATGAGATACATCAACAGTTACTGGTCAGGTGATGGAAAACTTGGTTTCTGATTGCCTGTACATTGAAGTGGGCAGACATAGTAGGAAGTTGAGTCACGTTCAAGCTCCGTTAATGTGCTTTCTAGAAAGTTGAGCCTAGTTTGCCAATAATACACACAAGATGATACCTATGTGATAGTTTTGATGATGCATTTGCAATGTGTTTATTCAAGTACAGATGCAATGCATACATTATTAATCAGATGCTATATTGTTGGTTTTCAACATTGGCAGCACAGTAATTACATTTTAAACAACTTTGCTAAAACTGACAGAAACACTGAGCAACATTTTCAATTTATTTAAGGTACCAATGAAGTAAATTTAAATTGATTATTCAGGAAAACATTTGGAATTTCATTTAAACAATCTCTTGCAAAGTTTCAAAGAAATGAATGCAGTGTTTTACTGGCAGAGAAGAAAACAGCAGCTCAGTCACAGTTTTGCTTCAACATAAATGTTTAACGATATATGTGTGACTGCTTTACAGCAATTTCTGCTTGTTTAGGGAAATGAACAACTCAGAAGCATGAACATTCTGATGATTTACTTCTTTACTAACAGATTTCAATTGAAATTAATATTCTACTTCTCACTAATGATAGAGGTTAAATATAGAAACAATATACTCCAATTATTAGTACCTTTTTAAAATCACAAATGCATTAGTATCTTTGAAGCGTTCTTCAGAAGACAATTTATGATTTTTAGCTTCTTTGCAAAGCCTGCTTCCTAATTAGCTGCAGTATCATTTACTTAATGCTAAAATGTAAAATACCAATTATACTGTAAGAAAGGGGAAGCTTTCTAATTGTTTTAATGCAATTGCCTCACACAAAAAACAATTGGTTCTGTTGGAAAAGCTTCAATAAAGTAAGCGAAGCTTACCACCATTCCGTAACATGATGCCCGGAATATTCAGCCATTTTCAGAAAATGGTAGCAGGAATGCTTCACCAAGTAAATAATAGATAAGAATGGAAAGAATAAATGAGTATAACCCAGCGACATTCCCCTGTGGGATAAATAAAACCCTGCAAGTCCATTTTATGTAGCAAGATCCATTAGGCAGGAACTCAGTAAGCCTGACTTTGATGCTATAACTCTAAGGGGAATTCATTAGTGTTACTGGTTTTCAGTGCGCGTAAGAAAGCACATCAGTATACAAAAAGGATTTCAAGTCCAGCTTGGCAAGGTTGCTCTTTTCTCAATAGTTTAAATTCTGTTTATTTGGTACTAAAACTCCAAACAAGATCACTAAATTATACAATGTCTCAGCCTAAAGTATTCTGCAATCTATCTGTTCGACAGATATTTGTTTTATTTCATTTTGAGGATAAAACACTCCTTTCTATGTGAGACAGTGTTCTCAAACAAGACAGCAGCCAGATGCAGTGCTGCTCTACAACCAGTTGGTATGAGGTATGTCACAGTGTGAAGGTTATTCTCAAGAGTCAGCATTCTGTACCATGCCTCATCACATTGACAAAATCGATCCAGGCAAATTGGCTCACTATGCTGAAGAGTTCAAACACATATGTTAAAATAGGAACTAAGAAATAAGAATAGAAGATAATTTCAAACTTCTTATCCAAAAACTCATGGGTGGGAATTTTCATGACTTCACTCCACTGATGAGGCCTTGCACGAAGTGGGCTAATTATTGGCAAATCACAGGTGTATGATCAATAATATTCCATCCATTTATGTTAATAAGTGGAAAATCTCTAGCAATGTGCTTGTGATTATACAATAAGTCATCCCTGTGTGTGTGGTCTTACCGATGGCATGCGACCTTGAAAAACTCTGCCGAGTCGACTTGTGCGACAAGTTACTAGGGAAGACTGCTCAAGTGGACAGTATAAATTTGCTGATCTGTGAGGCTCTGCTGTTGCGGTGTAGTCCTGCTCAATAGGAGTGCAGATGAAAGAATCAGCATGAAGGACCATGTGAATGGTTTGTACCAATCTTTTGGCCACTGACCTTAACATTGAGAATATTGTGCACCTGATCTCTGTGTTTGATTCAACAACTTTTGTTCTCATTGAGCAGATGTAGCTTTGCAATTTTAGAGGACGTCTGTAGTTTTGGAGAGAGAAGGTATTGAGGGATATGGTGACAATGGAAGCAGGTGGGTTTGATGTATGAGAAAGGAATGAGCATTTTGGGTCTCATAGCCCTTTTCTGTTCCCAAAAGTTCTTACGTTGTTATCATACCATAGCTTTGAAATTGGGGATTCATAAGAAGGACCAATATCCTATTGCTTATGGTACTGTACCTCACAGATCTGGTGTGCTATCCATTCTTACCAATTTGCTTTTAAAAATTATATATATTTGTGTATTTATATAGGGTGATGTTGTCAACTTTTATTAGTGCATTAAGAATGAAATTCATTCAAGGTATTAGAAAAAATCCACCTCCCAAGCAATTATCTTGCTATATCCTCAGTTTAGTAGGAGAATATTATATCATACCGTAGAATAACACAGCACAGAAGGAGGCTATTCAGGCTATCATGCCTATGTTGGCTGTTTTAAAAAAGTTATCCAATTAGTCCCACTGCCGTGCATGTTTTTCTTTTTCAAGGATGTATCCAACTCCCTTCAAAAATAATTATTGAATCTTACATAGAATTTTACAGCATAGAAACAGGCCATTTGACTCAACAGTGTTTACGCTGACACAAGCCTCCTTCCCCCTTACTTCAACTAACCCTATTAATATATCCTTATTTTCCATTGTCCCTCATGTATTTATCCAGCTTCCCCTTCAATGCATCCATGCTAATCATCTCACCAACTCCCTGTGGTAGCACGTTCCACATTCTAATCAAACTCTGAATATAGAAGTTTCTCCTGAATTGCTTATTGGATTTATTAGTGGTTATCTGATATATCTGGCCAGTAGTTTTTGTCTCCCCTACAGTGGAAATATTTTCTTTATATCATGATTTTAAAGAGGTCTATCAGGTCACCCCTCAGTGGCTTTTTTTTAGGGAGACTGGGGCCACCATTCTTTCAGGCAGTGTGTTCCAGATCGCCAACAACTTGTTGCATGAAAAACACACAATTCTTCCCCATTGGTTTGCATTAGAAGCAGTTCAGAGAAAGTTCACTTGACTAATTCCTGGAATGAAGGGCTTTTCTTATGAAGAAATGTTGAACAGGTTGGGCCTATACCCATTGGAGTTTAGAAGAACAAGAAATGTTCTTATTGAAACATATAAGATACTGAAGGAACTTGATAGAGTGGATACTGGGATGAGGTTTCCTCTTCTGACACATTTTAAGAATAAGAGGTCTCCCTTTTAAGATGGAGATGAGGAGAAATTTTTCCTCTCAAAAAGTCATTAGTCTGTGGAATTCTCTTCCCCAGAAAGCAGTGGCGGCTGGGTCATTGAATTTATTCAAGACTGAGTTAGATTGTTAATAGACAAGGATTATGGGGGGCAGACAGGAAAGTGGAATTGAGACAACAACCAGATCAGCCATGGTATTGTCGAATGGCGGGGTAGGCTCGAAGGGCCGAATGGCCTACTCCTGCTCCTAAGTCCTATGTTCCTATGGTAACATGATTAGAAGTTATAGGAATACATTTGAACTGAGATAATTAAATTCTCAATTAGCTGCTGAGCAGGGAGGAAGAGAGGTGATGTCTAAAATAGAGTTGGTTAAGGTGCAATGGTGACAGTGCAAAGATGGAGAAATATTCTGGAATTTTGCCTCATTGCCTATGTGGGATGAGACAGTATCTATGCTGAATTTCTGCTCGAGATTAAATGGGTGGGGTATATCTGATATAGCCTATAGAATGACTAATGGCTCGGCTAATTGTTTTTTTCTTGAGAATCAGTGGCATTTCCTCCTAACCCTGTAAATGCTAAGTTCCTTTTTCAGTTCGAATGATTTAATCACCTCTCCCAAGTTAATGGGCAAAATATCTAGCCATATAAATTCTATTGAAAACTTTCTGGAAGTCTGGGTACACTGGCTTAGAAATTTGGCTGGCTGGCACCCATTTTTCAGGTGCCATGTGGCCTAAAGCCCCAAAATGGTGGGAAGGAGGTGTGTGCACATCCCCAGCCGGATGTTTGCTGACCACCTTATTGGGTAAGGACAAACAAGAGGTGCCGTTTGCCTACACCTGAAACAGGTGTTGTGGGTGCTTTGCATATGCAAATAAAGGACCTAACACCTGTTTCGTTTCCTGCTCCACTGATAATTTAACCTGCTACCCTCGGAAACCAGAACTACTGAATGCTGGCCAACCAAGAAGGTAAGTAACCTACCTGATTCCGGAGCCAAGAAGGGCAGGAAAGTTTTTCTGGATCCCACATTAAAGGACCTGTTCACTGCTCACAACCTCCCTGAATTTCCATCGCTTACCACCTCTCCCATTTCTGTCACTACTGACCCCTCCCCATTGCCACTGCCATGCTCGAACCGTGATTGTGAACTCCAAGCCCCAATCCCTTATCACGAATTCCAGGCCCTGATTTCCCAACTCCCACCTGTACCCCCCACCAACCCCCAGTCCTGAAATCCAATCACAATCCCAGACTCCAGGCACTGGACCCTGATTGGCCTCTGGAATGCACTGCCTGAGAGAGAGGTGGAGGCAGGTTCAATTGAGCCATTCAAAGGGAATTGGATTATCTAAAAAGGAAGAATGTGCAGGGCTATGGGGAGAAGACAGAGGAGTGGCACTAGGTGAATTCTCCTTCGGACAGCCAGCACAGACACGATGGGCCGAATGACATCCTTCTGTGCTGTAACTATTCTATGATTCTTTTAAATATTTATAGCAATCCACGTATATCTTATTAGGTCACTAATTTGATGCTATAGTTACTATGTAACAAAATTAATGTTTCTCCATAACACAGAATGATTCACTGGCATCCTCAGAAGCCCTTTAGGTGGAGATCTAACATTAACTTGCAGTTTTCTTGAGGGAACAGGGGAGAAAGTGAAGCTAGCAGCTGGAGCAGCAGCTGATGTACAGTTGCTGCAAGCTACAGAGCTTGCGAGAGAGGCATTACTTGAAAGCCATCACCCAGCTGGTAGCACACTGAGTCAAGAGGTGGTTGCTTCAAGTCTCACACCAGAGACTTGAGCACAAAAACCTAGGCTGACAAAAACCTAATGCAGTACTGAGGGAGTGCTGCATGGTCAGAGGTTCTTCCTTTTGGATGAGATGTTAAAATGAAGCCTGTCTGCTCTCTCAGGTGGACACAAAAAGTCCCATGCCACTATTTCAAAGAACAACAAGAAGGTATCCCAGCCAATATTTATACCACAATCAACATCACTAAACCTTGATCAGGTTATTATCACACTGCTGTTTGTGAGAGCTGGCTGTGTGCAAATTGGCTGCTGTATTGTATATTACAATAGTGTCTGGACATTAAAAGTACTTCATTAGCTTTAAAGCATTTAGAATATCCTGTGGTTATGAAAGGTGTTATACAAATGCAAGTCTTTCTTTTATTTTTCCTTTTGAAAGTGTACATGGATCATTGATCCCCGTAGAAGGTGTCTTCCAGCCACCATTTTTTTCTGCTCTGCTTAATGACATTAACACAGCAAATCTCAATGGCAGCAAATGCATTCGAAAGAAATGCATCTGAGCAGCCTGTTACCAGACCAACTGTATAGGAATTGGCAAGCGGTGGAGGTTCTATGAGGATTCTTTCTCCCCAGCATCACCATAGTGTGATTGCTTCCCTTCTGCTTTAAGGATGTATCTGTCTGGAGCAACCCTTCAAACAAGAAGCAATATAGAATGGTAAGAGACAACTAAAAAATAATCCAACTGGGCACACCAGGAAGCTAAATATCACAAACGACAAATATCCCTCACCTCACACAGTCTCCTTTGCTTCTAATTAATTTGTTCCTCAAGATTTATCTTTTTAAAAATTTTTTAGATGACCCAGATAAATACTACATAAAGCTGCATAACGTTTGAGAAAATAAGCTAGAAAACCTATTTCCACATTCATTTCAATTCTGGTCCCTGTAAGACTCTTAAAAAGGAGGTCTCACTTCCCTCTAAGGTCCTGACCCCGTACTGAGCATCAATCGCACAAAACAAACTTTGGATACAATTTCCACTTTATGTGGAACACCTTTATTAACTCACCAAGCAATAGTATATACTTACAACACCAGTTGCTTAATAGACCCGCGTACATAAGCTTGTTCACGGTTGATCTTGGAGGTGGCAGTGCTCCCATGCGCCTGCTACCCTTGTTCCTCCAGGGGGTAGAGGTCACAGGTTTGGAAGGTGCTGTTGGAGAAGCCTTGGGGGATTTGCTGCAGTGGATCTTGTAGATGGTATGCACTGCAGTCATGGTGCACCAGTGATGGAGGGAGCAAATGGAACAAATATTTAAATTTGTGGATGGGATGCCAATCAAGCAGGTTGCTTTGTCTTGGATGGTGTCGAGCTTCTTGAATGATGTTGGAACTGCACTCATCCAGGCAAATAGAGAGTATTTCATCACACTCCTGACTTGTGCCTTGTAGATGGTGGGCGAGTTTTGGGGAGTCAAGGACTGAGTCACTCACCCCAGAATTTCCAGCCTCTGCTCTTGTAGCCACAGTATTAATGTGACTGGTCCTGTTAGATTTCTGACCAATGATAACTCCCAGAATGTTGATGGTGGGGGATTCAGTAATGCAGCTGCATGTCAAGTGGAGATAGTTAGACTGTCTCTTATGGGAAATAGTCATTGCCTGGCACTTGCATGGTGCAAATGTTACTTGCCAATTATCAATCTAAGCCAGAATGTTGTTCAGGACTTGTGGCATGCAGTCATGGACTGTTTCACTATTTGAGCAGTTACGAAAAGTACTGAACACTGCAATCATCAGCGAACATTTCCACTCCTGACCTTATGATGGAGGCAGATCATTGATGAAGCAGCTGAAGGTGGTTGGACCTGTGGCACTACCCTGAGAAACTTCTGCAGTAATGTCTTGGGGCTGAGATGATTGGCCTCCAACAATAACAACCATCTTCCTTTGTGCTAAACATGACTCCAGCCAGTAAGGAGTTTCCTCCCTGATACCCATTGACTTCAATTTAACTAGGATTCCTTGATGTCACACTCCGTCAAATGCTGAGTTGATGTCAAGGGCAGTTTCTCTCAGCTCCCTTCTGGAATTCGGCTTTTTTTTCCATATTTGGACCAAGGCAGTAATGAGATCTGGAGCCGAATGGTCCTGGTGGAACTCAGACTGAACAATGGTGAGCAGGTTGTTGCTGATTAAGTGCCACATCACTTTGCTGATGATTTAGAATAGACTGATGGGGCATTAATTGGATGGATTGGATTTGTCCTGCAAATTTCCACTTTGTCAGGTAGATGCCAGTGTTGTAGCTGTACTGGAAGAGTTTGACTAGGGACGCCACTAGTTCTGGAGCACAAGTCTTTAGTACTACAGTCAGGCTGTTGTCAGGGCCCATAGCCTTTGATGTATCCACTGCACTCAGCCATTTCTTGATATCACGTGGAGTGAATGGAATTAGCTGAAGAGGGGCAGCTGTGATAGTAGGGATCTCAGGAGGAAGCCAAGATGGATCATCTACTTTGCACTTCTGGGTGAAGATGGTTGCAAATGCTTCAGCCTTGTCTTTTGCGTCATCTGCCGGGCTCCACCATCATTGGAGATGAGAATGTTCATGAGCTTCCTCCTCCCATTAGTTGTTGTGTTGTCCACCATCATGCATGACTGAATCCGGCAGGACGGCAAAGCTTTAATCTGTTCCGTGGGTTATGTGATGGTTTAGTTCTGTCCATAATATGCAACCTCCACTGTTAGCATGCATGTTGTGCTGTATTGTAGTTTCACCAGGTTGGTACCTCATTTTTAAGTATGCCTGGTGCTGCTCTACATTCCTAATTGAACCAAGGTTGATCCTCTGCCCGGATATGGCTGGCCATGAGGTTACAGATTTTGGTTAAATACAATTCTGCTGATGGCCCCCAGCACCTCATGGATGTCCTGTTTTGAGCCTCTAGATCTGTTCTGAATGATGGTTTTCTAGAACAGTATGCCATGGAATGAACTAGAGAACGGGCTATTTTAGATTGAGTATTATGCAATGAGAAAGGGCTAATTAATAATCTTGTTGTAAAGGAACCTCCAGGGAAGAGTGACCATAATATGATAGAACTTTACACTAAGTTTGAAACTGATGTAGTTCATTCATATGAAACTAGGGTCTTAAATCTAAACAAAGGAAATCTTGAAGGTATGACGGGCAAATCGGTGTGGTAGATTGGGAAACTACATTAAAAGGTATGACAGTAGACAGGCAATAGCCAGCTTTTAAAGAATTAATACATGGTTTACACCAAAGATACACTCCTTTGAGGCACAAAAACCCAGCAGGAAAGGTGATCCAACCACGACTAACAAAAGAAGTTAAAGATTCTATTAGATCAAAGGAAGAGACTTATAAAGTTGACAAAAAAGTAGTAAGCCTGAGGATTGGGAGAATTTTGAATTCATCAAAGGAGGACCAAGAAACTGATAAAGAAAAAGAAAATAGAATATGAAAGTAACTAGCTTATGGACGGCACAGTGGCATAGTGGTTGGCACAGTGGCGTAGTGGTTAGCACTGCAGCCTCATAGCTCCAGTGACCCGGGTTTGGTTCTGGGTACTGCCTGTGCGGAGTTTGCAAGTTCTCCCTGTGACCACGTGGGTTTCCACTGGGTGCTCTGGTTTCCTCCCACAGCCAAAGACTTGCAGGTTGATAGGTAAATTGGCCACTGTAAATTGTCCCCAGTGTAGGTAGGTGGTAGGAGAATTGAGGGAAGGTGGGGATGTGGTATGTAATGTAGGATTAGTATAAATGGGTGGTTGATGGTCGGCACAGACTTGGTGGGCCGAAGGGCCTGTTTCAGTGCTGTATCTCTCTATGACTAGTGAGGAATATGAAAACAGACTGGAAAAGCTTCTATAGGTGTGTAAAAAGGAAAAGATTAGCAAAGACAAATGTGGATCCATTACAGGCAGAGACAGGAGAATTTGTAATGCTGAATAAGGAAATGGCAGAGAAATTAAACAAATACTTTATGTTTGTCTTCATGGAGGAAGATACAAAAAAACCTCTCAGAAACACTGGCGAACCAAGAGACTGGTGAGAATGAGGAACTAAAAGAAATTAGTATTAGTAAAAAATATAGTACTGGAGAAATTAATGGGACTGAGAGTGGATTAATCCCCTGGACCTGATGATCTACATCCCAGAGTGTTGAAAGAGGTGGATGTGTTAGTGGTGATCTTCCAAAATTCTACAGATTCTGGAAGATAGGAAATGTAACCCCACGATTTAAGAAAGGAGAGAGACATCAGTAGTAGGCAAAATGCTAGTGCCATGAAGATCCCACCTGCCAAAAATGAGGTATATTAATTTTGTCACATGAACATTAATTTTAAACTGTTGCTGGACTGCAAATATAACTTGTTTAAAGAAATCACAGCAGTGGCTGGAAACATTTTTGCATACTAAGAGACAGTTGCCTGAAAAGGCAAGGGAACTGCTACCTGATCCAATTAACCCAATTGAATTTCATCACCAGACAATGAATGTGGAACAAGCCAGCCTTCCAGTGACCGCACCACCCCACCCACCCCCCCCACCCCACCCCACACCCCCACTGTGGATGTCTGCTAAGATGAAAGGAATGCACAAAAATGCAGGAGGGTTTGTTAAAAAAAACTAGTCACATGACAAACTGCTGGCCTATCTTTGATTTAGAACTGCTCACAGAACAGTTTGGGTCAGACTGCAACTGAACCTGAAGAAAGAGCCTGTCTCCTGCCTGACTCTCTCTCTCTCTCTCATGAATTTCCAGAACCGCTGAAGACACTTAAACCTCAAGAGAGAAGATTTCTACATCAAAACAAGTTTGAACACTTCCACTGGGCCTGAACAAAAGAGCAAGATTTAACTGCAATCAGACTCTACATTGAACTCAAAGGACAGTAAATAAACCCCAGCTATTGCTTCAAACTTTTCCCTTTTATTCTTTCTATTTTTGTGTTTCTATCTGCATGTGTGTTTATCGTGTATGCATGCTCCCGTGGTTGCATTGCGTATTCGTAGTAGTTTTAACCGAATTAACATTTTAAGGTTAATAAACTTACGCCTTTCTTGTTTAACTCTAAGACAACTTGTCTGGTTGATTTCTTTGCCTCACAATTGGAGAGCAGTGAACAAGGATTCACTGATGGGGGAGCTAAAGCATGGTGTTTTAAAAATTAAACCCTTTTGTGGTCAAACCAGGCAAAGGCTTAGAGGGAACCTCTAGACCCCTTTCTCACCTTGTCGTAACGCTAGAATCTATTATAAAAGATGTGATAACTGGACACTTAGAAAATAATGGTAGGATTGGGAAGTGTCAACATGGATTATGAAAGGGATATCATGTTTGACAAACCTGTTGGAGTTTTTTGAGGATGTAACTAGCAGAATAGATAAGGGGGAACCAGTGGATGTGGTGCATTTTGATTTTTTAAAAAAACTTTTGATAAGGTCCCCGCAGGAGGTTAGTTAAGCAAAATTAGAGCACATGAGATTGGGGGTAATATGGATTGAGAATTGGTTAACAGACAGAAAGCAGAAAGTAAGAATAAATGGGTCATTCTCATGTTGGTAGGTTGTGACTAGTGGGGTACCAGAAGGATCAGTGTTTGGGCTTCAGCTATTAACAATCCCTAAAAATGATTTGGATGTGGGGACAAAATATAATATTTCCAAGTTTGCATATGACACAAAACTAGGTGGGAATGTGTGTTTTGAGGAGGTTACAAAGAGGCTTCTGGGGGAGTTAGACAAGCTAATTGAGTGGGCAAGAACCTGGCGGATGGAATATAATGTAGAAAATGTGAACAAAGAACAAAGAACAGTACAGCACAGGAACAGGCCATTCGGCCCTCCAAGCCTGCGCCGATCTTGATGCCTGCCTAAACTAAAACCTTCTGCACTTCCGGGGTGCGTATCCCTCTATTCCCATCCTATTCAGGTATTTGTCAAGATGCCTCTTAAACGTCTCTATGGTACCTGCTTCCACCACCTCCCCCGGCAACAAGTTCCAGGCACTCACCACCCTCTGTGTAAAGAACTTGCCTCGCACATCCCCTCTAAACTTTGCCCCTCTCACCTTAAAGCTATGTCCCCCAGTAACTGACTCTTCCACCCTGGGAAAAGCTTCTGACTATCCATTCTGTCCATGCCGTTTATAACTTTGTAAACCTCTATCATGTCACCCCTCCACCTCCGTTGTTCCAGTGAAAACAATCCGAGTTTATCCAACCTCTCCTCATAGCTAATGCCTTCCAGACCAGGCAACATCCTGGTAAACCTCTTCTGTACCCTCTCCAAAGCCTCCACGTCCTTCTGGTAGTGTGGCGACCAGAATTGCACACAATATTCTAAGTGTGGCCTAACTAAAGTTCTGTACAGCTGCAGCATGACTTGCCTATTTTTATACTCTATGCCCCGACCGATGAAGGCAAGCATGCCGTATGCCTTCTTGACTACCTTATCCACCTGCGTTGCCACTTTCAGTGACCTGTGGACCTGTATGCCCAGATCTCTCTGCCTGTCAATACTCCGAAGGGTTCTGCCATTTACTCTTTACTTCCCACCTGCATTAGACCTTCCAAAATGCATGACCTCACATTTGTCTGAATGAAACTCCATCTGCCATTTCTCCACCCAAGTCTCCAACCGATCTATATCCTGCTGGATCCTCTGACAATCCTCATCACTGTCCACAACTCCACCAAACTTTGTGTCGTCAGCAAACTTACGAATCAGACCAGCTACATTTTCCTCCAAATCATTTATATATACTACAAACAGCAAAGGTCCCAGCACTGATCCCTGTGGAACACCACTAGTCACATCCCTCCATTCAGAAAAGCATGAAATTATCCACTTTGGTAGGAAAAACAGAAATGCAGAGTATTTCTTAAATGGTGAGAGATTGGGAAGTGTTGATGTCCAAAGGGACCTGGGGGTCCTTGTTCATAAGTCACTGAAAGCAAACATGCAGGTGCAGCAAACAATTGAGAATTCAAATGATATGTTGACCTTTATTGCAAGAGGATTTGAGTGCAGGAGTAAAGAAGTCTTGCTGCAATTGTATAAAGCCTTGGTGAGACCGCAACTCAAGTATTGTTGTATCGTTTTGGTCTCCTTACCTAAGGAAGGATATACTTGCCATAGAGGGAGTGCAATGAAGTTTCACCAGACTGATTGGGAAGCAGGATTGTCCGATGAGGAGAGATTGAGGAGACTGGGTCTATATTTTTTAGAGTTTAGAAGAATGAGAGGTTTTTTTTTTTTAGAACATTAGAACATTACAGCGCAGTACAGGCCCTTCGGCCCTCGATGTTGCGCCGACCATCTGACCTACACTATTCCATTTTCATCCATATGTCTATCCAATGACCACTTAAATGCCCTTAAAGTTGGCGAGTCTACTACTGTTGCAGGCAGGGCGTTCCACGCCCCTACTACTCTCTGTGTAAAGAAACTACCTCTGACATCTGTCCTATATCTTTCACCCCTCAACTTAAAGCTATGTCCCCTCGTGTTTGCCATCATCATCCGAGGAAAAAGACTCTCACTATCCACCCTATCTAACCCTCTGATTATCTTGTATGTCTCTATTAAGTCACCTCTCCTCCTCCTTCTCTCTAACGAAAACAACACCAAGTCCCTCAGCCTTTCCTCGTAAGACCTTCCTTCCATACCAGGCAACATCCTAGTAAATCTCCTCTGCACCCTTTCCAAAGCTTCCACATCCTTCCTATAATGCGGTGACCAGAACTGCACGCAATACTCAAGGTGCGGCCTCACCAGAGTTTTGTACAGCTGCAACATGACCTCGTGGCTCCGAAACTCGATCCCCCTACTAATAAAAGCTAACACACCATATGCCTTCTTGACAGCCCTATTAACCTGGGTAGCAACTTTCAGGGATTTATGTACCTGGACACCAAGATCTCTCTGCTCATCTACACTACCAAGAATCTTCCCATTAGCCCAGTACTTTGCAATGCTGTTACTCCTTCCAAAGTGAATCACCTCACACTTCTCCGCATTAAACTCCATTTGCCATCTCTCAGCCCAGCTCTGCAGCCTATCTATGTCCCTCTGTACCCTACAACACCCTTCGGCACTATCCACAACTCCACCGACCTTCGTGTCATCCGCAAATTTACTAACCCACCCTTCTACACCCTCATCCAGGTCATTTATAAAAATGACAAACAGCAGTAGCCCCAAAACAGAACCTTGCGGTACACCACTAGTAACTAAACTCCAGGATGAACATTTGCCATCAACCACCACCCTCTGTCTTCTTTCAGCTAGCCAATTTCTGATCCAAAGCTCTAAATCACCTTCAACCCCATACTTCCGTATTTTCTGCAATAGCCTACCGTGGTGAACCTTATCAAACGCCTTACTGAAATCCATATACACCACATCCACTGCTTTACCCTCATCCACCTGGTTGGTCACCTTCTCGAAAAACTCAATAAGGTTTGTGAGGCACGACCTACCTTTCACAAAACCGTGCTGACTATCGCAAATGAACTTATTCTTTTCAAGATGATTATAAATCCTATCTCTTATAACCCTTTCCAACATTTTACCCACAACTGAAGTAAGGCTCACAGGTCTATAATTACCAGGGCTGTCTCTACTCCCCTTCTTGAACAAGGGGACAACATTTGCTATCCTCCAGTCCTCCGGCACTACTCCTGTAGACAATGACGACATAAAGATCAACAACAACGGCTCTGCAATCTCCTCCCTGGCTTCCCAGAGAATCCGAGGATAAATCCCATCTGGCCCAGGGGACTTATCTATTTTCACTTTTCCAAAATTGCTAACACCTCCTCCTTGTGAATCTCAATCCCATCTAGCCTAGTAGGCTGTATCTCAGTAATCTCCTCGGCAACATTTTCTTTCTCTACTGTAAATACTGACGAAAAATATTCATTTAACGCTTCCCCTGTCTCCTCTGATTCCGCACACAACTTCCCACGACTATCCTTGATTGGCCCTGTTCTAACTCTTATCATTCTTTTATTCCTGATATACCTATAGAAAGCCTTAGGGTTTTCTTTGATCCTATCCGCCAATGACTTCTCGTGTCCTCTCCTTGCTCTTCTTAGCCCTTAAGGTGATCTCATTCATACAAAATTCTTACAGGGCTCGACAAGGTAGATGCGGGAAGGATGTTTCCCCTGGCTGGAGGATCTGGAACCAGAGGACACAGTCTCAAAATAAAAGGTAGCCCATTTAGGACTGAGATAAGAAGGAATTTCTTCACTCAGAGGGTGGTGAATCTGTGGAATTCTCTACCTCAGAGGGCTGTGGAGGCTCAGTCATTGAGTATATTCAAGACAGAGATCAATAGATTTCGAGGTATTAAAGATATCAAAGGGTATGGGGATAGGGATGGAAAATGGCATTGGGGTAGAAGATCAGCCATAATCTAGTTGAATGGCAGAGCAGGCCTGAGGGCCCAAATAGCCTACTCCTGCTCTTATTTCCCATGTCCTATATCCGATTTAGCATAGTGGTAGTGCCACAAAATGTGATGGAAGGTATCCTCAGTCTGAAGTGGAGTCTTCGCCTCTACAAGGACGCAAGCTAAGTGTGGCAGATATGTCCTTCAGGACTCAGCCAGTTTGATCAATAGTGGAGCTACCGAGCCACTGTCAGTGATGGACATGAAGGGCTGGAATTTAAAATCTCGGTACCGAGCTCTAAAAAGGGCCACATGCCAAAGAGCCACTGCAATCTCCCACACGGCGGCTCATTTAAATGACCGGGGTGGCCTGCACACCCTCCCAATCATATGGAGGGGACGGATTGTCCGTCACCAGCAATGGTGTCAGCTGCCTGTGTGCAGACGTTAGCGCCATTTCTAAAGGGCAGCCAGCCCTGCCGGCACATTTAAATTTTTAAATAAGTAACCCCCCCCAAAATTAAATAAATAAATTTCTCATGCCCCTTTCCCACCCCCTCCCCACAATGACAATTACAGTAACTATTTGCCCTGTTTCCCCAAAAACACTTAACTTTTACATCTGACCTTCCTCCCCCAAAACTGCACAAAGTTTAAAGTCAACCCTTTCCACCATCCCCTGCACTCATGATGCTTATTTGTCTCTGTCCCCCTCCGCACTGAAAATCATACCTCCTCCCCCCTCCCCACTAGTGTGGTGCCTCATTTCCCTGGATGGGGATTTGAAGGCCCGAGAGTGCCGGCCGCAGCACCGAGGATCATGACGGGCCCTCAAGGACACAGGTAAGTCTGAGGGTAGGCGGTGGCGTAGTGGTATTGTCACTGGACTAGTAACCCAGAGACCCAGGGTATTCATCTGGGGAGATGAGTTCAAATCCCACCACAGCAGAAGGTGGAATTTGAATTTAATTAATAAATCTGGAATTAAAAACTAGTCTAATGATGGCCGTGAAACCATTGTCGATTGTTGTAAAAACCCATCTGGTTCACTAATGTCCTTTAGGGAAGGAATTCTGCTGTCCTTACCTGGTCTGGCCTACATGTGACTCCAGACCCACAGCAATGTGGTTCACTCTTACATGTCCTCTGAAATGGCCTAGCAAGCCACTCAGTTGTACCGAACCGCTACAAAGTCTATAAAAAAAAGGAATGAAACCGGACGGACCACCTGGAATTGACCTAGGCACCGGAAACGACAACGGCAACCCAGCCCTGTCGGCCCTGCAAAGTCCTCCTTACTAACATCTGGGGGCTTGTGCCAAAGTTGGGAGAGCTGTCCCACAGACTAGTCAAGCAAAAGCCTGACATAGTCATACTCACGGAATCATACTTTACAGACAATGTCCCAGACACTGCCATCACCATCCCCGGGTACGTCCTGTCCCTCCGGCAGGACAGACCCAGCAGAGGTGGTGGCACAGTGGTATACAGTAGGGAGGGAGTTGCCCTGGGATTCCTCAACATCGACTCCGGACCCCATGAAGTCTCATGGCATCAGGTCAAACATGGGCAAGGTAACCTCCTACTGATTACCACCTACCGCCCTCCCTCAGCTGATGACTCAGTACTCCTCCATGTTGAACATCACTTGGAGGAAGCACTGAGGGTGGCAAAGGCACAAAATGTACTCGAGGTGGGGGACTTCAATGTCCATCACCAAGAGTGGCTCGGTAGCACCACTACTGACCAAGCTGGCCGAGTCCTAAAGGACATGGCTGCAAGACTGGGACTGCGGCAGGTGGTGGGGGAACCAACACAAACGAAGAACATACTCAACCTCGCCCTCACCAATCTGCCTGCCGCAGATGCATCTGTCCATGACAGTATTGGTAGGAGTGACCACCGCACAGTCCTTGTGGAGACGAAGTCCCGCCTTTACATTGAGAATACCGTCCATCGTGTTGTGTGGCACTATTACCGTGCTGAATGGGATAGATTTCGAACGGATCTAGCAATCCAAAACTGGGCATCCATGAGGCGCTGTGGGCCATCAGCAGCAGCAGAATTGTACTCAATCACAATCTGTAACCTCATGGCCCGGCATATCCCCCACTCTACCATTACCATCAAGCCAGGAGACCAACCCTGGTTCAATGAAGAGTGCAGGAGGGCATGCCAGGAGCAGCACCAGGCATACCTCAAAATGAGGTGTCAACCTGGTGAAGCTACAACCCAGGACTACTTGCATGCCAAACTGTGTAAGCAGCATGCAATAGACAGAGCTAAGCGATCCCATAACCAACGGATCAGATCTAAGCTCTGCAGTCCTGCCACATCCAGCCGAGAATGGTGGTGGACAATTAAACAACTAACTGGAGGAGGTGGCTCCACAAATATCCCCATCCTCAATGATGGGGGCGCCCAGCACATCAGTGCGAAAGATAAGGCTGAAGCATTTGCAACAATCTTCAGCCAGAAGTGCCGAGTTGATGATCCATCTTGACCTCCTCTTGAAGTCCCCAGCTTCACAGATGCCAGACTTCAGCCAATTCGATTCACTCCGCGTGATATCAAGAAACGACTGAAGGCACTGGATACTGCAAAAGCTATGGGCCCTGACAATATTCCGGCAATAGTACTGAAGACCTGTGCCCCAGAACCTGCCGCACCCCTAGCCAAGCTGTTCCAGTACAGCTACAACACTGGCATCTACCCTGCAATGTGGAAAATTGCCCAGGTATGTCCTGTACACAGAAAGCAGGACAAATCCAACCTGGCCAACTCCCCCCCCCCCCATTAGCCTACTCTCAATCATCAGTAAAGTGATGGAAGGTGTCATCAACAGTGCCATCAAGTGGCACTTGCTTAGCAACAACCTGCTTAGTGACGCTCAGTTTGGGTTCCGCCAAGGCCACTCAGCTCCTGACCTCATTACAGCCTTGGTTCAAACATGGACAAAAGAGCTGAACTCAAGAGGTGAGGTGAGAGTGACTGCCCTTGACATAAAGGCAGCATTTGACTGAGTATGGCATCAAGGAGCTCTAGCAAAACTGAGGTCAATGGGAATCAGGGGGAAAACCCTCCGCTGGCTGGAGTCATACCTAGCACAAAGGAAGATGGTTGGAGTTGTTGGAGGTGAATCATCTGAACTCCAGGACATCACTGCAGGCGTTCCTCAGGGTAGTGTCCTAGGTCCAACCATCTTCAGCTGCTTCATCAATGACCTTCCTTCAATCATAAGGTCAGAAGTGGGGATGTTCGCTGATGATTGCACAATGTTCAGCACCATTTGTGACTCCTCAGATACTGAAGCAGTCCGTGTAGAAATTCAGCAAGACCTGGACAATATCCAGGCTTGGGCTGATAAGTGGCAAGTAACATTCGCGCCACACAAGTGCCAGGCAATGACCATCTCCAACAAGAGAGAATCTAACCATCTCCCCTTGACATTCAACAGCATTACCATTGCTGAATCCCCCACTATCAACATCCTAGGGGCTACCATTGAACAGAATATGAACTGGAGTAGCCATATAAATACCGTGGCTACAAGAGCAGGTCAGAGGCTAGGAATCCTGCGGCGAGTAACTCACCTCCTGACTCCCCAAAGCCTGTCCACCATCTACAAGGCACAAGTCAGGAGTGTGATGGAATACTCTCCACTTGCCTGGATGGGTGCTGCTCCAACAACACTCAAGAAGCTCGACACCATCTAGGACAAAGCAACCTGCTTGGTTGGCACCCCATCTACAAACATTCACTCCCTCCACCATCAACGCACAGTGGCAGCAGTGTGTACCATCTACAAGATGCACTGCAACAATGCACCAAGACTCCTTAGACAGCACCTTCCAAACCTGCGACCTCTACCAACTAGAAGGACAAGGACAGCACATACATGGGAACATCACCACCTGCAAGTTCCCCTCCAAGTCACACACCATCCTGACTTGGAACTATATCGCCGTTCCTTCACTGTCGCTGGGTCAAAATCCTGGAACTCCCTTCCTAACAGCACTGTGGGTGTACATACCCCAAATGGACTGCAGCGGTTCAAGAAGGCAGCTCATCACCACCTTCTCAAGGGCAATTTGGGATGGGCAATAAATGCTGGCCTGGCCAGCGACGCCCATGAATGAATAAATTTTTTTTTAAAATGTATTCATTTTATTGACTTGAATATTTTAATGAGGTCCTGTCGCCCCCTTGGCTGGGGGGTCACCATTGAGGATGCCTCCGGGAGGATCGGGCTGGGCCTTGATCTGGAGTCATCTTCACCCCTCCCACCCTGCCATGGAACCCGACACCTGGGGGAGAACAAAATGCAGCTCAAAGTCATTTAAACTGGAGTATATTCTGTGCCTTTGAGCCCTCAGTGCTTCTAAGTGGTATTCAAGATGGAGGAGTACTGAGGGAAAGCAGTGGGTGGTAATCAGCAGGAGGTTTCCTTGCCCATGCTGGACCTGATGCCATGAGACTTCATGGGGTTCCGAGCAAATGTTGAAGACACCAGGTCCACTCCCTCCCAACTGAATAGCACTGTGCCACCACCTCTGGTGGGTCTGTCCTGCCCATGGGATGATGATAAAGAAGTCTAGAATGTTGGGTAACATATCTGTGAGTATGAATATTTCAGGCATGCCTTGACTTGTCCGTGGGACAGTTCTCCCAAATTTGACAGATGTCCCCAAATGTTTTGAAGAGAACTTTGCAGGGTCGACTGGGTAGGGTGTGTCTTCCTCATGTCTAGTGCCTAGGTCGATGCCAGGTTGTCTGTCCAGTTTTATTCTTATTTGACTTTTCCATAGCAGTTTGATACATCTGAGTGGCTTGCATTCAGAGGATAGTTAAGCATCATGTAGGTCTGGAGTCATATATAGGGTAGACCAGGTGAAGACAGCAGATTTCCTTCCCTAAAGGACATTAGTGAACCAAATGGGTTTCTTCGACAATCCAGTAGTTTCATGGTCACCATTACTGATACTGCTTTATTTATTCCAGAGTTATTTAATTAAATGAACTTAAATTCCCCAGCTACCATGGTGGGATTTGAACTCATATCCCCACATCATTAATCCAGACTTCTGGATTACGAGTCCAGTAACATTACCACTGTACTACTGTACACCTGTAATTATTATGAATCTGATGCCAATTTACTGGAACAATTACCAGAGATGATATATAATTATTATTCTCTGTAATGTGCATTTACAGATTTTCCTGAACATTTCCAACTGGCAGTCATTTACTTTCTAAGTGCGCACAAATCCATGTAAACTCATCTGACTTCACTTCCAGCAAAGGAGGAGCTTCCAGGAATGCAACACAGCACAGCCTATTTAAGATCAAGCTGATAAGCTCAAACCCATTTAAGGAAAATAAATTAAGAAGGCAGCACCTTTGAAAGTCCCCAATATAGCTTTATTTTCAAAATTTCAGCTGGCACATATACTGCCATCATTTTTGATTCACCACGTTATCCACAAATCTGGCTTATAATTCTGGAAATGTATTTTTTAAAGGCAGCTACATCAAAGTTAAACATAAGTTTAATATTTTATGCACTTACAAACAATATAAGGGGGTGGAGGGGATGGGAGGGGAAGGGAACATTATTGTCATAATGCTTTGGTTGTTTCATGCAATTTTTTCTGTAATTCGTTCAGGGGATGTGGGTGTCGCTGGCTCGGCCAGCATTTATTGCCCATCTCTAATTGTCCTTGAGAAGGTGGTAGTGAGCTGCCTTCTTGAACCACTGCGGTCCATGTGGGGTAGGTACACCTACAGTGCTGTTAGGAAGGGAATTCCAGGATTTTGACCCAGTGACGGTGAAGGAACGGGATATAGTTCCAAGTCAGGATGGTGTGTGTCTTGGAGGGGAACTAGCAGGTGGTGGTGTTCCCATGCATCTGCTGCCCTTGTTTTACTAGGTGGTAGAGGTCTGGGTTTGGAAGTGCTGTTTAAGGAGTCTTAGTGAGTTGCTGCAGTGCATCTTGCAAATAGTACACACTGCTGCCACTGTGCATCTATATTGTATAAACTGTAATGTAGTAGCATCAATTTGCATCAATAACTGTCATATTAATCACAGCTGTTGGGTGAGAAATTAGATTTTTTTTAGAGTCATAAAGTCATTTATGGCACAGAAGGAGGACATTCGGCCCATTGAATCCATGCCAGCTCTTCACAGAGCCTTGCAGTCAGTCCCACAACCCTGCTCGATTCCTGTAGCCCTGCAACTCTATTTCACTTACGTGACCATCTAACTTCCTCTTGAAGTCATTGATTGTCTCCGCTTCGACCACCCTTGTGGGGGGAAAGTTCCAGGTCATTACCACCTGTTGCATAAAAAGTGCTTCCTCATAGTCCCCTGCATCTTTTGCCCAAAATTTTCAATATGTGTTCCCTCATCCTTGTACCATTTGTTAATGGGAACATTTTTCCTTATCTAACTTATCTAAGTCAGTCATAATCTTGTACACTTCTATTAAATCTCATCTCAATCTCCTTTGTCCTAAGGAGAACAAACCCAGCTTTTCTAAACTAACCTTGTAACTAAAATCCTCCATCCCTGGAACCATTCTAGTAAAACTTCTCCTGTACCCTCTCAAGGACCCTCACATCCTTCCTAAAGTATGATGACCAGAACTGGACGCAGTACTCCAGTTGGGGCCTTACCAGAGCTTTATAAAGGTTCAGCATAACTTCCCTGCTTTTGTACTCAATGCCTCCATTTATAAAACCCAAGATCCCATATGCTTTACCAACCACTCTCTCATTATGTCCTGCCACCTTCAAAGATCTATGCACATGCAACCCCAGGTCCACTGTTCCTGCACACTCTTTAGAACTGTGCCATTAAGTATATATTACCTCACCCTATTCCTTCTGCCAAAAAGCATTACCGCACACTTGTCAGTATGAAATTCCATCTGCTACTTGTCTGTCCATTCTGCTATCCTTTCTATGTCCTATTGCAGGCAGTTTATATCATCCTCATTGTTTGCCACATATCCATGTTTGGGGTCATCGGCAAATTTTGAGATTCTACTCTGTATTCCAATATCCAAGTCATGTCCTTAGTGAACACTGTTGCAAAGTACTCATTAAGTAAGCCTTGCCCTGTGCCTCTAAGCATATATTACCCTTTCTGTCTCTAATAGGCCCCACTCCTCCTCTTAGTACTCGCTTAATTTTTACGTCGGTAGAAAAACTTTAAGTTCCATTTTATGTTGACTGCCATTCTATTTTCAGATTCTCTCTTTGCCATTCTTATTTTCCTCTTCACCTCCCCTCCGAACTTATTGTATATGGCCTGGTTCTCACTTGATGACTTCACCTGACATGCATCATACATCCTCTTTTTTTGTTTCATCATCACCTCTATCTCCCTCTTCAACCAAGGAACCTTTAACTTGGTTCCCCTACCTTTCATCCTTGTTGGAATGTACCTAGCCTGCAAGTGAAGCATCTCTTCCTTAAAGATAATCCATTGTTCCGATACAGCTCATCCAGTCAGTTTTTGGTTCCATTCTACCCCGGTTAGATCCCTTCTCATCGCATTGAAATTAGCCCTCTTTCAATCTAGACATTCTACCTTATTTTGTTCCTTGCTTTAATGCATTACTAGTCTAAACCTTATGAGACGATAATCACTCTTACCCAAGTGCTCCCCCACAGACACTTGGTCCATTTGTCCCACAAATAGCAATGCCTCTTTTCTAGTTGGGCTGAGAACATACTGATCAAGGAAGTTCTCCTGAACACATTTTAGGACTTCCTCTCCTCCTTACCCTCGACTCTAAAATTATCCCATTCGATATTTGGGCAATTAAAGTCCCCCAATATCATCACTCTATAGTTGTTGCACATCTCTGCGATTTCCCTGCAGATTTGCTCCTTTATCTCTTTCTCACTATTTGGAGGCCTATAGAATACCCCCAGTAGCGTGATCATACCCTTTTTGCTTCTCAACTCTAACCAAATGGATTCTGTCCTTGCCCCTTCAGGGACATCCTTGCTTTCCAGCACTGCCTCCTTTTTTGGGTCCTACAAATTCCCTGAGAGTTCCTAAAATACTGTATGCACTGCATGCACATTGTGAGGCAAATTGCACTGGCCACCATATTGGTGAGAGTGTTAGTGCATGCACAGTGCAGATCTGCCAGAAGTATGCAGAGCAGGCGGATCTTGATGTCAATCAGCCTGCAATGCTGATTTGATGCAAGTGGTGCCACTTTGGAGCTCAACAGACCAGCTAACACACTCTCATAAGGTCACAGAGCTGAACAGAAGCAGGAAGGAACCCCCTCTTCTCCCCCCCACCCCCAAACCTACACAATTTAAAGGGATCATCAACTAATTGAAGGTTAATTGCTGGTTGATTTCTTCTGACTTTTGCTATGATTCTGCTTTCTATACTTGTTTCAAGTTGCAAAAGCCTACAGGGAGTGGTGTGGCACCTACTGAAAGACTTCTTGTTGACTTCAAGACTTCAGCACAAACTAGTTGCTTCCAGACATGGGTACCCTAGAAGGCAACCCCTTGGAATACAGTATGACTTAGAGAATGAACAGAGGCCATGCAGAGAAGGGAAAGCTGCTGGAAAAGGGATGAGGAGGAAGGGAGAAGTGCTCTCAGCAACAGGCCATATCTGCTCATGCTGTTCCGGGAGCAGTTCTCCTACCTGGACCTCAATGAGGAGAATGTGTGAGATGTTTGGGTTTCAGTAAGGATGTACTTACTGAAATCTGCCACCTGCTGCAGTCATAACTGCAGCCTCAGAGCAGTGCATGAACCACATTGCGAGTGGCTGTGAAGGTGACCATGGCAATAAACCTTTATGCATTTGGTTCCTTCCAGGCGGAAGCTGGAGATATTTGCAAAACCTTGTGCTTTGAGTCTCTCTAGTCAGTGAGAGTTAATTACATTTTGTTCTCTTTTGCCAGAGAGAAACAGACAGAGCAAGCACACAGCTTCACTAGGTTTGCAGGCTTCTCCATGGTGCAGAGAGGAAGTTAAAAAGTAAGACTTTAAAGGCAGTAATCTCTGGATTCCTCCCAGTGTCACATGCCAGTGAGAGTAGAAATAGGAATCTAGGGAGGATCAATGTATGGGTTGAGGCCTGGTGCAGGAGGGAGGGCTTCAGTTTCTTGGGGGATTAATGTTAATTGTCTATCAATTGTGTTTAATTATATGTTGGTGGAGGGTATTAATTGGGGTTTCACTTGAGCACATATAGAGACACTTACTGAAACTGTGCTGTGGTGGAGTTAGGAGGAGTATACTTATAATGTTTCCCTCAGTAAATAAATGAAAGACTGAGTAAAGATTGTCTCTAGTATCATCCTTTACCAACTGGCTTTCCAGAATATAACAACTGGGACCAGTTCTGGAGCAGGAGGCACCTTTTCAAAAGGGACAGGTTGCACCTCAACAAGACTAGGGCCAATATTCTTGTGGGGAGGTTCATTAGTGTGGTTTGGGAGGGTTTAAACTAAATTGGAAGGGGAGGAGGGTGGGCACCAGCAAATAGCAGTAAAAAAGAGGAATAAAGCACATAAATGAGTGAGAATGTTGGACAGTACTAGAAAAGGAAGTAGTACCATGTTAGATGGGAGTAGACTAAGAAGGACTATGAGGAATACAATGGCAGGTTTAGAATGCATGTATGTAAATGCACTAAGTGTGGTGGATAAGGTTGTTGAGCTACAAGCACAAACAGCCATTTGGGAGTATGATATAGTGACAATAACAGAACCATGGATTAAAAATGGTGAGGACTGGGTGCTTAGTATTCATGGATACAAAGCGTTCAGAAAAGATAGGGAAGGAAAAAAGGGAGGTGGGTTGGCAGTATTGATTAGGGAAGACATTGTAGTGTTGAAAAGGGAGGATGTCCTTGAGGGGGCAAAGACAGAATCCATTAGGTTAGAGTTGAGAAGCAAAAAGGGGATGATCACGCTACTGGGGGTTTTCAAAAGACCTCCAAATAGTGAGAAAGAGGTAGAGGAGCAATTCTGCAGGGAAATCACAGAGATGTGTAAGAACTGTAGACTGATGATCTTGGAGGACTTTATTTACACAAATATCAATTGGGACAATGTTAGAGTTAAAGGAAAGCAGGGGGAGGAATTTCTGAAATGTGTTTAGGAGAACTTCCTTGACCAGTGTGTTCTCGGTGGAATTCTCTTATTTTTTTCCACGAATGTGGATAAACATTAAATAAAAGAGCTGAAATAGTAAACCGCATCGGATTAGTCTGGCATTCTGGTTTGTGAGTTTTTGGCAAAGTTTATTATCAAATCAGCTGACTGTAATTTTCGAAATAGAGCTTCTAGATGTTCCAAGTGGTCCTGTCAAGTGTCATTGTATACCAGCACATCATCAAGGTAAACTACACAGTTAGGAACACTGGCAACCATTTGGTTCATTAGTCTTTGAAAGATTGCTGGGGCATTTTGTAGCCCGAATGGCATCACTCGGTATTGGAAAAGACTTTCTGGTGTGACAAAGGCCGATATTTCTTTAGCTCAGGGTGTTAAAGGAACTTTCCAGTATTCCTTTAACAAATCTATTTTTGTAAGAAACTGCCCACTCTGTCAATACAGTCTTCCAAGCAAGGAATTGTGTAGGAGTCTGCCTTTGTTACTGCATTAACTTTACTGTAGTCTATAGAGAGTCTAGTTGAACTGTCAGGTTTAGGCACCAATAGTACTTGAGAACTCCAGTTGCTTTGACTGGGTTCAATTAGGTGGTTTTCCAGCAGATATTGGATTTCTGCTTTTACCTGGGCCTGTTTCTCTGGACTTAAGCAATAAGGATACTGTTTTATAGGAATGGGTTCCCCTACATCCACATCATGTGTGGCTAAGGTTGTACATCCTGGCTTATCCCTACAGACTATTTTAAATGCTGTGAGTAGCTTTGATGATCTTGTCATTGTTCTGCATCTAAATATGAAAGCATAGTGTTCAATCTCCCTAACAATTCCGTATCAGCTAACCCGATAGTAGGAGGTTCAATTTGAGAATTGTCTAGGCCGCCTTCTGCCTCATCCTCACTATCCCTTGCATCCTTCACTGTCTTTACTACCTGACATACCTGTGTTTGCTTATCCTCCTCCCGACGATGATATTGTTTCAACATATTGATGTGACACAGCTGATTCTTTTTCCGGTGATCTGGGGTGTCAATCAAATAATGTACTTCAGCAATTTTCTCGATGACTTTATATGGACCACTGAACCGTGCTTTCAACGGTTCACCCTGTAAAAGCAATCATACTAACACCTCAATTTCTGGTTGAAATGTTCGTGTCTTGGCATGCTTGTGTGCCCATTTCTTCATAGTTGTTTAGGAAGCTTTAAAGAGTTCCTGAGCCACTTTTCAGGCTCTCCTCAGCTGTTCCCAGAGCACCTATATATAATCTAGCACAGAAGATTCGTCCCTCTGTTCTAAAACCCTTTTTTAAATTAGTTTTAGAGGACCTCTTATCTCATGTCCATAAACGAATTCAAAAAGACTAAAACCGGTAGATTCATTAGGTGATTCCCTGGTGACAAACAAAAGAAATTCTAGCCCTTCATCCCAATCATGGGGATATTCATGACAGTATGCCCTGATCATCGTTTTGAGGGTCTGATGGTACCTTTCTAAAGCTCCTTGTGTCTGTTGGCGGTATGCTGAAGACTTTAACTATGTTATACACAAATTACCCATAGTTTCCTGAAAAGCTTTAGACATAAAATTGGAACCTTGATCCGACTGAATCTCAATCGGTAATCCATATTTAGTGAAGAACTAGGTTAACTTCTCTACCACTACCTTAGCAGAAATTGTTCTCAAGGGAATGGCCTCTGGAAACTGAGTAGCCATATCCATGATAGTGAGTATGTATTGGTATCCTGCTTTTGTTTTTGGTAAAGGTCCTACACAGTCTACCAACACCCTACTAAATGGTTCCCCAAAAACTGGTATGGGAATTAGAGCTGCTAGTCTTATGGCAGGTTGCGGTTTTCATACAATCTGGCACGTATGGCATGTCCTACAAAACTGCACCATGTCCTTGGAAAAACCTGGCCAGTAAAAATGCTGACTTATATGTGATTTGGTCTTCTGGAATCCCACATGTCTCGCTATGGGAATTTCATGCGCTATCCTTAGTAGTTCTTGGTGATACTTTGGCAGTACCACTACCTGATGAACTACCGTCCATTCTTCATCTGCAGGTCTGTGAGGAGGTCTCTACTTCCTCATCAGAATCCCATTTTTAATATACTAGCCTCCTGGAACTCCTTTTGCCTCAGTTTCAGTTAGAGCTGATTATGCCACTTTATTTAACTCTGAATCAGCTTGCTGAGACTTAATCAAAGAAGACAGATGAAACATTTCCTTTGGGTTATTCAAATCCCCAAAGAAAGTTTCAGATATTCGACTATCTGACTGTGGTGCCAATTTTATCTCCCACAATGGAACTTGTTTAGCCATTGGTCGAGTTACTACACATGAAGGAAAAATTCCTGGAACTTTTTCCTGAAACTGTTCTGTCTCTTTAACGTCACTTGCTTTTTCCATGACTTCTTGAGAAGCTACTACTTTCTCTCCAGCCAAATCATTCCCCAGTAGTAGGTCAACTCCGTCTACTGGCAAATGATGGACAGCTTCTACAGTTACCGTTCCAGACATTAGGCCACACTCTAGGTGCACCCAATACAAAGATACGAGTATATACTCCCCGCCAATACTATTCACTAAAACTTTAGCATTCACCGCGCTCTCTGGTGGAAATGTTATGCCTTACCCCAGCAAAAGAGTTTGGGTGGCTCCTGTATCCCTAAGTATAACTATAGGTTTGTCTGCCTCATTTGAGAGATAAGGAGTAAGTTTTCCTTTTGACAAGAATTCCTTATAACTCTCAGGTATCTAATTCACAATCCCTGTACTCACAGTGTTTTTTGTATTTAGTGTTATAGCTGCAGTTAGAGCTATAACCTGATCTGCTGTACTCTTGGCCAGGATCCCTTTCTCTGCATTGGCTTTGTGTACCCCAATAAGTACCTATGGGTTTACTCTGCAACTTCCAGCATTCTGCACAAAGGTGTCCCACCTTGTGACAATGGTAATATTTAGGTTTGTGGTTCTCACTTCCACCCTCAGCATCTTCCTTTCTGTCCTGAGGAGGAGATCCTGGGGTCTTCCCAGCAGTCCCTTCCTGCCCCCTGCTACCTGCCTTCCTTTCACCACCAACACCACCCCCCCCCACCCCGCCCCCAGCTTCTAACCTTGTCAGATTTTTGGGGGTGACAGACAAAGATTTTGGGCTTATGCACAAGCTCATAATCATCAGCAATTTCCACTGCCTGTCTGGCTGTTGAAACCTTCTGGTTCTCTACATGGGTTCTGAATAATGGAGGGAGTGAATTTTTCAATTCTTCCAGGAGAATTCGTTCCCTAAGGTTCTCATACATGGCTTCTATCTTTACTGCCCGTATCCAACTATCAAATTAATTTGCTTTACCCTCTTAAATTCTATATAAATCTGCCCAGACAATCTTCAGGGGTTCCAAAGTGTCTGTCGTTAAGCTTCAAGGACTAACTTATATGCAGTGAGAATGGCCTTTTTTGCCTTCATATCATCTGCAGAAGTCTCCTGAGAAAGCATGGCATAAACTTCATGAGCTCTGCCCATCAACCTGCTTTGCATAAGCAGTGTCCAGTTTTCCTTTGACCATTTCATCTGTTTGGCTATCTTTTCAAAAGAAATGAAAAAATGCCTCTACGTCCCTTTCCTCAAACTTAGGGACTGCTTTTACAAATTTAAACAGCTCTCCACTGGAGTCAAGACCTTCTCTTTGTCTTAGTTCCATCTTTTTAACTTCAAATTCCCTTCCTTCTCTCTCTCTTTGAAATGCTCTCTCTTTTTCCCTTTCCTCTTTTTCAAATTCAGGCTTCTTCTTTGTCAATTCTCTTTCAAGTTCATGTTTTTTCAATTGTTTTTCATCCTTTTTCTGTTCAAGCTTAAGTTTTTCTATTTCCTGTTCCTGCTCAAGTTTTTTCATTTGTAACTGAATTTTAGCTAATTCAACTGCACCACCTTCTCATTTGTCTTCTTCTTCTTCTTCCAATTGCAAATATTGTGCTATTACTAAAATTATGTCTGCTTTCTTAGCTCCTGGTCATAACTCTAACACCAACAGTTCTGCCAAATCCTTCAGTTTAACCTTGGTTAAGTGTCTCAAATCAGTCAGGGATATATCCTCCTCCCCAGAATAGTCACAGCAACTGTTAAAGACAGGGTAGAGTAAACTTTAATCTACCGCACAAGAAACCTGGTTCTTTTTATTTTTCCTTTTCCAATTATTATTACCCCATGTACAATTGTACATTGTTGGCATTAGGTTCACCCTGCAAAGAGCCCCCAATTATATGTTACGACCGAGGCGGGAGGAGTGCACAGTTTATTCTCATTCCACTTCTCCACAGGTCACAACATATATTTAAATATTTCCACTTCCTGATATGATCAATCATATATTCTATTTATCCCAGAATAAAACACACCAACTAGGTTTCTTTAATCAACAACAAAATTATCAGTTTATTATAAAACAAGTCTTAACCTGTAATGAAGTAAAGCATAAACACACAGATTGAAATATTAAAGTTCCCTTTCTACCTTAGCTCCTTACACTCAAATGCACACAAACACATCAGTTAACCGGAAAAATAAAGGGATTTTTGTTTCAGAGCTCTATTACAGGCGAAAAAAGTACTTGGGCTGAACACTTGCTCATTCTTGAAAAAACTTCAGATGAACTATGTTATGTTCCAAAGCTGGCATACAGTCTGGCCTCCGAGTACATGTAGACAGGTTATTGGGATCTTTTAGAACAGTTCTTTTCAGGCGGCATTGAGAATTAATTTAGCAGGCTTTTCTTCAAAGACAGGAGATGAGATGAGTTGATACAATGGACTTCGCAGGGTCTTTAAAACAGGTGCTGGAAAGCTGAGCTAGGTTGTGGTCTTTTCTCCTTCCTTGGGAATTCTCTTCTCTCCTTGGACGCTCTCTCCTTCTTCTGCAGGATTTTTAAAGAGATGGAGCAGGCTGGGCTGAGCTGGGGTTCTATCCTTCAGTTATATTTTTTAAAACTCCAACCCCATTTAAACAGTTCATTCCCAACTCCAAACACTTCAAATGTGCAGCCGGAAACAGGAAGTCCACCTTCTGACCTGTCACTTCTCTGCACACATCTTCCCCCAGTTACCAGTGTTTCTGTTCTATTTTTAACTTGAGTCATGTGACAACCAGTACATGTTGTCAAACAAGTCCTTTCAGTGTCCTCTTGATGACCCTCTTGGACAAAACTGGTCCAACATTTCTTCAGTTTGACTATGAATTCCTCAAAAAATATATTTAACAAAAACAGAATCACTTTCATGACGATATATACGCTGATACTACAGGAGTACATCTACACATGTCTCAGTCTGTCGGGCTACACTCACAACTCCCTGGTAATGTGTGACGTGACATCACTTACTCCAGTAACCTTTACTTACAGCCTATTAAGGTAGTCCCACAAAACCACAAAAAAATTAAAGGGGCTGTGCACTTAAACAAATCACCCATGTGCACCAAACAAGTTAGAGGGTACTTTGGCTGTATATCAGAAGCATTTAATACTTTCAATGAGATTTTAAAATTGATGGACAGTTGAAGTCATAAAATCATATATATATATATATATATATATTTAAATATCATATACACACATAACTAACATCAGAAAATAAGAAAATAAATAAAATAGATTATTACAGGCTGAGCATCTATATTTGATCTGAGACAGGTAACTACTATTGCAGCCAGTTTGACCCCTGTTGTACTGAGGGTTGCTTGCGACTGAGAAGAGTACTCCCAGTGTCAGGGAGAGGTCTTGCACATGGGCACAGGTCCACACCCAGTTGTCAATTTTGAGTATTTTAAGAGACCATGTGAAAATCTCTGGATTCTCAAGATTTTTTAAAAATAAAACCTATATTTTTGTTTATAAAGTACCCAGGGGATCCAAAGGTCAGCGAGCACTTTTTAACTTTGTGACTGTGCCAGAGTTTCATTGCATGGAGTGTCAAATTCAAGCTCTGAAAGAGATGCCTATGCAGTCACAAGTGGCAGAGCAGTTGCACTCATATTTTACAATTATGGTGCTTCCAAACTTTATACCGGCTATTGCCCTGTATGTTCCCTGTAAACATTCATGTACAATCCAAATTTAATTTGCGACAAGTTAAGTTGCTGTAGATAAGAAAATTCAGACAACCTTAGATACCAGTGCTGGATGTGTAAACTTTTCCAGTGTATTGTCAATTACAAGTTATCACTCCTTTGCAATACAGCCAGTGGGATTTGTTGCATTACTATTCATTTTGCAACAGCAGAAAAAGGAACATGATCAATTATTTTTTCGGCCTAGTTCAGACTCTAAAGTAAAATACGGTATGATAGTCTTGGCTGTTAGATAGTTAAATTTGTATTAACGGTAAAATGTATCATGGTTAATGGAAGCTCAAGCAAATGCTTAGACATTTCCAATTTGATTCAAAGGAGTATTTGTGTTCAATTTGTATAATTAAAAAGATCTTCTTTGTGTGCACGAATAATAAGCTTATTGACCAGATATGGAGTGGGTATAAATGGTGAAACCAAAAAATTCCATAAATAGTAACCCTGTGTAGCTTAATTGGTCATAAAATAAAAACAAAAAGTGCTGGAAATACTCAGCATGTCTGGCAGCATCTGTGGAGAGAGAAGCAAAGTTAACCTTTCAGGTCAGTGCCCTTTCATCAGAACTGGCAAGGGTTAGAAATGTAATAGATGGTGCCAGACTTGCTGAGTATTTCCTGCACTTTTTGTTTTTATTTCAGATTTCCAGCATCTGCAGTATTTTGCTTTTATTTTAGCTTAATTGGTCACTGAAAATGTACTTGACTGTATTTTTTATTAGGGCCAAGGGTTAGCCATGTTTTAAATTGTTTGAAAACCAATCCTTCTCTTAGGGATATGGACATAAGACTTTGTTTATGATCTATCATTAATATCCTTTTGGGCCTCCTTATCTCAAGAGACAATGGATATGCGCCTGGAGGTGGTCAGTGGTTTGTGAAGCAGCGCCTGGAGTGGCTATAAAGGCCAATTCTGGAGTGACAGGCTCTTCCACAGGTGCTGCAGAGAAATTTGTTTGTCGGGGCTGTTGCACAGTTGGCTCTCCCCTTGCACCTCTGTCTTTTTTCCTGCCAACTACTAATTAATATATTATAAAACAAACCAAGAAGTTAGTTTTGGGGAGAATGTACTGGATGGTGCATTGGGTTCATTACTTTTTATCTCTGGGATCTGGATATAGATGCAGCTCTGACTGATGGATTGAAAGTTTCTCTTGCCTATAGAAGTCCCATTAGAAGCATCCTTGGGCAATTTCAATTAAGTTCCAACTGGACATTGTCACACATTATAATGCCAAATTGACAGTTTCATTCAGAGAGGCTACGGAATAGGATGGCTCATGCAGGAAGTGGGAAAATATTTCATTCGTGAAGAAGGAGTGCTTTTCTGAGATTGGATTGGGATAGAGAGAGAGATTTGAGGAAAAAGATAGTGTTACGCTCACGTGAAGTACAGTGATTGAAAATGCAAGAACACAAATTGAAGAGTTATAAAAATTCACTTTTCCTTTAAAAAGTGGGCAATGTGCTGGACAAAAAATGGCTGCTGAAGGTCAAAAGACCTGGGCCTGTATATTCAAACTGTCTTACTGTCTGTTAAGAACAAAAGGATGCATTCCAAGCTATGATGTATCAATTACACTCATCCGAAAACTATCAAGAAACATTTTTGAATTGAATAGGTTCTTCTGAAACAAAGAAGTTGTGAAGTAGCCACATCCTCAGTCATTGTGGGTCACCACAGGGAGGGGGATCTGTGTCTCCCAACAGAGGGACTATTTTGACCTTAAAAAGTAGCTCTCTGGAGAGTCTGTGTGAGAGAGAGAGAACCAGGACAAACAGCATGAAAGCCTGTCCAGCTGAGAATTGGGAGAAATCCAGCTTCAAAAGCAAATGAAGGTGCCCTGCTGTGAGTCCTATACTTCAATTTGTGAAGCAGAGAACTGAAAGTGATCCCCCATTTCTGGATTGAAGTCCCAGCTACCGGAGAAATTTACAAAACCCAGGCCTGCAACTTTAAAAGAGAAATTGACCTCCGAAAAGATTCAACAGGTTTACCATGAACCCCCAAAACCTATTTCACTTTAACCCCCTTACCCCTTTTCCTCTGTAACTATCTGTTGTGTGTGTTTGTGTGTGTACGCATGCGAGTGAATGCATGTGTGGGTGAGGTTGTGACCATTTGAGGAATGGGTATTGCTCAATAAATAGTTAATCTTCTGTTTTCAACCTCCAAGAAAACCTGTTGATGTCTATTTATTTGACAAATAAACGCAAAGGGTTTAAAACCCTAACAACAAAAACACTTTCAGTGGTCAGTTGGGAGTTGAACAGTGGGACTACCCACACACTTTACCAATTGGTTGTAACAATAGATTAGTCTGAATGCTTTTCCTCACCAGTTTTTTTAATGCTAATTTTCTCCCTTCTCCTTCTAAAGACATTGCTTCCTTACTGAGGTATGTTTCCATGGGGACCAGTTACTCACTCGTAACTTGTTTCAGTGACCATAATATATACATAGGGGAAGATGGAGGCATTGTGGTAATGTCACTGACTTGATAATCCAGAGGTCCAGACTAATACCCTGGGGAGACGGGTTCAAATCCCGCCACAGCAGCTGGTGAAATTTAAATTCAATTAATTAATACAAAATCTGGGATTGAAAGCTAGTCTTAATGCTGGTGCCATGAAACTATCATCGATCGTTATTAAAAACCCATCTAGTTTACTCACGTCCTTTCAGGGACGAAATCTGCCATCCTTATCTGGTCTGGCCTACATGTGACTCCAGACCCACAACAATTGATTTCAGCACTACCTCCTTGCCTTCTCAATTCATCCAGTTACACCCTCTTCTACAGAATAATGTTCACAGAACTACTGCTGAATTAGCTACTTGTATTGAAAATTTAGAATGCCATTAAAAACAGAAGGGATAAAAATGACAAAGCTTAGCCAAGAGGTTAATTAGCAAGTGGAGTTGTGAAGATATGTGTTTGGACCTTTAATTATTTGCTGGGAATGTGGGCACATTACGTGAAGGAGCTAAAGATTAGAAGGTGGATTATAATGTAGGTTCTTTTCAGAAATGGGTGCCCTGGCTTCTAGGAAAGACTTCACCTAATGTAACAGAGATAGATCGACAGGTACTACCCCTTATAGGGAGGACATCACTATTATTTTCAAAGATTTTTCAGCTTAGTCGCTTAACAAAGTAGAAAAGATTGAAGTTAGGGGTGTGATTCTTCACCAATATCTAAAGTGAAGCTGTTATCAATAAAGCTAAACATATATTGGATACGCCTTGAGGGCACTTGATTGCATGTTGTAACAGATTGTTTTCACCCTGTGAAACATATTAATAAGGCCACATTTAGAAAACGTGTACAGTTTTGGTCAACCTCTCTTAAAAGGATACACGTGAACTAAAAGGAGTGATCAGGTTGAATGTGGGAGTTACAATTTAAATTTTAAGAGGCTCAGAGAAATGAAACTCTTTTCGGAGAAAATAAAATCACAAGAGTACATCAGCCCTGCTTTTAAAAGGCTAAAAGGTACTGATAAAATAACCATATCCTTTGTTTTAAATTATGGCCACATTACTAAAAGACATGCATACAAAATTAGTGAATTTCAAGCAAGAGTCGAGATTGGACACTGGTACATGATTGCATTGGGAAAGTTTGTGCATGTTTGTGATGTGCATTCTTTTATATTGTAGGTACTAATGCTGTTGGGTATATTTACTTCTGATGATTCATTTGCTTACACCAGGTGCAGCTTCCGTCTCTGGAATCTGTGATGATTTACTGTGAAATATATTCCTTGGGACTGCTTATTACATGGGTCACCAAATATTAGTAATCATACATACAATGTCATTATAGATCATAACAACTGTGAAAGGTAATGAGACTTGCTCTCAAAATCTAGGTTGACATTCTAGTGTTGCACTGTCGGAGCTGTTGTCTTTTGGTTGAGATATTAAACAGAGGCCCCACCATCTCAAGTGAATGTAGAAGATCCCATGCGCTGGATTTTACCAGCCCTCTAGGAAGGCAGGTGAGGCATAAAATGGCAAGGAAAGGCAGGGGGTGGAGTGTTCATCGCCTTCCTGACGCTATGGCATTTGACCGGGATGGGGAAGGTTGAAGACGATGTTCCAGCCCAGAGACCATTTGTTATTTTACCAGCGGTGGAGGGACCCTCTGCCATATGGTGAGGCTGCCCAGTAATAACTGGCGGCTGCTGTATGTTTGCTTAGTCTAGCTAGGAGAGATAACTGAGTCTTTGGTAAGTTTTAACAATAACTAGTTTATTACATATTAAAGAACTATATACAGTTTTACAGAAGTATGACTGATTCCTCTTATGCCCTGCTGCTAACTCTCCTCCAGTCTTTCTCATGTGATCTCTTACATCATCATAGTGAGAGGTGCTACTCACCCTGTCCCAAGCATTAACCCTTTCAAACCCTTATAATACATCTTTCCGCAATTCTTTGTCCATATATATTTCTATACATTCATTTATGTTTTTACATCCTACATTTTCCCCCATGTCTCTGACATCACAGATTCAATCTGTCAGGAGGGTTCACAACTCTCCCTGATCGTGTTGTTGTCAGACTCGGAAGATCAGTAGTCTTTCTCTGAACTCTTGTTTCTTGACTAAAATGGTCTTCATTGAGATGTGTAGTATCTAGTGCTTTCTGAATTTCAGGTTCAACATCTGGTTCATCCAAATGTATGACAGATTGGCACATTTGATGAATAGAAATAAGATTTCTCCTGTTTCTTCTTATAGTACCATCTGAAGTATGTACTAAATAAGATCATCTCTCCAGACAATTACTCCTTCTTTGCCTTGGTCTCGTACCCATGCCCTTTCTCCTTCCATCAATTTAGTTAGATTCCTGGTACGATATTTCCTATTATAATTATAAGCTTGTTGTTTTCGCTAAGACTTTTTTTCACCTTGAACTCTCTGAATAATCCTGGACTTCTAGCCCTGGAAGTAATTTTTTGGGTAGGACTGCAAGTTGTGTTCTAAGCTTCCTTCCCATGAACAGTTCTGGTGGTGCTAATCCACAGAGCAATGGAGTAGATCTGTAGTTTAGGAATGCTGCTTGAAATTCCTCTTCTTTAACGGTGCTTTGATAGTTCTGATTCCTCATTCAGCTTCACCATTATATTGAAGATATCTAGGGGAACTTGTAAGATGTACAAATTCACAGTTTGCTGCAAAGTGTATCAAGTAGTCATTTGCAAATTGTGGACCATTGTTGCAAATAACCTGGTCAGGTTGCAAAGATCTCCGTTAAAGCTAGAATGACTGTCTCGGTAGTCGTTGTGTATAAACATTTGACTTGGATCCACCTGGAAAAATAATCAATAACAGTCAGGCAGGTTTTCCCTGAATAGATCCATCCCCAGATGTTCCCACAATCTAGTTGGAAATTGGTTCGTGATAAGGGGTTCCCTCTTGTCTGGTCTGTGCATTGCACATACTGGCAATCAGAAATCATTTCTTCTATATCTCTCAATAATCCTGGCCACACATGGATGACTGAGCCCATGCTCTGTAGTTTGTGATACCCATGTAGCCCTGGAGTATTTTTTCCAGTATGTCTGCTCAGAGCGAGACCGGAATCACCAGCCTCACATCATATACCAACAAGTCATCCACAATAGTAATATGATTTCTGTACTCAAAGAAGATTTTCATCCTCTTACCATTGGGAGGCTGCTGTGGCCAACCTTGCATGCAATATGGGCGGATACAGATGTATTCCTCATTTTGCATCTGAGCATGACGAATTTCTTGGAGATTATTAGAGCTTGCCAGCCATTGTGGTGCAGTGAACTGAGAATATGACTCAATCGCATTAATAAAGTTAACATCCTGTTGTGTAGGATGGTCAACAGTAGCTCTGGACAATGCATCTGCTGTCATTTATGGCTTGCTCTGTACATATACTGTTTCAAACATGAATCTCATTAGCCTCAACCAAAACCTTTAGATTCTCAGAGGCATCCTCCCGAGTTCCTTTTCCTCAAGTAAGGAAACTGGGGGTTTGTGGTCTGTCTCTATGACAACTTTTAAGCTGATGATATAATCTGAGAACTTTTCACAAGCCCACGTGACTGCGAGAGCTTCTTTATGATGGTATATCTTGTCTCAGTCTCAGACAATGCTCGAGATGCATGATAAACTGATCTATGACATCCATCTGGCTATCCTTGGAAAAGGACTTCCCCTAACCCTGTAAATGAGGTGTCTGCTGCAATTGTGGTTGGCAGTGAGAGGTTATAATATGCTAAGATATCTGGCGAAATCAGCATCTCCTTGATCCTTTGAAATGCTTGCTCCTGATGGTATCCCAACACCATGCTTGAGCTTTCCTTTAATAGTTGTCTTAAGGTTTCAGTAACTTGCACTGGATTGGGCAGACATTTTGCCAGCTGATTAAAAATTTCAAGGAATTGTTGAAGATCTTGGATAGAAGTAGGAATTGGAAATTCACTAATGGCTGTTGTCTTTTGTGGGTCTGCCATTATGTCCTTGCCACTAACAATGTGCCCTAGGAAATGAATAGGCGTTTTTTTGAGAATTCACACTTTTCATTAAGTGTGAGGCTTCTTCTTGTAGATGATTCAAAAATGCTCTAACCCTCAGGTCATGTTCTTCGATGGATTCACCATGGACTAAGATGTCATTCCTATGGCACATTACTTCTTTAAGGCCCTGGAGAATGTTTGACATAGTCCTTTAGAATATTTCCAATGCTGATGTTATACCAAATGGTAAACGATTAAAACAAAATCCTTTGAATGGAGTGATGAAGGTTGTCAATAACTTTGACTTCTCATCCAAAGGAACTTGCCAAAAGCCACTATTTGCATCCAGCTTTGTGAACAGAGTACTTTTGTATAACTTTGCCAAGCTTTTGTCCACTGAGGACATCGGATGAACTTCTCTTGCCATAAGCTGAGTTAAGTCTACACAAATGTGAAGAGTACTGTTAGGTTTAGGAACTGGAACCATTCCAGAGCACCACTCTGTAGGTTTAGTGACAAGAGAAATAACTCCCATCCTGGTCATCTCTTCTAGCTGAAGTTGGACTTGCTTCATTAGTGGGTGTGATATGTTCCTAGCTTTAGCATAAATATAAAATACTGCAGATGCTGGAAATCTGAAATAAAAACAGAATGTGCTGGAAATACTCATCAGGTCAGGCAGCATCTGTGAAGAGAGAAGCAGAGTTAATGTTTCAGGTCTGTGACCTTTCATCAGAACAGATTTAGCATCTTTCCACAAAGTAATACTATATTCGGTCTTCAGTCTTCCTGGACCAGTCAACAATTTTGGAAAGTCTTTTTGGAAGTGACTCCTGGATTCTTGCTGCCTCACTTCTTCCACTTTATTGATAAGATTAAGGTCTATACAAGCTGTTTTACTTAAAACTGAAAATTCTTGGTTTTGTCGAACATACAAGTGTTTCCAATATCTGCTTTCCCTTGTACTGGAGTGTTGCCTGTAGCTTTTCCTTGATTTTTAGTTCAATCCCTCCGGGACCGTGTAACAGAGTTTCTGTTGGTTGCAGGAAATGTGTTGATAATCACAATTCGTTGTCTGATATAACTGTCACATTTGCTCCGGTGTCTAGTTTAAAGTGGGTGATATGTTCATTGACATACCTATCTGCACTCCAGAATGTATGATTAGAGTCATTGATTTCACCAAGGAAGTTTTCTGATTTCTCTTCTGATGGAAATTGTTAGACTTCATTAATGCCTGAAGACTTTTCCGTTAGAACCTGTAGAGGTTTTACTTCAGCACATCTTCCTAAAATAGCCAACTTTCTTGCAGTGAAAGCATTCTGCTTTGTTTGCAGGACACTGTTCGTGCCTGTGGGTCTTTTTGGTGCCACAGTGCTGGCAGGGTTTCATGATGTCTTCCACTTTCCTCCCAAGTGAACCTTCTTTTCTGGTGCTTCCTTTACAATCCTGTGATTAAGGAACTGTATGGTCATCGGAGGTTTCCTGAACCAAGGTTTATCTTCACCTCTCAACATTGCTCTGTTCTGCTTTCGGATCTCTGCTTGTCTCACCAGCTGAATTGCTTTGTCTAGGGTGAGGTCTTCCTTAGACTGCAATAAATATGATGAGGATCCATCAGCAATACCGACTACAATGTGGTCTTGCATTAATTCTGATTTTAGGTCTCCATATTTGCATCCTTCCACGAGGTTGTTAATAAAAGCATCTACAGGTTCACCTGGTTGCTGGACCCTTCTGTTGAATTTGTCCCTTTCTAGAATTTTGTTACTCTTCAGGTTGAAATAACTATCTAAGGCTTTTAAGACTTCTTCAAATTTATCTGATTAATGCCTTGTCTTGCAATAACATTGCCTGCCATTGCTCCTATGGAATATGGTAATGTGCTGACTTGTTCTGCTTCAGACTTGCTGTCTAATTTTGAAGCCATTGGGCACCTCAAAAATCTTTTTCTTCAAAGTGACCAGTTTTGAGTTTGATTTGGTCCTTCCCTGTATTCAACCTCTCTGGTAGCATAAAGATAAGATCCAAAGCTTTTCTAAGCTTCCGAGGTAGTTTATTTTCTGATTTAAATTTTCCTTCCAGTTTTGGAAGTTTTCCCAAGCTTCAGCCTCACTGACTCCCGCTGCGGTCACTGTCTTTTCCCATTAAATCTCTCTGCTAGACTAGGAATTTAGCGTTATTTGAATAATCTCTCAACTGCCTTCCCCTGGAGTATTGAGTATTTGCAGCCACTTTTCTTTCTTTTTCCTGCCTCACTGTCACCTCATGCAATGGTGCTGACCCGGGATCTGTTCTTGCTAGGGATTTGGTTTCCCCAGTGCTGCCTGCCCAGTGCACCGCTAAAATAATTTTCTATCCTTTTTAAGGGTTGCTCACCAGATCCCCGGTCATTGCTTGGTTCTTGAACTCAAAACCTGCGATTGCTGGACCGGGATTTTTTTCACAGACCACTACGCCTCTGTGATGCAGCCTGAATGCCTCTGCAAACTGACTCCCTGACTCTCTGTGCTCCTTCTTCGTCCAAGGAACAGCTCTGGAGCTCCTCATAGCCTCTGCTCGAGTTCTGCAGTTTTGCTGTTTTGGCGCCACTTTTCTCAAGTCTGACTTTCCAACCTTGTTTTTTTTCAAAGTTTTCTGGGTGTTGTATGGTAAAATAAACACCGCTATTCACCATATTGTATGTTTGGTTAGTCTAGCTAGGAGAAATTACTGAGTTTTTGGTAAGTTTTAATAATAACTAATTTATTACATACGAAAGAATGATATACAGCTTTACAGAAATATGACTGACTCCTCTTCTGACATGCTGCTTCTTTTCAAGTCTCTCACATTTGATCTCTTATATCATCACAGTGGGAGGCGTTACTCTCGCTGGCCCAGACATTAATCTTTTCAAACCCTTATACCACAGCAGCCTCCCTGTGGGCTTGGGGGGGGCCCTGCTAATCGGGCACCCTGTGGCCCATGTAGGGCCCCCCAGTGACAAGGGCCACCTCCTTGTAAAGAACACCCCCGTACCCTCGCGACTGACATCTTCCCCCTTCTGGGGTCTGCCTGACTGGTGCCCCACAGGACTCACAAACTTATCTCGATTCCAGGGCCTCCGCTATGCTGGCATGTCCGGGCCTGCTGTAGTCCCAGCAGTGGCCACTGCTCTCTTAGCCAACGTTACTAAAATAGATGATCTGGTCATTAGCTCATTGCTGTTTCTGAGACCTTGTTGTGCACAAATTAGCTGCTGCGTTTCATTTATTACAACAGTGGCTATACTTCAAAAAGTACTTCCTTGGCTATAAAATGTTTTGGTGTCGGAATTTTACAGGTCCATTTTGAACGGGCTCGGAGGCTGGGGAGAGGGGGGGAATGTAAAATTAGGACTGAAGATTTCGGACTGAAAGTTGTTTCCGCATTATACTGATGGTGGCCAACATGGAGAGTGGACTTCACATATCAACCCAGTGGGAAGGTAATTAAGGCACTTAACTGGCCAATTGAGAGCAATTTTATGGCGCCTTTTGAATTTTACTAATGGCACATGGGAACCACGGGCCTTCAGAGCCTCACTTAATTAAAGGAGGCTGCAAGCAAGCAGGAGCTCAGTGCTGGCTCTCTTCCGCAGCCGGGGAGGTTGGAGCAGCATGGGCATTGGCAAACAAAGGCAGCAGGTTGGGGGGGGGGGGGGGGTGGTTGCGGGTGAAGATGCCAGCACTGTGGGGGACCTGCTGCCAGTGTGCCATCGGGGCAGTGGCATTAGATTAAAAGAAACATGTGAGGAAAAGTGATGGGGGGCCATTTGGATAGAAGGCCTTGCACACAGAGAAGCTACCTGCCATGGGCCTCATTCACCCAGGCTTCAATACCCCATTGAGAAGAGGCGTAGCAGAGAGGAGAGAGTTCCAGGTCTGGCAGCGGGAGATCAGCAACATCAGGACCAGCAAGAGGGCCTGCCATGAGGTGGGGATCCTGGAGAAGGGCACAGAGGGACATGTGACCTGCCTCCAGCACACAGTATCCTATTACATAGAAACATAGAAAATAGGAGCAGGAGTAGGCCATTCAGCCCTTCGGGCCTGCTCCGCCATTCAAAAAAGATCATGGCTGATCATCTAATTCAGTACTCTGTTCCCGCTTTCTCCCCATATCCCTTGATCCCTTTGGCATTAAGAAATATATCTATCCCCTTCTTGAATAGATTTAATGACTTGGCCTCCACTGCCTTCTGCGGTAGAGAATTCCACAGGTTCACCACCCTCTGAGTGAAGAAATTTCTCTTCCCCTCGGTTCTAAGTGGCATACCCCATATCCTGAGTCTGTGACCCCGGTTCTGGACTCCCCAGCCATCGGGAACATCCTCCCTGCATCTAGCCTGTCTAGTCCTGTTAGAATTTTATATGTTTCTATGAGATCCCCCTCTCATTCTTCTAAACTCTAGTGAATATAGGCCTAGTCGACCCAATCTCTCCTCATATATCAATCTTGCCATCCCAGGAATCAGCCTAGTAAATCTTTTTTGCACTCCCTCTATGACAAGAACATCTTTCCTCAGATAAGGAGACCAAAACTGCACACAATACTCCAGATGTGGTCTCACCAAGGCCCTGTATAACTGCAGTAAGAAATCCTTGCTCCTGTACTCAAATCCTCTTGCAATGAAGGCCAACATACCATTCACCTTCCTAATTGCTTGTTGCACCTGAATGCAGACACTACCCTCATGACAGAGTCTACTGTTCAAGGATCAACTCGCTGCAGATGTCTGAGCTGCAGTGTTTCTGAAGAATGCGCCTCTTTAGGGAGGTCATCACTGATCCATGTGCCTTGTTGTAGGATGAGCTGAGACCCATGGGGGTTGGCAGACACCCAATTCCAGTGGCACTGAAGGTCACCATGGTGCTGACCTTCTACGCATCTGGATCTTTCCAGGGATCAACTGTAGATATATATGGGATCTCACAGTCTGTGGTGCATTGGTGCATCAATGAACTGACCAATGCCCTTTTCAGGAGGGACAGCAACTATGTGCTCTACCACACCGATCCAAAATGTTAAGCTGAGAGGTCCATTTGGTTTGGGGCCATTGCTGGTGCAGGGTGTGATCAACTGCACGCATGTGGCCATCAAGACTCCCACAGACCAGCTGGCAGCCTTCATCAACAGGAAGGGCTTCCACAACTGGTCTGAAACCACCACCGGCGGATCCTGCAGGTCTTTGCATGGTTCCCAGGAAGCAGCCATGATGCCTACACACTTTGGCAGTCCTAGGTGCCACAGCTTTTCTGGTCTTCTGCACGCTTTCAGGGATGGATACTTGGAGACAAGGGCTAGTTGAGGACATGGCTATTTATCCCTGTGAGGAACCCAAGTACCTGATGCAAGGAAGAGGTACAATGCCTGCCATGGGGCAATCCAAGTGATCATTGAGCAGGCCATAGGCCTTCTCATTCAGGTGCCTTGATTGATCTGGTGTAGCACTTCAGTACGGCCCAGTGAGGGTCCATTGTATTTTGGTGGTCTGTTGTGCAGTGCACAACCCAGTGCTGCAGAGAGGGAGGAAGCTTTGAACAATGAGGATATCGTGTATTGCATTGCATCCTCCAATGATCAGGATGTGGATAAGCTGCGGACCAGCTGATATACAACAAAGGACCCCAGGGAGCACAGGCAAGCTGCAATGTAACACACGCAAGGGAGGCTTTACATAGAGGTTTCTAATGTTCCTTACTACCTTTGGAACATTCCATTAAAGCCTTATCTTTATGCAGCCCGACTGCCATCTCCTTCATTTTGCACACCATCGCCCAGCACTCAGGTGCGCATTGCACAGTGGCAAGGCTGAAGGGTTGACTGCACATGGCATGGCTCCTTGCATCCAGCCCCTTGAGGGAGCCTAGGTGTAAATAAAGGCCTAAAGGGCAGAAAGAATTGGAAGGAGTTGTAGCAGCAATACATTAACCTTATATTATGTGGTACAGCAAATGCGAGGCTTAACATCTACATACGCTATTCACCCGTAATCCCCAAGTGCAGCTAAATGCTTTTCTTACATTTTTTATGCAAGCTCCTATGTTGTGCTCTCCCATGTTGTTAGCTGTGGTGGAGGCAGCCTGCTGATCACACTGCCCCGTGGTGTAGGATGACCATGGCGGCCATCCTCTGGCTGCCTGGGGCCTAGGCCCTGGAGGGCCCCGACAAGCTGAGGGGCACCTGCACAAGTGCAGGACCCCCCTTCTGTCATTGCACTTTGTCCCTTTCACGCCTTGCCATTGCTGCACAGAACACTGAGTGGTCTGGTAGATCAGGCTGTCTATGAGTGTCGTCTATTTCTCCATGGAGAAAGCCATGTGCGCACATGCCAGAGACATGGCAGCATTCATGGACTGGATGGACTCCTCCATCGTCCGCACATGGTGTGCATAACCTCTGGCAACTCGACCAGATGGTCCCTTACCCCTCGCTGTAGCTGATGCAGTTTCCGTGTTGCTAATGACTCCATAGGCACATCATGAGCCTGTGGCTCAGCATGTGCCTCATCTTCCATAGTCCTCCAACTTTCAGTAGCCTCAGCTGTCATAGCCTCCGTCAGTTGCCCGGGTGCATCTGTGCATTGCTGACCAGGTTGTGTACCCAAATCTACGTGTGAACAGATACTCACCAACATGAGAGTATCTGCACTGCTTGAGGGTAAAGGGGACTGCTGTGATGGTGCACCCTCTGAGTGTCCCTCCTCCTCAGAGATGATCAGCTGTTCCTTAGTCTCTCCAGCATTCCACTCTTTGGCCTGACCCAGACTTGCATGAGAGAACAAATAGATTGAAAGATTATGGGCTTCCCATCACGTCCTTCCAACTATCCCGAAGGTCGAGCTCCATGTGTCCAGTGGTGGATACACGAGCACTATACCTCATGTGTGCCAGATGCACCCTTGTGCCCTGGCACTTGGCAACTCACCCTCTTAGGTTGATACTCCTGCTTCACCATCAGTAATACAGTGGACACCGTGTTGCCCTGCCAGTTCTAATGCCGCCTTCTCCATAGGGGTCAGGATGGAAAGAAATGACACCCCTTTGCCTGTCTTGGGCCTTTCCTTCATGTTATGAGCTCTCTTCTGCAAGCACATGGACGAGCACTGTTACTTTCCCCACGGAGATAAGCACAGCAGCTATGCTGGTAGCAGGCCAGCAGTCCATGATGGGGACACATGAATGCCTTATGGTACTGCCAGACCCTTGCCAACTGGGTTGGACGGGGGAGGGGGTTCAGTCACTCGCTTTCTTCCAAACATACAGTCTTGTGTTGCCACATGCAAGGCCCAATGGGAAAAGAGATATGAAGTACTCAAATAAAAACAAGAAATGCTGGAAATACTCAGCAGGTCTGGCAGCATCTGTGGAGAGAGAAGCAGAGTTAACATTGTGGGTCAGTGACCCTTCTTCGGAACTCCGAAACGTTAACTCTGCTTCTCTGTCCACAGGTGCTGCACGACCTGCTGAGTATTTCCAGCATTTCTTGTTTTTATTTCAGATTTCCAACATTCGCAGTATTTTGCTTTTATGAAGTACTCACCTTGGAAGACCAAATAAGGTCATTGATGCACTTGCAGCACTGCATCCAGGTTCTTGGGGTGACCCCATGATTGCTGATCTCCTCTGCAGTTTCCATCCAGTCTTGCTTGGTCAGGCGGGCTGGTCTCCTCCTCCCATCCCTGGGGAAGAGGACCTCCCGCCTTGTCCTTGCAGCCTGGAGCAGAGTCTGCAGGGTGGCATCACTGAACCTTCTGCCATTGTGATGGCAGGTTTCCTCTGCATTCTAGGCAGGCAGTCAGCAATGGATGGCTCCCACATTCCCTACTGTTAATTGGCCAGCCACCAGAAGATTGCGTGCAGCCAGCTGCTCAACGCCAGAACGCAGGTAGCACCTGCTTCCGGTCCCAATGTCAGGATCTGCGGCCCAGACACAAAATTCAGCCTGGATGTCCTGAAGTTCTGAAAGAAAACTCTTCTGTCCTTCCTTTCTCCTTCCTTCCTTCCGTCTGTCAGAAATGTTATAGGTTTTAAGCAAGTGAAAAAGGGGAGGCAGGAAGAAGAACAAAAGAACAAATCTGTGATAGAGTGGAGTTCTGCCAGTTCTGATAAACAGATGCTGCCTGACCTGCTGAGTCTTTTCAGCACTTTCTGTTTTTGTTTCAGGTTTCCAGCATCTGCAGTATTTTGCTTTTGTATCTTTTTCCATAACATGAAGAGTCAGACCGGAGTGGTGGTGTTAGAAAGAGTCTCATTTTTGGTTAGTTAAAACAATCATTGAAAATGTATTGTTTGTTCACTTAGCTTTTTGTTAGAATTAAATTTACAATAATAAATCAACTAAATTGCATGATACTGGTTAGGTTACAAATGCTAATAATTAACCCACAATAACTGCCCAAATAGCCTTATCAGCTGCATAGAACAATCCGACAGCTGCCTTTTTAGAGTGCTCTGCAGTTCCAGGCTTTTGCTTTCAACAATTGCTCATTTGCAGAGCATTTTTCGTCAGATGACAGCGAACAATAAATGAGCAGGTATTTTGAAAAGTGCAAAGAAAATACACAGAGCGAAACAGATAATTATTTAAAAATAGTTATACAATTTTAGTGTCTCATGAAAATTCTTGAAGTTGTTGCTTATTGACACTAAGTTGTACAATAGATTATAATAGACCGAATCGGTACCCAATAAGCTTCATTAATACTAATAATTATAGGTTTCAGACAGCATTTGAAAGGCTAAATTATACAGTAGGAATCTTTTAATAGGACCTCCTATAGCTAAACAAAGCTGTACCTTTATTCAGTACTTATCAAAATTGAGAAAACTCATGCTCTTTATCTTTACTTGAGGGAATCATATGAAAACAATACTTATCAAGCATTCAGTTGAAGAAAAATACAACTGTGTATCCAATTTCTCAAAAAGCATCGAGTGCAATTTATTCTTGAAAAAATACTCTGACTGAGGCCACCATCTGCACAAGAAATTGGATTGATGCTGAAGCATGATAGAGGTAATTTTTATCTGCTATCATCCCCTTGAACACTCCTACCCATAAACTGGTGAACACAGACATAACAAAGTAATAGATGGGTCCAGAGATCCAAGATATTTGATCTCTGCCTATTTTATGCTTACTGTGCACATGCAGTGGTGACATGGGTGGGTTCAGAAAAATCGCCAGAAAAGGTGGGAGCTTTATTAAAATGTGTTCATAGCCTGAGCTGATGTTATTCCAACCTTTTCATCATTTTCTATTATGCCTTTAAAGGTCAGGGGCAGGATATTCGCCCTGATATGGGGGCAAGAACGGGTGCGTAATTTTGTGCCTCCGGCCATCATGCTATTTTGCTGGCACCATCCCACCCCCGAGTCATTTTGCTGGAGGCCACTTTGGGGGCGGGATGTCTACACGCTGGCAAGTGGCAGATAGCTTGTTCGGATAATATAAAGGCCAATTAAGGATAATTATCAGAGGCTGACTGGAATATTCATGTGGGCACCAGGAGCACGGCAGCTGCCTGGAGGCAGCCTCCCGGTGGTAAACCAGGGGACCAGCGCCCCAGGATGCCTTTGAGCACTCCAACCCCTCCTCCCCCCTCTTAACAGGCTGCACTTTCGACCACAGGCCACCTTTTGGTGGGGGTCGCCCTCGAGGATGGTGGCCCGGCAGCTGTGGCCATTTTTGACTGTAAAAGTTTTTAAAGTTGCTGAGAGAGCACTTCAAGATGGAAGTGTTCTCTCTGTCCCTTACTTGCAATGGCAGGCTGCAGCTCCTTCCATGCTGGAGGACATCTTAATGGCCCTCCAGCTTCATTCTTAATTGGATGGCGAGCGCGCCCTCTGGCTACTAATTGGCCAATTCATACAAAATCACTGTTGGCTGACTGCTTCTGACATAGTGCAGGGTCAGGACCCCCATCTGACTCCAACGTCGGGGTCCCGAGCAAAATGCAAAACCCTGCTCCAGGAGGCCTTTGTTTTGAGGCCAGAACATGAAAGAACCCCTATTCCTGCTCTTCAAATTGTCAAAACAATAGTTTTAGGTGTGCAGTGCCCACTGATCACAGAAGCTACTAAAATCTGGCAGACCATTTACACACACATTTCAAGGTCACAATTCATAGACCAAAACTATAAATACTGGCGGCCAGTTAAAAAGATTCTCCCAAGTGAAATGATGCCTTTTGGAATAGCTACAAAATAGAATGATGTCTGACTCTGGATATACCAGAAAAAAATACTGGGTGAAAGCTAATTGTTCAGATCTTTGAGGAAATATCTCCGAGAGGAAGGTCCACCATCACCTTCTTAAGGACAACTAGGGATTGACGGTAAATGTCAGCCTTGCTAGTGATGCCCTTATCCTGAGAGTGAATAATCGAAAAAAAAATTAAGTAGAAATTCCAGAGAACAAAGAAACTTGTTTAAAACGGCATATTAAACATGTAGGTGACATGTGGACCATTTATCAATTCTGTTTCAACTGCAAAATTATAATTGTAATATATAATTGAAATATATAATTGTGCATTCCGTGGCTCCAATCAGAGATTGAGTCTATACGTGCATAACTACTGAATTTGTGCACAGCTGTAAGTAGCGGCAGCTAGTGTATAACTACCTGAAATGGCAGGGTTCACAAATGTATTTCAGTAAAAGAGGATGAGAGTGAATAGCTGATTGCATGGCAATTCAATTTTGTCCATTTAGACCAAAGGTGTCAAACTAATTTCAAGTAGGGACCCACATAGATTAGGTCAGAACACCGAGTACAAATGAAAAAAATGCAAATAGAACCATATACTTGCAAAAGGAACACTTCTCTGTCATATATAAATGATAAGCTTTAATATTTGATGCACAGGTTTTTAAGACAGAGCTAGACTGTATCCCCTTCACTACGATTAATGAATTCATATTCTGCATAAAAGTTGAATGCAGATGAACTTTTCGGAAATTGATTAGGCAAGAAAATCCCCCCCAAAAAATGAATGCTTCAATCTCTGAATTATTTGCCCCAAAGCTCACTTAGAGGTTGGATTTTTATTTTTTATGAATGTTTCCCTCTGCTTATTCTCAGTTCCAATCACTTGCTGTTTGATTTGTACTTATGATTAGTTCAACCTATTTAGGTCATCTGTTTCGTCATAGAAATGATCAGTTTCTGATTCAGACTATGACACCTGAGCTAGAAATCCAAAGTACATTCTTCAAAATTTATAGCATTTGAACAAGAACTCAAGTAAGAAAGATCAAAGTTAGGGAGGAGATAAAAGTTATTCTGCCAAATAAAGTTTATCTGTCTTGTACCCTAATTTTCCCAACAGAACATTCAACTGTACATTTCACAGCTCCAATATTTTTTGCTTATTCTACTGTCGGTTAATCTTCCCTTTTCTTCAAGTAAGGAAGTTCTTCCTATTTTAAACTTAATTTTCATTAACTTTCCTGTGGCTTCATTTCCTGGTTTACTCTGAAGTAATAAAATCATAAAAGCACAGAAGGAGGCCATTCGGCCTATCGAGTCCATACTGGCTCTCCACAGAGCTACCCTGTCAGTCCCATACCCTTGCTCGATCCCCATAATAATTTAGGTTTACTTTATTTATACCATATCTTATTTATACCTCTCAGTATTTCTCCTTCATACCTTCTTTGCAAACTGCAAAGTTTAAGTTATGTTCATAGCTCCTCGCTTTTGCATTTGGAAGCTGTCTTGTTGCTCTTTTCTGTACCATTTCCAAGATACTTAAACCTTTTGTCAAGTGTGTTGTCCAAACCTGCAGTCCTGCAGATAAATTCAGAATTTCTGCCTCTAGCTTTGGCCTAATGTTGTCCTGATTTTCTGACCCATGCTCTATCCAGCTGTGCTGGGAGTACATAATTACTGAATTTATTCTAAAGTGCAGCTTAATCAGTATTTTCGAAATCTTCAGCCCATCTTCTGTAGAATTGTATGATACTGATCTCAGTAAGTATCTTTGGGTTGAATTTTAAGCGGCTCTTGGGGATGGGAATGGAGCCGGGGGTAAGGCAAAAATCAGGACAGAAGACATTGGGCCGGAAGTCCAATGACATCCCAGCTCGATTTTAAAGATAGCGACAAACATGGAGGGCGGAGAGCAGACATCGACACGGCGGGCAGGCAATTAAGGTAGTTAAGAGGCCTAGTGACAGTTTAAAATTTTATTAACGGCACATGGGAATCACAGAGCTTCAGAGCTTCGCCTGGTTGAGGGAGGCGACACGGAGGTGGAAGCTCATTGCTGCTTGCAAAGGGAGGCCATCAGGAGCGGCAGCATAAACTGCCAGGCAGGATAGAGAAGGGAGCGCATCGGGAATCGTCTGAGGGTTTGGGGAGAAGTTGCCAGCACTGTGGGGGTGCCACACCAGGGGAGTAATGGGCAAGTGCCACCTTGCCAGAGACGACAAGTGGAGGGTAGTGGGGGGTGGGGGTGGGGTGCAAATGGCAGTGAAGCGGGAGGCCATCCCTCATGGGCCTGATTCACCAGGCATCAGGGACCCTGCTGAAGAGGAGGTGCAGTATAGTGGGAGTGAGGTCCAGGCACTGGCAGCAGCTCCACAATGAGCTATGAGCCCACAGGAGGGTCAGTATCGGCATCCTGATGGTGGAGAAGGGGGCAGAGGGGAAAGCCATCAGCGTCCTCCACGCAGAAGCCTCCAGAGAGGGTCTACTTGTCGAAGCTTAACAACCGAGAGGCATTGCAAATAAAGACTCCGCTTCTCCCAAAAGGCTGTTACTGACCTATGTACTGTGATGCAGGATGAGCTGTGCCCCAGGGGACTTGGTGGAAATCCAATGGTAGTGGCACTGAAGGTCACCATGCCACTGAACTTGTAAGCCTCTGGATCATTTCAGAGATCCACTGGGGGCATGTGTGGGATCTAATAGTCAGTGACCCATTGGTGCTTCAAGGAAGTCACCAATGCCCTGTTTAGGAGGGCCGGTGACTTTGTGCACTTCCGCATGGATCCCAACTCTCAAGCTGAGAGGTCCATCGAATTTGGGGCCATTGCTGAATTCCCTCTGGTGCAGAGTGTCATCGACTGCATGCATGTGGCCATCAAGGCTCCGGTACACCACCAGCGGACTTCATCAACAGGAAGGTCTTCCACTCCCTCAATGTAAAACTGGTCTGTGAGCACCATAAATGGATCCTGTAGGTCTGTGCATGCTTCCCAGGAAGTTGTCATGATGACTACATTTTGAGGCAGTACCTGTTGCTAGAGTTTTTCTGGCCTCCCTCCCACCTTCAGGGATGGATCCTTGGAGACAAGGGCTATCCACTGAGGACATGTCTTCTGATGCCTGTGAGGAACCCACACGAAGATGTGGAGGAAATGTACAACACCTGTCATGGGACAATGCGAGCTACCATGGAGCAGGCCATTGGTCTGCTGAAGATGAGATTCAGGTTCCTGAATCGATCTGGTGGAGCCCTTCAGTATGCCCCAGTGGGGGTCTCACATATTATGGTGTTCTGCTATGCACTGCACAACCTGTCGCTACAGAGGGGCAGGTGTTGAACAGTAAGGATATCGAGGAGCGTGACACCTCCTCAGATGATGAAGAGGAGGAGGAAGCTGACCAAGCAGTGCAGATGAAGGACCCCAGGGATAACAGGAAAGATGCCATGAGATACGTGCAAGGGAGGATCGCAATGCCCTTGTACAATCGCATTTCCTTTGATCCTTACTACTAGTTATAGGTTGCCCAATAAAGACTTACCTTCATGCAGCCCTGTTGTCACCTTCCTTCCTTTAACAAGCATTTGCCCAGTGCACAGGTGCGCAGTGCTCAACTGGCAAGGCTCCAGACTGGACCCCTTGCAGCATGATCCCTTGCCTCAAGCCCCTTGACAGAGACAGGATTGAAATAAAGCACCAAAGGCCATAAATAAGAGGAAGGAGATCTTGTGAAATAGAAACTTATCTTTATCATCCCTGATAGCAAACGCTAGCCTTTCTATTTACATTAGACATTCACCCATGAATCCCGAGTGCTTCTAGGCGCTCTTCTTTATTCTTTTGTGTGCACTCCTACACTGTGCTCCCCCTGGGCTATCAGCTGAGGTGGAGGCAGGTGCAGCTTTATTGCCCCTTGTCTAGGGATGACCTTGGCAGTCATCCTTTTGATGCCTTAGGCCTGTAGGGCCATGGGATGCTGATGGCCTCCTGCACAGAAGCAGTACCACCCTCTGTAATCAGGAATGAAAGAGAATCTGGCACCACTGACAAAGGCGCCGAGGAACTGCTGCCTACACCAGGAGCACCCTGGGAGGAGCCCCCAGCTATGGGAGGCAACTGCTTCTCCTCCCTTGTAAGGTACATTTGTACCTTCCTGCTGACCTGAAAGAGTAGAGGGTCTAGTGGTGACTGCAGGTCCTCTATCCCCCTGTTGCCTTGCCATTGCTGCCTTGAGCTCATGGTCAAGACGTGGGTATGCAGGTCTGTATGAATGTCCTGCAGACACTGAGTGCTCTGTTGGATGTGATTCTCCAGGAGAGCTGCCAATCTCTCAATAGAAGATGACACTAGTACACCAGTCAGACAGTGCAGCACTCAAGGATGGACTCCTCCATCATCCGCGTTTGGGCACGCATAGCCTCTGGTATCCCTGCCAGCTGTTGCCTGACCTCTCGCTGCAGCTGCATCTTTTCCTTGTGATGCTGGTGACAGTAGAGGCAAGTCATGAGCCTGGGGCTCAGTGTGGGCCTGACCTCCCACAGTCCTCTGATTGTCAGAGACCTGGACTGTCACAGCCTCCGTCAGCTGCTTGGGGGAGTCCGTGCTGTGTCCACCAGGTTTTGTGCCTGAATCTAACTGTAAGCACAGACCCACCGTCGTGTGAGTATCTGCGCTGGTAGATGGTGCGGGGGGGCTATGAGGTGACAATGGACCCTCAGAGGCTCCGTCCTCCCACTCTGAGATGCCAGTCTCAGTAGCTCTTTGTTGATATTCTGCTGACCTGCATGAGTGAATAGAGACATTGAAGGTTCAGGGGCCTTCCCTCCTGACCTTGCAATCACGCCTACATTGGAGATCCCTGTAGGCACTGGATGCCCTGTGAACAGCATGGCTCCATAGCTGCTGATGCAGCCTTGTGCCCCCTGGCGACCTTACTCACTGACTTGGGCAGGAGCCCCGTCTCTCTGTCCACAATGCACCATTCGTCCTGTCGCCATGCCAGCTCCATGGCCTCCTCCATCAGGCTCAGGACATGGAGATTTGGCAGTCCACCACTGGTCTTGTCCCTATTCTGTGACTGCGTGTTATCTTCTCCTGCAGAGCCAACGGGGACAAGCTCAAGAGATATGCTGGTGGTCGTCCAGAAGTTGCTGATGAGGGCACTCTGACGTCTCCTGCATGCGGTCCCTTTTCAGGGACATCGTGGGTGTCTCCAATGATAAACTGCTGTCTTTCAACACCATTTAGCCATGCCTTGTATTTATGCCCTGGTTTATGCCTTGATGCTTTGCCCTCCTCCTCTGACAAATGCAAGAGGTCAAAGGTTCATGAGGTCATTAAGTCACTTGTGGCACTGGATCCATGTCCTTGCGGTGACCCCATGGCTGCTGACCTTCTTCGCTATCTGGAGCCAGGCTTGCTTGGTCAGGTGTCCAGCTCTCATCCTCCCATCCCTGGGGAAGAGGACCTCCCGGCTTTCCCTGGCAGCCTGTAGGAGAACCTGAAGGGAGGCATCACTAAAGCGTGGGGCCACTCGGGGTCTTCCTTCTGTCATCGTTGTGTTGCCTCTCTCCCCTGAAGAAATCCTTACAGTTGGCAATCAAACATTGAATGCAGGGCTGGCAATGCTTTAAATATGATGCCAGCACCTACCGCAGTATCAACTGATGCCGGTGTCGCCACCTGCGCCCTCACTACCATCCACTGTATTGGACGTCCCCTATGTCTCACTCGCCTTAATTGACAGGCCGGCACTTGATTGCATGTGACCAGCCACTCGTGGCCCCCACGGAAGCTGCACCTGCTTCCAGTCTCAACATTGGGACCTGAGGCTTCTAAATAAAATCCGGCCTTCGTATTGTCTTAGCTTATTTAATTGCTTCACCACATTGCCTGGATATTGAAAGTGACAAGTCTCCTGCTACTCCATAACAGATAAATTAAATTAGATTCATTGTATATTTATTACCTGCAGTTTTTCAATATGTGCAATACTTTAATTAAAATGAACTTAAATTTAATGTACTATTTGTCTTCCCAATTGCATAATCAATCTAAGTCATTGAAAACATTTAGCTATATCTTCTGTCTCGACTGTTTTTCCTATTTCTCATGGACAAGTTAGCCAATCTTATAGTTTGCTTCAGTATTCATTTCTGTAAATTATAAACAATGTGATGCTCATAAGTTCTCATTCAACACTTCTCCTGGACTGATGTTAAATCACTCCCCATTTCTTAAAAACCAGTTTGAAAATACTGAGTTCCTCTTGCTTTTAGGTTTTTCTTTCCAATTGTCTCCCCTCTTCTACTACATCCATTGGCCAGGATCATACCAGGCATGCAGAGGTGGCTTTGGTGGCAGGCGTGAGGGAATTTTTTGAAAATGGTGTGTCGGGTTGGCCACCAAGTTTGTTCCCGCCTCCGGAGGCTGATGAGCAATGGAAGCAGCTACCCACTCGGGAGTGGCGAATCACCAATTAATGCCAATTACCTGGTCAATTGGGTCCAGATTGAGGATGCTGCCAGGATCTTACCGTTGGCAGATGGGCCCCACGCTGCGGGCAAAGCCCGGCAAGTCCCTGAAGGTGTCTAGCAAAGCCTCATATTTTTAACCCCTCCTCCCCCACCCAACCCCACAGCAGCTTCTGCCATAGGGCACAGCAGTGGCTACAGGCCATCCTGTGGAGTGGGTCTCCCTCCACAATGTTGGCCTGGCAGCCATGAATTATTTTAAATAATTTGCAATTCCTCAGAGGATGACTCTATCTTGAAGTGCCGTCATGTTTTCCTGTCTGCCACAGCAGAGCCAACCTCTCCCAATGGGGCTGCCAGCAGGACATCGCCATGGGATGTGCCATTGGAGTGCCTGTCCCTTCCACCGTCCTTAGTTGGACGGCACTCCGGGAGGTACCTCTTTATTGGACAGCTCTGGTAAGATCATGCATGTGGCTGGCCAGGCATCACCAGTGGGGTACCGACCTCAGAAAATCTTCAAATGCGGTAAGATTCCGTCCATTGAGCCCTTTCTGGAGTATAGTTAAAGAAATATGATTGCCATCTGTTACCTTATCTAATAAACATTTTTCAGACGCAAGTTTTGGCAGTGAGTGCTGGCAGACTGTTCATCCAGTGGGAGCTAATCACAGGCCAAGCCTAATCTGGTTTGCATCTGACATTCCTCCCAAAGGCTGAGGCACGAAAGCTGCCAATTTAGATACGGCATGAGAGAGCTGCAGAACACCATGGCACCATACTCCAATGTGATCATGATTTTCAAGAAACTACCTTAACAACCAGATGGATGTTTATAAGGCCTAAGTAAAATGAACTTTGACCAAGCTTGAGGCCAAAATGATGGTAAAGACTGAAGCTCATCTCAATATCATTAAGGAAATCACTGTGAGAAGATTATAAAGTCTTGACCCATAAAAATGAAGCTGCTTTTCTTGAATGGGAAATGTAAAACAAAAATCTTGCCTGCAAAACTGGTGAATTTGTCGAAATTTTTGTCACTGTTGAGAGGATATTTTGAAAGTGTCAGAAGGGCAGGATACAGGAAATCTTAAGTAAAAACAAAAAATGCTGGAAATACTCAGCAGTTCAGGGAGCATTTTCTGTTCTTATTTAAGATTTTCTGCAGCAAGTTAATGTTTCAGGTGGATGACATTTTGTCAGAACTGGATGTAACAGTTTTTAAGCAAATTCAGAGATAGGGAAAGTGGGGGTGGGGGGGGGGGTGAAGAACAGAAAGGAAGATCTATGATAGGTTGGAAGGCAGGAAAGAGTAAGTGATAAAAGGGATGATGGTGCAAGGCAAAAGGGTAAGGTAATAGGACAAGTAAAGAAAGTAAAGCTGGGCTGAGAAGAGCTTTAATTGACAACAGCAGAATCATTACCAACAGCTGCTGTCTGAAAAATATGGGTATCTGCATACCTAATCTTTCTTCTCTCATCCCATTTCTCCCTCATCCTTCAATCTTTTTCTGACTGAGAAGATGCATATGGTGGAAGCATGAAATTTTTACCTTCTCCTCTCCTTTCATCACAATCCAACCCTTGTCTCTTTTTCATTTCAGATCCCCATGAAGTGGAACTTGCCCAGTCAGTCGAAGAAGGGAAAGAAGACAGTGAAGATGAAGACACACTGTCTCTCGAACTTACTCAGACACTGACGCTGTGCGTATTTTAGAGACCAGGATAGATTAAGGGATCTGTATGTGGTGAGATACAAATCCAGAGGAATCGGGTGGGGGGAAAGGGTAGTACAGGTTCCAGCTCACCAGAGGGTGAGGTCACATACTAATTCTGCTGCAGAGGAGTCAGATGAAGACTCATTGGGCCAGGCTACAGAAGAAGGCTGATGGGTGTACATAACCAAATGCTTGGTGCACTGAAACGCCTGTGCTCAATATCAAGGAGCACAGAGGAATCCAGCACCAACTTTGCACAAGGTTTTGTGCAGAGCTTGGAGCCCAGCTTTCCAATATGGTCACCTCCAACAGCATGCCTGTGGAACCACCATGGTGCACAGTTTATGGCCGATGTCACAGCTTTCATTGCAGCACAAGCAGCTTCCATCAAAAGTCTGAATGCTGCACTGCAGGCTCAGACTGCTGCCATCATGGTTCTGGATACCAGTGTTCAAAGGGGCATCCAAGACATAACAGCAGTCCATCAAGCTTTTCTCCTAATAGATTATGAGATTTACTGAGGTGCTGCCCTGGAGGAGTGGCAGTGGCTCCATGGAGCACGAATCTGCTGTCCTCTCTCAGGATGAGGGCCTTTGCATTCCCACATGTACCACTCCACCAGTGCCCTTGCTGTTGCCTGCTAGCCAGCCAGTCAGCCATCTCAGACTGATGCAGCTCAAGCAAAATGTTGCAGTCTGAAGCCCAGTCTTCTAGGCCCAGAGCTGTTCAATGTTGCCCTCCAAGGCCATATGCAGTCTCCTCAATTGGAGGTCAGTAGCCTTTCGGCCAATGTGGAAGCAGCTCATAGGAGGACGAGGAGAGGCAAAGGTACACTGAAGATGAGCACTAACGGATGCACAAGGGTGATTACTTTGTATTTGTATGCATATTTTCATGCTTACAATCAAAATTTATGAATTCAGCTTCATTTTCAGGTGTTTTTTTAATTTTGTATTATCAGAAAGAGGATGATGTGATGGTCAGTGATAGATGAAAGGTAAGGACTGTTGGTGAACAGGGAGTTGTGATTGAGGTTACTGGTATCACTCATGAATATTTTGTTCACATAGAGCCCAGGCAGAAAGGGACTGTCTACATTGTATCCTCTCTTCCTCTTCTTGTTCCTCCACTTCCTGTTTCCCTTGTCTCCTCCAATTCTTCTTCCTCCTCCTCCTAGTGCTCCTGCTCCTTAGCTTCTCACTTGATGGGTGGGAACAAGAGTTGTTCCCTCATAATGGCCAGGTTATGCAGTATATTACCTTAAATCTTCATTACTCACTCAGCTGAGTACTGCTGGGTTTCTCCAGTGAGGTCCAGGGTGTAGAAACTTTGCTTAAGGACACCAATATGTGCTCTATAGTGATCCTTGTAGCAGCATGTGTTAAATTCCAGAAAGCTTGTTGTAGAAGGTTGATGCTGGAGCCTATCTTTACTCAGTTTCACATTTATTGTACAGAGTAAAAGGATTACAAACATGTAGCTCCTCACTCAAAAACCTTCACCAGTCTCAGTAAGTGTCTCCTTATAAGTGCTCAAGTAAGACCTCAATCAACATCCTCCACCTACATATAATTAAACAATTGATACATAATTACCAGCATGATTCTCATTGTAGGCCTGCTGTGACTGTGTACATGGGTTCCAGGTGGAGTCATGAGCAATGTCATCCGTGGATAACCCTTGTTCTGTATTTGTTGAGGGTGACAATGAGGGAGAAGCATGACATTGCATAGGGATGAGGATGAGTGGGAGTTGTGGAAGGATGGATGTGAATATGAGGAAATGATTACAAAGGGAAGGATTGTTGGGCGTGCAAGGTAAGTGGGTATGAGGAGTAATGTGATGGAGTAGACTTGAGAAAGCAGACTGAGGGGTTGGGATGACGTGCACAGCAGGATGTAGGTGAATACACAACTGCACTCACCTTTCTTGACCTGGTAAGGAAATTAAAGTGCTTCCTACACTGTATCGATGGACAGTTGCTGCTGCTGACCGGCTGTGCCACTTCCAGCCATGCCTTCTTAGTGTGAACAGCAGATTTGCTCCCCCCATTTCTGGAGAATAATATCTTTCACTGACTCCTGAATGTCCTCAGCAGCACAGCAAGGGCGGCGTCTTTAAAGTTGGGTTGGGGGTTGGGGCTGGGGGTGGGCAGCCTTTGATTGTTCTGATTCTATAGTGATAATTCTTCCTCTGTTGCTTTCAACACCAAGTTCCGGCAAATTTTATGGTTGGATTGTCCCTTTAAATACTGGAGTTGAGATCATGTCAAGTGGGTCCACATCACACCCACTACCACTGATTGGATGGGAAACCCGGAAGTAAAATAATATTGAGGTGGCTGCGTTAAAAAGCCACGGACATATGCACCTCACTTACGAATAGGTTTCCCACCCCATATTGATCCCTCTACTCCTCCCCTATCTCCCAGTTAATATTGGACATTTGTGATTTAAAGGATATGGCACAGACCCTGGTTCAATGATTTTAAAGTGGTAGTCACGTTTGCTCTTAATTTAGCCTCCATGTTTTATGCAATTTGTAGTTATCATAAAAGATTGAATATTTGTGCAGCAACTTTCTGTATCCATTTTATGCCTTTAATTTTTTCCTATTTTAATTGTGTAAGGAACTGCCAATTTCTTCCAAACAAAGATTGACCTTTATCTTGAACAAAATACAAGGATAACTGTCTGATCTTCATATGTCACAGACATTTATCCTTTCTTCCCATGATGGCACTGCCTATCCTGTCTAGATTTAGATTCAGATTTATTATCAAAATTTCTTACACAAAGCTCTAGTTGTTAAAGTGGATAGCAAAGGGTTCATATATAATTCCATTTCAAAGCTTTTATTGGCTGTTTGCATTGGAATCAGAATTTTGAAGTTTGTTTATGATTTCACCAATTTGTCTTTAAAAACGAATGATTCCTATTCCTCGGTTACATAAGGCTGAATTTCTATCAAAGGCTGCAGGTCAGGACTGGAAGCAGACACGGCTTCCATTAGGGAACAATGAGCAGCTGGCCGCATGCAATCTGATGTGAAGCCAGGACTGAGTTCCTGCTTCTTTGTCGCCTCCTTTAACCAGGTGAGGCTCTGAGGCCTTGTGGTTCCTGTACGCCATTAATTAAATCGCACCCAGTAAATAGAATTGCGATCTGTTCGGCTATTAAATACTTTAACTGTCTTCCCGCCGCATGGATGTGTTCACCCTCCATGTTGGTCATCAACAGTAAAATATGAAAGGGACGTAAAGACATTGGACTTTGGATCCAACATCTTCTGTCTCTATTTTATGCCCCCGCACCCCCCCCCCCCACACACCCCCTCCCCCCTCCCCCCAGCCCGCCTCTGTTCCCATTTCCAATGGTCCCTTAAAATTCCGGCCACAGTTTCACTATTGCAGTCAAAATCCTCCCTGACCTCTCTGCTGATGACACCAGTATTTTAAAGTAACTAATCTTCTGTTTGACCCTTAACAGAAATAATCCTATTTTATCAAGGATTTCCTGTAAATTTTGTCTTTTTAGTTAAGCCAGAACACTTTCTACTTTTCTGTCTAATCTCAATACATTACGGACAGTTTTACTATTTTATCAAAACAAGAGCCTCATTTGTGTTTCATTTTTCCACCATAAAATCTTTCTCTTTAGGTTCTGTTTTCATTGTATTACAGCAGCCTTTTGTTGTAATAAACTTGCTTATCTATCCAAAACTCCCATACTCAAGGCAATGCTAAATGTTTTTTTACAATGCTACATTATCTTCTAAAAGGTTTTTTCTGAATTGTGTTTGAACTGAGGGTGCATATAAATCTGTCTCTGAACGATTCTTCCAAAATTGGCAGTTTTTGGACCACTTCCTTAATTCAGCCAAGAAGCGATTAACAGACTACAGACAATTGACCAACATTGGAAATAAACAGCAGATCAACCTGCATCAATAAAATGAACATAGCATTACAACTAATGAAGTATATGCATCTGGACATTAGCCTATCTTCCTCACCACAGATATTGAAAGATCTGTGGTGTATTTCAATCACTTTCTGTTTCTATTTCAGATTCACAGCATTGCCAGTTTTGTTTTTAATTATCAGACTCATTTGTTTTTGTTTTGTTTTATTATGGCTAAATTTGGAACATATAGAAATAATCAAAGACTTCTGATTGAGTTGTTCCTTCATTAAGTAGATAAACTGTTCCTTCACTTGATATAATGAGGGCAACTAACTTTCTGATCAAACAATAAATTTGACGCTGCAAACAATCAGGAAAATATGATTGCTTAGCAACATCCCTGATTTAATTTGCCACAGCATCTTTAGATGAATTCATTTCAAATAGAACCTTCTGAATATTTCTCTTTTTGCCATAATGATTCAATTCTTTATTTGTTCTTTAAAAAATTATCCTCATTGGCACTTTATAGTTTTTTAAATAATTATTTTAATAAAAGGACATCCAACACAGGCTGTCCAAAAAGAAGTTCATTTGGGACTTTCATTCACAAGAGGATGCTTTTCCTCAGAGGCACTTGTGAGTCAATTCCAATCCATCTGTCTGCCTAATTCTTTATTACTCGAAGTGACAGCCATTTGCTTCAAGCAATTTTTACTGTGTCAGTGTCATGGTATTAATTCTGCATTCTTCCAATAACAGTTATGGTTTCTGTTTCATTTATCCCTATATTGAGTGGATTAAGCCTTTCCCCAGTTGCTGCTTCAGTATGGAAAGCATTACTGCTATTGTTGCTTGGGAACACTTTAAATTCATCCTTCCTAAGTTCTTTGCATCTATTTCAAGTATTCCCAGTTCTTATAAATGACCCATCTACAAGAAATTGGGTCAATGGATTTATAATGTTTATGGAATAACAGAACACATTTATAGGAATCTCACTTACCTCCAACTCCCCCCAAAATAAGGGAAAATTGATCCTTTAAGATTAATATTATCTGCAAGATGGTGATCTAGAGTTGTATCCCTTTCTTGTTAAAGCTGATATGTTAGTGAGTCTGGACGCTGTTCAGAATTTTACTTCTATCGGGGAAGAAATAATATTCCATTCCTCCCTACATCATTTTGAATTCCAGTCAACTAAGAGAGGGGAGGAATAGAGCCTTGACAGAAATAATGACAGAATAACATTGAGAGGCAATTTACTCAATCCCTTATGCAATGCTTGCTCATAATTGATTCTGTGAAGTGAAGATAAATATACTACAGTGCACCTCTTATTCACCAGCATACCTGCTCTGTAGGAATCGTTCTGAAGGAATCAACTTGAGCCACAATCACTGAGTCACCAACAGGAGAAAAGGTTTCTCAGTAGAAAACAATGGCTACTGTGCTGTTGACATCATCTTAATGTCATCTGTGGAAAGTAACCAGCTGAGTTTAAAAACAAAATCAGGATTCATGTATAAATAAATGTCCTTTCGATGTACTTGATTGTCTTTGGGAAGGCCAAAGAGAGACTTTGCAGAACTTTTCCTCAGGCGATGAAATAGCTACCATCTAATAAATTAAACATTAGTAAGCCAGACAACTAGTTTGGTGCTAACAATGCATCCGTGACACTACTCTAAACACACCAGGGGTAATGAAAGCTAATTCTGAATTCTCATCTTGTGCTTACTTTATTGAGTAAATGAAGGTACTGATAATGAAACCATGTCAAAGAATTGACTAAGGCACAGCAGTACATAACAAGGTACCAGCAGATTTATTAGACAGCACTGCACATGTGTGGTGCATCACTTAAGTTCTAAGAGTGTGGTAACAATAGAACTAGCTGGTTCCTTTGGCAGTAAGTTGAGAAGATGAGGAAATGTTGTAAATTATGAAGCAGAGAATGAAATTGTGCAGATAACCTGACACATGACATTCTAAGTGTTGTGGTGATGCTGGCTGGCAGTTATAAAGCAGCAGCCACAATGGAAAACTGCAGCAACACTACCACCTGGAGGTGATCACTTCTGTGTTGACATGAAGAAGTTTGGTTTGGTAGATAGTTATTAGACCAGATCTTGTCACCTTAAGGGTGGTGGGTATCTTTAGTTGAATATAGAAACGCGTTGGTGCAACCACCACTATTATCTGAACTAACAAAGGAGCTGGCAGAAGATACAGTCTTCAGAAAAACACACAGGACCTGAGTCAAACAAAAGAATTTGGTTAATTCAGCTCTCCCTGCACATAAACATGGTGAAGCAAGTAAAAGTGAATTGCACTTTTTTGATGTGTTTTGGAAATTCAAAGGAAGGATCAGTTGCTTCACTTTCCTACTTCTGTAATTCCTGGTAGAGACAAAAGCAAGGTTCAGGCAAGCAAATATCATAGTTGTTGACAACCTGTTTGCCTCTTGTCTGAATCTAACCCTCCTCATTTCTGTATATATTACAATGGTAGTAATTCTCTATTCAAGAAGGGGGAGGCAAAAAAACAGGTAACTATAGGCCAGTTAGCTTGACGTCTGTTATGGGGAAGGTGTTAGAATCGATCATTAAGGAGGCTATAATAAAAACAAGAAATGCTGGAACCACTCAGCAGGTCTGGCAGCATCTGTGAAAAGAGAAGCAGAGTTAACGTTTCGGGTCAGTGACCCTTCTTCGGAGAAGGTGACAAGGTGCCACATAAAAAGTTATTGTGAAAAGTAGGAGCTCATGGTGTAGTGGGTAACATATTAGCATGGATAGAAGATTGGCTGGCTGGCTGGCAGAAAACAGAGAGTATGCATAAATGGGTCATTTTCTGATTGGCAGGATATGACGAGTAGAGTCCCGCAGGCGTCTGAGCTGGGGCCTCAACTTTTTACAATTTATGTCAATGACTTAGATGAGGGAAGCGATGGCATGGTATCTAAATTTGCAGATGACACAAAGATAGGTAGGAAAGTATGTTGTGAAGATAAGGAGGAGACCAATATAGTTAGGTTGAGTGAGTGGGCAAAAATCTGGCAGATGGAGTATAATGTGGTAAAATGTGAAGTTTTTCACTTTGGTAGGAAGAATAAAAAAGCAGAGTATTACTTAAACGGAGAACGACTGCAGAACTCAAGGTGCAGAGGGATCTAGGTGTTCTAGTGCATGAATCACTAAAAGTTAGTATGCAGGTACAGCAAGTAAAGAAGAAGGCTAATGGAATGCTATCCTTTATTACGAGAGGAATTGAAAATAAAAGTAAGGATGTTATGCTTCAGTTATACAGGGCACTGGTGAGACCACTTCTCGAATACTATGTGCAGTTTTGGTCTCCTTCTTTAAGGAAGGATGTAAATGCATTGGAGCTGGCTCAGAGGAGGTTTACCAGATTGATACCTGGAATGAGCAGGTTGTCTTATGAGGAAAGGTTGGACAGACTAGGCTTGTTTTCACTGGAGTTTAGAAGAGTGAGGGGAGACTTTATTGAAATATATAAGATCCTGAACGGTCTTGACAAGGTGGATGTGGAAAGGATGTTTCCTCTTGTGGGGGAGGCCATAACTAGGGGGAACTGTTTTAAAATTAAGCGTCGCCCTTTTAGGACTAAGAGGAGAAATGTTTTCTCTCAGAGGGTTGTGCGACTTTGGAACTCTCTGCCTTAGAAGGTGATGGAGGTGGGGTCATTGAATATTTTTAAGGTGGGGGTAGATAGATTTTTGTTAGGCAAGGGAATCCAAGTTTATTGGGGGTAGATGGGAGTGTAGAATTCGAGACACAAACAGATCATCCGTGATCTTATTGAATGGCGGAGCAGGCTCGAGGGTCCGAATGGCCTACTTCTGCTCCTAATTCACATGTTCATATGTTCGTATGTTCTTATTGGATCTTCTTTGTGAGCAACACGCAAATCCACGGCCTCCATCACCTCGAAGGACAAGCACAACAGATGGACCGCAACATCATCATCTCCAAGTCCTCTTAAATCACACACCATTCCAACTTGTATGAATATAGGTGCTCCATCTTCATCACTGGGCCAAAATCATGGAACTGCCTACCTAACAGCACTGTTAGCTCAAGGAATTGAAGGCAAATTATTGCTCTAGTTAGGAAATTGACTGAGCAGTAGGAGACAAAGAGATAGGAAATAGAGCAGATACTCTAATTGGCAGGATGTGACTAATGGTGTCCCACAGGATCTGTGTTGGGGTCTTAACTATTCACCGATTATATTAACGACTTAAATGATAAGATAGAAAGCTACATATCCAAGTTTGCCAATGACACAAAGATTGTAAGCAGTGTAGATGGAAGAATAAAATTACAGCAATATTAATAGATTAAGTGAATGGGCAAAACTGTGGAAAATGGATTTCAATGCAGGCAAATGTGAGATCATCCACTTTGGACCTAAAAAGGATAGAACAGGGTCCTTTCTAAATGGTGAAAAGCTAGAAATGGTGGAGGTTCAATGAGAGTTAGGTGTCCAGGTACACAGATCATGAAAGTGTCATGAACAGTGTTGCAGAATTTCCATATATTTTTGTTAAAACTTGGAATCTATATTTTTAAACTGAAGAGGCTGATTTTTGGGTGTTATTTTTGAAAGGAAGTTTAACAAAAGTTTAACCAGTAAACAAATTTTTTTAACTAGAAAGCAGGTAATTTCATGTAAACACCACAAGGGGTTTGACTTAAGAGCTATTCTTTATTGTGACAAGAGAGAATTTATGATTAGCATGGGACTTGCCTGGAAAAATGTTTTGGTTTCACTTTGAACTGTTAAAAGATGCTGTTTTTTGGATTAAAAGAGGCAGTTGGAATCTGCATATGGACCTGCCAGGAGTTCAGAGGAAAACTGTTACTTCTCTTTGAAGAATCCCTGCTCTTGAAAAGCAAAAGTCTGTATGAAGTTGTACTCTTGCTTCCTATATTTTGAGGAACTCCTGAATGTTTGCATAAATCTTGCAACTTTAAAAAGGACTTTGCATCGAATGCGTCAGAACCGACACCTTTGTTGCTGCACACCTGCTGTAAGACCTATGTGAAGCCTCCTGCAGTTGAACCTCTTCAAATGTCTACCCAAGCAGACTGTTCATCAACCACGTCTGGGAGACTCCTATTGGCAGCCAACTATTCAACTTTGGGACACCTCACCAAAACAAAGGACTTCCATATCCTTGCAGACCAAGTTTTTTTTATTCCTTCTGTTTCTTTGTAACAGCTGTAAACGAAAATCCCTTTCCCCCCCAGTTAACTGGTTTTTGGATGTATGTGCGTGTGCATGAGGGCTAGGATAAAAACATAATGGGCTTTAATATTTAAATTTGTTTATATTTTTGCTTCATATTGGTTAAGACTTGGGTTTACAATAAATGGATAATTTTGTTGTTTATTAAAGAAAGCTGGTTGGTGTGCTTTATTCTGGGGACAAATAGAGTATCTAATTGACTGTTTCAGTAAGTGGGAAAATTTATTGATATGTTGTGACCTGTGGAGAAGTGGGACTGAATTAACAGTGCATTTCTCCTGCCTCGGTTGTAACAACAGTGCACAGTGGCGCAGTGGTTAGCACCGCAGCCTCACAGGTCCAGGGACCCGGGTTCGATTCCGGGTACTGCCTGTGTGGAGTTTGCAAGTTCTCCCTGTGTCTGCGTGGGTTTTCTCCGGGTGCTCCGGTTTCCTCCCACAAGCCAAAAGACTTGCAGGTTGATAGGTAAATTGGCCATTATAAATTGTCACTAGTATAGGTAGGTGGTAGGGAAATACAGGGACAGGTGGGGATGTTTGGTAGGAATATGGGATTAGTGTAGGATTAGTATAAATGGGTGGTTGATGTTCGGCACAGACTCGGTGGGCCGAAGGGCCTGTTTCAGTGCTGTATCTCTAATCTAATCTAATCTAATCTAAACTGGTACAGAAAATAATCAAAAAGGCTAATGGAATGCTAACCTCTATATCTCGAGGACTAGAATAAAAAGGGGTAGAACTTATGCTTTAGCTATAAAAAGCCCTGATTAGACCACACCTTGTGTTCTGGGTGTCACACCTCAGGAAGAATATAAAAACACAAAATGTTGGAAATACTCAGCAAGTCTGGCAGCATCTGTGAAGAGAGGAGCAGAGTTAACATTTCAGGTCAGTGACCCTTCATCAGAACTGGCAAAGGTTAGAAATGTAAAATGTTTTAAGAAAGTAAAGTGGGGGTGGGGCAAGAGATAACAAGAGAGGTGTTGATAGGACAAGGTCACAGAGAAGGTCATGGAGCAAAGGCAAACGGTATGTTAATGGTGTGGTGAAAGGCAAAGCATTAGTACAGAGAGGGTGTCAATTGACAGTAAAATGAACAGCCCTGGCCCCAAGCACAAACATGAAAAAAAGTGGGTAGGCACAGTAGAGACAAATTAAACAAACTAAAATAAAACTCAATGTTCAGTCCGGCAGGCTGTAGCGTGCCTAATCGGTAAATGAGATGCTGTTCTTTGAGCATGCATTGATGTTCGCTGGAACACTGCAGCAATCCCAGGATAGAGATGTGAGCATGAGAGCAGGGGGGAAGTGTTGAAACGGCCAGCAACCGGAAGCTCGGGGTCATGCCTACGGACTGAGTGGAGGTGTTCCGCAAAGCAGTCACCCAATCTACATTTGGTCTCCCCAATGTAGAGGTGACCACATTATGAGCAGCGAATACAGTATACTACATTGAAAGAAGTACAAGTAAATCTCTGCTTCACCTGAAAGGAGTGTTTGGGGCTTTGGATAGTGAAGGATATATTGGCCTTGGAGGGAGTGCAGCATAGATTTACCAGAATGATACCTGGACCATAAGGGTTAATTATAAGGAGAGATTACACAAGCTAGGTTGTATTACCTGGAATTTAGAAGACTAAAGGGTGATTTGATTGAAGTTTTTAAGATATTAAGGGAAACAGATAGGACAGATAGAGAGAAACTATTTCCACTAGTTAGGGAGTCTAGGACTGGGGGGCATAGTCTAAACATTAGAGCCAGATCTATCAGGAATGAAATTTAGAAATACTTCGAAATGCAATGGGTGGCAGAACTTTGGAATTCGCTTCTGCAAATGACAATTGATGCTAGGTCATCTGTTAATTTTAAATCTCTGATTGATAGATTTTTTTTTAACCAAAGGCATTAAGGGATAGGGGACAAAGGTGGGTATATGGAGTTAGGTCACAGATGAGCCACTGAATGATGGAACAGGTTCAAGGAACTACTCCTGTTCCTATGAACCTATGGGATGAATTTTATGATCCCACTGCTGCAAAATGGTGGCAGGCCCACTTGTGGCATCAACAGCCGCACCACTATGATTATGCAGCGGGTCGCCATTTTGCAGAATGGCGGTGGCTATTCCCCCCAATCACGTGGTGGGGGCAGCAATGGTAATGCTGTTCATGGCATCACCTGATGGTGGTGCAGGTGCTGGCGCCATCTTTAAAAGCCTGCCAGCCCTGCATTTACTCCTTCCATGCACAAAAGCTCCTTGCAGAGATCCCCCCCATCACACTCAATCTCCTTGCAGAGTTCCCCGGTCACACATAAGCTCCTTGCAGAGATCCCCCGGTCACACAAGCTGCTTGCAGTGATCCCCCCGGTCACAGACAAGCTCCTTGCAGAGATCCCCCGGTCACACAAGCTGCTTGCAGTGATCCCCCCGGTCACACACAAGCTCCTTGCAGAGATCCCCCGGTCACACAAGCTGCTTGCAGTGATCCCCCTGGTCACACACAAAATCCTTGGACACTTAGCATAGTGGCAGTAGCAGCTATAAACCCAGCTTCCTCTATGCTACTTTGATTAAATTACCTTCCCTTTCATGGCACCGAGGATTCTCACCTCAGTGTGGCGCCAGCTTTTGAAAGTTGTGAAACTGAAGGCACATGAGTGCCGCACATCAACCAGAAAATTGAGGGACCTTCGTTGGATCGCGGTGAATTAGATTCGAATTTATTTAAAGCAGCATTTACAACATTTAAATGATGATGCTGTCGTGTTGGGGTATCAGTACCGCCACAGTACTTCCCCGCCTTTGACAGGTTTGATGGCAGGCGACTCCATGGCATTTTTCTGCCCCCCCCATTCCACTGAACCTGCCTCTGAAAAGAGAACAAATTTCAGTCCTATGTTTCTGTGGGAATATTTTCATCATATGGAAGGCAGCAGTTCAAGAAGGAGGCTCATCACCATCTTCTCCTTGGCAACTAAAGATGGGCAATAAATGCTGGCATCGCTCACAATGCCCATATCCTGAGAATGAATTATACAAAACTACATTGGAGATGCTTCCTCTTTATCCAATTAAAAGTGAAGTATGAAAATCATTAAAAAGTTAACAAAACCCACAAACATCTCCACAATACAATAACCATGTATGGGCACATTGCTAAAAAAAAATATTTTCAGTTCTGCTTTTCATGCCTCTGTTCTCAACACTTACAGGATCAAGGATTTTGACTCATTAAAAATTTATGCCCTTCACAACAAATCAAAGTCAGTAAGGATTCCCAATGGCTTTTTTTTAGCTAAAAAATAAAAGTCCCATTTGGAAAGCAAGCCCTGGGAATCTATCTTTTCTTTTCCTGAAGTCAGTCTGTTCTTGCTGCGGGCAGTTTCACTAAAGTAAGGGAGGAAAGGATGGTTACAGAGGCAGAAGCACAGCTCACTGTTCCCTTCCTGATTTTATCCTTAATGCAGGTCAACCATTTTTTGGAGACGGCTGTGAAATGCCTGTAAAACGGAATGGCAAGGGTTGTGAGGCAAGTCAGGTTCTATACCAAAGGAAACTGATTTCTTTTGCACTATCTGGAAGGTCAACTTGGAACTGTTCAGTTTTTTTTTTACAGATTTTTATGAATAAAGTATATTTTCAGGAAAAAAACATTTTTTTTGGAGACCAATGGGTGCACCAAAACTGGAAGGAGTGTGTAGCCATGGCAAACCATAAACTGAGCATGTGGAGCAGTGTTCTCTCTCCATTGTGGGTAAGAACCTGGTCATCAAGTGCCAGGCACTCACATTGTTACTGTATGTTGTGCAGGTCTGGCCCATACCCCAGTCCTGCGTCGTAGCGGTCACCCGAGCCATTTTCTGCTTTATATGGAGATTGAAAATGGACCATGTCTGCAGGGATACAATGTTCAAACCTCTGGATAAAGGGAGAAAAAACAAACCCAACATCGCCCTCATCCTGATGGCCACCATTGTGTGCGATTGCATCAAGCTGTGCATAGAAACCTAGTACGCAAACACCAAGTGTCACTATGTGATCAAGCTCTATCTGTCCCTGGTGTTGTGAAGGTTGAATCTGGTCACATTGCCATGGAACACTCCATTCATTCGGACTGTGCTGTACCACCTGTCCTTCATGGAAAAGTTTGTGCAGAGAAACACCTTAGACCACAAGTCCATCAGGCAGTGATCTGCACGTAATGTCCTCAAGGCCCTATGGGAAAAGGATATGGTGGATCCTGTTGAATGGTTCCCCGAGCAGACTGTCAAAGTCATTTGGCAGAATGCCTCATTGCCAGAACTTTCAAACAAGCACCAAGACATAGCTTGGCTGGTGGTGAGAAGGGCCCTCCCCGTCAGATCTTTTCTGCACACCCTGAGTCTCACCACCTTGTTACAAGAGGTCTTATTTTTGTACTAAAAACGTTAGACGTCTGTGTGATTTTAAAAACTGAAAAAAGGATTTTCAGTGGACTTAGGCACCTACAAACAACTGGAATTTTTGGATGTTGACTTTGTATGCAAGAAAAGGAAAGCAAGCCGTTTTTAAGGAAGCGGAGGCACTGTGTCTGGTCATGTGAATGGCTCGGGAAGGCCTTTTACTTTCATTTTGGACTCTTAAAAACCAGTGAGTTGGACAAAGGGCAGGCATTTGAAACTTAGACCTGACTTGCCTGGACACTGGAGAAAAAGACCTCTCTCTGTCAAGGAGACTTGCATCTCTTGAAAAGAAATCCTGCATTTGAAAGGTGGCAAAATCCTATTGCCTCCTGTCTCTGCAGAATTCCTGCATTTGGTGTGGTTCCTGTTGCCTCCTGTGTTTTGAGAAATCCTGGAACCTGAACAAATCTTCTACTGCTATGTTGGTGTTGTGAGTCCTGAGCAGACCTGTTGCTACAGCCTGCTAAAAAACCTATGTGATGCCTGCTGTAGTTGAATTGCCTTGAGCATTTACCCATCAAAGACTGTTCGTCAACCTCGCCTGGAGAGATTAAGAGTGGCACCTGACTATTCAACTCTGGGACACCTCACCATACTGAAAACATCCTACCAGAATGTGACAAACTGATTTATTTTTATTATTCCTTCTATTCCTATGAAACAGCTGTAAACCAAAATCCCTTTTCCCCAGTTAACCATTTTTTAAAAATGTCTGTATGTGTGCATGAGGGCTAAGAAAATAATGACTTTTCCATATACATAGATTTATCTCATTAGTAGTTGAGACTTATTATTTATTTTCTAATAAATAGTTAACATTGTTGTTGTTTAAAGAAACCTGGTTTGGTGTGCTTTATTCTGGGGGACAAATAGGATGTCTAATTTGGTGGGAGACTTCATTGATATGTTGGGACCTGTAGAGTAGTGGGACTGAATTAGCAGTGTATTTCTGCCGCCTTGGTCGTAACAGCCTCAGCATGCTGTCCTCGGGGTAGCTGTGGTGGAGAAGAGACCATTATCCACCTTCTTCTGGAATGTGCCTTGGCAAAGCAGGTATGGAAAGAGATGCAATGGTTTTTGTCGAGGTTCATCCGGACCAGCTCTTTAACACAGGACCCAGTGCTCTACGGGCTGTTCCCAGGGATGCACTCTGAGATAAACATCAACTGCTGTTGGAGGACCATCAACTCAGTGAAAGATGCTCTTTGGTCTGCCTGAAACTTGCTGGTCTTCCAGTGCAAAGAGCTTTCCACAACTGAGTGTTGCAGACTGGCACATTCCAAGGTCCAGGACTATGGATTGAGGGATGCACAGAAGCTTGGGACAGCTGCCGCAAAGGCTTAATGGGGAAAGGCCACTGTGTAAGGTCCTCCCCCCATAGTATACCGAAGGGCTGGACACTGTGTAAAACCCCTTGGACTGTATGCACCAGGGAATGTTTCTCGTCTGTAATGCAAATGTACATTGAATTTAAAATGGAATGGCAAGAATTGTGAAACACCTCATATGCTGTATCGAAAGAAACTGATCTTTATTTTGCTTTCTGAAATGTATAATTTGAACTGATTGGTAATGTTTTTATTTTACAAATTTTTATGAATAAAGTATATTTTGGGAAAAAAAATCTTTTTAGAAACCAACCTGGCACATAAAACATTAACAAATATATACTGTACATATGCCAACTTAGTGTTTGCAGACATATGTGCATGCAGCATGTTGGGACACGTGCAGTTTTATTTATTTAAAAAAAATTAGCTAAGGGAAGCCCTAGTTTTCATTTGGCTATTCCCACTACTTGTAGAATTAAATATTTTGATTCAGCAAAGTTTTTATGTTGCTTTAAACAACTGTAATTAGAAATGGTTAGTAACCTGCTTCGTAAGTGCCATGTTTCCTAGGGCAGGATTTCATCCTGCACTTAGATATGGAAATGGAGACAGGGGGGCAAACAAAATAGCAAGAGGTGCCATTTTGTCCTGGGCGGGGATGGTCCCCAGGCCAACTGACGTCCTTAAGTAGCCACTTAAGGACCTCTTCTCGCCTCCACTCCACATTATCACCTTTGGCCTTCCACCATGAACACTTTTTGTTATTTAATTTCTTCTGCTCTCCACCCTATCACACACCTTCCCTTGTGTTCTTTTTCCCACCCTCCCCCTTTCACTTGCTCACAGCCTATTACATTTCTAACTTTTACCAGTTCTAATGAAAGGTCACAGACCTGAAACATTAATTTTCTTTCTCTTTCCACAGATGCTGCCAGACCTGCTGAGTATTTCCAGCATTTTCTGTTTTTATTGTAGAATCGTGATTGTTTTATCAGAAGTACTATTGAATATTATCTTGGCTAGTCATCCTCTTGTAAGTGGCATGGAGTCACGCCCCTGACTACACATCATTAGTTTTATTGCAAACCTTCTAGATAATGGATAGATGGAGAATTTGCCGGGATAGATGGATCTGTCTCTGATTAATCAGACTGATTCTTTGAAAGTATCCACTCAATGTCAAGCTGTTGTCTTTAAGACTAACCAAGTGCTTAGGATAATGGGCTGGATTTTAAGAGCCCGTCGGCGGTCTCGGTGGTGAGCTCAAAAAATTGCAGCCCATGTGCACGGCCGCAGCCTTAGAGCCACCGCGATCTCCTGCGAGGCGGCTCATTTAAATGGTTGGCATGGCCCGTTGCCCCCTCCCCAATCATGAGGAAGGAGCAGGCTGCCTGTGCACTGGCGCTGGTGGCATTTTTAAAGGGCAAACAATCCTGTCAGCATATTTAAATTTTTAATGATACACCGCCCCCAAAATTTATCAAATAAAATTCTAATGCCCCTTTCCCAACCCCCAATGACAATTACATTAACTATTTGCCCTTTCCCCCCACCCAAAAAACTTACCTTTTAAATCTAACCTTCCCCCGGCCCCAGACTGCACAAAGTTTAAAGTTCACACCTTCCCACCATCCCTTACACTCATTACATTTATTTGACTGCATTACCCCAACACCACCGCCTCCACCCCTGACACACTGCAAATCTTAACTCTTCCCTCCCCCCCACCAGTGTTACGCCAGCTTTCTCCAGACGGGGTATTGAAGATGCAGAGAGCTGGCTGGCGCACTGAGGATCGCTGTGGCCCTGGAAAATTCAAGGTAAGTTCATTTAAATGTAGTCATCTCATTAATTTAAATATTGAAGTTGAGGTCCCGTCGCCCAGTAGCGGGGGGGCCACCACGGAGTCTCGCTGCTGCCAAGAGGATCGGGCTGGGCCCTCCCGGCGTTGAGCTCCGTGGCTGTCCTCTGCCTCAACCATCTTCCAGCGCCCCTCCCCCACCCACCCCACTCCACCATGGAGCCAGATGTCGTGGGCTTGGTAAAATCCAGTCCAATATCTCAAAAGCACTTGATTACAAGACAAAAGACATATTTTGCATCTTCTGCCATTCATTTGTAACTTCCAGACTATGTTTTCGGACATTTTCTAGGCGCTCATCCTATCGGCTCCACATGTGCCACCTGCCTCAAGTGAAAACTAGGTCTATAATTATTAGTTTTGAAAAGGAAAAATCTACAGCATTCTATTTTGTGATAATACAAAAAAAAGCAAAAAGTAAGGTAGGCAAATTTAATACATTTGGATAGCACACATTCCATATCCACTCCCACACCATTACATCCGGTTTCCCCTAAGCATCTATCCTTGGCCCCCCTCCTATTTCTGATCTACATGTTGCCCCTTGTCATCTGAAAAGACAGCGACAGTTTCTATGTGTACACTGATGACACCCAGCTCTACCGCACCACCACTTCTCTCCACCCCTCCACTGTCTCTAATTTGTCAGACTTCTTGTCTGACATCCAGTACCAGATGAGCAGAAATTTCCTCCAAGTAAATATTAGGAAAATTGGAGCCATTGTTTTCAGTCCCCACCAAAAGCTGTGTTCAATAAGCCACCAACTTGATCCCTTTCCCTGGCAACTGTCTGACGCTGAACCATGCAATTCACAACTTTGGTGTCACCTTTGACCCCAGGGTGACCATATATTCATGCCATCACTAAGACCACATGTCCTAACTCACACCAAGTCCCACTCACCCATCACTCCTGTGCTCACTGATCTACATTATGCAAGATCTTGTTTTCAAATCCCTCCAAGGCCTCAACCCTCCCTAACTCTGTAGTCTCCTCCAGACCCAAAACCCTCCGAGATATCTGTACTCCTCCAATTCTGGCCTGTTGAACGATCCCCAGTTTTAATTGCTCCACAATTGGTGACTGTGCCTTCAACTGCCAAGGCCCTAAGCTCTGGAATTCCCTCGCAAAACCTTTCTGCCTTTCCACATCTCTTTCCTCCTTTAAGACACTCCTTAAAACCTACCTCTTTGACCAAGTATTTGGTCATTGCTTTAATATCTTCTTACGGCATTCAGTGTCAAATTTTGTTTGATAATGTTCTTGTGAAGCACCTTGGGATGTTTTACTGTGTTAAAGGTGCTATATAAATAAAAGTTGTTGTTGTGACTGTATTAATTAATTCCATACTGTAATTGTTAGATATTATATATATATTTATATGTATATAAATGGGCAAGTAAAGAAATAAAAGAGCAGCATTTAGAATATCTTGCTATTCTAGCATATGGAGACACTAGCTGAATTGTAAAATAATGAAACACTAAAATATGCATACATAAAGTTTTAAAAATATTCATTGTTCCCTTCTAACAATCATACAGGATAATTGGCTTTATAAACACAAACTAGGTTACAAAAGCAAGGAAGTTATGCTCACCCTTTATAAATAGGGCCCTACCAAATTCATGGTCAAATTTAACAAATTTCACAGTCATAGCATTTTAAGAATTGTGAATTTCACGATTTCACGTATTCAAATCATAAATTTCACAATGTTGCAACAACCGATAAAAATTATCTATTTAAAAAAATGGCAAGGATACTTTCTGGTTTCAAATGGCATTTATTATATACTTAAAAACTATTGTAAAAAGCTGACCAGAAACAGGTCACATTCTTTACTCACTGAAGTTAGTGGTTGAACGTGAGCATGAAACAACCTGCAACTGTCTCTTTGTTGTGAACACCTGTCCATGTTTAGATACAGCTCTCTCCGCGTCCGCAGAGTTTGTTGGAATTGTCAGACAGTGCTGTGCTAGCCTTGCACAGTGGGGGATTCTGCATTCCACAGAGTTCCAAAACTGCAGCACAGACCAAGTACAATCTGCTTCTTTTGCAATGTTTTTATAAGCAGAAACCTCAGCCTACAAGTGCTTGTCAAAGCCAGGAATTGCATCAAATGAGTTTAAATTCACCATCAACAGGTGCATTTTGACAGGGTTAAAGCACAGCTTTCTGGAACACCACAGAAGGTTGTTGAAACTACATGTTCTTCACTGCTTGACTCTTTCCCCTAGTGGTAATATTGTTTGAACTTCTTTGCCATGCAAGAAAACACCTGTTCAGCACAGGCATTTAATTCAGCATCAGCCCAGAATAGTACATACATTACTTTATTCTAAACTTTGTGCATTGTGACTTGTCGAGATTCAAACTAAGTGATTAATCCATCAGTTGTGTAGCGTTCTTGGCAAGAAACTGAATCTCCTAATTGAGCTGAGCATTGTTTAGAAGGATTACAATGTCTGTCAAAACCTGTGTTTTCTGTTCAGTGTGAGCTCTTCTGAGACAAAGTCTGAGTAGTATTTCAGCTGAGCTGCATGTTACTGTACTGCCCGAAACGAAGAATTCCAATGTGTAATTACTGGCTCTGGAGAAAGAGTGATGTTTTGTTCCCCAATTCCAGCTATTTCAGCCTCATTTGCAATGTGTTGCCTGTATTGAAGCTTGTGGTGAGGGCAGTGTTTGAAGATCTTTTTAATGTAGCTGATCAATTTGCCAACTTTACCAAACTCGCTTTTCCACAGCTCACTGACAAGAGAAATCATTTGTGCATTACATGTAATATGGACAGCAATAGGCATTACACCCTGGAGCACCGATTTGAAAGATTTTATCATGTAGGTTGCATGACCACTAATGAAAGCAGACAATTTGTTGAAATCTGCACTGTATTTTGAAATGGTTTTGATTATCTCTTGGGAAACTGTAGTGTAATTGATAGCTTCTAAGTGGACGCAGTCTGTGAATACTGTTGTTAGCTTTCCTGATTGTACATAGTCAGCCTTACAGACATAAAATCAAACAAAACATGCAGCACATAGTTGTCTTGCTCATCAGTGGACTCATCACAAATAATTGCAAAAGACTCACTCTGAGACTTCATCTCCTCATAGTACGTAGCAAAAGCTTTTGGTAGGTAGTCCTGTTGTAGTATATTTGCACTTGGCAAGCAACTACCATTTTGCATATTATGTTGAATGACTACCCATGTCTTTGGGTAATCAAGTTTTTTCAACGGTATGTTGGCACTTGCAAAAGCATCCACAAGTCTCATTGTAACCAACTGATGATTTTCTGAGCTCTCTGTTGACTTCTTAAAAAGCGATTAAATCGGTGTTTGTTTTTTTGCATATTCATTTTCCAGCAGTGCGGTGTCAGATGATCTCTTTCTGCTGCGATGGTTTATGGACGCTAAGTGGCTCTGAACTGTTGCCGCCCTGTGTGATCCAATGAAACATTGCAGCTTGTACAAAACAGTATTCCACCATAGGCATGCAGGATTTAGATTTCAAATGCTTTCATTCGATATGCTACAGTAATTGTTGTGGCCGTTTTTGATTTTCTCATTCTGACATTCTCACTTGTCCGCTAACACTTGAGACTGCTTCTTTCAAAACTGCACAGGAAGCCATCCTTCATCTACCAATCAGCAAGGTGAGCCTTGTGTCGATCACTAAAACACACAATGTTCAAAACATGCCCAACAATCAGCAAGGTGAGCCTTACGTCAATGAATAAAATGTGGTGTGATGTTCGCAAAATGACCGATTTCACGGAGGACCCGGGATTTCACAGAGGACCTGAATTTTCACAGTCCCTGACGCATTTTTCTTGGCCAAGAATTTGGTAGGGCTCTACTTATAAATTACTGGTTAGGCTGAAGCTGGAGAATTGTGTCCAATTCTGGGCACCACACTTTAGAAAGAATGCCAATGCCTTAGACAGGATGCAAAGATTGAATGACTCCACGAATGCGGGACTTCAGTTGTATGAAGAGACTAAAGAAGTTGGGGTTGTTCTCCTTAGAACAGAGAAGGTTAAGGAGAGATTAAATAGAGGTATTAAAAAATCATGAAGGGGTCTGACAGAGTTCTTCTTTTTTTCTTTTGGGCCTCCTTATCTCGAGAGACAATGGATACGCGCCTGGAGGTGGTCAGTGGTTTGTGAAGCAGCGCCTGGAGTGGCTATAAAGGCCAATTCTGGAGTGACAGGCTCTTCCACAGGTGCTGCAGAGAAATTTGTTTGTTGGGGCTGTTGCACAGTTGGCTCTCCCCTTGCGCCTCTGTCTTTTTTCCTGCCAACTACTAAGTCTCTTCGACTCGCCACAATTTAGCCCTGTCTTTATGGCTGCCCGCCAGCTCTGGCGAATGCTGGCAACTGACTCCCACGACTTGTGATCAATGTCACACGATTTCATGTCGCGTTTGCAGACGTCTTTATAACGGAGACATGGACGGCCGGTGGGTCTGATACCAGTGGCGAGCTCGCTGTACAATGTGTCTTTGGGGATCCTGCCATCTTCCATGCGGCTCACATGGCCAAGCCATCTCAAGCGCCGCTGACTCAGTAGTGTGTATAAGCTGGGGGTGTTGGCCGCTTCAAGGACTTCTGTGTTGGAGATATAGTCCTGCCACCTGATGCCAAGTATTCTCCGAAGGCAGCGAAGATGGAATGAATTGAGACGTCGCTCTTGGCTGGCATACGTTGTCCAGGCCTCGCTGCCGTAGAGCAAGGTACTGAGGACACAGGCCTGATACACTCGGACTTTTGTGTTCCGTGTCAGTGCGCCATTTTCCCACACTCTCTTGGCCAGTCTGGACATAGCAGTGGAAGCCTTACCCATGCGCTTGTTGATTTCTGCATCTAGAGACAGGTTACTGGTGATAGTTGAGCCTAGGTAGGTGAACTCTTGAACCACTTCCAGAGCGTGGTCGCCAATATTGATGGATGGAGCATTTCTGACATCCTGCCCCATGATGTTCGTTTTCTTGAGGCTGATGGTTAGGCCAAATTCATTGCAGGCAGACGCAAACCTGTCGATGAGACTCTGCAGGCATTCTTCAGTGTGAGATGTTAAAGCAGCATCGTCAGCAAAGAGGAGTTCTCTGATGAGGACTTTCCGTACTTTGGACTTCGCTCTTAGACGGGCAAGGTTGAACAACCTGCCCCCTGATCTTGTGTGGAGGAAAATTCCTTCTTCAGAGGATTTGAACGCATGTGAAAGCAGCAGGGAGAAGAAAATCCCAAAAAGTGTGGGTGCGAGAACACAGCCCTGTTTCACACCACTCAGGATAGGAAAGGGCTCTGATGAGGAGCCACCATGTTGAATTGTGCCTTTCATATTGTCATGGAATGAGGTGATGATACTTAGTAGCTTTGGTGGACATCCGATCTTTTCTAGTAGTCTGAAGAGACCACGTCTGCTGACAGAGTAGATAACGAGAAACTGTTGGGTAATAGGAAATCAACTGATAACCAGAGGACACAGACTTAAGGGAATTGGCAAAAGAACCAGAGGCGAGGTAAGGAGAATTAGTTTTGCACAGCCAGTTGTTACGATCTACCATGCACTGTCTGAAAAAGTGGTGGAAGCATGTTCAGTAATAACTTTCAAAAGGTAGTTGGATAAATACTTAAAAGGGAAAGGACAGAGGAATGGGACTAATTGAATAGCTCTTTCAAAGAGCTAGGACAGGCACAATGGACCAAATGGCCTCCCTCTGTTTTGTATTATTCAATGATTCATCCTCTTCATGAACTCAAAGATCACAAGTGTAGAGATAAATATGTTTTATTTTAATAACTACTATCACATAAATGAACTCTTGGGTGACTTCCAGGCTACGTTTTCTAACATTTTTAATCTGCAAGTTGGAATAATAAAAAAAATGTGCATTAGAAAGATGATGAATAGTTAGAGGAAATGTAATGGCATATATCTGTAAGTCCCAAGCTACAATTTAGAGATTATTTAATTAAAGTATTATGCGAGCAGAATTTTGGATTGATTTAGTTTAACTGAACCTCCAAAATTCACATTTTGGATCTTGCTTCTTGTTACTAACACATAAAGCTGAGTGTTTCTCATTATTTGCCATTTACTGCCATTCACTAGCTGCCCAGCATGAAGTGAATATGTGCTTTAGATGGTGACAGTAAAATTAACCGGTACTTCTTAACTTTATTTTATACACCTTCTCTCCTAATCTTACAAAACAATAATTAGATCAGCTTTAGCTTTGAAAACTTCAAACTGAATTGACCCATTAAACCCAATAAAGCAATATTTATTTGTTAAAACTGAAATCACTTAAAATGCATTCTTTCAATTTATTTTTAATGATTTTAATTCTAATAATGTTGGCCTGACTTTCTTCCAAAGCAATAGCACATTTACCTCAAGGGACTGTAACATGTTTTTGATTCCAGTACTTGACACATCCAGAATTAATGGCAGTTTGTCATTATGTGTTTGGACTGAATGTCGCCATGAGATGAATAAAGTTAGCAAAGCTTATTTTCGGAAAATGCACTCTCAGTGAGGAGCCTCAACTGTCCCCTTCCCCATGGTGTGCAAGCCAAGAAATTACAATGGATTCTGACGATTTTCTATCCTCACGATATTGCATCCATTAACTTTAATGGATGGAACATTGTGGAGAGCACCCCAACAATTACCAATATGCACTCTCGCTCGGCAAGGTTTCACTCCCAGAGCCACTGTAACAAATTTGGATCTGCCACAGGTATCTTCTTGGGTATCTTCAGTGGCTTCTTTAAGCCGAGTGTCATACTTTAATGGGAATTGACTCTTCTTTATGTATTTATACAATAGCATAACCCAGTGATGAAACAAGAGCATCCCTTTGTGATCTGTATCACATCCTCATGTCTTTCATACATGTAGCTCTTCAACCTTTCTGAAGATGGACAAAATTAAAACTAGATGCTGAGGCTTGCTTTGAATTTTAAGGCTGCTTTATTCCTCAGTAAGATGAAGTTACAGAGTAACAGTTCTGATTGGATTCACTTTGTTCAATTGGTACAACTTATCTCTCTGTAATGATCCAAAATAAAGAGCACAGTACAATTTCCATACTTTGACACAAGCAAGAGTTGTCCTAACTATTCTCCATCATTATTAACCTCTTCACTTAATGAAGATCCTCATAGCTGTTCCCTCTACCAATCCTAGACTACCCTTTCAGTATTATCTGACAGCCAAAAACACTGTGGGCTGAATTTTATCAGGGATAGGCAGGGTGGCAGATCTTCCATAAAATTGTGAGATGAGGCAGGGGGATGGGGGGGTGAGGTGAGGAGTGGAGTGCCTGTTGATTTCTGACACCATTCAATTTAGTCAGGGGTGGGGAAGGGGCCTTCTTGCCCAGAGGCCAATAATGGCCTTAAGTGTCCAATTAGTGGCATTTGATCAGAGGCGGTGGGGCTCTCCACTTCATGGGGAGGCTGCCCAGTAAAACCAGGCCTCCGTGTGGACCGGTGGTCGGGAGGGGGCGGTCCCTCCTACTTGGGCAATCTGTGGCCCACGGAAGCCCCCTGGCGGCGAAGGCCACCCCTGTGCCAACACCCTATCCCCGCCCCCAACAAACCACCACCCACCCCCCACCCACACCCCTCATTGAGGCATGCCCAATGCCTGACTGGCCCTGGTGAGGCCACCCCCATTTACCTCCTCTCTGGGGCTCTGTGGCTGCTTGTGGTCCTGGGCTTACTGCAGTATCAGAAGTGGCCATTGGTCCTGGTGGCAGTACTGGAACTGCTGAACCACAAGCCCTCTGATTGGCTGGTAGCTCTTGGAGGCAGGATCCCCGTCCTAAAAGGAAGGGGGACCCTGGTGCTGGGCAATTAATTGCCTGAGCAGTGTTAAATGCAACCGGGTGTCCACAAAACAGCTGAAGCAGGGTTCCCCTCGACTTTCTGCCCTGGCATCGGGACCCCTGCTGGCTGCATAAAATTCAGCCTGATATTTCTCTCTTTCTTTTGAAAGCCTGACTCCATTGTCAACCTTTAGTCAAACTCACACCCTGCCTTGTGCAGGATTTACCTGTCTAACTTGCAATGACTGCTGGTGTTTCCAAATGGATGTTCTTCTGGAAATAATGGGTGAAATCTTAACAAAACTGATGCACACTGATGAGGCTGATAGTAGGTCAGGAACCTGCTTGCAATTGAAGTGGACTTTGCCGTGGCTCTTTAACTCAGCCATGGCATTAGCATCCACTTCTGGGTTTCCTGGACCTACAGAGGGTAGGTAGAATGATGCGCCATACTTGCCCAGTTAAAGGGATCCAGGCAGGGGTCAGAATGGCTAAAGGGTACATTGATCCTGAGGCTTCAGCAACCACAGCAATGGAAAGGAGACCTGGGAAGGCTGCCTTCCCCACTGCCCCCCTGCTCTCCCTGTGACTCTCTTACTAGGAGGTCCTGCTGAGGGAGCTGAGGGACAGCAGTGAGATGAGCTCTCCCAAGGGCAGCAGGTAGAGAATAACCTTTCCAACAAAGCAGGTGTGGATGGAAGTGACCAAAGAGTGTGGTCCTTCCAACCTGGAGAGAGTGCACCAAAAGGAGCTAGGACCTCAGGAGGGCAGGAAAGGTGAGCGGCATAACACTATCAGGTGTCAACCCCCACACCCTGACTTGCCCAGCATTTTCCTGCACAGCACTCCTCAGGGCAACACACCTTGCAGCTCGACTCATTCCTCCGTCTCCAGGCAACTCACATCCCTATCTGAGCAGCCACACTCACACACACCATCAGCCTATTGCCCTCTCACACCTGTGCCTCACAGTCACCCCCCACAAAAAGTTGTCCTTCTGTCCTCCCCACACAATTCAGTTAAATCACCCACAACTGTTTATTTTCTTTCCTTACAGGAGAAAAGAGTGCAGAATGCCATTGAGAGGACCACGGGGATGTGGGTGGTGGGGGCCTCCTGTGACAGCTAGCTTGACAGCATGCCCTCCTGTTCCACTGGAAAGGAGGACTTCTTCCAGAAGGCTGCAGATGTCAGCAATGACCTGCTGTGAAGGCCTGAGCCTCCTGAGGCACTGGTGCTCAAGCATGTTGAGAACATTGATCCTCTGCCTGTAGACCCTGTGTTGGGACTCTTACTTCCTTCAAGCCAGAACTCTGTGTTCATCCTTTCTGCCCTGTGGAGGGAGCATGTGGCCAAGGAGAAGGCAGCTGGTGCTGCAGTTGCTCCTGCTATTGGTGGTGGCGGTGGTGCTGTAGGTGTTTATGTTGTTGTCCCTCTTGTTCAGAGATGCATAAGCTGCTCCCATGCTGCGGTGAAGGCTGACAGTAGGGAAGTGCAGCTGAAGGTGAGTGAAACGCAAGTCAGGTGAACTGACTTCCAGAAATTGCAAATCACTTGTCAAGCAGTTAGAGCACACTCTTAGAAGAAGGGCTGTGAGCACCAGCCTCTCACCTAGACATGGCTGCAGCTCTTCAGTTTCACTGTTCAGTCTTTTAGTTTCACTGAAGAAGCACTCTCCACAGTGTACTCATCTCGTTGACCCTAGCGAGATGCAGAGAGCTCAGAGAAACCATGAGCTGGCTGTTAAAGCCAGAATGCAGAGTTAAATTCAAATTTAATTACCTGTTTGCATATTTTACTAACTTTCCCAACAATTGCATGGGGCTTCCCTGCTCGCTTGCAAACCCGCCCGAGTCAAACCCAGAAGTGGGCAGGATCATGGCGGGTTAACCCCATGCCTGCACCCGTGCCCGCCTCCCCTTGGCAATTAAAATTCTGCCCAATGATTGCGAGTTATCACCAAAATGTCAAACTATCTTTCATTGTCTCCAGGACGTTTGCTTGATACCCCTTCTGAAACCTAAAGCTTATCCTGTGATGTCCTGTGAAAGTTGCCCCTCACAAAGGATCTAGCTTCCCATTAAAAGCAGGACAAATCCAATCTGGACATTACTGCCCCAGTCTACTCTCAATTATCATCAAAGTGATTGAAGGTCTCGTAAACAGTGCTATCAAGCAACATCTGCTCACCAATATTCCGCTTGGTTTGGGTTCCATAAGGACCTCTTATCTCCAGCCCTTATTTTAGCCTTGGTGAAAATATGGACATTTCTATCAGATGTATACTGAGGCCCAGCAAGAAATGGCACCTTCAAGAAATGAGATCAGAAAATTGGAAAGAAACAAAAAGCAGTTGCTGCCAACAGGTGATATGGTAAATTATCTTGACCTCTGATGTTGGGGAATGACCATTCCCCGAAAGGAAAGGCCATGAAAAATGGGGAAGATATCATTTTTCATGTCACTGCTCCATTTAACTTGGCCAACATATCTGTAGCTTCCTTAGGGAGGACTGTACCCACCACTCCGACTCCCTGCTGCTGTTCCATCCTTGGTTTGGTGGGGATCCAAAGACAGGTCACAGTGTCATGTTTTTTCTAGTCATCTCTGTGCTGGGGCAGCAAACACTGTCACAGGAAAATAAGTGGGAAGTCAAAAGCACCTTTTCCTGCCTTGTTTACATCATTGTGATTGGCCTGCACCTACTGCAGGCCTAGTTCCAAATTTCTGTCCCCTAAGGAAACACCCGAGGATATCTGCATGCAATTGGCATCTTCTAATTGTTGATCACCATCAAGCTCAGCAGCACCAAATAAATGGCCCAAGTTAAGAACACAGCACCTTGGATGTGTTGCTCTGTACTGTATATAGTTGTTAGTTGTTTAATAAACCTGTTTGAGATCTTCAATCAACCTGAACTCCGTGCATCTCATTTATGTTGCATCAGACAACATTAAAAAAAGCTTCTCATTGCATGGCCTACATGTGACTCCAGACCCACAGCAATGTGGTTGACTCTTAAATGCCCTCTGAAATGGCTTAGCAAGCCACTCAGTTATACCGAACCGCAACAAAGTCTAAGGAAAGGAATAAAACTGGACGGACCACCCAGCATCGACCTAGGCACCAGAAACGAAAACGGCAAACCCAGCCCTGTCAACCCTGCAAAGTCCTCCTTACTAACATCTGGGGGCTTGTGCCAAAATTTGGAGAGCTGTCCCACAGAATAGTCAAGCAACAGCCTGACATAGTCATACTCACGGAATCAAAGCTTGCAGACAATGTCCCAGACACCACCATCACCATCCCTGGGTATGTCCTGTTCCACCGGCAGGACAGACCCACCACAGCTGGGGGAACAGTGGTATATAGACAGGAGGGTGTTGCCCTGGGAGTCTTCAACATTGACACCAGACACCATGAAGTCGCATGGCATCAAGTCAAACATGGGCATGGAAACCTCCTGCTGATTACCACCTACTGCCCCCCGCCCCAACCTGCCCCACCCTCGGTAGGTGAATCAGTGATTCTCCATGTTGAACAGAAATTGGAAAAAGCACTGAGGGTAGCAAGGGCACAAAATGTACTCTAGGTGAGGGACTTGAATGTCCCTCTGGGTTGCACCACTACTGACAGAGCTGGCCGAGTCCTAAAGGACATAACTGCTAGACTGGGTCAGCAGCAGGTGGTGAGGGAACCAACAAGAGGGAAAAACATACTTGAACTCGTCCTCACCAATCTACATGTTGCAGACGTATCTGTCCATGATAGTATTGGTAGTACTGATGACCGCACAGTCCTTGTGGAGACAAAGTCCCGTTTTCACATTGAGGGTACCCACCATTGAGTCGTGTGGCATGACCAATGTACTAAATGGGATAGATTTTGAACAGATCTAGCAACTCAAAGCAAGGCATCCATGAGACGCTGTGGGCCATCAGCAGCAGCAGAATTGTATTCAACCACAATCTATAACCTTATGGCCCAGCATATTCCCACTCTACCATTACCATCAAGCTGGGGGATCGACCCTGGTTCAATGAAGAGTGTAGGAGGGCATGTCAGGAACAGCACCAGGCATACCCAAAAATGAGGTGTCAACCTGGTGAAGCTACAACCCAGGACTACTTGAATGCCAAACAGCAGAGGCAGCACGCGATAGACAGGGCTAAGCAATCCCATAACCAATGGATCAGATCTAAGCTCTGCAGTCCTGCCACATCCAATCATGAATGGTGGTGGACAATTAAACAACTGACAGGAGGAGAAGGCTCTACAAACATCTCCATCATCAATGATGAGGGAACCCAGCACATCAGTGCAAAAGACAAGGCTGAAGCATTTGCATCCATCTTTAGCCAGAAGTGCCGAGTTGATGATCCATATCAGCCTCCTCCTGTGGTCCCCAGCATCACAGATGCCAGTCTTCAGCCAATCCGATTCACTCTACGTGATATCAAGAAATGGCTGATGGCACTGGATACTGCAAAGGCTTTGAGCCCTGACAACATTCCGACAATAGTACTGAATAATTGTGCTCCAGAACTAGCCACACCCCTAGCCAAGCTGTTCCAGTAGAGCTACAACACTGGCATCTACCCGGCAATGTGGAAAATTACCAAGGTATGTTCTGTGCACAAAAAGCAGGACAAATCTGTCCCGGCCAATTACCGCCCTATCAATCTACTCCCGGTCATCAGCAAAGTGATGGAGGAGGCCGTCAACACTGCTATCAAGCAGCACTTGCTCAGCAATAACCTGCTAGTGATGCTCAGTTTGGGTTCCACCAGGGCCACTCAGCTCTTGACCTCATGGGCAACATGGAAAAGGAGACCTAGCAAAACTGGAGTCAATGGGAATCAGGGGGAAAACTCTCTGCTGGTTGGAATCATACCTAGCACAAAGGAAGATGGGTGAGGTTGTTGGGGGTCAATCATCTCAGTCTCAGCACATTCCTGCAGGAGTTCCTCAAGGTAGTGTCCTAGGCCCAAACATCTTCAGCTGTTTCATCAATGACCTTCCCTCCATCATAAGGTGGGGATGTTTGTTGAAGATTGCACAATGTTCAGCACCATTCGCGACTCCTCAGATACTGAAGCAGCCCGTGTCCATATGCAGCAAGACCTGGACAACATCCAGGCTTGGGCTGATAGGTGGTAAGGAACATTTGTGCCACACAAGTGCCAGGCAATGACCATCTCCAGCAAAAGAATATCTAACCATCTCCCCTTGACGTTCAATGGCATTGGATCCCCCACTATCAACATCCTGGGGGGTTACCATTGACCAGATATTGAACTGGACCAGCCACATAAATACTGTGGCTACAAGAGCAGGTCAGAAGCTAGGAATCCTACAACAAGTAAATCACCTTCTGACTTCCCAAAGCCTGTCCACCATCTGCAAGGCACAAGTCAGGAGTGTGATGGAATACTCTCCACTTGCCTGGATGGGTACAGCTCCAACAACACTCAAGAAGCTCAGCAGCATCCTGGACAAAGCAGCCCGCTTGATTGGCACCCCATCCACCACCTTCAACATTCACTCCCTTCACCATCGACACACAGTGGCAGCAGTGTGTACCATATACAAGAAACACTGCAGCAACGCACCAAGACTCCTTAGACAGCACCTTCCAAACCCGCGACCTCTATCTAGAAGGACAAGGGCAGCAGATACATGAGAACACCACCACTTGTAAGTTCCCCTCCAAGCCACACACCATCCTGACTTGGAACTATATCCCCGTTCCTTCACTGTCGCTGGGTCAAAGTCCTGGAACTCCCTTCCTAACAGCACTGTTGGTATACTTACACCCCAAGGACTGCAGCGGTTCAAGAAGGCAGCTCACTACCACCTTCTCAAGGGAAATTAGGGATGGGCAATAAACACTGGCATAGCCAGTGATGCCCACATCGCCTGAATGAATAAAACAACACTGTTACTGTTCCAGACATAAGGCCATACTCCAGATGCACCCGATACAAAGGCTATATATTCCCCACCGATACTGTTCACTAAAACCTTGGCATTCAATGTGTTCTCTGGAGGAAAAGTCATGCCTTTCCCCAGAAAATTAGTTTGTGTGGCTCCTGTATCCCTAACTATAACTATAGGTTTACCTGCCTCACTTGAAGGATAGGGAATTACTTTTCCTTTTGACAAAACTTCCCTGTAGCTCCCAGGTATCTTGTTTACGTTCCCCTGCACTCACAGCAGTTTTTGTACTTGGCCTTACAGCTGCAGTCAGATTCTCTATCATACTCTTGGTCAGGGCACCTTTCTCTGCATTGGCCTTGTGTACCCCAATAAGTCCCATGGGTTTGCCCCATAACTTCCAGCATTCTGCATGAAGGTGTCCCACTTTGTGGCAATGGAAACACTGAGGCATCTTCCTTTCTGGCCTGAGGAGGAGATCCCTGGGAGTTCTCAGCTGTCCCTTCTTGTCCCAATCAACTTGCCTTCTTATCACTCACCCACCTTCTGTCCCTCTTGGGTTTTTGGGGATGATGGTAAAAAGGTTTGGGCTTGTGGATAAGCTCGTACTCATCAGCCATCTCAGCTGCCTGCCTGGCTGCTGAAACCTTCTGGTTCTTTACATGGGTTCTTACTAATAGAGGGAGTGAATTTTTAAATTCCACCAGGAGAACGATTTTCCTAAGGTTCTCAGACATGGCCTCTCTATTTAGTGCCTGCATCCAACGATCAAAGTAATTTGATCAAATTCTACATAAATCTGTCCAGGCTGTTTCTGGAGGTTCTGAAATTTCTGCCTGTAAGTTTCATGGACCAACTCATAAGCAGCGAGAATAGCCTTTCTTACTATCTCATAATCTGCAGCTGTCTTCTCAGAAAGCATAGCAAAACTTCATGAGCTCTGCCTATCAATCTGCTTTGCATGAGCAGTGGCCAGTTTTCTTTTGACTACCTCATCTGTTTAGCTAGATTTAGAAAATAAATGAAAATTGCCTCTATGTTCCTTTCCTCAAACTTCGGGATTGCTTTCACAAATTTAAACAGCTCCGCACTGGGTCCTGGTTTGGAGTCAGATTCTTTCTCATCAGAACTTCCCCTGGAGTTAAGGCCACCCTTTTGTTTTATTTATTTATTTTTTATTTAGAGATACAGCACTGAAACAGGCCCTTCGGCCCACCGAGTCTGTGCCGACCAACAATCACCTATTTATACTAACCCTACAGTAATCTCATATTCCCTACCACCTATCTACACGAGGGGCAATTTACAGTGGCCAATTTACTTATCACAATTTACTTTTAGTTCCAACCTTTTTAATTGGAATATCCTTTCTTGCTCCCTTTCTTCTCTTTCTCCTGCCCTTTCTTCTCCTGCCTCTCTTCCTTTTCCTTTCCTCTTTCTCAATGCCATTCTAGTTCCAGCTTCTGAAATGCTTTCTTTTTCCTTTTCTTCTCTTTCTCCTGACCTTTCTTTTTCCTTTTCTTCTCTAGCTCTAACCTCTTCCTGTCCAACTGAATCAGTACCAGTGTTACCTTGACATCTTCCAATTCTACCTGTCTCTCTGGCTCTTTTAGTTAAATCTTCAGCAGTCTGACCACTAGTCTCTGAATTTCAGGTCTCCTAATGTTTGATCTATTATCTACCTTCAAGTGCTCTGCCACACTTAACAGCTTGCCAGCAGACAAGGTATGAAATGTTCCAGGTGACCTGGGGTCTGGCGTCCAGGTACACGTTGACGACTGTCACTAGACACATGTGGTTGTCACTGGGATCTTTTCAGAAGCAGTTCTGTTCAGGAGATGTTGTGGAGTAATCTTACAGGCTTTTCAGGAGCAATGCTGCATTGCTGGATTCTTAGAAGATTCTTCAACACAGGTAGCAAAGGATGAGTTGGGTGACCTCTCTTAGCAGGATACACACAGGATTCAAACAGTTCAAAAATGAAACCAACACCTGACCACCATAAATCTAGGCATGTGACTTCTCTGTAAACACCTCCAAATATTTCCATAGTCCATAAGGTTCCGGCTGTTTACTTAGCTTAAGACATGTGACTTCCAGTAAGTGTTTGATTTCAAATAAAGTCCTAAGTGTCCTTCCAGTGACCCTTTTTTTAAAAAAAAAGTCCCAGCATCTCCTCAGGTATTTTTCACAGTCTTTTAAACACAAGTTCTCTAAAGATATTAACAATGGAAGCCCATTCATGAAAATATTCAGTCCATACATGTAGTATAAAGTCATCTCAATTAATTTATCATAAGGCGACTAATACTTTGTACCTTGATACACATTCTTAATGACAAGTTTAAATATTTTGTTACAATATAGCCCTCAAGATAGTATTAATGTGTAATTTTTATTAGGCAAGGGTATCAAGGGTTACAGAATGAAAGTGGGTCGATCAGCCATAATCTAATTGAATGGCAGAACAGGCTCAAGGGGTTGAATAGCCTATTCCTGGTCCTATTTTCTGATTACAACTAGATTATTAAATTCCTCACATTAAGTTTCAAACTATTATCCAAGTCCAGCTTAATAGTTTCACAAGTCGCATTTGAACAATTTACAAAATAAGCTGATATATTTTGACACTTTGTGCAACACTCAAGGTTTAACTCTTGTTTGTTTGCCAAACGTTCAGCCTTCAAAGTGCAAACTTTTTCATAATAGTTGTTATGCTAGACTCCCACCTGCCAAGAATGAGGCACATCAATTTTGTCATGAACATTGATTTTTAACTGTTGTTGGAGCGAGGACATGACTTGTTAAACAGATCAGCCGTGGCTGGAAAAAAACATTTACATACAAAAAGACATTGAAGGTGAGGAGGCGCATTCAAGGGCCTGCTGAGGAGGATACAATCCACAAGGGCCAGGACTGGTTAACCAGCTGGTCACATGACTATCTCGCTGTTCCAGGGTTTTCTTTTGAACTGGCCACAGAGAATTTGAACACAGAAAGATTGTTTGCTCCTGGACTGAGAAGATCTCTCCTGTCAGCTCCCATCTCTTTCTCACAAGCCTCTGAATCCACTGAAGACACATGAACCCCAAGAGAGAAAAGTCTCCTACAGCGATCAAGGTTTAAGAAGAATACTGGGCCCCAATGAAAAGCAAGATCTACCTACAATCAAGGACTCTACAGTGAGCTCTAAGAACCGTAACAAATACTCTTCAGATATGGCCTCAAACTTTTCACTTTATTTTTCTTCTGCTCATTTCTGTCTCTATTTGTATGTGTGTATCGCATATGTATGCTAGCGTGGCCGTGTTGTGTATCCGTAGGCGTCAACCAAATTAGAGTTTAAGTTCAATTTTAGTAAATTTCATCTTTTCTTCTTTAAACCTAATGAAGCCTGTTTGTGCTGGTTTCTTTGCCTTATAATTGGAAAGTGGTGAACAAGGATTCACCATGGGGGAGCTAAAAACACGGTGTGTTTAAAATTAAACCCTGTTACAGTAAGACCAGGTGAAGGCTGAGAGGAACCCCTAGACACCTTTATCACCTAGTTGTAATATAGACATCTGATACATCTAATAGATTATGTAATTCAACCTTTTGTGCCATTTTAAAGTTATCAATTTGCTCTAACAATCTATTTTATATTAACCTTAACAGGCCTGACATATTTACTCAATAACAAACATAGGTGAGTCATTATAGCTAATTAAATATATTTTGCTGCAGCATGTATTATTAATTTATTGTTATAAACATGGTGACGTAAGTATCTTTTACTATGCCTTGAGCAAACATATATAATTTGCTATGCTAGACTTAGATATTTTAGATTAAACAAATTTGGTTTTCTATTGAAACAGGAACTTATCTGCCATAATAGACAGGAATAATAATCTTTATTATTTTCTGTAACATATTGTGTGGTCATGAAACTTAATTGAATAAACCCAGCAACAGTTCTGAGGTTATGTCTTCTAGATAGTGGATCAAAGGCCATCAACAAATGACATTACCTCTAGGACTATGAGGTTATATGGATGTGTGCACAGAAATATCCCTGCAGTTTGCAGTCCCAACCACATTTCACACAAACTTTATAACACATCTTGGTACTTACCAGTTAGCTCACAATATCCTGTTTACCAGCCAAACGTCTCACATAATATGTAGGAAAGAATCAAGCAAGTGAGCCTCAGAAGACTTCCAGTAAACTGAAATATAGCATTTAGGCCTTGATAATCATTAAGTTAATTAGTGAAGTTACATGTGTCCCCCATTTGAGATCAAAAGGGAGTCCCAGTGAAAGGAGGCTTCATTGAAGATCAGTGAATATTTCCCTGCTTGTTGATTAACTGAACGTTGGCCTAAAAGGGACATTTTCTGATAATTTCATAAAATATGCAATGAGCTATCCACATCCATGTTGCATAAAAAGCATTAGCCACCATTCTCGGGCGACAATATACTTGTGATTGTCAACATTTAATAGCATGTGTGTAATATCAGGACATTGGAAGGACTTCCTTGCTCTTCTTCAAAAAGTGCCACAGATTATTTTACATCTTCTGAGAAGGCAGAAAGCACCTTATATTAATGTCTCGTCTGAAAATTGGGGGAGCTGAGAAATTGGGTTTGTTTGAACCCTTTTTTAGGTGCTACAAGCACTCTTAGATCTCCAAAATGGTGTCCATGCTGCATGCACATGCTTTTGAGGTGACTCGCAATAGATGCCATATTTGTGAGAGTGTCAGTGCACACAGTAAGTGGCCACTGGAAATATGCAGAGCAGGCAGATTATGTTGTCACGGCACCATTTTGGAGCTCATTGTTCCAGCCGCGCTGTCTCTTAACCTCACACAGATAAACACACATTCAACAGCACTATTTAAAGGGATCATTAATTACTTATAATTTAGTTGCTGTTTGGTTACAATTGGCTGTTGCTTTGATTCTACTAGTGTTTGGCAGTTGTTTAAAGTGGCAAAAATCTACAGGGAGTAGTGCTGGAGGAGTTTTTACTGATTCCAAGACTTCTGCGCAAATCAGTTTCTCCCAAACATGGGTGTACTACCAGGTATTCCCTGTGGAATACATGACTTAGAGAATGAACAGAGGCCACACAGAACAGGACAAGCTGCTAGAAAAAAGAGGAATGAGGACAAAGGCTCTCTGCAGGAGGCCATATCTGCCCAAATGTTCAATTCTCCTACCTGAACCTCAGTGAGGAGCAATGTGCAGAAGTTTGCATTCAGTAAGGATGTCCCTCCCTGAAATCTGCCACCTGCTGCAGCCACAACTGTGACCTCAGAGCAGGGCAAGGACTGCATTGCCAGTTGTTGTGAAGGTGACCGTGACAATGAACTTTCAAGTACCTGGCTGCTTCCAGGTTGGAGCTGAAGATATTTGCAACATCTCGCAGTTTTCAGTCCACTGTTGTACAAGTGAGGTCATTGAGGGTCTCTTCAAAAGAACTGACTGCTTTTCATTCTCTCCAGCAGGTAAAGCGAGCACTGAGCTTCACTAGGATTGCAGGCTTCCCCCTGGTGCAGGGTGTAATAGACTGCACGCACATCTTTTTATGAGCGCCAAATGTCAATTCTGCCATGTAGCAGAACCAAAAGGGATTCCACTCTCTCAACGTGCAGCAGTCATGATGTCTTCATTCTGTGGCAGTCCGCTGTGCCAGCTGCATTTGACTCACCCTGACAAACCAAAGGGTGGTTACTGGGCAACAAAGGCTATCCGCTGATCACTTGGCTGATGACTCGAATGCACAACCCATGCACACATGTGCAACATACATACAATTGAAAGCCATGCTGCCATGCCACACGAAATGTGATAAAGCAGACCATTGGCATGCTCAAACTCTTCCGCTGCCTGGACTGCTCCGGAGGATACCTGCAGTACACGACAGAGAGGATGTCCAGTTTCATGGTAGTTTGCCCCAGGCTGCAGAACTTTGCCACCTGAGATCACAGGTCTTGCCATCAGCTATACAATGAGCAACTGGAGGAGGAGGAAGAGGAGGATGAGGAAGGGAGGAGGTAACCTGGATAGCCCCTTTCTGGCTGTTGTCCATGAACAACTCGTCTGGGTGCAATACCAGTGACTGCAACTCCAATTCCCCATTCACCAACAGTCCCACTCCTTACCCTCCTTCTGTTACTGACCATCATAGCGCCCTCTTGACCACAATGCAAACTTAAAAGCCATCACAAAATAATCATTCCAAACCAAATTTATATTAAAAAAATGCCATTTTGAATGCAAAAATCAATTATCACCCTTGTGCATTTCCTTACTGTCTGTCTTCTGTGTGCTTTTGCCTGTCCTAGTGCTCCTATGCAGTACTACCCCAGTGGCTGCAGCATGGCTGATGGAAGACTGTGGACTTTCAGTGGAGGAGCCTGTGGATTGTCTTGGAGGACAACCTTGAGTAGATGTGGGACTAGAAGGCCTATTTCACACTGCACTATCTCAGCATGGGTGGCAGCATTCTGGGCTGGCTGGCTGACAGGCAACAGCAAGGGCACTGGTGGAGTGGCAGGGGTCGTAGAATGACTGTTGTCTTCCTGAGCGAGGACAGCAGGTTTGTACTCCCTGGAGCCAATGATACTCCTTGATGGTGGCACCTCAGCAATCCCAATAATCTGTTGGAGTACAGATTAGTGGACTGCTGTGAGAGCCTGCAAGCCCTTTGAGCATTGGTATCCATAGCCCTGATGGCAACAGTCTGAGCTGGGCTTGCATGGCAACAAATATGGATCTCATGCCCTCAGTCTGAGTTTCCACTGCAGCACTCAGACATTGGGTGGCTCTTGCATGTGCTGCAATGCAAGTTGCAAAATCAGCCATCAGATGCTACATCACAGTTGGGTCCACAAGTGTACAAATGGAGTTGGCCAACACTTCCATGCCGGAAAGGAAGTGCACCAAGCTCGGCAGAAAACCCTGTGCCAAGTTGGTCCTGCTTCTTCCATGCTCCTTGGCATTGACTGCAGGCTTTCTGGCAGCTTCCCAATCTACCAAGCATTTTGTTGTGCATATCTATCAGTGTTCTTCTGTAGGTTGCCCCATTGAAGTACTCATCTGAGTCCTCTGCAGCAGAACTCATGAGTGACCTCATTCTCTGGAGAGTTGTCACCTGCGCTGTCCTGGTCCCCTGCCCTGGCTGTGATTGACTCATGCCCGTTGTCTCACCATGTGCAGATCCCACCTCTAATCTGTCCTCTAAGTTACATGCAGTGTCAGTATCTACGCTGGTGGCTGTGAGTGTGGAATCGAGTGACAGTGTGTCTTCATCATCCCCGTCTTCTTACTATTCCTCCACTGCCTGTCCAATTTGCACTTCTTGAGTATCTGAAAGGAGAAAGGCACAAGGTTAGGGTTGCGGTGAGGGAGGAGAGGTGCAAACTTACACCAGCTGCAGCTTGTAAATCAGAAGACTGGGGAATGAGGGGGAAGTGGGATGTGAGACGGAGGATTACATATAAGCATATTGTCATCTTAGATCGTTTCAGCTCTGCTGCTGGCCATGTCCTTGGCAATGGGAGTCTCAGTAATTGCCAACACTGTCTCCTCCACAGGGATTAATACATTCAGGTGTGCCTGACCCCCTCTGGTTAGTTTCTGCTGCTGTAGTTATGCGCGACCTTGTCCCTCAAGAGAAAGGGAAGTTTGGCAGTGAGTGTTATGCAATCTTTTTGGCTGATGTGGCTGTCATGGCTGAATAGTTGGCAGTGTGTGCAAGATGTGAGATGTGGGTGTAAGGCTTGCAATAGTATTAAGTTTGTTAGGGTGAGGTGAAGCATATGCATGTCAGGTATGAGTTCTGAGTGATCAAAATTGTGGGTAAGCGAATAATGAGGGTGTGGTGATTTGAGCAGTGTCTGAGGCTAGTGATGCAGCTGGTAGGATGTGGCATTCACTGACTTTGACCACTCACGTGAGGTCATTGAACTCCGTGATGACTCCTGGCATTGATCTCCATGGCTATATGCTCTAATTGCCCTTTGAGCATGTGTCTGGAGGGCTCCTACCACCCTGTGGATACAGGACATCTCTCCTCCTTTCCACCTCCTGCACCATCTGAAAACCTTGGCACCTGCTCTCTCCCATTTTGTGCCATTCTTCAATGTTTCTCAGGTCACAGTCACTTCCCAGCACTTACTCCAGCCACAATGTACCTTCCCTTTAAGAGTTGAAGTCTAGCCTTATGCAGAGCAGGCTAGCTTTAAGTGGTAATACAAAAGCAAAATAATGCAATTGCTGGAAATCTGAAATAAAAACAGAAAATTCTAGAAATGCTCAGCGGGACTGGCAGAATTTGTGGAGACAGAAACAGAGGTAACGTTTCAGGTCAATGACCTTTTGTTAGAACTGTTTCAAGTGGCGCTAGCCACTCACAATATTGGCCCCCTGCATATGTATCCAGCACAGTTAGTGCTGGCCCGATGCTGAAATCATTGAAATGAGCAGGCAGCGTGAGGTTGGTGTGCTGCCTGCATCACAATCTATGGGCACAGGTTTATTGCGCCTCGCGATCCCTGTATCCATTTTCAGGTGCTATTGAATTTATCCTCCAGCACCTCTGACAGTGCCATGGTCCCGAAGTGTTAGCCTATATCATGTGTTCAAGTCTGTGGAGTGGGGCTGGCACCCATGACCTTCTGACTCAGAGGCAAGAATGTTACCACTGCGCCAATGCTGATTCCATGCTATCTCCAGCAGGCTCAGTTCTCATAATTTAGTTAATCCAATATATTCTGGATTTACCTTTGACATTCCATTATCGTGTATACCACTATAATATCAACTCTCAGGTTGAATATCCCGAGTCTCTCCAGGCTTTCCTCTTAACTCAGACCTGCAGCACAAGGGCTCAGCCTCACAGTTATTTTCTCCACTGCCTCCAACCTTTTATGTTCTCCCTTGTGTCTCAGCAACCAGAGCTGGAAGCAGTCTTCAAAGTGTGGCCTGACCACAGCACAGTGCAGTTTATATGCATCTTCCTCTCACTTGTCTTCTACTGTTTTGACTATGTATTAAAATATTCTATTAGCTTTGTTGGTTGCTGCTTTCCATCTTTCTCATTTCTAGCTGATGGAGATGTAGAGCAACAACTATCATTTTACACTCAGGTGGTTAAGCCAGATAATTGTGTCAGGAGCAGTGGAGTGTTTCACTGTGATGGCTCCTTCAGTGGTATCTGTGAATCGCTCATTGAGTCATTGTATATTCCATGATCTGTTCCAGGTGACCACAGTCGTTAACTGGAGTGTTTTTAATTTTCCATTTTGCATCAAGTATCTGCCATGATTAATGCAAATGTGGTTAAGGGTTGGTTGCCCATAAACTTCACAGAAAATCGAAGCCAGGGATCTTTGTTGTACGTTTGGTTAGTCTGCTGCCACCTTAGTATATTTGGTTTATCTAGCTAAGAGAGATTACTGAGTCTTCAGTAATTTGTACATTAACTTTTTTATTATCTTCCAACTATATACAGCTTTACATAAAACTGTATGACTCCACTGAAGTCATGCTGCTTTTCCCTCCAGTCTCTGTCACATGTAGTCTCTTACTTCATCATGGTGGGGAGTATTTCTCACACTGTCTCAAACATTAACCCTTTCAAACCCTTATACCACATCTCCCCACATGTCTTCATCCATATATATATATATTGTTACTACCCAGGCGGGAGGAGTGCACTGTTTATTCTAGTCCCACTTCTTCACAGGTCACAACATATATTTAAATTTTCTCACTTACCAATACAGTCAATCATATACTTTAATAAAGAAACCTGGTTAGTGTGTTTTATTCTGGGAAAAATAAACAACAAAATTATCAGTTTATTATAAGACAAGTCTTAACCAGTAATGAAGTAAAGCATAAACACACAGACTGAAATATTAAAATTCCCTTTTTACCTTAGCCCCTCACACTCACACACATACACAAGTTAACTAGAAAAATAAAGGGATTTTTGTTTTTAAAGCTCTATTATAGACAAAAAACACTTGGGCTGATTACTTGCTCATTCTTGAAGAAACAGTGGATGAAATATGTTGTGTTCCAAAGCTGGCATAAAGTCTGGCCTCCGACTACATGTAGACAGGTCACTGGGATCTTCCAGAACAGTTCTTTTTAGGTGGTGTTGAGAATTAATTTAGCAGACTTTTCTTCAAAGACAAGAGATGAGTTGACACAGTGGACTTCTCAGGGTCTTTTAGAGCAATGCTGGAAAGCTGAGCTGGGTATGTGGTCTTTTCTCCTTCCTTGGGAATTCTCTTCTCTCCTTGGAAGTTCTCTAATTCTTCTGAAGGCTTTTTTTTAAAGAGATGGAACAGGCTGGGCTGAGCTAGAGTTCTGTCCTTCAGTTTAATTTTTTAAAACTCCAAGCCCTTTCAAACAGTTCATTCCCAACTCCAAACAATTCAAAAGTGAAACCAGAAGCAGAAAATCCACCTTCTGACCTGTCACTTCTCTGCACACATCTTCCCCCAGTTACCATGGTTTCTGTTCTACTTTTAACTCGAGTCATGTGACAACCAGTAAATGTTATTGTCAAACAAGTGCTTTCAGTGTCCTCTTGATTACCCTCTTGGAAAACATTGGTCCAAAATTTCTTCAGTTTGACTATGAATTCCTCAAACAGTATATTTAACAAAAACAGAAGCACTTTTGTAACTACACATATATATTGGTACAACCAAGGCAGGAGTAATGCACTGTTAATTCAATCCCAATACTCCACAGGTCATTGCATATTAGAAAAGTTTCCCATCTGCTGGAAAATAGCCAAATTAAACACTCTATTTGTCCCCCAGAATAAAGCAAACCAAACCAGGTTTCGTTAAACAACAACATTAACTATTTATTAATAAACTAAATCTTAAACAATAATGGGATAACTCCATATGTGAAAGGATTCCTTTCAAACTTCTTATTCTTTCTAACCCTCATGCACACACACATACATTAAAAAAAAGTTAACTGGGAGAAAAGGGTGTTTTATTTTTATTTTTTCTTGGGCAAAATAAAGTAATTAGATTTTCCCATTTGAGTAGGATATTTCTGGGTTGGTGAGGTGTCCCAGAGTCGAATAGTGGGATGCCACTCGAAGTCTCTCCAGGCAAGATTGATGAACAGTCTGTGATGTCTAGGCATTCATGGCACTTCATCAGCAGCAGGCATCACACAGATCTTTCAGCAAAGGGTGTAGCAACAGGTTCACTTGGGTATTGAAATAGCAGTCTAGCAATAGAAGTTTTCTTGAGCTTTCAGGATCTCCCAAATTATGAGGCAACAGGAATCACTCCTAAGGCAGAGATTTTTCAAACACTGGAGGAAATAGGTATCTGCTACCTTTTAAAATGCAGGGTTTCCTCTCAGCAAAGAAGGCTTTCTCCACAGAGAACAGCAATTCCTCTTTTCTTGGGTCTTTTCCTCTTCAGGAGTCGTTTCTCTCTGCAGGCAGACCACAGCCACCACCACAAATGTAAAGCTTTTTTTTACAAGAGAGGCAAAGCATCTTTTTCAGGGAGAGGTCTTTTTGTCTGGTCTGCAAAAAACAGGTCCCAGCCAGTTTGTTCTGCCTCCTGCCTGTACAATTTACTGGTCTTTTACAATGCAAAAGAGAAACTGTAACTCTAACAAGTCATGTGACCTGTCATTTCCCTTGCTGTTGTTTGGAACAGGTGTCTTGCAGTCTGTCCCACTCAGTTCAAACAACAAGTTTCAGCATTCAATGTTCACAGAAGATCCTTTTTCTCTGTTTTGTTTAAGCACACAGAATTCTAAGCTTTCAAATAAAAAAACAAAACCCTTGTGGTTATTCATATATCTATATATTTATAGATTCGCTTTTTTATTTCTACATACTACTCCATCTCCCCATAAGTCTCTGACATCACAGATTCAATCTGTCAGGAGGGTTCACAACTCTCCCTGATAGTGTTGTTGTCAGACTCGGAAGATCAGTAGTCTTTCTCTGAACTCTTGTTTCTTGACTTGAATGGCCTTCATTGAGGTTTGTAGTATCTGCTGCTTTCTGAATTTCAGGTTCAACATCTGGTTTGTCCAAATGTATGACTGATTAATGTCTTTGATGAATAGGAATAAGATTCTTCCTGTTTCTTCTTATATTACCTTCTGAAGTATGTACTAAATAAGATCTCTGTTGCTTTTCATCTCTCTCAATGATTACTCCTTCTCTGCCTTGGTCTCGTACCTATACCTTTTGTCCTTCAGTTAACTTAGGTTGGTTCCTAGTATAATATTTCTTATTATACTTATAGGCTTGTTGTTTTCAGTCAGACTTTTCTTTGTCCTGAACTGATAATCCTGGACTTCTAGCCTTGGAAGTAATTTTTTGGGTAGGACTGGAAGTTGTGTTCTAAGCTTCCTTCCCATGAACAGTTCTGATGATGCTAATCCACAGAGCAATGGAGTAGATCTGTAGTTTAGGAGTGCTGTTTGAAATTCTTCATTTTTTTTAACAGTGCTTTGATAATTCTGACTCCTCTCTCAGCTTCTCCATGAGATTGTGGATATTTAGGGGAACTTGTAAGATATACAAATCCACAGTTTCCCACCAAGTGCATAAAGTAGTTGTTTGCAAATTGTGGTCCATTATTGGAAATTATCTGTCAGGTATACCAAGTGTTGCAAAGATTTCCTGTAACAGTCGAATAACTGTCTCAGTTGCCATTGTGTACAAACATTTGGCCTCAATCCACCTTGAAAAGTAGTCGATGACAATCAGGTAGGATTTTCCATTAAACATGACTAGATCTATCCCCAGACGTACCACAGTCTGGTTGGGAATTGGGACAAGATAAGGGGTTCCTTCTGATCCTGTCTGTGCACTGCACATATCTGGCAATTAGAAATCATTTCTTCTATATCTCTTGACATTCCCGGCCACCACACAGATGACTGAGCCCATGCTCTGCATTTCATTATGTGGCCCTGGTGCATTTTCTCCAGGATGTCTACCTGGAGTGAGTCCTGAATCCTGAATCACCGGCCTCTCATAACATACCAGCAAATCATCCACAATCGTAAAGTAATCGTAAACTCTTCTCCCAGTTTCTTGTCCATTCTCAGGGTTTTCTCAGAATCCCTGCAAATTTTAGTTTAACTAATAGCTTTGCATTTGAAACTTCATCAAAAGCTCCTTGGAAGTCAGGATACATCATGTCCCCAATTTTGAATGATATGAGGACAGATAAGTCCCTGGGGCCAGATGGGATATACCCAAGGTTTTTACGGGAAGCGAGGGAAGAGATTGCTGCGCCTTTGACGATGATCTTTGCGTCCTCACTGTCCACTGGAGTAGTACCGGATGATTGGAGGGTGGCAAATGTTGTTCCCTTGTTCAAGAAAGGGAATAGGAATAACCCTGGGAATTATAGACCAGTTAGTCTTACGTCGGTAGTGGGCAAATTATTGGAGAGGATTCTGAGAGACAGGATTTATGATTATTTGGAAAAGCATGGTTTGATTAGAGACAGTCAGCATGCTTTGTGAGGGGCAGGTCATGCAACACAAGCCTTATTGAATTCTTTGAAGATGTGACAAAACACATTGATGAAGGAAGAGCAGTGGATGTGGTGTATATTGATTTTAGCAAGGCATTTGGTAAGGTTCCCCATGGTAGGTTCATTCAGAAAGTGAGGAGGCATGGGATACAGGGGAAGTTGGCTGTCTGGATACAAAATTGGCTGGCCCATAGAAGACAGAGGGTGGTAGTAAATGGAAAGTATTCAGCATGGAGCTCGGTGACCAGTGGTGTTCCGCAGGGATCTGTACTGGGACCTCTGCTCTTTGTGATTTTTATAAATGACTTGGATGAGGAAGTGGAAGGCTGGGCTAGCAAGTTTGCCGATGACACGAAGGTTGCTGGAGTTGTGGATAGTGTGGAAGGCTGTTGTAGGTTGCAACGGGCCATTGACAGGATGCAGAGCTAGGCTGAGAAGTGGCAGATGGAGTTCAACCTGGAAAAGTGTGAAGTGATTCATTTTGGAAGGTCGAATTTGAATGTGGAATACAGGCTTAAAGACAGGATTCTTGGTAGTGTGGAGGAACAGAGGGATCTTGGGGTCCATGTCCATAGATCGCTCAAAGTTGCCACCCAGGTTGATAGGGTTGTTAAGAAGGCGTATGGTGTGTTGGCTTTCATTAACAGGGGGATTGAGTTTAAGAGCCGCGAGGTTATGCTGCAGCTCTATAAAGCCCTGGTTAGACCACACTTGGAATATTGTGTTCAGTTCTGGTCGCCTCATTATAGGAAGGATGTGGAAGCTTTAAAGAGAGTGCAGAGGAGATTTACCAGGATGCTGCCTGGACTGGAGGGAATGTCTTACGAAGAAAGATTGAGGGAGCTAGGGCTTTTCTCATTGGAGCGAAGAAGGATGAGAGGTGACTTGATAGAGGGGTACAAGATGATGAGAGGCATAGATAGAGTGGATAGCCAGAGACTTTTTCCCAGGGTGGAAAGGGCTATCACCAGGGGGCATAATTTTAAGGTGATTGGAGGAAGGTTTCAGCGAGATGTCAGAGGTAGGTTCTTTACACAGAGAGTGCTGGGTGCGTGGAATGCGCTGCCAGTGATGGTAGTAGAAGCAGATACATTAGGGACATTTAAGCGACTCTTGGATCGGTACATGGATGATAGTCGAATGAAGGGTAGGTAGTTAGTTTGATATTAGAGTAGGTTAAAGGTTCGGCACAACATCGTGGGCCGAAGGGCCTGTACTGTGCTGTACTGTTCTATGTTCTATGTGATCTAACTTCCCATAGTCCACTTTGGTTGTCACTCTCTCAAAGAAGTTGATGAAGTTGATCAGGCAGGCTCTTCCCCTTCTGGATCCATATCACCTATTGCTTACATGTTTATTATTGTTCAGATTATCTTCAAGTTTGCTCTTAATAACAAATTCCAGTATTTAAATGGATTGGAAATAAGACTCACACATCTGCCATTGCCTATGCTACTTTTATTCCTTTTCTGGCAGAGAACCGTGAGTCACATGACAAACTGGAAATCACATATGAAAACCTATTTAATTTCATCTCATCTCTTTTTCTAACTACTTAGGTAGCAAAAAATCTACTGGGGAGGATTTTGTCTGTGCACGTGTAGCTAAATCACACATGTATTCTTCTGAAAAGCATCTATGTTTGTGCTGCAAGTAGTATACTGACAAAATATTTCCTCAAACTTCATACATATAATGAAAGATAATTTACGAGAGTATAACACCTGGTCTAAAACCCTTACTTAAAAAGAAATAAAGCCTATTTGACAGTATGGACTGTATGTGAAGCTGAGCTGTTTCAAGATTCAAAGAGTTTAGGTAAAATGAATGCCAATCAATTGCTTGTGACAACTGCAAACTCTGTAACTTGGGGCTTCAAACTCAGGGTTAATTAAGAGAATGTGAAGAGACAGCTTACTTCACACAGAGGCTGGTGAATATGTGGAACATATCACACTCAGTGACAGAGAGCTGGATACATTTTTGATCAGTGTTTGTTGTATATAAAAGACTCTTTACTGGTTAGTTGGAGCACACTGGCCTTTATACATTTCAGTGTTCCTCCTTGACCTAAGCCCTGCTTTGCTGCTGTCTGTAGGGTGGAGTCTGCTATTCGTCTGCTCATTTGCTATGGTCTCTAAATTACATTTTTCATTCAGCCACATCCAACAGCACAACTGAAACTGGAATTGAAAAACTGCCCTCCTTAAGTTGCACAATGATGTGTTATGACCGAGGCAGGAGGAGTGAACTGTCTTTTCTAGTTCCACTTCTCCACAGGTCACAACACAGATTTAAATGTTTACCCAGTTACTGATATGGTCAAACATATACTCTACTCTTTATCCCAGAATATAATACATCAACCAGGTTTCTCAAATAAAGAACAAAATTATCAGTTTATTATAAAACAAAACTTATTCAGTAACGAAGAAAAGCATTAACACACAGATTGAAATATGAATGTTCCCTTTTTGCCTTAGCCTCTCACAAACACACACACACACACACCTTCTAACTGAAAAATAAAGAGATTTTCTCTGCAGAATTCTTTTACAAAAAAAATACTTTGGTCAAATACTTGCTAATTCTTGAAGGAAAAAAGAGAAGCTATGGAAGGATGTCAGTTGTCCCTTTTGGTTTGGCACCCGGGTATACGGAGACAGATCACTGGGATTTTTGCTGGAGCAGTTCATTCTAGAGATGTCGAGAAGTAGTCTGGCTTTCCAGGAGAAATGTGGCATCAGGGGTTTCAGTTATTCCACTCTGGATTCGCAGGTTCTTCAAAGAGGTAGAGAAAGAGGAGCTGACACATTGGATTTCTCTGGGTCTCTTAGAGAGGTGCAGGAAAGATGAGCTGGGTGTTTCTACCTTGGCAGGTCGATCTCCAAAGGCCCTCAAACACAGTTCAGACCTCAAACAATGTCTCAGAAACGTAACAGGACTGCACCGACCCCGAGATCAGGAGCATTACTTTGCTACCTTGAAGGGCTTAGTGAAATTTGGGGCAGCCAACACTGGTTCATTAATCAAACTGGCTTTCAAGCTTTCAAAAGATGCTTGGCACTCCCCTGACCACACTACCTTGGCTTTTTTTTTGTAGCAAATTTGTCAGTGGAGCAGCTATAGTACAAGAATTTGGTATAAACTTGCAGTTGAAACCACACATCCCCAAAAACCTCATGATTTCTCGCTTAGTCTTGGCAGTAGGAAACTCCACCAATACGTGTACTTTTGCTATTCCTGGCAACACTTGCCCTTGCCCTACTATATGCCCAAAGTAGGTTACCCTCATTTTGGAAATTCACTTTTCACAAGGTTTATCACTAAATCAGCCGATTGTAATTTTCTGAACAGAGCTTCCAGTTGTCCCTCAAAGTGTCACTGTATATCAGCACATCATCAAGGTAAACCATACAGTTAGGAACACTGACTATCACTTGGTTCATTCATCTCTGAAAAGTGGCTGAGCATTTTTTAGCCCGAATGGCATCACCCGGCATTGGAAAAGACTGTCTGGTGTGAAAAAGGTTAATATTTCTTTATGTTGGGGTGTTAAAATAACTTGCCAGTATCCCTTTAACTAATCTATTGTAAGAAATGTGGCACTGCCACTCTGTCAATACTGTCTTCCAAGCGAGGAATTGGGTAGGAGTCACTACATTAACCTTTCTATAGTCTATGGAGAATCTAGTTGAACCATCAGGTTTATGCAATAACACCACTGTGGAACTCCAGCTGCTTTGACTGGGTTCAATTAGGCAGTTTTCCAACATGTATTGGATTTCTGCTTTCACCTGAACCTGTTACTCTGGACTTAAGCAATAAGGATGCTGTTTTATAGGAAATAATTCCCCTACATCCACATCATGTATGGTTAAGGTTGTACATCCTAGTTTGTCCCTACAGACTCTTTTAAATGCTGTGAGTAGCCTTGTTAGGTCTTCTCGTTGTTCTGCATCTAAATATGAAAGCATTGTGTCTAATCTTCCGAGCAATGCAAACCGGATAGTAGGAAGTTCGATTTGAGAATTGTTTAGGCCTCCTTCTGCCTCATCCTCACTACTCCTTTCATCCTTCACTGTCCTTACTACCTGTCATACCTGTGCTTACTTGGACTCCTCCAGGCAATTATATTGTTTTAACATATTGATATGACACAGCCAACTCTTTTTCTGGTGATCTGGGGTGTCAATCAAATAATTTACTTTACCAGTTCTCTTGACCACTTTATATGGGCCACTGAACCGTGCTTTCAGTGGTTCACCCCGGAAAGACAATACTAACACCTCAGTCCCGGTTGAAATGTTTGGGTCTTGGCATGCTTGTCTGTCCATTTCTTCATGGTTGTTTGGGAAGATTTCAGGTGTTCCTGCGCCACTTTGCAGGCTCCCGTGAGCCGCTCTTGGAACAAAGATATGTAATCTAACACAGAAAGTTCGTCCCTCTGTTCTAAAAACCTTTCCTTGATTAGTTTTAGAGGACCTCTTATCTCATGTCCATAAACAAACTCAAAATGATTTAAACTGGTAGGTGAATCCCTAGCGGCAAACAAAATAAATTCCAACCCTTTCTCCCAATTAATTGACATTGAATGGCATTACCATTGCTGAATCCCCCACTATCAACATCCTGGGGGTTACCATTGACCAGCAATTGAACTGGAGTAGCAATATAAATATCATGGTTACAACAGCAGGTCAGAGGCTAAAAATCCTGCAGCAAGTAACTCACCTCCTGACTCCCCAAAGCCTGTCCACCATCTACAAGGCACAAGTCAGGAGTGTGATGGAATACTTTACACTTGCCTGGATGGATATAGTTCCAACAACACTCAAGAAGCTAAACACCATGCAGGACCAAGCAGCTCGCTTGATTGGCATCCATAAACAATCACTCCCTACAGCATCGACGCACAGTGTCAGCAGTGTGTACCATCTACAAGAAGCACTGTAGCAATGCACCAAGACTCCTTCATCAGCACCTTCCAAACCCACGACCTGTACCACCTAGAAGAACAAGGGCAGCAGATGCATGAGAACACCACCACGTGCACGTTCCCCTCCAAGGCACCCAACATCCTGACTTGGAACTATACCACCGTTAATAAATTCTGTCCTAGCCAGCAAAGCCCACATCCCATGAATGAATAAAAAAGAATTCATGGGGATATTCATGACAGTATGCCCTGATCATCATTTTGAGGGTCTGATAGTACCTTTCTAAAGCTCCGTGAGTCTGTTGGTGGTATGCTGAATATTTTAACTGTTATACCCAAATTACCCATAATTTCCTGAAAAATTTTAGACATAAAATTGGAACCTTGATCGAACAGAATCTCAATTGGTAATCCATCTCTAGGGAAGAAATGGGTTGACTTTGCTATCACTACCTTAGTAGAAATTGTTCTCAAGGGAATGGCCTCTGGGGACCAAGTAGTCATATCCATGATAGTGAGTATATATTGGTGTCCCGCTTTTGTTTTTGGTAAAGGTTCCACACAGTCCACCAACACCCTACTAAATGGTTCCCCAAAAACTGGTATGGGAATTCGAGGTGCCGGTTTTATGGCAGGTTGCGGTTTTCGCAAAATCTGGCACGTATGGCACGTTTTACAAAACTGCACCATGATCTTTGGAAGACCTGGCTAGTAAAAGTGTCGACCAGTACGTGATTGGGTCTTCCAAATCTCCACATGTCCCATCACAGGAATTTCATGGGCTATCCTTAATATTTCCCAACAATACTTGGGCAGTACCACTATCTGGAGAACTATTGTCCAGTCTTCGTCCGCAGGTCTGTGAGGATGTCTCCACTTCCTCATCAGAATCCCATTTTTAATATCATAGCCTTCCAGAACGCCCTTTGCCTCAGCTTCAGTTAGAGCCAATTGTGCCACTTTATTTAACTCTGGATCAGCATGCTGAGCCTTGATCAGAGAAAACTTACTGAACATTTCCTTTGGATTATCCAAATCCTCAAAGAAAGCTTCAGATATTCGGCTATCTGTGGTGCCAATTTTACCTCTGACAATGGAGCTTGTTTAGCCATTGCTTGAGTCACTACATATGAAGGAAAAATTCCTGGAACCTTTTCTGCAATTGCTCTGTTTCTTTGACTTCACTTGGTCTTTCCGTGACTACTAGAGAAGCTACTACCTTCGCTCCAGCCAAATCAATCCCCAGGAGTAGGTCAACTCCGTTTACAGGCAAACTATGGACAACTCCTACAGTTATCTTTCCAGACATTAGGTCACACTCCAGGTGCATCCGATACAAAGGTTTGGGTATATACTCCCGCTGATACCATTCACTAAAACATTGGCATTCAGTGCGCTCTCTGGTGGAAAAGTTATGTCTTTCCCCAGCAAAGAGTTTGGGTGGCTCCTGTATCCCTAACATAACCATAGGTTTACCTGCCTCACTTAAGAGATAAGGAGTTACTTTCCCTTTTGACAAGAATTCCCTATAACTCTCAGGTATCTTGTTCACATCCCCCGCACTCACAGTGTTTTTTTTACTTGGTCTTACTGCTGCAGTCAGAGATACAGCCTGATCTGTCATACTCCTGGTCAGGGTCCCTTTCTGTGCATTGGCCTTGTGTACCCCAATAAGTCCCATAGGCTTATCTGCAACTTCCAGCATTCTGCACAAAGGTGGCAATGGTAACACCTAGCCTTTCGGACCTCACTTCCACCCTCAGCATCTTCCTTTCGACCTGAGGAGGAGATCCTAGAGCATTCCCAGCTATCCTTTCTTGTCCCCAGCTACTTGCCTTCCTTTCACCCTCCCACCTTCTATCCTTCTCAGGTTTCTGGGGGTGACGGACAAAGGCTTGCAAACAAGCTTGTAATCATCAGCGATCTCAGCCGTCTGTCTGGCTGTTGAAACCTTTTGGTTCTCTACATGGGTCCTTAATAACGGAGGAAATGAATTTTAAAATTCCTCCAGGAGAATTATTCCCCTAACGTTCTCATATGTGTCCACATCCAACGATAAAAATTAATTTGCTTTATCTTCTCAAATTCTATACACGTCTGCCCAGGCTGTCTCCAGATATTCTGAAATTTCTGCCTATAAGCTTCAGGGACCAACAATGGCCCTTTTTGCTATCTCATAATCTGCCAAATGTCTCCTCAGAAACATAGCATAAACTTCATGAGCTCTTGAGCTGTGCCCATCAAACTGTTTTGCATGAGCAGTGTCCAGCTTTTCTTCAGCCACTTCATCTGTCTGGCTATCTTTTCAAAAGAAATGGAAAATGCCTCTACGTCTCTTTCCTCAATCTTCGCGAGGGCTGGGGTCAGCACTTTCCTCAACAAAACTTTCATTGGAGTGAAGGCTACCCCTTTGTCTTAGTTCCAGCTTTTTAAATTTGCATTCCCTTCCTTCTCTGCCTCTTTCTCTATCTTTTTCCCGCCAGTCTGCTTGGTCCCTTTGAAACTATAGCTCTTTTTTTTCCATTTCCAGTTGCAACTGAATCCTAGCTAATTCAACTGAACTGCCAGCTGGATTGCCTTTTCCTTCTTCCAATTGCAAATGCTGTTCTTCAATTATGTCTAGTTTCTTAGCTCCTGGTTTTAACTCTAACCCCAAATAAGCTGCCAAGGCTATTAGCCTAATCTTGGTTAAGTTTCTCAAATCACCCAGGAATAAATCTTCCTTCTCCAGAAAGGTCGCAGCAACTGACAAATCCATTCCGGTAATGTAAACTTTACTCAAATGCACAAGAAACCTGTTTTTTCCTTTTCCTCTTTACAATTATTATTACCCCACTTACAATTGCACATTGTCGGCCTTTGGGTTATCCTGCACAGAGCCTCCAATTATATGCTGTGACCAAGGCGGAAGGAGTAAACTGTCTTTTCTAGTTCCACTTCTCCACAGGTCACAACATATCTTTAAATGTTTACCCAGTTACTGATATAGTCAATCATATACTCCACTCTTTATACCAGAATAAAATGCACCAACCAGGTTTCTTAAATAAACAACAAAATTATCAGTTTTTATAAAACAAGACCTATCCTTTAATGGAGCAAAGCATTAACACACAGATTGAAATATAAAGTTCCCTTTTTACCTCAGTCATTGTTGTTATGTAGGTCAACATAACAGTCATGTTGCACACGGTGGGCTGAATTGTCCTTGACAGCGTGGGTCCTGACGATAGGCCCTGCCTTGGCCCTATTTTGGACACCCAGCTGAATTCCACAGTGGGCAACCACTTAATTGACTGCCTTTGAGGTTTCTGTCCATTTAAGGATGAGGATCCCACCCCCAAGGGCTGCCAGCCCATCAGAGGGCCAGAAACCCAGTAGTACCGGCAGCACCAACAGGAGCGGTGGCTACTGCCAGTACTGCAAGAGATCCGGGACCAGGATTAGCACTGGAGCAAAGACCTCAGGTAAGTGTGGCGGGCTCACCAGGGCCAGTCCAGCAGGCCTCGTCAAAAGGAAGATGGGGGAAACAGTGGTCATTGAGGACAGGGAAAGGATTGTTTGTGGAGGGGTGGCCTTTGCCAGCAGGGGCCCTCTATGGGCTGCAGATTGCCCACGGAGGAGGCCCACAGACACCCCTAGCCGACAGGCAGGCTGCCTCATTTTAGTAGGCGACCTCCTTACATGGCGGGGCTCCTACCAACCGCTGGTAAAGTACCAGCGGCAGCGGGAAGAGGCCCTTAAGTGGTTATTAATTGGCCACTTAAAGGCCTCATTTGACTTCTGGATGGGAAGGCCATCCCCGGCCTTCCCCACCTAGGACTAAATATGAGGGCATCGGGAAGGCTACAAGTTCTCCACCACCCCCCACCTACTCACGCAATTTTATGGGCCTCCCCTGCCTCCCTTCCCATCCCAGCCTCAGCCTCAGCCCAGTAAAATCCCACAAACAGCAATGAAATGAATAATCAGGTGAATCTCTTTGTAGCAGTTTGTTGAGAAAGGCAGTTTTGTTAGGGGGCCTGTTGACCAAGACACCAGAAGCCACTTTTAAATGTTATCATAGCCTCTTCAACCTCCACCTGAAGACACTTGAAGAGTGTCAGTTTGATTTGCATGTTGAAGTCTTGAAGCTTGAACCCAGAATCTTCTGATTCAGAGGCAGGAGAACCTGATCACTAAACTGAATTAATAGCTCTTCTACTGTGGACTGAAGAATTTCTGCTATGTTTAAATATCTTGCTTTCCTTTCAAACCCAGTTCCTCGAAATCCCTCCATTGGTGAATGGGTTAACTAACTAGCTACAGATATTATGATTAGAACACCTCTTGACTATTGTGGAAACGCTCTATTTCATAAACCTAGGCAATTGTTTTCCACAGTACTTTTCACTATTGTCTTTTGTCTGCTCTATAACATTCCCAGTGCCTTCAGGTTATTATATTATTCCAATTACTGTGGAAGGAACAAAAGTAAATAGCTATAGTACATGGCTAATGACTTTTTTTTCCAGTGCAAACTTTTCTGTTCCTGGCAATGTCTATGATTACTCATGGAAATCTCATAGCTGGGTAAGACAGTCAATAATTGGAGAAAGTGAGGTTTGGTTATGTTGTGCCCTTTCCATACGCTGTTAAAACTATTGGAAATATTTTTCATGTGAGTAGGCTGTGTGCCTCATGTCTGTTGTGGCAATATCATTACTTCAGCAAGAGATGAGTCATAGTTCACCTCTCAAAACAAATATGAAGGGAAGTGACTTTAATTCATTTGTCAACATAAATTGTGTACAAATTAACAATCGAAACTGTAAGAGCAATTTCATTTTGTTTTACTGATAAAGCATTAATTGCTTCCTTAATCCTTGTAAAAAGCAGTATAAAACGTTCCTTTAATTGATAAACATGTACCTTTCCATTTACGCTTCAATTATTCTCTAGCTTTCATCCAACTAAAGTTAAACTGAGTGGAGTTTAGATATATAAAAAAGATGTTTCTTCAAATAGAAGATGATTTTTATTTTTTGCAACCTTACTTTGAAATAGAGATTAATAATTTTGCTATCTGGAGTCAGCTGAGAAGTTTTAAAATCAGTCGAATATTATTCTTAATGATTATTTGGTTAAAACAAACATGAAGTTGCATTGGCATTAATCTGATCTCAACTAAATATTCAATCATTGTATTTTGTAATACAGGAAAGTAGATTAAAACAAATACTGAGTAGAACCTTACAAGAATTATAACTCTACACATTAAGTAAACATAACTTTCTGACATATCCTCTCTATTTACTGGGCAGCTACTTTCTTGCCACACAGTCCATTAACTCTTTTAATTAAATTATGCAGCATCACTGTTCTTTACAATTTATCTCAATGATGAATAAAATCTATTCCAGGAGAGCGGATTTTGCCAATAATTAAGTCCTCCACCTCCCTTGTCTGCAGAAGAAGATAGACTGTTTGTCAATACTGGAAGCTTATGACTCACTACAAATGGTGGCTGCACGTTTCATTAGAAACCCACCACAAACAGATAGTTTTTAAAAGAAAACTTGAGCTACCTTTTCATGAATAAGAAGCCTCCAACATATTTAATAACCATGAACTCTGAGTCGGCTTTTCCAACAATGCTAACTCATTGTAATCTTTCATTGAATAATAATGATGCATGGACTTGTTATTTAAAGTGCACACTGACGTTTTGTCACCTGAATTATCAAGTGGTCACTACTAATAGATGTACTGAACTACAGAAAAAGAGGTTACTACAGTTTAAAATATTGATACCATTGTCCTGGGGTTCATAAAAATGTTTTAAAAGCCCAAGTGAAGCACTTGGGATAAGATGTATGGGTAACAGATGCAGATAGCACAAGATAGCCCCGTCTGGGTGAGACAGGTACTCTGCATACACATATGAACTGGATTTTATTTTCCCGCTGCTGTCAGCAGCAGCAGGCGAAAAAAATGGCGGCCAGCATGTGAGTGCTGTGCGCCGCTATGCTACTGCGATCTAGCGTGCGGCGGCTCATTATAATATGCAGAGCGGCCGCACTCCCACCCCCCCCCCCCCTCCCCCCCACACACAATCACATGGTGGGCGTGGTCGCGGCGACGCCTTCATCAGCATCACCTGTTACTGCGCAGGTGCTGGCGCTGTTTTTAAAGGGCCACCAGCGCCTGCTTTGGCAGACAAAAGCTGACCCTGTTTCCCCACCACCCCCCCCCCCCCACTCCCAAACTACACTAAAAATAAATGTTTGGCCCGTTCCCCCCACTCCCAATGCACTAAAATTACAGAGTTGATCACTTCTCCACCAAACTGCACAAAGTGCAAAGTTCACCCCTTCCCCCCCCCACCCACACTAAAAATGCAGCGTTGACCCCATCCCCCACCCCACTACACTAGAAATGCTCTGATTTCCCCCTTTCCCCACCTCGGTGACACCAGCATTCCCTGGACGGGAAAGTGAAGGCACATTAGTTTCGCCCATTGCACTGAAGATAGGAACCTGCCATGGAGCCTCACTGCCGTCAGGAAGATCAGGCCCAGCAATCTGGCCACGGGCTCCATGTTGGGCCACTGCCAATGCGGTCTTCCAGCCCCCTCCGCCACAGAGCCTGACATCAGGAGCTGAACAGAATTCAGCCCATAATGTCTCTATTTAGTTCTAAAGATAGAGGTATATGCGGATCAGAACCTTCTCCAGGCATACCTCTGGGCGAAGCAGCTTTTTCAATGATAGATGCCAGTAGATTCCCATCCACTATATCCAGCAGCTATTCTTGAGTCCTTTAGTGCTATGTAATCTAATTGCAACTTTCATCTCAACACCTTACATTAGTCCTGTACTCCAACAAGGACAACAACAATTAATTTGCATATATATAGTGCCTTTAACATACTAAAACCTCCAAAGGCACTTCACAGCAGCATTATCAAATTGGCACTGAGCCACATATTAGGACAGATAACCAAAACTTGGTCAAAGAGATAGGTTTAAGGAGGAGATAGAGGTGGAGAAGCAGAGAGGTTTAGGAAGGGAATTCCAGAACTTAGGGCCTTGGCAGCCAAAGGCCACAGAGCAATTAAAATCAGGAGGCCAGAATTGGACGAATGCAGAGGGCTGGTGGAGGTTACAGAGATTTGGAGGTGCAAGGCCATGGAGGAATTTGAAAACAAGGATTCGAATGTTAAGATCCAATTGAATTAAAATTGGGGGAAGCTTATCAGGATAGGTACACAAGGTTGGGATTTCAAATCAGCAGCAACAGCCAGCATTAAAGTTGAGAGTCAAAAAGACCATTTAAGTATCACAGTCCTGGAGAAGTGAAGTGGCAGCTGATATGGAAATGCTGGTTGAAATAAGAAAGAATAGAGGAAAGTGGATTGTGGTTACCAACCAACAGAAAGGTGGCAGAGGGAGGTTTTGTAATGTTGATGCTTACCTTATATGAGGGGCATAACATTTTCTCAGGGGGTTATCTTGTACATTGAGCACTTTATACATTAGTATATATAGTATGTGTTGTACAAATTCATTTTCCTAAATCTACTACTTGAAGCTCTAACAAGATTTCAGCTGTTCACTTGTGATTTTTTGCACCCACTTCCAGTGCAGCCTGAGTAATCTCTTACAGTAAAGCAATGTTACTGTAGTGGCTATATTTAGAGCTAACACAATACAGTAAAAAGTCATCTGATTCTAAGCCACTTAAAATGTTTTCACTTCATGCTTAATCCTTTCATGATTCTTATAAGATTGATGTGCCAAAATTGAAATTTAACAATTACTGAAGGAAGACTATGAATTAAAAAAATGTTCTATAAATGTTTGTACATTTTCCCAATTATATTTGATGATATTTAGCAGTCACGATTTTTGTGTTATTTTTAGCAGCGTTATAAAAAAGGAAAGAAAATCAACATATTAAAATTCCAAGAGATCAGTACTCAGCGGGTTAAGAGAACAACCTCTGGAATGGTTGCTTGGGCCAACGCATTAACAGCTGTTGTTTTAATCAATTTGTTTTTAATTAAAGAGGTATCCATCCCTGAAAAAAACAGCTTTGAATTAATTGTATGTAGTTGGTACAACGTAATTACAAGGCCAAACAAGATGGATTTGTCACACAGACAATAAAAATCATTGTAACTCTATAAGGATGTAATTTTGCAAATAAATTGAGTTAAATGGTATCCCAACAGCAGCCCAAAGAGGAATCGTTATGGCTGCAGCAGCACATAGAATAGTGCACTTTAGTTTGTCTGATTTTCTTTTGTGTTCTTTATTTGCACATTTGTCTCTTCCCCTTTGTGTGAGTATATATTTTAAAACATAAGACTCATAAATGAACTAAAATGGGAAACAAAACATACAAATTAGCAGATAATTGCTAATTTCCAAAGACAACAGTCCTTTAAAGTGATGTATCAAATGATAGCTTGCTTGCATTATTATGGTTATATTATTAACATCAGCACGTATAAATAGCAGAAACTACAGTGCATTTCTAGCATTTGAATTGGGATACTAAAATGATTGAACACAACTAATAATAGACAGGTATATGTTTGTCATGTACTAAAATGTTTTATTGCTTTTGAAGTTATCTCTCAGCGCTTTCTTAGTCTTTTATCAGAATACAGTTAATAGCCCATATTTTGCACAAATTAGCAAAGGAACCATGCTCCATTTTGCTATACTGTGACTTTTGAAACTGCTACTGCTAACAGAAGTGAACTGTCTGATCAGGATAATGCTGCGTTCACACCAGTAAACTCCATAAATTGCTGTTTAATTTCTATAAACAGTGAAATACTCTTTCTTCCAGCAAAGCCTAAAAGGAATAGCTCAGGGGAGATTCAGTGACCAGGACTTTGGATGGTTTAATTCAGAGGCGTGTAGCGCTTTGGGGTTGGGGGACTGCCCAATGAATATCTTCCGAGCCCAATGGACTTGAAGGAAATTACCAACAGGATGAATTTGGATTTCAACCTCTTGGCCTGGGCCCTTCAAGAAACTTCTACAATTTCACGACAGTGAAGGTAAAGCAAGAAAATCCCCCTTGCTTAATAAGGGCATGAAGGACATAAAATTTTAAATGAGATTGCCTTCAATTTTTAAATGAAATATCATAATATTCAAAAACTTGAATGTGCAGCTGTTTGAGTAACCACTCCTAATAGGAGCATGAAGACATAGGGCTGAATTTTATTGGGGTTTGAACTCAGCGCGGCGTCCGCATTTAACGGCCGCCGCAGAGCCCCTGCAATATTACGCACGGGGGCTCGTTAGCATCACTGCGCCGAGCTTCCCCCCCGATATTACGTGGGGAGAGGTGGGACATTCGACGCAGTGAGGAACCCTTTGACAGTTGTGCAGCAGTTGCTGGGGCCCTATTTTAAGCGTCCCGGCGCCGGCTTCCTGACAGCTATCAAAGAATATATACCTGACTACTGAAGAGTGGGGCTGCTGTCAATCTGGCAGCAAAGCAGAAAGTACTGCAGAAATCCAGCAGGTCAGGCTGCATCTGTGGAGAGAGAAGCAGAGTTAACTTGTCCAACTCTGCTTCTCTCTCCACAGATGCTGCCTGACCTGCTGAGTTACCCCAGCACTTTCCGCTTTGCTGTCACATACTTACCCTGCTCTGTCCCAGTGTCCTGTGAAGTTGAAATCCTCTTCTTCCACTCAAGTGTAACATTCCTTCTTGTAGGCATGCTGCACCTGGGTGAATAATCCTAACTTTTCACATTCCAGGACATGAGACTTAAATAGACCATAAAAGGTATGACAGAGGTTTACAGAAAACACAGACACAAATGGGAATGCATAGGTATCACGGCAATGTAAATATGTCTTTCGCTAAATGTTCCTCACCAACATGCGTGTCCTTTTCTCTGTGGAATGATGTGTGCCAGTATGTAGCACCAAAGTCATATCCCTTTGCACCGTTGGCCCTTCAGGAGAGACAATATATGCAATAACTTCATTGCCATGCCACCATTACTCATGAGCGTCTCCACGGATGCAGTGACATGGACATTGGCTCAGTCAGCTGCTGCCTCTAATGGTTTACACAGGGATGCTGCAGATGTGGACAGGTGCACAGCAGGTGAGCGAGGGTGATGTGTGGCTTGCAGAGCTCATGTCAGTTCCTATGGAGCAGACAGCTTTTGTCTGATAAGCCACTGCCATACATCCCTAGCTCACTGCTAGCCCTGCGTGCAGAGCCTGGGTGCCATCTGCCCCGCCATGCGTCTTTCATATCGTAGGTCCTCAGCGTCCTCATAGTCCGAGGAGGAATTCTGTTGATGTCTCTCCTCAACATGCCAGGCCTATTGTGTGCAGAGTTTGCAGAGCAGCAAAGAAAGGAGCTTGCCTTTTTGGCCCGTAGTACAGGGCATCACCCTATCCATACAGACATTGGAGGCGCTCTTTCAGTATGCCGATCTCCTGCTCAATGGTGACCCATGTAACTCAGTGGCTGGCATTGTATCTCTCCTCTGCAGCAGTGGTGGACTCTCTCCCCAGTGTGAGGAGCCCTGTCTACAAAGGATAGCCCTTACTTCCAAGAAGCCAATCCTCTATCTGAGCCAGTTCAGTGAACAGCAGTGGCAGCCGAGACTGGCGCAAGACTCAGGTGCCATGTCAGCTGCCTGAGAAGTGGTCACACATTCGCTGCAAGCATCTGTGGTCTTCCCATACCAGCTTCACCTAGATTGAGAGGGCTCCTTTAATGGTGACGTCTGCAGGTGGTAGCCTGGCAGTAGGCCTGATGGCCACATGACTGCAGTCTATGAACATTACAACCTATGGTTCACTGGGCCTGGGCCTGGGCCTGGCTGTGAGAGTCCATCCTAAAGCAGACATCCTCACTGGCCCTCTGGTGCAGGGCATTGGTGACTTCCCTGATGCTGGGGTGCACTGCTGACTGTATGACCCCCACAAAGGTCTCTGGTGGGCCCCTAAAAGGCTGCAGAGGTGTCAGACTTGAGAACTGCTGCCACTTTGGGGATCAAAGGCATGGGATGTCCACCAGAGCCCATGGGCTGCAGGTCATCCTTGAGCAGAGCCCAGAGATGTGCCACCACCCTCTCTATATGTGCAATCTCCTCTGACACTGGTGCTCCGACATCCGATAGCATGTCATGTGGGGCGTGTAGATGCACGGCAAATGTAATGGTGAGCTTCCCTTGGGGGCTGCTGCTCATGACCGGGGGCCTCTTCGTGGATCGTATCTGCCTGTTGGTATTGCCTCTGGCGCGTACGGATCCTCACATGCAGAGGATCACACAATGTAGGATGAGCCATACCTATTTTCATGTGATAAATAAAGTTGAATTCTGCATGTATTCGAAGGTTCCTAACAGGGCATAGATTGGTGTTGATGGGTACATCAGCTGCTTTCCTGGATCAACTATGTGGTGTGCCATGGCATTGCCTATCTTGGCCAACACTCAGAGTGACACTTCATGACCACATCAAGATCCTACCAGTTGAATCGATTGCCCCCACCATTCACAACACCTTAATGTTCCTGTCCTTTCTGGCATCCTCCCCACACACAGGGTGCCTAGTGTGCCATTGCCCCTTCACAAACACAGAGCGTACACAGTTAACGGAGGGATGGTACATGGTACCTCCCTTCATGCCAGCACAGTTTTCCCTCCAGTAATCCCAGATCCCCTTCCTTTAAGAATGCAGAGTGAGACCCCTGTGTATCCCCCCTCCCTCCTCCCTTCCATAATGCAGAGTGAGGACCCGCCGGCTTTTCAGATCGTGAACGGGACGGCACATGACAGCCGCCCGTTCAACGAAAAATCCGGCAGTGTTGGTGGAGAGGTGATGGGCTGCATAATCAGCACAGGTAAGTAAGCAATACCATATGCTAATTGCGGTGCCGCCGCCGGTAAAATGCGGTGGGCCTGTCTCGACGTTGCGGGTCGAGGCGGGCCTCTCCCCACAGCATTTTACCAGCTCCAGCACCGCGGCGTCGAGGGGCTGGTAAAATTCAGCCCATATTTTATAGCTGAAGCTTTGTTACCATTGATTCGTTGGTATCAGTCTTCCTGGTGGGTCAAAAGTTTGTAGGTGTAAGATACATTCCAGTGTTTGAGCTCGTAATCTGGGGTGACCCTCCAATGCAGCAGTGAGGTGTGGTCCATTATTGGAGGTGCCAATTCTTTGGATGAGATGTTAAACTGAGGTCTGGTCAACCTGTTCTAGTGGTTCCGGTCTATATTAAAAATTCCACTGCACTATTTAAAGAAAGCAGAGTTCTCCTAATGCCCTGGCCAATATTCTTCCCTCAATCTGCAATGCCAAAAAAAAAGATTAACTGGTAGTTTATCTCATTGCTGTTTGTAAAATATTTCTGGTCCTGAATGAGTGCTGGGTTTGCTTATGTAATAACAGTGACTCCATTTCAAAATAATTCACTTAGTAAAGTAATAAAAACAAGAAATGCTGGAAATACTCAGCAGGTCTGGCAGCAGCTGTGGAGAGAGAAGCAGAGTTAACGTTTCAGGTCAGTGACCCTTCTTCACTTAGTAGAGTGTTTTGAGATATTTCAACATGATGAGGGGCGACACAAATGTAAGCATCATAGGTATAGCAGGAATATATCCTGTGAATGCTTAGAATGCTGCTTTAGATGCTTTGGGGTCCAAGATTCAAGAAGCAGTCAAGGTCAGTTTCAACTCACTTGGGCAATATTTAAATTTTTTTAGTCTTGTACCTGAAACCTAAACATCCTGCAAGCACAAAGCCAGCAAACAGGGGCAGAGACCATATCATAGGGTATTCACCCCTTTAATGCTGCCCTGAAGTTCTTGTGGGGCAAAACCTGGGTTGTGCCTGCAGAAGACACAGGCTGGACGCGCTGTTCAAAGAACAAAGAACAAAGAAAATTACAGCACAGGAACAGGCCCTTCGGCCCTCCAAGCCTGCGCCGATCCAGATCCTCTATCTAAACTTGTCGCCTATTTTCTAAGGGTCTGTATCTCTTTGCTTCATGCCCATTCATGTAACTGTCTAGATACATCTTAAAAGACGCTATCGTGCCCGCGTCTACCACCTCCGCTGGCAACGCGTTCCAGGCACCCACCACCCTCTGCGTAAAGAACTTTCCACACATATCCCACCTAAACTTTTCCCCTCTCACTTTGAACTCGTGACCCCTAGTAATTGAATCCCCCACTCTGGGAAAAAGCTTCTTGCTATCCACCCTGTCTATACCTCTCATGATTTTCTACACCTCAATCAGGTCCCCCCTCAACCTCCGTCTTTCTAATGAAAATAATCCTAATCTGCTCAACCTCTCTTCATAGCTAGTGCCCTCCATACCAGGCAACATCCTGGTGAACCTCCTCTGCACCAAATGAAGTGGAAGGGTTGTTCCCAGTCTCCCACTTCTTTTTCTAGATACCATGCGTGCTGGGCATCCAGGCACTGCAGCACCAAAAAAAAAAAAACGGCTGCTGTGGTTTAATATTGTATCTCCACAGACCAGAGTTTCCTTGGCACCATGGAAGCAGACCAAAGATTTTCAGATCGTGCACTGATAGCTGCACCTAATATCCCTGGCTCTACAACCAGTTATTCTTGCAGAGGGAGACCTGCTGCTGGGCCATTATCCAGAAGCACACAGGATCTGGAAGACTGGACCAAAAAATTGTACTTACAGAGGCCAGTGTTCTGTGTTCCAACAGAATTTTGAGCTAGATGAGACATGGACTCCAGTATTGGTATATGTGGAGAGCATGGGACTGCTGAGTGATAATCATGTCAGTAGCAGCTCTGTGCCAGCACCTAACCTTGCACAAGCAGCAGCATGTGACTCCTCAAAAGATATCGAGGCTATAAGTATCCCTGGTGCAGACACCGCTGTTAGTCACATGGCCATTTAAGAACTAGGCACTTCATTAATCTGTTCGTCCACCAAACTCACTGTTAATCCCTCAGCTTGAAATCACCTAGGTATAGGACACATGACAAAACAACACATAAAGGTTCACAAATTACAAAGGTCATTTTAAAACATCTCAGAAAAGTGTACTGAAAACTTACACCATACATTGTAGCGCCGCATTCATTGGAAGAATAAGCAATGCATCCACTCATTCACTAAATGGGTGCTACAAGTGTCCGTAGAGCTCCAAAATAGTGTCTGTGGCAAGCATGCACAATTGTGGGGTGATTTGTGCCAGACACCATATTGGTGACAACCTGTGAACACACAGTGAAGGTCTGCCGGACGTATGCATAGCAGGCAAATGATGATGTCAACCAGCATACCATGCCTGGAGCAACATTTTACAGCTCACACTTCAGCCAATGTCATCTCTTAACTTGGCACAGCTGAACACAAGTCACAAGCTTATCAACAGGTCGATGCCACTCCCCACTCCCCACCGCCCACACCTCCCGCTATCCCACCAACACTATTTAAAGGGATTAACAACTACTTACAGGTTAGTTGCTGGCTGACATCTTCTGGCTTTTGCTACGATTCTGCAAGTGTTTTTTGTTTGCTTTCTATAGTTGCTTCAAGTTGCAAAAGTCTACAGAGTGGTGTGTCAGGTGCTTTAGGAGTTTTTGCTGATTGTAAGGCGTTTGCACAAACCAATTGCTCCCAGACATGGGTGCACAATTAGGCATTCCCCTTGGAATACAGCATAACTTGGAGAATGAACAGAGTCCACACAGAGCAGGACAAACTGGTGGAAGAGAGATTTGGAGAAGGAGAAGAGCTCTCAGCAGGAGGCCATATCCACCCAGGGATTTCAGGAAGAAATTCTCCGACCTGAAGCTCAGTGAGGAACAATGTGTGAGATGTCTGTGCTTCAGTAAGGATGCCCTCACTGAAATCTGCCACTTGCTGCAGCCAACACTGAAACCTCAGTGTAGGGCAAAGACCACATTGCTAGTGGCTGTGTAGTAACCATGGCGATGAACTTTTATGCATCTGCTTCCTTCCAGGCTGAAACTGGAGATATTTGCAACATCTCACAGTTTGCTGTCCACTGTTGTGTAAGAGAGGTCACAGAGGCTTTCTATTCAATGATAACTAACTGTATTTCATTCTCTCTTCCCATAGACCAGCAGGTGGAGTGAGCACATGGTTTCACTGGGATTTTGGGCCACTTGCTGATGTGTGCAGCCAATGAACAGCACAGTTAACACTGGCTGCATAGAGAAATCATTCAAATGAGCAGGCAGCACAAAGTTGGCGTATTGCCTGCATTGCATTGAATGAGCAGAGATTAATTGCGCATTGCGATCACTGCTCTCATTTTCCACTATCCAATTTAGCCCCCTACATCACGTGAAATACTTGTTGCAGTATGTCTTTCTAAGAAAACATTTCTTTTGGCTTCAAAGTACCGACCTGGGGAAGATGTTCGGTATAACTTAATTGGTGAAGCACTTTAAAAAACAGAGTTTTGTTGCACCAAATAAGGAAAATTTCTCTCCTTATGTCATACATTTCAAAAATAGCCAGAGTAAAAATGGAAGCTGTCTTTCCTGATCAAGTTTTAAGATGAATACCAAAGGCTGTGAGATGCAAGGCTGGCTGTTTGATCAGGTAATTAGTCAGGATATGTCATAGGTAGTAATTAAGTTGTAGTGGGTTTAATCTTTAACAAGTCCTCAGTAAACAGATGGCATGTGAGCCTACTCATTGAGCGTTTTGTACAAGATAACAATCTGTTGTATCCTTGATTCTTGTTGATTGACGACTAATCCCTTAGAGACCTGGTATGAAGTAGATATTTGAGATTTCTCTCAATATCTTTAGCTTCATCTGCAGATCTGCACTCAGTGGGTTAGTAAGTTTCATCATCTATACACAGCTTTCTATCATAAAGTTTATGAGAGACTATTTAATCCGAAAGTCCTTTTCCTTATCAGAAATACAAATTCAGTGGCAGCAGTCTAAGAAAATTGACCAATAATGACACACCATTAATCATGTTCCTTTCACACTTCTAAATAGTTCCACAGTGATTCAAGCAAAACCTCTCCAGCCAGCGTTAATGTCAACTTCCTGCAGCTCAACATTGGGAAAACTGAAGTCCCACCACACCAAGACAACTTTGTTCCAACTCTGCAGCATCATCCATTTCTGTCTTTACCTCAGCCCCTCTGCTGCTGAAACCCTAATACATAATACATAAACTAATACTTAAACCCGAATACTAAGTTGCGAAGGGGACATAAGGAGGCTACAAAGAGATAGAGATAGGCTAAGTGAGTGGGCAAAGATCTGGCAAATGGAGTATAATGTGGGAAAATGTGAAATTGTTCATTTTGGCAGGAAGAATAAAAAAGTAGCATATTATCTAAATGGTGAGAGATTGCAGAGCTCTGAGATGCAAAGGGATCTGGGTGTCCTAGTACATGAATCGCAAAAAGGTTAGTATGCAGGTTCAGCAAGTAATTAGGAAAGCTAATAAAATGTTATCATTTATTGCAAGAGGAATTGAATACAGTAGTGGGGAGGTTATGCTTCAGTTATACAGGACATTGGTGAGACCACATGTGGAATACTGTGTGCAGTATTGGTCTCCTTATTTAAGGAAGGATGTAAATGCATTGGAAGCAGTTCAGAGAAGGTTCACTGGACTAATACCTGGAATGGGTGGGTTGTCTTATGAGGAAAGGTTGGACAGGCTAGGCTCGTATCTGCTGGAATTTAGAAGAGTAAGAGGCTACTTGATTGAAACATATAAGATCCTGAGGGGTCTTGACAGGGTGGATGTGGAAAGGATGTTTCCCCTTTTGGGAAAATCTTGAACTAGGGGTCACCATTTAAAAATATGCGATCGCCCATTTAAGACAAGGAGAATTTTTTTTCTCTCAGAGGGTCATGAGTCTTTGGAACTCTTCCTCAAAAGGCAGTGGAAGCAAAGTCTTTAAATATTTTTAAGGCAGAGGTAGATAGATTCTTGATAAGCTCTCTGTAGAGAACAGGGAACTGTAGAATCAGGCACAGGTGACTCCTGCACTCACAGCACTGAATTGCCATTGACTGGGTGGTCACCTCCTTCTCCAATTTCATACTCATATGCAGTCACATTTAAGGCTGCAAGCTTAATATGATGCGTTGCACTCAGCTTGCCAGAACACATCAGGTCATTGATTCTCTTTTAACACTGAAGCCAGGTATATACGATTTCCCCACGGCTGGTCACCTCCTCTGCTCTCTGCAACCACACCAGTTTGGTTTGACCAGCTGGTCTCCTCCTGCCGTCCCAAGGGAACAGGACATCGCTCTGAGCGGACCTGGGCACCATCTTTGATCTGCCATCTTCCATGTCACTATCTCTGCAGTTTCCAGGGCTCCCTCGCTGTTCCCTCCGGGACTGCTGCCTTTAAAAGATGATGCCAGCCTTGTCTGAACCTGTACTTCATCCCACCCGTGCCTCCTAACTGGCTGGCTCCCACGCCTGCTGGCGGTTAGTTGGATGGCCCAGACAATATCGTGCTCCCACTTCTGCCCCCTAACCCACCGCCACCTGCACAGCCAAGCTACCTGCTTTAGGTTCCAGCATTGGGACTTTATTGCTGCCGCTAGAATCCCTGCCCTTGTCTCTCAGCTAAGTGAGTTCATAGGAGCAGCCGGGCATGGCTTAGCTGATGGTACCCTTAAAATCGAAGTCAGGTGATTGTGAGTCAAGCTCCACTCCAGAATTTGAACAATATTCCTGTGCAATACTACATTCTCTGAGGTACAGCTCTTTGCGTGAGATATTAAACAAAAGTCCAGTTCAGATGGATGGTGAAGATTTCATAACACTATTTGAAAAAGCAGAGCCAGTGCCCAGGTTAACACTTCTTCCTCAACCAAAAAGTAGATTAACTGACACCTCATCTCATTGCTTTGCGAGCACACTTGCTGTGTACAAAATAGATGTTTGTATTTTCCTACATAACAGTGTCCTGTGTGCCAGCTACTCCTGGAACAATATTAACTGCAGCAGGGCAAGGTAAGCATGTGAAGGATGTCTCATAGCAACAGATAGCTGATATAACAGGGAGGACAAGTTTTCGAAGGAACCTGTACATACAACTGGAAGCTGGATTTGTAAGGGCTTGTGAGAAAAGTTCCAACTACAAGTTCCAGATGAAGAAGTTAGAGAGGCTTCCATCTCAGAAGTGAAGGTGTTAAATGGAAAGGGACCTACTGCGCCAAAGTGTAATGGGGAAGGTCACCATTTTCTTACCTTGCCAGCCCTCATCAGGTCATTGTACCTTTTTAGCATGTTTTGCCTACCTGGAGATGAAAGAGGTAGTGCTCATTGCCATTGCCACCTCCCTCCACATGACCCTGGTGGCTTCCCTTACAACAACCAACCAGATAGATCCAGGAGAATCTGTACATTGGCATCTGAGAAATGCTGCCTCATCTCCTTCTGTGACCAGTTGCTTGAGCCCTTCCACATGATCCAACAGTGTGCAATATGGAAGCCATGAAGAAAGATGAAGGGCGGCACAGTGGCGCAGTGGTTAGCACCACAGCTCCAGCGACCCAAGTTCAATTCTGGGTACTGCCTGTGTGAAGTTTGCAAGTTCTCCGTGTCTGCGTGGGTTTCCTCCGGGTGCTCCGGTTTCCTCCCACAGCCAAAAGACTTGCAGGTTGATAGGTAAATTGGCCATTATAAATTTCCCTTAGTATAGGTAGATGGTAGGGGAATATAGGGACAGATGAGGATGTGATAGGAATATGGGATTAGTGTTCTTTTGGGCCTCCTTATCTCGAGAGACAATGGATACGCGCCTGGAGGTGGTCAGTGGTTTGTGAAGCAGCGCCTGGAGTGGCTATAAAGGTCAATTCTAGAGTGACAGGCTCTTCCACAGGTGCTGCAGAGAAATTTGTTTGTCGGGGCTGTTGCACAGTTGGCTCTCCCCTTGCGCCTCTGTCTTTTTTCCTGCCAACTACTAAGTCTCTTCGACTCGCCACATTTTAGCTCTGTCTTTATGGCTGCCCGCCAGCTCTGGCGAACGCTGGCAACTGACTCCCACGACTTGTGATCAATGTCACAGGATTTCATGTCGCGTTTGCAGACGTCTTTAAAGCGGAGATGTGGATGACCGGTGGGTCTGACACCAGTGGCGAGCTCGCTGTACAATGTGTCTTTGGGGATCCTGCCATCTTCCATGCGGCTCACATGGCCAAGCCATCTCAAGCGCCGCTGACTCAGTAGTGTGTATAAGCTGGGGATGTTGGCCGCCTCGAGGACTTCTGTGTTGGAGATACGGTTCTGACACCTGATGCCAAGTATTCTCCGGAGGCAGCGAAGATGGAATGAATTGAGATGTCGCTCTTGGCTGGCATACGTTGTCCAGGCCTCGCTGCCATAGAGCAAGGTACTGAGGACACAGGCTTGATACACTCGGACTTTTGTGTTCCATGTCAGTGCGCCATTTTCCCACACTCTCTTGGCCAGTCTGGACATAGCAGTGGAAGCCTTTCCCATGCGCTTGTTGATTTCTGCATCTCGAGACAGGTTACTGGTGATAGTTGAGCCTAGGTAGGTGTAGTGTAGGATTAGTTTAGGATTAGTATAAATGGGTGGTTTATGGTCGGCACAGACTTGGTGGGCCGAAGGGCCTGTTTCAGTGTTGTATCTCTAAATAAAAATAAAATAAAAAAAAAAATAAAAGATGAAGAAATCGCAAAGGCATCCTTTAGTTGGAAATTAAAAATGTTGGAGAGGCAAATATGCCAAACACCAACTATGCCACGAGGGATTTTTTGCCACCTAACTTGCCATAAGCTTTTTAAACCTGCACCAATTGGTTTCTTCCCCACCACGTGCAATTTATTCCTCGGCTCCTGATCTTCCATTCAATATGGTCATGTGCTGACCTGGTGAATAATAGTGGGGTCAGCATAGCAATTCATCAGCCAGCTGGTATCTCAACCGACATTACCAGGTTATAAATAGCTTTGCAGATTTTCAGGAATCATTCATTTAATTTTTAAAATTTTATCACAATAGATAGCTTAAAAAAAAAATCTTTTAATTGATTAAATCCTCACTCCTGGCAAACTACAATACTCCACTCTGCAGTTCAGAAAGGATCTATCCAATCTGTGAGTAATACTAAGTGACGATTCAGGCATTTTTTTTTAGAGATACAGCACTGAAACAGGCCCTTCAGCCCACCGAGTCTGTGCCGACCATCAACCACCCATTTATACTAATCCTACACTAATTCCATATTCCTACCACATCCCCACCTGTCCCTATATTTCCCTACCAATACTAGGGGCAATTTATAATGGCCAATTTACCTATCAACCTGCAAGTCTTTGGCATGTGGGAGGAAACCGGAGCACCCGGAGAAAACCCACGCAGACACAGGGAGAACTTGCAAACTCCGCACAGGCAGTACCCAGAATTGAACCCGGGTCGCTGGAGCTGTGAGGCTGCGGTGCTAACCACTGCACCACTGTGCCGCCCATACTCACCTGCAGGGATCTCCAGCTGTGTTGGTGTTGTGGCTACAGCTACTACTTAATTTGTGGAAATAAGTGGTGTTTGAGAAAAGTTTCCAAGCTGGATATGCGCACCGCGGCGCAGCCTGATGACGTCAGTGGGGGAGCTGCGTTGTCAGGAATCACTTTGTTAAAGAAGTAATGCACACCTAATTGTTTGCCACTACCTGTCAGATCCTTTGATTGGATATAATTGAATACTGGCATCATTTTTTCATGGCCAACACAGCAGCCAACTAATCAGTTTTAAGAACATTTGATTTTCTCATGCCACAATGCCCACCCCCACTGCCACCTCACCCCCCCCCTCCCCCCCCCCCTATTTTTGAAGGGGTGCAATTATTTTTTTGAGTTTTTTGTCATACAGCTCCAAAAATCCTACCCCTTACATGTATCTGCAGTTGAAAAAGATGAATAAACTTAGCAGAGTGGAGATACTGGGAGTGGGGTGGGGGGGAAGATTTTCCACGTTTGGTTCTACTAATCATCTGTTATAACTTAAGCCCTGCCTATTTTATAATAATCTAATCGTGCTATTTCTTTTTGAATGAAACCATTGACCTTCGTTATTTACAGCAACACCTTATATTGCCATAATTGAATTACTGCCAGTTATCAAAATTCCATTAGGAAATACATATTTTAGGTCCAATCAGGAGATTAGTGCCCAGATTAATTAACTGATGAAAATGATATGCAAGTGATGAGATTTTACTGCTTGTTCTAGATACAAAATATATCACTGATCTAAAGTGAAACCTTCGTGCAGTGTTGGAAATGAGATGTCTTTAACCAGTTTAATGATTATGATTTTATCCCATAATGAAACGAAACCTGAATTCCAGACTCTGTGTGGGAGAGATTCATTCATATAGCACCACTTCTATCAATAGCAATGAGGAAAGTCGTGCAGGCAGTGCAGGTAGCAGCCACCAGCACTGCCTGCCCCACTGAATCCATGCAAATCTGTGAACTGTCGCTAAAAGTGGCGTTATGCAAATGAATTTCTCCTTCTGTGTCTTTAATTTGAAATGCAACAACAACACAGAATTCATAGAAAGAAAACAATAGCAATAATAAAGAAATTGGGCTCCATAGCACTGCTGGTGCCAGTGCTATTGGAAGCCTCCCAACTGCAAAAATATCAGCTGGGATGTTCCTGGCCACTCATGCAGAGTGAGCAGATCGTGACATCAAACAGCCTCAAACATTGATTTGGCACATGAGCTGACGTTATGGATCTTGCAGATCCTATTAATCCCCTCTCTTAATCATGCTGCACTGAGCAAGCATCCCCGACTAGCATTATTTAAAGGGCTAATCATCCAACCTTCAGGTAAGGTGCTTTTGCTGGTGCAGATTTAGTCGAAGTACTGTGTTTTGTGTTGTTGAAGGAGTTTTGCAAACTTTTTGCAAGTGAGGGGTGCTACATACTGATGAGGAGGTCACAGGAGTTGGGAAGTCTGTCAGGAGAAAGTTTGCTTCAGTAATGGGGGTTATAGTTACAGTCCCTCTTGGGCTGCAGCATCATTTGTAGATGGAGCACAGGCAGTTGAGAGGGGAAGCTGTGTGCAGTGGGAAGAGGATGAGGGCTCTCAATGGAAGGTCCTACGCACTAAGGATCTTTCGGAATCATTTCTCCTACCTCCATCTCAGCCAGGAGCAGGTTGTGAGGTGCTTGTGTTTCACCAAGGAGGTGGTGACTGAACTGTGCAACCTGCTACAACCCAACCTGCAGCCACACAGCAGGGTGAGGACAACACTGCCAGTGGCCATCACAATCAGTATTGCCCTAACTTTCTACACCAGTGAATCCTTCCTGGCGGAAGCGGGTGACATTAACAACATCTCACAGTTCGCCATCCATCACTGTATCAGGAAGAGGGATATTCATTGTCTTCTCACTGACCAGAATCATAGAGTCATTTATGAAACAGAAGGAAGTCTTTTGGCCCATCAAGTCCACGGAGCTATCCAGTCAGTCCCACACCCCCGCTCGATCCGTCGCCCTGCAAATTTATTTCCATCAAGTGGCCATCTAATTTCCTTTTGAAATCATTGATTGTCTCCACTTTCACTACACGTGTGCACAGCGTGTTCCAGGTCATTACTACCCACTGTGTAAAAAATGGTTCTTCCTCATACTCCCCCTGCATCTCTTGCCTAAAACTTTCAATCTGTGTCCCCTAATCCTTGTACCATTAGTTAATGGGAATAGTTTTTCCTTGTCTAACTTATCTAAGCCTGTCAAAATCTTGAACACCTCTCTTAAATCTCCCCTCAATCTCCTTTGCTCTAAACAGAGAGAAGCAGGAGAGAGTGCATGGCATTACCAGGCTGACTGGATTCCCAATGGTGTAGGGTGCAATCACCTACACACATGTGACTTGGTGGGCCCCACATATTAATGGGGAGATGTTCCGTAACTGCAAGGTAACCGCTCCATTAACATCTAGTTGGTTTGTGACCATGCACAGACGATCTGCTCAGTGAATGCTCACCATCCTGACAGCAGTCACAACACATTCATCTGTGCCAGTCAGCTGTAGCTGACATCTTTGGCCTACTGTGAATAACCAGAGGCTGGCTCCTGCACCACAAGAGATGTCTGCTATACACTAAGCTCATGACTCCCCTCCATTGCCTGATCATGCGATGACAGTGCACCTACAATAAGAGCCATGCAGCAACCAGGAACACTGTGGAGCAAACCAGTGATGTCCAGAAGCAACAATTCTACTGCCTGAACTATTTGAGGAGAACCTTCTAGTACTTGCTGGAACATATCTCCAGGTTTGTGGTGGTCTGCTGCATCCTCCGCATCCCTGCTATCATGTACCCTTTACACCAGGCCTTCGGAGGCCACTTTGGGTGGAGGAGGAGCAGGGTGAACAGAGAAGAGGAAGAGGAGGAAGAGGAGGAAGTAGGAGGCATCTGGGATCCGTTTGCTCCAGACAGGCTGTCCATGAGCAGATACTAAGACTCTGGCTCCCCTGAAATGTCATCCCAACATCACAGTTGCTCCACAATTCCCCACCATTCAATCAATCTGCTACTCACCATCACAGCAGCTACCTGGCCAAAACCCTGAATTAAATGGCACCAACAAAAAACCATTCCATAACAACTTTGTCCAACAACACTTCCAATAATGCATACAAAACCTAACTATTCCCCCTAGTGCATTCCCTTGTGGGTGCCATTCCTGGCGTAGTGCCCCCATGCAGTGCGACCCCAGTCTGAAGCTTGGCTGGTGGTAGGCTGCTGATTTTCATTGGGGAGACTGCAGATGGCCTTGGAGGATTCCCTCGAGCTGCTCTGAACCTTGAGGCCCTGGCTTCAGACTACACCACCTCGGCATGGACAGCAGCAGTCTGTGTTGGCTGGCTGAAAGGCAACAGCAAGGGCACTGGCAGAGTGGCAGTGGTGGGAGCACAAATGCTGTCTTCCTAAGGGAGGACATCAGGTTAGTCCTCGACGGCATCACTGGCACTCCCCCAAGGGTGGTGCCTCAGCAATCCTAGTAAGCTGTCAGAGCACAGATTGCTGGGCTGCTGTGAGACCCTGCAAGTCCCTTTGAGCATTTGTATCCATAGCCATGATAGCAGAAGTCTGAGCTTCCAAAGCACCAAGCTAGTCTTGCAAAGCAACAAACCTGACTCTCATGACCTCAGTCTGAGCTTCCACTGCAGCACTCAGGCGTCGCGTGGCTCCTGCCCGTGCTGCAACTGAAGCTGAGATGAGTCAATCACCAGATGCTGCATCATGGATGGGCCCACACGTGCTGTCATGGAGATGGCCACCACTTCCACATTGGAGAGGATGGGCTCCAAGCTCTGAGCAAAGTCCTATGCCAAGTTCCAGCTGGAATCCTCCATGCTCCTTGATAGTGAGAACAAACTCTGTGGCAGGCCGGCTGACATACCAAGTATCTTGGTGAGCTTGTCCACCAGCGTTCTCTTGTATACTGCCCCATCGAAGGCCACTTCTGAGTTTGCTGCAACAGAATTCATCTGCAACCTCACCCTCAGTCAGCTGGCTACTTGAGCTATCCTTTCCCCTAGCATGGCTGCAGACCACATGCCCAGCCACTCACCACATGCTGAGCCTAACTCTATACCACCCTGTAAAGTTCCCGCAGTGCCAGTATCTGAGCTGGTGGCTGTGAGTATCAGATCAAGTGATGGTGCTTCTTTATTGGCGGTCTGGTATAATTCATGTCCTCCTGTGTGATGTTGCACTGGCTGGCCATGTGGCAAGTCGTCGGTATGTGAAATATGAATGTAGAAGGGGAGGGTTAGGAGGAGGGAAGGGGAGTGGGAGGAAAGCAAGAGGTCCATGGTTACACTATCAGAATATTACACTTCATGCCAGATCGCAGGATGAGGGTGAGGTGAGATTTCAGAAGGTACATAAGGCAGGAACATATCATCCTGAATGATCTTGGTGATGCTGGATGCAACAGCCTCAGTCCCAACCGTCCCCATGATGCAGAGCACTGTCTCCTCTAAAGGGCTCAGTTGATGCAGGTATGTCTGTCCGCTGGCGGTTCACTACTGCTTACTACAGTTTTAGGCCACCTTGTCCTGCAAGAGAACAGGAAGCCACGTCAGTGTGCATGCTGCAATGTGTTTGGGTAATGTGCCTGCCATAGCTGTATAGCTGGAGGTTTGTAGAAGCAGCAAGAGATGGGTGTTAAGCTGGCAGCATTGGCAAGTGTGTGAGGGTAAAGTGGAGTCTCTGAACATTAGGCAAGAGTCCTGATTGCTGATTGGTGAATGAGGGGGCTTTGGTGCATTGAGCAGCATGAAAGTTGCTGGTTCATTGGGTCAGAAATGCCCTTTGAAGATGCATTCACTGACCTTGACCACTCATGTGAGGTCATTGAACTTTTTCTGGCATTGAAGACAGGTCCTCAAGGCCAGACTCCAGGAATTGAACCCCTGGCCACATGCTCCCATTCCCTTCTTAGGGTGCGCCTTAAGGGCCTCCTGGCTCCCTGTGGAAACTCCTTTTCCACCTCCATCAATATGGCCTCCAGCATCGCATCCAAAAACCTGGGAGCCCATGCTCTGGCCTGATGCTGCACCTGCTGTGCTTTGCCTTCCAGCCAAGCCTTCCAGACACAGTTGCAACAGCTTCTAATGCATGGGTGCAGCTTCCCTTTAAGAGGGGCAGGCTGTCTCATTGAGTCATCGAGTTATAGAGTTAGACAGCACAGAAACAGGCCCTTCGGCCCATCATGTCCATGCCGGCCATCAATCATCTATCTATTCTAATCCCATTTTCGTGCACTTGGCCCATAACCTTGTATGCTATGGCGTTTCAAGTGCTCATCTAAATACTTATTAAAAGTTGTGAGGGTTCCTGCCTCTACCACCCCATCAGGCAGTGTGTTCCAGATTCCAACCACCCTCTGGGTAAAAAAAAAATCCTCAAATCCCCTCTAAACCTCCTGCCCCTTTCCTTAAATCTATGCCCCTGGTTATTGACACCTCTGCTAAGAGAAAAAGTTTCTTCCTATCTACCGTATCTATGCCCTTCATAATTTTGTATACCTCAGTTAGGTACCCCTTCTCTGCTCCAAGGAAAGCAACCCTAGCCTATCAAGTCTTTCTTCATAACTGAAATGCTCTAGCCCAGGCAACATCCTGGTGAATCTCCTCTGCACTCTCTCCAGTGCAATCACATCCTTCCTATAGTGTGGCAATCAGAACTGTACACAGTACTCCAGCTGTGGCCTAACTAGCATTGTACAGCTCCATCATAACCTCCCTACTCTTATATTCTATGCCTCGGCTAATAAAGGCAAGTATCCATATGCCATCCTAACCACCTTATCTACCTGTGATGCTGCCTTCAGTAAATCTATGGACAAGTACACCAAGGTCCCTCTGACGCTCTCTACTTCCTAGGATCCTATCATCCATTGTATATTCCCTTGCCTTGTTAGTCCTCCCAAAATGCATTACCTCACACTGCTCAGGATTAAATTCCATTTGCCACTGCTCTGCCCATCTTACCAGCCCATCTATATCATCCTGTATATCATCTAAGGCTTTCCTCCTCACTATTTACAACACCACCAATTTTTGTGTCATCTGCAAACTTATCATACCTCCTATATTCACGTCTAAATCATTAATGTACACTACAAACAGTAAGGGTCCCAGCACCGATCCCTGCAGTATACCACTGGTCACAGGCTTCCATTCGCAAAAACAACCCTCGACCATCACCCTCTGCCTCCTGCATTAAGCCAATTTTGGATCCAATTTGCCAAATTTTCTTGACCAATCTCCCATGTGGGATCTTATCAAAAGCCTTATTGAAGCCCATGTAGACTACATCAAACTGCTTTACCCTCATCTGCACACCTAGTCACTTCCTTGAAAAATTCAATCAAATTTGTTAGACATCTCTCCCTGTCAAAGCCATGCTGACTATCCTTGATTAATCCCTGCCTCTCCAAGTGGAGATTAATCCTGTCCTTCAGATTTTTTTCCAATAGTTTCCATACCACTGATGTTAGACTCACTGGCCTGTAATTACCTGGTTTATCCCTACTACAATTCTTGAATAATGGTACCACATTGTCTATCCTCCAGACTTCTGGCACCTCTCCTGTGACCAGAGAGAATTTGAAAATTTGTGTCAGAGCCCCTGCAATCTCCTCCCTTGCCTCACACAGCAGACTGGGATATAACGCATCTGGGTTGGGGATTTATCCACTTTTAAACCTGCTAAAACTGCTAATACCTCCTCCCTTTCAATATTAATTTGTTCAAGTATATCACAATCCCTCTCCCTGATCTCTACACCTACATCATCCTACTCCATAGTGAATACAGTTGAAAATTAATCATTTAAAACCTCACCTACGTCCTCCGGCTCCACACACAGATTGCCACTTTGGTCCCTAATGGGCCCCACTCTTTCCCTGGTTATCCTCTTGCCCTTAATATACTTATAAAACACCTTGGGATTTTTCTTTATCTTGCCCACAAGTGTTTTTTCATGCCCCCTCTTCGCTCTCCTAATTACCTTTTTAAGTATCCCCCTACACTTTCTATACTCCTCTCGGGTCTTCACTGTTTTCAGCCCTCTGAATCTGCCATAAGCCTCTTTTTTTTCCTTATCCAATCTTCTATATCCCTTGACATCCAGGGTTCCCTGTACTTGTTGGTCCTACTCTTCATCTTTACCTTCACCTCTCAAAAGAGGTCTTTAAGAGGTTGTGCTATCCACACACGCCTTGGCCCCTTATTGAAGCCAATGAGCAATTTCTACTCTGGGCTGACTGCCGAAATCATTTAGATGAACAGGCAGCATTAAGTTTGTGTGCTGCCTGCCTCAATGGGATCGGGCACGGGGTAATCGCACATCATGATCCCCACGCCTGATATTGGCCCTAATCTAATTTCGCCCCCCCTCCACAGTATTAACACAAATTTACTTGTTTCTGTGTGGAAAGATATGATATTGGGTTATAGCAATAGATTTGGTAGGTGTGTTGATGGGAATTATTCCCAAAACTGTTTGCAAATATGATGAATTAAAACCAAGAGAGCTCACTGCAGTCAATATAGCTGATGCTATAGCTTGTCATTTTCATTTTTGAAAACACATGTAGATCAGTACTTTTTTAACATCCTGGGCTTATCAATATTGTGAAAGTCCTTTATTTCAAATAAGGGGAATCCTGCAGGTTTGCAGCCGTGAAACTGCATCAGTTTCATTCAACCTTAAGCTCCTCCTCAGAAGTAATTGCTAGAAGTATCAACTGGTATTTATTTTTTGATTAAACACTAATCAGAACGCAAGATTTTTAATGCAGGCTTGACAAAAAGTAGAAGCTTAAAGTGATAAGAATGGGATGCTCAATTAATCTCAGCCCACACACAGCTCCAAACTTGTCAAAGAGAGAACTGAACAGAGATGGAGGATCCACGATTAAACTCTTCATCTTCCTTTGTTTCGTTATTCAGTTTCTTCCACAGATGAGATTTGACCAGTTGAGTTAAACTTCTGAGAATTCCCTGTGTACAGCACCATTAGTTACAGAACTTTGATCGACCATCTTAATGTGTTGCCAGAGGTAAGACCTGATCAGAATATCCGTTGCGGCACTATTCATTTCCAAATCACTGTCTCAAGCTGTTACAATATCTGTAGAACAAGAGAAAGGTTCTGATAAAGTCATCAGCTGAAAAAGAGGCATTTACACAATCATCAGAACCCATGTATTTTTCATAATATTTCTGGGTTTCCACATTCTTTTCCTGTTGATGTTCATATTTTGTCATTCAAGTCTGTATCTTCCAGTAATTTGCTTTCCCCTAATTGCTGTATTTATGATCACTTTGTTATATTACAACACGAGACAGGAGGAAGGTGGTTTATTGGAAAATTTCAATTGTTAAGGTTGATAGTCATCACTCAATGTAGATTACATTTAGTGTATTAAATATTCACTTTTAAATCAAAAGAGATTCTTTGGGGGGAAAAGTAGATGATTGGGGCTAATTGGATAGCTTTTTCAAAGAACCAGTATAGGTATGATGGGCCAAATGCCCTCCTTCTGTGCTGTACGATTCTATCATGTAATAACACCCTAGGCAATAAGAGCAAATCCTGAGTGATAAATGAGTGTCAGCGACATTGCTTTACAATAGTCTGTTCACATCAAATAAGCCTTGGTAATATATCCTGTTTCTCTCTTGATATCAAGTTGCAAGAGGAATTTGAAAGTATCTTCAGTTCTGTAACACGGTGTTCTGCTGGTGACTATTAAATGAACTTTCACTATTGATTCACACTCATGAAATATCAATTATGTAGCCAGTGAAATTATTAATTTCAACCTAGATATATGTTTTAAAAATACAAATTACCTAAATTACAAATAACATTATTTCAATAAACTTCAAATCTATTTTAAGCAACTAGAATATTTTCTGACATAAAAGTATCATATTAATGCAGCTGAAACTTTCCAATAATTCACTGCTGCCTAGCGAAGACTAACATTGTATTCCTGATGGTAATTACAAAATGGGAAATTGATGAACTCAAAGCCCACACTGCTTAACAATTTATATTATTGACTTTACAATGCAAATTTCCATGGGAACCCTGGCAATTGTCTTTTTAGGGGAAAACTTCCTCTATGTGTTGTTTGAAGTCAAATCTTAAACTCATTTATAAAGATCAATATTGATAGAGGTGGGTTGCATAGGTGGCAGGGAGTGGTGGGGGGCAGAGTTTCGGATGGGAAACCCGGGTACAAGTTTCCATGCATGCTGTGGTGGTTTAACTACACAGCGTGTGATTTTTCTTTCGACAGTTTTCCCCACCCAGAAATTACTCTGATTGACAAGCTTGGTTTCCAGTCAGGCTGGGCATTCTCTGAAGCAGGTTACAGAAGCAGGTAGGGAACCTGTTTAATCCCTGACCTTGGAGGTCTCTGTATGGTGGGTGGGCTGATGGCGGGGGGCCCTAGGGGGGCCAGCAGGAAGCATTCTTCCTCCCTCTGACTCACAAACAGTGCTGAAAAGGCACTTGAATTCTCCCAAGAGCTGCCCTCACCTCCTTTCACCTGCTGGGTTTCCCGAGGCATGAGAAACCTGGCCGGCCAGGGGTAAACTCTGCAAAACTGATTAAATCAGAGGCTGCCAACCTCTTTATAATATTTAAATTGCCAACCTGCCTCCTGGGTTAGCTGCAACTCCTTGTCCCTGTTAAACCCAGAAGGGTGGGTTGGAGGTTGTCTGGGGTCAGGTTTGAGATTTTTAAAAATTTACCATCTCAAGGGACCTCAACCCCCCCCAATATTGAAGGTTAAAATTTACCCCCATGTTTATGGTTTCACTGCACACTGAGGATATTTTGCCATTTTCCTTTTTATCTTAACTGAGAAATTAAATTTAAAAATTTTAAGCAGGAAACCACTAAAGTCCAAAATAATAGGAGAGAAGACAAAATTAAGCAAGAAGTAATGGTTTAGATGACAAAAGTCTTCCTTTTAGTGTTTACAGATTTAGGACAAAAGGGGGTGAAGAATTGTGCTGTTTAGTGTCTTTTGGGGCACTCCATAGTGGCTGCCATAACTTTGGTAGAGGATGAGCAGTCACCCTGGATAAACCATGTAAATGGGGTCTCCGCCAATCTCCTACCGAGGTTTCAGTGGCTGATCAGAAGAATTTGCCAGGGAAATCCCTAGTGGGTGAGTCACAGTTGGAGACCCATAATTCTTTCTTATTAATGTGTATCTGAGGAATTGCCCATTTTTTTATTTTCTTGGAGAATGAAAATATTAATAGAAAATACAAAAAAAACAATTACACACACTATTTAAGTGGCATGCCTGTCCAGGAGCAAACATTGAACCAAATACGCTTGGTTAATTCTGAATTATTTTCACTTCAAATGCATCTATTTGTGGAGTTACAGCAATAATATTCTTTCCTTTGAGTTTATTATTTTAATGAATGTGTTCTATTGTCAGAAATTGCTAGGTCTTGCTTTGGCGTTGCAAAAGGATCATTTTGGTGGCCTTCAAAGCTGTAATCTGAAGAGTTATGCCCATATCTTACATTGTCTGAATTTCTGGTATCTCATCAGTTATACACTATGTGATGGAAATCACACCTGCCAAATGGAAACATATTAATTTTATCATATGGAATACTACTTGAACCTCTTCTACTGAACGTTGAACATAACTTGTTGAAAAGGACCAGAGAGTTGAACAGCTAAAAACATGGTTGCACATTTGCATTCTGAGAGACAATTGAATAGAGAGACAATGGGAATGCTCCTTGATTCAATTAGCGAGATGTGTTTTGTCAATAGTGAGAGACATTGAGAGCCACTGACTTTGTAAGAGACAAAATTCCACCCCCCCCCCCCACAACACAGAAAGGTAACAGACTGCAATTTGAAGACCAAAGAGAAGGAAGCTCTCTCTCCCTTTCTCGCTCTCTGACAAAGTCCCAGGGATCCACGGTAGCAGCTTAAGCATCAAGATACAGCAATTCTTCAGCCTTCTGGTACCAGAGAAGTAAGTTGAAAATTGTGCATTAGGCCCCAGCAAGAACTCCAAGACTTCAACTTTTATCAAGGACATTTCCACCCAGTAGCTGAATTCCCTTTATTATGAATTCCACTTCAGCACCCCCACCACTGCCCCCCCCCCCCACCAATTCTTTCCTCCCCTTTGTATCTATTTATGTGTGAATTTCTCTCATATGCATGCTAGTGTGGTTGCATCACGTATTTTAGTAATTTTAACCAGGTTAGAGAGTTAAGGCTAATAAACTTACATCTTTCTTGTTTAAACCTAAGGACATCTGTCTGATTGGTTCATTTGCAATTACAATTAGAGTGCATTGAGCAAAGGGCTCACTGAGGGGGTAAACTAAAATAACTGTGTTTTAAAAGATAAACCCTGTTATGGCCAAACCAGGAAAAGGGCAAGAGGGGAGCCTGAGACCCCTTCCTCACTCAGTCGTAACAACTATTTCAACCTTGCTGGTAAAATTGGTGAGATAATTTCACCTATAGTCGTTAATAGTCTACAAAAGAACATGAACATTTTTAGCAAACAAGGAAAGACATTTGACCCAACAAATTTATCCTGTTTTAACAGAATAATTATAAGAAGCATAAAGCTACATAATGGGATATTAAAAATATGTTACACTTGTAGGAGACAAAGAATCTGCTGTGGGATATTAATTATCAACACTTATGTTTGCCTGAAATTTCTCTTTACATTGTTCTAGCAGAGGTGCTAACCCATGTAAAATAAATAGTTTAATAGCGCCACCAAAATAGCAGACAAACAATGAGAGCAATTGTTTATACACCAATACCACCTCCAGGGAGGTATGGATTTGTTTGCCCTACCTTTTCCCTTTGACAGACTGTGCCCAAAATATGTCTTCTTTGAAGGTAGCCCATTGTTCAGCTATTGGTTTTCCTGCCAACCTTTGATTCCAATTTATTTGGCCCAGATCCATTCTTACCCCATTAAAGTTGGCTTTCCCCATGACAATTATTCTTATTCTAGATTTTTCCTTGTCCTTTTCCATAGCCAACCTAAACCTTATGATACAATGATCACTGTCCCCTAAATGTTCTCCTACTGATATTTGATCCACTTAGCCCACCTCATTCCCAAGAACCAGGTCTAGCAGTGCCTCCTTTCTCACTGGACTGGAAACATACTGTTGTAGAAAAGTTTCCTGAACACACTCTCGGAACTCTTGCCTCGCTCTGCCATTTGCACTACTATTATCTCAGTCTATATTCAGATAATTAAAAGTCCCCCGTTATAACTATTCTATAACTACTTTCGGTAACTTACTTGAAAATTTGTTCCTCTACCTCCTTTCCACTAGTTGGTGGCCTATAGACTACACCAAGCAATATAATTGCATCTTTTTTTGTTCCTTAGCTCTGACCAAATTGATTCTGTCCTTGACGCCTCTGGGATATCCTTTCTCTCCAGCATTGCAATGCTCTCCTTAATCAATACTGCCACTCCTCCTTCCTTTTCTTCCTTTCCTATCTTTCCTGAACACTTTGTATCCAGCAATATTTAACACCCAGTCCTGCCCTTCTTTGAGCCAGGTCTCTGTTATAGCCACAACATCATATTTTCACATGTCAATCTGCACCTGTAATTCACCAATCTTATTAACAACACTCTGTGCATTCACCTACATGCATATTAACCCTGATTTAGACTTTATTTCTTTGTCCCTTATTTTGACCCCACCTAATAACTTTCTATTCCCTACTCCAGTGCTGTCTATCTCTCCCAGTATCCTGTGCACCTTAGTATTCCTCTCTGATATTTCCTCCTGGTTCCCACACCCCTGCCAGGTTAGTTTAACCCAATAGCACTGGCAAATCACCCTGAAAGGAACTTAGTCCCATCTCTATTTAGGTGCAACCTGTCTGGCCTGTACAGGTCCCATCTCCTCCAGAGGTGGTGCCAATGTAACAAGAATCTAAAGCCCTCTCTCCTGCACCATCTTTCCAGCCATGCATTCATCTGCCTTATCCTTCTATTTTTATACTTAATTGCACATAGTACTGGGAATAACCTGGAAATTACTACTTTTCAGGTCCTGCTTGCTAATTTCCTACCTAGTTCCCTAAATTCTGACTGCAGTACCACATTCCTCTTCCTACCTATGTAATTGGTACCATTGCATACCATGACTGCTGGCTGTTCACTCTCACCCCTCAGAGTGTTCTTCAGTCATTCAGTGACATCCTTGACCCTGGCACCAGGGAGGCAACACATCATCTTGGATTCACCTCTGTGCTACAGAAATGCCTGTCTATTCCCTTAACCATCAAAGCTCTGATCACTATCGCTCTTCCTGTCTTCCTTGTCCCTGTACAGCTGAGCCACCCGGATTGCCATGGACTTCGCTCTGGCTGCACTCCCTAGATGAACCGTCACTGACATCAGTATTCAGTACTGAATACCAGTTGGAGAGTGAGATACACTCAGGGGACTCCTGCACTACCTGACTGTTTCTACTTGACTGTCAGTCAGTCACCCATTCCTTCTCTCCCTGCATAGTCTTAAGCTGCGGGGTGACCACATCTATAAATATGCTATCCACGAAGCTCTCAACCTAATGGATGTGCTGCAGTGATGCCAACTGCTGCTCAAGTTCCAAAACCCAGAGCTCGAGCTGTTGCAACTGACGACACTAACTGCACGTGTGGTTAACCAGTATACGGGATGTGTCCTAGAGTTCCCACGTAGCACAGGATGTACACTCCAGAGGTTGGAACAGCCCTGCCTTTCCTCTATCTATTAAATTATAAACCCTGCTGCTAATAATAAACCCTGCTACTACTAATGAATTACCCGAGTTGAGAAAAAAATAAAAAAGGAAAGAAAATACACACCAACTGATCACTTACCTGCTTCCCACTAACGTCACACTTGATTTTCTTTACAATCCTGTCAGTCATCTCTGAACCAACAGACTAGTTCCCTCACAGGCCCACTCTTTATCCTCTGCCGCTGCTCCCTCACAGGGCCATTCTTTATCTTCCCCTATTGCCGCTGCCACTGCTCGCTCATAGGCTTGGATGGTATCTGGTGGAATGGATTGCCTGTTTGTTATAGAACCCACTCAATTTTTATTGCATTGGTTTCCATGGAATGTAAGCCAGGTGAGCTCTGCAAAGGGTGAGCAATCTGCTCCACCAGATGCTACCCAAGCAGTGAAGGCAAATGTCTACCCCAGTGAGACTAAAAAGCCAGACAAGTGGCTAATTCCTGAGGTTTTCACTAGGGGAATTACAAAGCCATATCATGATACCAAAGCAGTTAGATTTCCTGAGAGGAAAAGGGCTGGGCAATTTTCTTGGCTGCAGTGGAATATTTTGGCTGATATCCTACAGCAAAGCTTGCAATGTAATTTCACATACAAACCAATTTCCACCCAGCCCCCACCCGAACTGCTTTCCATTTCACTGAGCTCTATGTCTCCCTGTCTTTCCAATGCCACAGATTTCAAAATAACATAGCAAAGTTATACTGGTTACACCTGAATCATGTTGATTTAGCTCTGCTTTGGTACTATAAATGAAGTATCCACCATGGACAATGTTATGCACAATTTTAGACGCTTGCCTGATCATTGCCTGCATTTTTGCTTGACTTTCCAATCATTTATTGATCCCTGTATGCAGTCCTCCTCCAAATGAAAACAGCTCCTGGTGAACTTGCAAAACATGTGCCTATTTACAATGAACATGGCTTAAAGGTAGCTTGGTGGACTATGATAATTTTTTTGCAAAGATTTTTGAAAGTATTTTCTTACATTTCCAGGAAAACTAAAGAAAACACGTAAAATACAAAGTTCTAAACAATCCTTCTTCAACAAATAAAAACAGAAAATGCTAGAAATGCATAGCAAATCAGACAGCAGCTGTCAGAGAAAAGATGTTAGTCGTTTGTGTGGATACCCTGAACCCAGATCAGGTGAACGATTTCCCATCTGAAAGACTAACTCATCTTTTCTCTTTACAGATGCTGATGACCTGCCACATATTTCCAGAATTTTCTGTTTATATTTCAGATTTCCAATATTTGCAATTTTAATTTTATTCACCTTTTTTCTCTATATAGTTCCTGCCTTAAAAAAAAGTTCTGAAGTGTAAAAAGAACTTTTCCTTTGTCTCTTCTCACCATCTTTTCTGATGTTTCAGCAATTTGCATTGCCGTCATAAGGAAATTGCCTTTGAGCAGATCATTCACAGCCTGAGGCATGTTTCTTTGAAATATAATGATGCACAGGAATTCTTCATCCCCTGATACCGAGAAGGAATTCTCCACCCACAACTCGCACTCAATGCAGACAAAGAATGATCGGATAGCCCAATTAATTGATTTAGAATCAAAGCAGCAATGGTCCCTACACACCAGGGGAAACACTCGAAATATGAATTAGATGGCTTATTGGTTGAGTTTGGATGCATGGCCCACGTTTCCCATCTTATGCTTAGATTATACAAGAAAGTATATATTTAAGGACCAAACCCATCTGCTCATTTTACTTATTTCCGAATGAAGACATGATTCTCTTAATTAGATCAACTGCCTTCCTTACTATTGATTTTTATTGCTGATTAGTAGCAGTAGGTGAACTTGTTGGTGTGTGGTGCATTAGAAAGGAATAACTTTTTGTGACACAATCAGAGCTATGATTAACAAGCAAGTTCCTATTTCAGCTCCTCAGTGAGAAAAAGCAGATAATATATATTCAATAATATGTAATCATATATAAGAAAGGCTGTGAGGGAGAATTTCAAGCACGGGGGTGCACAATTTTTATACAAATAGTATAATTTTCACCCACTAACATTCTGGAGATGGACTTACACAAGTGTTTCCTGGATCAGCTCATTTACACATCCATTGGAATCGTGATTGGTGTAAATGCAGTGTAAACTGGATGTAAATCCATTGGGAGTTTATGGAAATTACAGTGCAAACTTTATAAATTCTGCCACTGCTGAAGGTTGAACCAGCAGATTAGAGGAATAGCAGCTAAGTAAGCAACAATATTTGTCTCGCTCACTTGACCATCATCTAGCCCAGGGTTGTCCAAAATATGCCCCACAGGCCAGAATTCGGCCTGTGAAAGTTTTCAGTCCGGCCCGCCATCCTTCATAACTTATGAACAGAAAGGGGTGAGATTGATTTTGTTCCATTTGTGCCCCTAGTTGTTCGCAGTAAATGAGCAGAGAGTTGGTGCAGTGCAGCCTGTACTTGAGGAGTCACTCCTCTTTGCTTAGTGCACCGAGCGGCAATACGGGCCAGTTGGGCAGGTGGGAGAACAATGACACTCATGCGATTGATGTGAAAGCTTACCAATCAAAAGTGTGAACAGTTTGCCCATGCGCGGATCATCATCGAATAGGAGCACGGGGGAGGTGGGACTTGCTGGAAAGGCTGGTGTCATGAGGCGGGGGTGGGGGGTGAAAATGCAGATACAATGGGGCAGTGTGAGCACACAGAGACAATGGGGGGGTGAGCACATAAAGACAGTGGCGGGTGGGGGTGAGCATGCAGAGACAGTGAGGGGGGGGTAAACATACAGAGACAGTAGAGTGGGTGAGCACAGATACAGTGGGGTGTGAGTGCACAGATACAGTGGGCGTGTGAGCATACAGATACAGTAGGGTGTGAGCAGACAGGTACAGTACAGAGTGTGAGCATACAGATACAGTAGAGGGTGTGAGCATAGAAACATAGAAAATAGGAAATAGGAGCAGGAGTAGGCCATTTGGCCCTTCGAGCCTGCTCCACCATTCAATATGATCATGGCTGATCATCCAACTCAGTAATCTGTTCCCGCTTTTGCCCCCAACTCTTTGATCCCTTTAGACCCAAGAACTATATCTAAGTCCTTCTTGAAAACATACAATATTTTGGCCTCAACTGCTTTCTGTGGTAGCGAATTCCACAGGCTCACCACTCTCTGGGTGAAAAAATTTCTCCTCATCTCAGTCCTGAAAGGTTTACCCCGTATCCTTAGGCTATGACCCCTGGTTCTGGACTCCCCCACCATCGGGAACATCCTTCCTGCATCTACCCTGTCAAGTCCTGTTAGAATTTCACAGGTTTCTATGAGATCCCCCCTCACTCTTCTGAACTCCGGCGAATATAATCCTAATCGACTCAATCTCTTCTCATACATCAGTCCCGCCATTCCAGGAATCAGTCTGGTAAACCTTCGCTGCACTCCCTCTATAGCAAGAACATCTTTCCTCAGATAAGGAGACCAAAACTGCACACAATATTCCAGGTGTGGCCTCAACAAGGCCCTGTATAATTTCAGCAAAACATCCCTGCTTCTGTACTCGAATCCTCTCGCTATGAAGGCCAACGTACCATTTGCCTTTTTTACCACCTGTTGCACCTGCGTGCTTACCTTCAGTGACTGGTGTATGAGAACACCCAGGTCTCGCTGCATGTTCCCCTCTCTCAGTTTATAGCCGTTCAGATAATAATCTGCCTTCCTGTTTTTGCTACCAAAGTGCATAACCCCACATTTATCCACATTATACTGAATCTGCCATGCATTTGCCCATTCACTTAACTTGTCCAAATCACCCTGAAGCCTCTCTGCATCCTCCTCACAACTCACCCTCCCACCCAGTTTTGTGTCATCTGCAAATTTGGAGATATTACATTTAATTCCCTCATCTAAATCATTAATATATATTGTGAATAGCTGGGGTCCTAGCACCGATTCCTGAGGTACCCCACTAGTCACTGCCTGCCATTTGGAAAAAGACGCATTTATCCCTACTCTTTGTTTCCTGTCCGCCAACCAATTTTCTATCCATCGCAATACATTACCCCCAATCCCATGCACTTTAATTTTACATGCTAATCTCTTATGTGGCACTTTGTTGAAAGCCTTCTGAAAGTCAAAATAAGCCACATCCACTGGCTCCCCCTCATCAACTCTACTAGTTACATCCTCGAATAATTCTAGCATGATTTCTCTTTCGTAAATCCATGCTGACTCTGCCCGATTCTACCACTGTTCTCTAAGTGCTCTGCTATAAAATCTTTGATAATGGACTCTAGAATTTTCCCCACTACCGACGTCAGGTTGACTGGTCCATAATTCCCCGCTTTCTCTCTACCTCCCTTTTTAAATAGTGAGGTTACATTAGCTACCCTCCAATCTGCAGGAACTGTTCCAGAGTCTATAGAATCTTGGAAGATGACCACCAATGCATCCACTATTTCTAGGGCCACTTCCTTAAGTACTCTGGGATGCATATCATCAGGCCCTGGGGATTTATCGACCTTCAATCCCATCAATTTCCCCAACAACATTTCTCTACTAACACTGATTTCCTTCAGTTCCTCTCTCACACGAAGTCCTGTATTCCCCAACATTTCTGCTATGATATTTGTGTCCTCCTTTGTGAAGACAGAACCAAAGTATACATTTAGTTGGTCAGCCATTTCTTTGTTCCCCATAATAAATTCCCCTGTTTCTGACTGTAAGGGACCTACATTTGTCTTCACCAATCTTTTTCTCTTCATATACCTATAGAAACTTTTACAGATAGTTTTTATGTTCCCTGCAAGCTTGCTCTCGTACTCTAGTTCCCCCTTCTTAATCAATCCCTTGGTCCTCCTTTGCTGAATTCTAAACTGCTCCCAATCCTCAGGTCTGTTGTGTTTTCTTAAAAATGTATATGCTTCTTCCTTGGATCTAATGCTATCTCTAATTTCCCTTGTAAGCCATGGTTTGGCTACCTTTCCGGTTTTACTTTTGCGCCAGACAGGGATAGACAATTGTTGGCAGTTCATCCATGTGCTCCTTAAATGTTTGTCATTGCCTATCCACCGTCATCCCTTTAAGTAATGTTTCCCAATCCGTCATAGGCAACTCGCACCTCATACCTTTGTAGTTTCCTTTACTAAGGTTCAGGACCCTAGTCTCAGAATCAACTACGTCACTCTCCAACTTGATGAAGAATTCTATCATATTATGGTCGCTCATCCCCAAGGGGTCTCGCACCACTAGATTGTCAATCATTCCTCTCTCATTACACAATACCCAGTCTAGGAAGACCTGTTCTCTAGTTGGTTTCTCAACGTATTGGTCCAGAAAACCATCCCGTATACACTCCAAGACTACCTTTCTACAGTATTATAACTAATTTGATTTGCCCAATCTATATGCAGATTAACGTCACTCATAATTACAGATGTTCCTTTATCGCATGCATCTTTAATTTCCTGTTTAATTCCATTCCCAACATCACCACTACAGTTTGGGGGTCTATATACAACCCCCACTAACGTTTTTTTCCCATCAGTGTTTCTCAGCTCTACCCATACAGATTCCACATTGTCAGAGCTAATATCCTTCCTCACTATTGAGTTAATTTCCTCTTTAACCAACAATGCAACTCCACTGCCTTTTGTTTTTTGTCTGTCCTTCCTAAATAGTGAATACCCCTGGATGTTCATTTCCCATCCCTGGTCACCCTGCAGCCATGTCTCCGTAATCCCAACTATATCATACCTATTTACATCTATTTGCATGATTAATTCATCCACTTTATTGTGAATGCTCCGTGCGTTAAGGCACAAAGCCTTAAGGCTTGTTTTTTTAACATTTCTTGTCCCCTTCCCACTATTTTTCACTGTTTGATTCTGGCCCTTGATTTCTCTGCCTATCACTTTTCTTATTCCCCTTACTGTCTTTTGTTCTTGTCATGGATCCCCCTCCTCTGACTCCTTGCAAAGGTACCTATCCCCTTTCCATTTTAGTTTAAACACTGCCCAACCACTCCAGCAAATACTCCCCCTAGGACATCAGTTCCAGCCCTGCCCAGGTGTAACCTGTCCAGTTAATACTGGTCCCACCTCCCCCAGAGCTGGTCTCAGTGTCCCAAAAATCTAAAACCCTCCCACTCACACCATCTCTTCAGCCAGGTATTCATCCGCTATATCTTGCTATTACTACTCTGACTAGCACGTGGCACAGAGACAGTGGGGTGTGAGCAGACAGATACAGTAGAGGGTCTGAGCATATAGAGACAGTGGGTGTGAGCACACAGATACAGTGGGGTGTGAGCATGCAGAGACATTGGGGGTGTGAGCACACAGAGACAATGGGGTGTGAGCACACAGAGAACAGGTGTGTGAGCACACAGAGAAAGTTGGGTGTGAGGACACAATACAATGGGCTGTGAGCATACAGAGACAGTGGGGTGTGAGCATGCAGATGCAGTGCTGTGTGAGCATACTGATTCAGTGGGGTGTGAGCACACAGAGAGAGTAGAGGGTGTTAACACACAGAAAAAGTAGATGGTGTGTGCAAATAGAGACAGTGGAGTGTGAACACAGAGAGACAGTGCAGTGTGAGCGCACAGATACAGTGGGGTGTGAGCGCACAGATACAGTGGGATGTGAGCGCTCCGATAAAGTGGGGTGTGAGCACACAGAGATAGTGGGGTGTGAGCACACAGATACAGTGGGATGTGAGCACACAGAGACAGTGGAGTGTGAACACAGAGAGACAGTGCAGTGTGAGCGCACAGATACAGTGGGGTGTGAGCGCACAGAGATAGTGGGGTGTGAGCACACAGATACAGTGGGATGTGAGCGCACCGATACAGTGGGGTGTGAGCACACAGAGACAGTGGAGTGTGAACACAGAGAGACAGTGCAGTGTGAGCGCACAGATACAGTGGGGTGTGAGCGCACAGATACAGTGGGGTGTGAGCGCACAGATACAGTGGGGTGTGAGCACACAGAGATAGTGGAGTGTGAGCACACAGATACAGTGGGATGTGAGCGCACCGATACAGTGGGGTGTGAGTGCACAGATACAGTGGGGTGTGAGCAGACAGATACAGTAGAGGGTCTGAGCATATAGAGACAGTGGGTGTGAGCACACAGATACAGTGGGGTGTGAGCATGCAGAGACATTGGGGGTGTGAGCACACAGAGACAGTGGGGTGTGAGCACACAGAGAACAGGTGTGTGAGCACACAGAGAAAGTTGGGTGTGAGGACACAATACAATGGGCTGTGAGCATACAGAGACAGTGGGGTGTGAGCATGCAGATGCAGTGCTGTGTGAGCATACTGATTCAGTGGGGTGTGAGCACACAGAGAGAGTAGAGGGTGTTAACACACAGAAAAAGTAGATGGTGTGTGCAAATAGAGACAGTGGAGTGTGAACACAGAGAGACAGTGCAGTGTGAGCGCACAGATACAGTGGGATGTGAGCGCTCCGATAAAGTGGGGTGTGAGCACACAGAGATAGTGGGGTGTGAGCACACAGATACAGTGGGATGTGAGCACACAGAGACAGTGGAGTGTGAACACAGAGAGACAGTGGGACGTGAGCGCACAGATACAGTGGGGTGTGAGCGCACAGAGATAGTGGGGTGTGAGCACACAGATACAGTGGGACGTGAGCGCACCGATACAGTGGGGTGTGAGCACACAGAGACAGTGGAGTGTGAACACAGAGAGACAGTGCAGTGTGAGCGCACAGATACAGTGGGGTGTGAGCGCACAGATACAGTGGGGTGTGAGCGCACAGATACAGTGGGGTGTGAGCACACAGAGATAGTGGAGTGTGAGCACACAGATACAGTGGGATGTGAGCGCACCGATACAGTGGGGTGTGAGCGCACAGATACAGTGGGGTGTGAGCACACAGAGACAGTGGGGTGTGAGCACACAGGTACAGTGGGGTGTGAGCACACAGAGACAGTGGAGTGTGAGCCAACAGAGACAGTGGAGTGTGAACACAGAGAGACAGTGGGGTGTGAGCGCACAGATACAGTGGGGTGTGAGCGCACAGATACAGTGGGGTGTTTCTTTTGGGCCTCCTTATCTCGAGAGACAATGGATACGCGCCTGGAGGTGGTCAGTGGTTTGTGAAGCAGCGCCTGGAGTGGCTATAAAGGCCAATTCTGGAGTGACAGGCTCTTCCACAGGTGCTGCAGAGAAATTTGTTTGTTGGGGCTGTTGCACAGTTGGCTCTCCCCTTGCGCCTCTGTCTTTTTTCCTGCCAACTACTAAGTCTCTTCGACTCGCCACAATTTAGCCCTGTCAATTTAGCACTGAGCGCACAGATACAGTGGGGTGTGAGCGCACAGATACAGTGGGGTGTGAGCACACAGAGATAGTGGGGTGTGAGCACACAGATACAGTGGGATGTGAGCGCACCGATACAGTGGGGTGTGAGCACACAGAGATAGTGGGGTGTGAGCACACAGATACAGTGGGATGTGAGCACACCAATACAGTGGGATGTGAGCGCACCAATACAGTGGGGTGTGAGCGCACAGATACAGTGGGGTGTGAGCGCACAGATACAGTGGGGTGTGAGCACACAGGTACAGTGGGGTGTGAGCACACAGAGACAGTGGGGTGTGAGCACACAGAGACAGTGGGGTGTGAGCACACAGAGACGGTGGAGTGTGAACACAGAGAGACAGTGCAGTGTGAGCGCACAGATACAGTGGGGTGTGAGCACAAAGAAAGAGTGGGGTGTGAGCACACAGAGACTTTAGGGTGTGAGCACACATATACAGTGGGGTGTGAGCTCACAGAGACAGTGGGGTGTGAGCACAAAGAAATAGGTGGGTGTGAGCACACAGAGACTGTGGGGTGTGAGCACACATAGACAGTGGGATGTGAGCACATAGATACAGTAGAGAGTGTGAGTACACAGAAACAGTGGGGTGTGAGCATAGACAGTGGGGTGTGAGCATAGAGATAAAATGTGTTGTGAGCATTCAGAGAGAGTGGGGTGTGAGCACTTAGATACATTGTGTTGTGAGCACTCAGATAGATTAGAGGTTGTGAGCACACAGAGAAAGTGGGGAGTGAGCACACAGTGACAGTTGAGTGTGAGCACACAGATACAGTGGGATGTGAGCATTCAGAGAGAGTGGGGTGTGAGCACTTAGATACACTGTGGGGTGCAAAACTATAGGTACAATGGGGTGTGTGCACACAGAGACAGAGGGGTGGGAGCACACAGATACAGTGGGGTGTGAGCATACAGAGAGAGTGGGGTGTGTGCATACCGATACAGTGGGGTGTGAGCAAACAGATACAGTGGTGATGTGAGTACACAGATACAGTAGTGAGTGTGAGCACACAGATACAGTGGGGTTTGAGCACACAGAGAGAGTGGGGTGTGAGCATACGGAGGCAGTGGAATGTGAGCACTCAGATAGATTAGAGGTTGTGAGCACACAGATAGAGTTGTGTGCAAGCATACAGATACATTGGGCTGTGAGCACACAGATACATTGGGCTGTGAGCACACAGATACAGTGGGGTATGAGTAAACAGGTCCAGTGTGGTCTGTCCACATAGATAGAGTGGGCGTGTGACCATACAGAGTCAGTAGAGTGTGTGAGCACAAAGATAGAGTGGGATGTGAGCACACAGATACTGTTGGGTGTGAGCAGACAGAGACAGTGAGGTGTGAGCACACAGATACAGTGGAGTGTGTGAGCATACAGATAGAGTGGGGTGCGAGAACACCGATACAGTGGGGTGCGAGCTCACAGAGACAGTTGGGTGTGAGGGTACAGATACAGTGGAGAGTGAGCGCACAGAGAGAGTGGGGTGTTAGCATACAGATACAGTGAGGTGTGAGCACACAGATACAGTGGGCTGTGAACACACTGATACAGTGGTGTGTGAGCACACAGAGACTGTGGCGTGTGAGCGCAGAATTACAGCGGGGTGTTAGCACGCAGACACAGTGGAGTGTGAGCACACAGAGAGAGTGAGGTGTGAGCACACAGAGTCAGTAGAGGGTGTGAGCAGACAGATAGAGTAGAGGGTGTGAGCACACAGCGACAGTGGGGTGTGAACACACAGAGACAGTGGGTTGTGTGCACACAGATACAGTGGGGTGTGAACACACAGAGACAGTGGGTTGTGTGCACACAGATACAGTGGGGTGTGAGCACCCAGAGACAGTGGGGTGTGAGCACATTGATACAGTGGGGTGTGAACACACAAAGACAGTGGGTTGTGTGCACACAGATACAGTGGGGTGTGAGCACCCAGAGACAGTGGGGTGTGAGCACATTGATACAGTGGGGACTGAGTTCACAGAGACAGTGGAGTGTGAGCGCACAGAGACAGTGGGGTATGAGCACACCAATACATTGGGGTGTGCGCACACACTGACAGTTGGGTGTGAGCATACAGATACAGTGGAGTTTGAGCGTACAGCGACAGTGGGATGTGAGCAGGCAGGGACAGTGGGATGTGAGCAGGCAGAGACAGTGGGCAGTGAGCACACAGTTAAAGTGGGGTGTGAGCATACAGAGACAGTAGAGGGTGTGAGCTCCCATACACAGTGGGGTCTGAGCATACAGGTGCAGTGGGGTGTGAGGACACAGATAGAGTGGGGTGTGAGCAAACAAAGACAGTGAGGTGTGAGCACACAGATACAGTAGAGGGTGTGAGCACACAGAGACATTGGGGTGTGGGCACACAGCGAGAGTGGGGTTGTGAGCATACAGAGACAGGGTGGATGTGCACCGTGAGCCTACAGAGAGAGTGGGGTGTGAGCACAGAGCGACAGTAGAGGGCTTTGAGCACACAGAGACAGTGGGGTGTGAACACACAGATACAGTGGGTTGTGAGCACATGGAGACATTGGGTTTGAGCTCACAAAGACAGTGAGGTGCGAGGACACAGAGACTGTGGGGGTGAGCATGCAGATACAGTGGGGTTTGAGTACACAGATACAGTAGAGGGTGTAAGCACAGCGAAACAGTGGGGTGTGTGCACGCAGATGCAGTGGTGTGTGAGCACAGATACAGTGGGGTGTGAGCTCACAGAGACCATGGGGTGTCAACACACCGATACAGTGGAGGGTGGAAGCATACAGATACAGTGGGGTGTGAACACACCGATACAGTAGAGGGTATTGAGCATAGATACAGTGGGGTGAGCTCACAGAGACAATGGGGTGTCAAAACACCGATACAGTGGAGGGTGCGAGCATACAGATACAGTTGGGTGTTAGCATACAGATACAGTGGAGTGTGAGCACACAGATACAGTGGGCTGTGAGCACACCAATACAGCGGAGTGGGAGTACACAGAGAGAGTGGGGGTGTGAGCGTACAGCGACAGTGTGGATGTGTGCCATGAGCTTAGAGAGACAGTGGGGTGTGAGCACACAGAGAGACTAGAGGGTGTGAGCACACACAGAAAGTGAGGTGTGGGCACACACAGAGAGTGGGGGTGTGAGCACACAGATACAGTGGGGTGTGAGGATGCAGAGACTTTGGGGTTTGAGCATACAGAGAAAGTGTGCTGTAAGCACACAGATACAGTGGGGTGTGAGCACACAGATACAGTGGGGTGTGAGATTGCAGAGACTTTGGGGGTGTGAGCATACAGAGACAATAGCGGGTGTGAGCACACAGACAGAGTAGAGGGTGTGAGCACACAGTGACAGTGGGTTGTGAGCACATAAAAACAGTGGACTGTGAGCATACAGATACAGTGGGGTGTGAACACACAGATACAGTGGATTGTGAGCACACGGAGACATTGGGTGTGAGCACACAAAGACAGTGGGGTGTGAGCACACAGAGGCAATGGAGTGTGAGCACACAGAGGCAGTGGATTGTGAGTACACAGAAACATTGGGTGTGAGCACACAGAGACAGTGGGGTGTGAGCACGCAGATACAGTGGTGTGTGAGCACAGATACAGTGCGATGTGAGCAGATACATACAGTAGAGGGTGTGTGAGCATACATATACAGTGGGGTGTGAACTCACAGAGACAGTGGTGTGTGAGCACACCAATACAGTAGAGGGTGTGAGCATACAGATACAGTGGGGTGTGAGCATGCAGATACAGTTGAGTGTTAGCATACAGATACAGTGGGGTGTGAGCACACAGATACGGTTGGGTGTTAGCATACAGATACAGAGGGCTGTGAGCACACCGACACAGTGGGGTGTGAGCACACAGATAGAGTGGGGTGTGAGCACACAGATACGGTTGGGTGTTAGTATACAGATACAGTGGGGTGTGAACACACCGACACAGTGGGGTGTGAGCACACAGATACAGTTGGGTGTTAGTATACAGATACAGTGGGGTGTGAGCACACAGATACAGTGGGCTGTGATAAACCAATACAGTGCAGTGTGGGCACACAGAGAGAGTGGGTGTGTGAGCATGCAGATACAGTGAGGTGTGGGCACACAGATACAGTAGAGGGTGAGAGCACACAGATACTGTGGTGTGAGCACACAGACACAGTGGGGGTGTGAGCATGCAGAGACAGCAGAGCGTGTGAGCACACAGAGACAGTGGGGTGTCAGCATACAGATATAGTGGGGTGTGAGTCTACAGAGACAGTGGGGTGTGGGCACACAGAGGCAGTGGGGTGTGAGCACACAGAGACAGTGGGGTGTGAGCATACAGATACAGTGGGGGTGTGAGCACACAGAGACAGTGGGGTGTGAGTATACAGATACAGTGGGGGTGTGAGCACACAGAGACAGTGGGGTGTGAGCATACAGATACAGTGGGGGTGTGAGCACACAGAGACAGTGGGGTGTGAGCACACAGATACAGTGGGGGTGTGAGCACACAGAGGCAGTGCGGTGTGACCATACAGAGAGAGTGGGGGTGTGAGCACACAGATACAGTAGAGGGTGTGAGCTTACAGAGACAGTGGGGTGTGAGCACACAGATACAGTGGGGGTGTGAGCACACAGAGGCAGTGGGGTGTGAGCACACAGAGAGAGTGGGGTGTGAGCACACAGAGGCAGTGGGGGTGTGAGTCTACAGAGACAGTGGGGTGTGGGCACACAGAGGCAGTGGGGTGTGAGCACACAGAGAGAGTGGGGTGTGAGCACACAGATACAGTGGGGGTGTGAGCACACAGAGAGAGTGGGGTAATGCACACAGTGGCAGTGGGGTGTGAGCACACAGAGAGAGTGGGGTGTGAGCACACAGATACAGTGGGGGTGTGAGCACACAGAGGCAGTGGGGTGTGAGCACACAGATACAGTGGGGGTGTGAGCACACAGAGAGAGTGGGGTAATGCACACAGTGGCAGTGGGGTGTGAGCACACAGAGAGAGTGGGGTGTGAGCACACAGATACAGTGGGGGTGTGAGCACACAGAGGCAGTGGGGTGTGAGCACACAGAGGCAGTGGGGTGTGAGCACACAGATACAGTGGGGGTGTGAGCACACCGAGACAGTGGGGTGTGAGCACACAGAGGCAGTGGGGTGTGAGCACACAGATACAGTGGGGGTGTGAGCACACAGTGACAGTGGGGTGTGAGCACACAGATACAGTGGGGGTGTGAGCACACAGAGACAGTGGGGTGTGAGCACACAGATACAGTGGGGGTGTGAGCACACAGAGACAGTGGGGTGTGAGCACACAGACACAGTGGGGATGTGAGCACACAGACACAGTGGGGTGTGAGCATACAGATACAGTGGGGTGTGAGTCTACAGAGACAGTGTGGTGTGAGCACACAGAGACAGCAGAGGGTGTGAGCTTACAGAGACAGTGGGGTGTGAACATACAGATACAGTGGGGGTGTGAGCACACAGTGACAGTGGGGTGTGAGCACACAGATACAGTGGGGGTGTGAGCACACAGTGACAGTGGGGTGTGAGCACACAGATACAGTGGGGGTGTGAGCACACAGTGACAGTGGGGTGTGAGCACACAGATACAGTGGGGGTGTGAGCACACAGAGACAGTGGGGTGTGAGCACACAGATACAGTGGGGGTGTGAGCACACAGTGACAGTGGGGTGTGAGCACACAGATACAGTGGGGGTGTGAGCACACAGAGACAGTGTGCTGTGAGCACACAGATACAGTGGGGGTGTGAGCACACAGAGACAGTGGGGTGTGAGCACACAGAGACAGCAGAGGGTGTGAGCACACAGAGACAGTGGGGTGTGAGCACACAGACACAGTGGGGATGTGAGCACACAGAGACAGTGGGGTGTGAGCATGCAACTATAGTGGGGTGTGAGTCTACAGAGACAGTGTGGTGTGAGCACACAGAGACAGTAGAGGGTGTGAGCTTACAGAGACAGTGGGGTGTGAGCACACAGAGATAGTGGGATGTGAGCATACAGATACAGTGGGGTGTGAGCACACAGATACAGTGGGGCTGTGAGCACACAGTGACAGTGGGGTGTGAGCACACAGATACAGTGGGGGTGTGAGCACACAGTGACAGTGGGGTGTGAGCACACAGATACAGTGGGGGTGTGAGCACACAGAGACAGTGGGGTGTGAGCACACAGATACAGTGGGGGTGTGAGCACACAGTGACATTGGGGTGTGAGCACACAGATACAGTGGGGGTGTGAGCACACAGAGACAGTGTGGTGTGAGCACACAGATACAGTGGGGGTGTGAGCACACAGAGACAGTGGGGTGTGAGCACACAGAGACAGCAGAGGGCGTGAGCACACAGACACAGTGGGGTGTGAGCACACAGACACAGTGGGGATGTGAGCACACAGAGACAGTGGGGTGTGAGCATGCAACTATAGTGGGGTGTGAGTCTGCAGAGACAGTGTGGTGTGAGCACACAGAGACAGTAGAGGGTGTGAGCTTGCAGAGACAGTGGGGTGTGATCACACAGAGATAGTGGGATGTGAGCATACAGATACAGTGGGGTGTGAGCACACAGATACAGTGGGGGTGTGAGCACACAGTGACAGTGGGGTGTGAGCACACAGATACAGTGGGGGTGTGAGCACACAGTGACAGTGGGGTGTGAGCACACAGATACAGTGGGGGTGTGAGCACACAGAGTCAGTTGGGTGTGAGCACACAGATACAGTGGGGGTGTGAGCACACAGTGACAGTGGGGTGTGAGCACACAGATACAGTGGGGGTGTGAGCACACAGAGACAGTGTGGTGTGAGCACACAGATACAGTGGGGGTGTGAGCACACAGAGACAGTGGGGTGTGAGCACACAGAGACAGCAGAGGGCGTGAGCACACAGACACAGTGGGGTGTGAGCACACAGACACAGTGGGGATGTGAGCACACAGAGACAGTGGGGTGTAAGCATGCAACTATAGTGGTGTGTGTGTCTACAGAGACAGTGGGGTGTGAGCACACAGATACAGTGGGGGTGTGAGCACACAGAGGCAGTGGGGTGTGAGCACACAGAGGGAGTGGGGTGTGAGCACACAGAGGCAGTGGGGGTGTGAGTCTACAGAGACAGTGGGGTGTGGGCACACAGAGGCAGTGGGGTGTGAGCTCACCGAGACAGTGGGGTGTGAGCACACAGAGACAGTGGGGGTGTGAGCATACAGAGACAGGGTAGATGTGGGCCGTGAGCCTAGAGACAGTGGGGTGTGGGCACACAGAGACAGTGGGGTGTGAGCACACAGATACAGTGGGGGTGTGAGCACACAGATACAGTGGGGGTGTGAGCACACAGAGGCAGTGGTGTGTGAGCACACAGAGGCAGTGGGGTGTGAGCACACAGAGGCAGTGGGGTGTGAGCACACAGATACAGTGGGGGTGTGAGCACACCGAGACAGTGGGGTGTGAGCACACAGAGGCAGTGGGGTGTGAGCCCACAGAGGCAGTGGGGTGTGAGCACACAGATACAGTGGGGGTGTGAGCACACAGTGACAGTGGGGTGTGAGCACACAGATACAGTGGGGGTGTCAGCACACAGAGACAGTGGGGGTGTGAGCACACAGATACAGTGGGGGTGTGAGCACACAGAGACAGTGGGGTGTGAGTCTACAGAGACAGTGTGGTGTGAGCACACAGAGACAGCAGAGGGTGTGAGCTTACAGAGACAGTGGGGTGTGAACATACAGATACAGTGGGGCTGTGAGCACACAGTGACAGTGGGGTGTGAGCACACAGATACAGTGGGGGTGTGAGCACACAGTGACAGTGGGGTGTGAGCACACAGATACAGTGGGGGTGTGAGCACACAGTGACAGTGGGGTGTGAGCACACAGATACAGTGGGGGTGTGAGCACACAGAGACAGTGGGGTGTGAGCACACAGATACAGTGGGGGTGTGAGCACACAGTGACAGTGGGGTGTGAGCACACAGATACAGTGGGGGTGTGAGCACACAGAGACAGTGTGCTGTGAGCACACAGATACAGTGGGGGTGTGAGCACACAGAGACAGTGGGGTGTGAGCACACAGAGACAGCAGAGGGTGTGAGCACACAGAGACAGTGGGGTGTGAGCACACAGACACAGTGGGGATGTGAGCACACAGAGACAGTGGGGTGTGAGCATGCAACTATAGTGGGGTGTGAGTCTACAGAGACAGTGTGGTGTGAGCACACAGAGACAGTAGAGGGTGTGAGCTTACAGAGACAGTGGGGTGTGAGCACACAGAGATAGTGGGATGTGAGCATACAGATACAGTGGGGTGTGAGCACACAGATACAGTGGGGCTGTGAGCACACAGTGACAGTGGGGTGTGAGCACACAGATACAGTGGGGGTGTGAGCACACAGTGACAGTGGGGTGTGAGCACACAGATACAGTGGGGGTGTGAGCACACAGAGACAGTGGGGTGTGAGCACACAGATACAGTGGGGGTGTGAGCACACAGTGACAGTGGGGTGTGAGCACACAGATACAGTGGGGGTGTGAGCACACAGAGACAGTGTGGTGTGAGCACACAGATACAGTGGGGGTGTGAGCACACAGAGACAGTGGGGTGTGAGCACACAGAGACAGCAGAGGGCGTGAGCACACAGACACAGTGGGGTGTGAGCACACAGACACAGTGGGGATGTGAGCACACAGAGACAGTGGGGTGTGAGCATGCAACTATAGTGGGGTGTGAGTCTGCAGAGACAGTGTGGTGTGAGCACACAGAGACAGTAGAGGGTGTGAGCTTGCAGAGACAGTGGGGTGTGAGCACACAGAGATAGTGGGATGTGAGCATACAGATACAGTGGGGTGTGAGCACACAGATACAGTGGGGGTGTGAGCACACAGTGACAGTGGGGTGTGAGCACACAGATACAGTGGGGGTGTGAGCACACAGTGACAGTGGGGTGTGAGCACACAGATACAGTGGGGGTGTGAGCACACAGAGACAGTTGGGTGTGAGCACACAGATACAGTGGGGGTGTGAGCACACAGTGACAGTGGGGTGTGAGCACACAGATACAGTGGGGGTGTGAGCACACAGAGACAGTGTGGTGTGAGCACACAGATACAGTGGGGGTGTGAGCACACAGAGACAGTGGGGTGTGAGCACACAGAGACAGCAGAGGGCGTGAGCACACAGACACAGTGGGGTGTGAGCACACAGACACAGTGGGGATGTGAGCACACAGAGACAGTGGGGTGTAAGCATGCAACTATAGTGGTGTGTGTGTCTACAGAGACAGTGGGGTGTGAGCACACAGATACAGTGGGGGTGTGAGCACACAGAGGCAGTGGGGTGTGAGCACACAGAGGGAGTGGGGTGTGAGCACACAGAGGCAGTGGGGGTGTGAGTCTACAGAGACAGTGGGGTGTGGGCACACAGAGGCAGTGGGGTGTGAGCTCACCGAGACAGTGGGGTGTGAGCACACAGAGAGAGTGGGGGTGTGAGCATACAGAGACAGGGTAGATGTGGGCCGTGAGCCTAGAGACAGTGGGGTGTGGGCACACAGAGACAGTGGGGTGTGAGCACACAGATACAGTGGGGGTGTGAGCACACAGATACAGTGGGGGTGTGAGCACACAGAGGCAGTGGTGTGTGAGCACACAGAGGCAGTGGGGTGTGAGCACACAGAGGCAGTGGGGTGTGAGCACACAGATACAGTGGGGGTGTGAGCACACCGAGACAGTGGGGTGTGAGCACACAGAGGCAGTGGGGTGTGAGCCCACAGAGGCAGTGGGGTGTGAGCACACAGATACAGTGGGGGTGTGAGCACACAGTGACAGTGGGGTGTGAGCACACAGATACAGTGGGGGTGTCAGCACACAGAGACAGTGGGGGTGTGAGCACACAGATACAGTGGGGGTGTGAGCACACAGAGACAGTGGGGTGTGAGCACACAGACACAGTGGGGATGTGAGCACACAGACACAGTGGGGTGTGTGCATACAGATACAGTGGGGTGTGAGTCTACAGAGACAGTGTGGTGTGAGCACACAGAGACAGTAGAGGGTGTGAACTTACAGAGACAGTGGGGTGTGAGCATACAGATACAGTGGGGGTGTGAGCACACAGTGACAGTGGGGTGTGAGCACACAGATACAGTGGGGGTGTGAGCACACAGTGACGGTGGGGTGTGAGCACACAGATACAGTGGGGGTGTGAGCACACAGTGACAGTGGGGTGTGAGCACACAGATACAGTGGGGGTGTGAGCACACAGTGACAGTGGGGTGTGAGCACACAGATACAGTGGGGGTGTGAGCACAGAGTGACAGTGGGGTGTGAGCACACAGATACAGTGGGGGTGTGAGCACACAGAGACAGTGGGGTGTGAGCACACAGATACAGTGGGGGTGTGAGCACACAGTGACAGTGGGGTGTGAGCACACAGATACAGTGGGGGTGTGAGCACACAGAGACAGTGTGGTGTGACCACACAGATACAGTGGGGGTGTGAGCACACAGAGACAGTGGGGTGTGAGCACACAGAGACAGCAGAGGGTGTGAGCACACAGACACAGTGGGGTGTGAGCACACAGACACAGTGGGGATGTGAGCACACAGAGACAGTGGGGTGTGAGCATGCAACTATAGTGGGGTGTGAGTCTACAGAGACAGTGTGGTGTGAGCACACAGAGACAGTAGAGGGTGTGAGCTTACAGAGACAGTGGGGTGTGAGCACACAGAGATAGTGGGATGTGAGCATACAGATACAGTGGGGTGTGAGCACACAGATACAGTGGGGGTGTGAGCACACAGTGACAGTGGGGTGTGAGCACACAGATACAGTGGGGGTGTGAGCACACAGTGACAGTGGGGTGTGAGCACACAGATACAGTGGGGGTGTGAGTACACAGAGACAGTGGGGTGTGAGCACACAGATACAGTGGGGGTGTGAGCACACAGTGACAGTGGGGTGTGAGCACACAGATACAGTGGGGGTGTGAGCACACAGAGACAGTGTGGTGTGAGCACACAGATACAGTGGGGGTGTGAGCACACAGAGACAGTGGGGTGTGAGCACACAGAGACAGCAGAGGGCGTGAGCACACAGACACAGTGGGGATGTGAGCACACAGATACAGTGGGGTGTGAGCATGCAACTATAGTGGGGTGTGAGTCTACAGAGACAGTGTGGTGTGAGCACACAGAGACAGTAGAGGGTGTGAGCTTACAGAGACAGTGGGGTGTGAGCACACAGAGATAGTGGGATGTGAGCATACAGATACAGTGGGGTGTGAGTCTGCAGAGATAGTGTGGTGTGAGCACACAGAGACAGTAGAGGGTGTGAGCTTACAGAGGCAGTGGGGTGTGAGCACACAGATACAGTGGGGGTGTGAGCACACATTGACAGTGGCATGTGAGCACACAGATACAGTGTGGGTGTGAGCATACAGAGACAGTAGAGGATGTGATCTCACAGAGACAGTGGTTTGTTAGCACACAGAGGCAGTGGGGTGTGAGCACACATTGACAGTGGGGTGTGAGCAGACAGATACAGTGTGGGTGTGAGCATACACAGTCGAGGGTGTGAGCCCACAGAGACAGTGGGTGGGAGGGAATGAGTATACAGAGACAGTGGTGGGTGAGGACACAGAGACAGTGTGAAGGGGTTGAGCATACAGAGATCATGGAGGGGGAGAACACAGAGACAGTGGGGGGGGGGGGGGGGGTGAGCACGCAGAGACAGTGGTTGTGCGGATGCAGAGACGGTGGGGCTGGGGATGCAGAGTTGGGGCAGTGCTAGCGGAGGGAGGTGATGTGCGATTCAGAATGTGGGGCCGTAACAAGCAGCACCGTATTTCAACTCCTGGTCCATGGTGGGTGAAGGGAGGAATGGTTGGAAAAAAGAAGTTAATTTTTTTACCCAGTATGCCCTATTTCTAATGCCTTTATCTTACCTAAATTTGCCGACTGGCCTCCTATGTTGGACAAAATTATAATGTGGCCCCTCATGTGAAAATGTTGGCACTCCTGATCTAGCCTGCATCTGACATCTTCTTGTGTCTACTGCAAGAGCAGTTGGCTCACACCGTAAGTAAAAGCAGCATGGTACGTCACACATGCAGAAAAGAGGATGCCACATTTCACAGATTTCACAGATCTGCAAGTCCTACTCAAGGAAATTGAGATCAGGAGACATAGACTGCTGAGTATCTGTGACAGCAAGCCTGCCAGAAATGTCAATCGTGACACCTGGAGGAAGGTGGCATTGGCACTGAGTGCCAACTCTCTCACCCCCACCCCCACAGCACTGCAATACAGTGCCATAAGAAATTCAATGACCTAACTAGGGTATGAAAGGTAACACAATGACCACTTTCCCTTTTGTTCATTGGAGACCCTGGCATCAGCATATTCCACACCCTTTATAAATTCACATGGATAACTAACATTTCAGAATGCATTGGGTTAAGGAATGCATTGGGTTAAGCCATTCCACCCCTCAACATCTCTTCCCTCCTTCAAGATGGTCATTAAAACTACCTCCTTGAACAAGCTTTATACCACCTGTCCTAATATCTCCTTATGAAGATAGTGCCAAATTTTGTTTGATAATGCTCCTGTGAACATTTTACTACCTTTAGCTGGCCCAGTGCTCCTGCACAGTATTTGCAGCCCATCCTCTCCAGTGTGAAGCTGGGGGCCAACTCAATGAGAACATTTGCAGACGCATCCATGATGCAGCATCTGACGGCTGATGCCTCAGCTTCCATTGCAGCACAAGCAGAAACCACCCAATGTCTGGGTGTTGCAGTGGAAGCTCACACTGAAGTCATGCAAACTCATTTTGCTGTCATGCAGGTTCAGACTTAACATCACAGCAATGGGTACCAGTGTTCAACAGAGCTTGCAGGGTCTTACAACAGGTTGACAATCTGTCCTCCAACACATTGCTAAGATTGCTGAAACTTCACTCCAGGGAAGTGGCAGTGGCTTCATGGAGCATGAACCTGCTGCCCTCTTTCAGGATGGCAACATTCATCTTCCCACCACTGCCGCTCCACCAGTGCTCTTGTTACCCGGCAGTCAGCCAGTCCAGACTGCTGCCACTTATGCTGACATGGTGCAGTCTAAAGCCAAACCTTCTAGGGTCAGCTGGTTGAAATCATTCTGCAAGGCCATCTGCAGTCTCCCCCACTGAAAGGCAGCAGCCTTCCATCAGCCATGCTGCAACCACTGTGCAGGAGCACTGGGACAGCTAAAATAACAAGGAAAACTAGCATTAAGGGAATGCACAAGAGTCATTAGTTAATGTTTGTACTCAATATGGCATGCTTTACTTTATAAGTTTGGTTTGGAATGTTTATTTTGTGGTGGCTTTTATTTTTGCATTGTGCCAAGCGGACACAGTAATGATCAGCGCCAGAGGAAAGGTAAGGTGTGGGACTGTTGGTGAAGAGGGAATTGGGATTGTATTCACTGGATGAGTCGCTCACAGACAGCCAATCCGGAAAAGGGGTTATGTTAGTTGCCTCCTCCCTTCCAACCCCTTCTGCTCCTTCTCAGCTTTTTGCTGGTGACAAGGGCTGTGCCCTCATGATGGTGAGGTTGTGCAGCCTGCAGCAGACCACTACGAATCTGGACAGCTGCTCTGCTGAGTACTGCAGGGCTCCTCCAGAGTGAAGCAGGCATTGGAAGCATTGTTTAAGCACCCCGATGGTATGCTCGATCATATTTCATGTAACAGCATAGCTTTCATTGTGTGCATACTGCCCACGTATGTCAGAAACCAAGTCAGCCAAGGATATCATCTTTTGCCTAGTAGTCACCCTCTGGTTGTCGTGGTGGCTCAAACGCAGATGGTACATTGGACTGCCACAGAATGAAGGCATCATGACTACTGTTAGGATATGAGGCATTGGCCTACATGATACGCTGCATATTGTTGTACACCAGCTGGACGCTGAGGGGGTGGAATCAGAGTTGACATGTGGCACCCACAAGTGATGTGCCTGCACTGTGGAAAAACCTGCAATCCTCGCGACACCCATATGCTTGCTCCACATGCTTCTCTCTGGCAACAGGGAATGAAATCTATTCAGCTGTCTTGGAATACAAAACCTCAGTGATCTCCCTTATGCAACAATGGACAGCTAACCAGGGAAACGTTGCAAATATCTCCTGCGCCAGCCTGGAAGGAGCCAGATGCATAAAAATTCATGGCCACAGTCACCTTCACAGCCACTGACAATGCCATCCGAGCCCTGCTCTGAGGCTGCAGTTGTAGCTGAAGCAGGTGGTATATGTCAGTAAGGAGAGACATTTGACACATTGGGCAGAATCTTGTGCTGATTGAATATTTTCAGGAGTTGGGACCATTTCCAGGTAACAACCCCACATGTGTCTGCAGTGCACACTCCAGCACAAACTTGTACACCTCTATTAGGTCACTCCGCTGTTCTAAGGAAAACAACCCTAGCCTATCCAATCTTTCCTCATAGCTGCAACTTTCAGGCCCTGGCAACATTCTTGTAAATCTCTTCTGCACTCTCTCCAGAGCAATTATGTCCTTTCTGTAATTTGGTGACCAGAACTGTAGCAATACTCCAGCTGTGGCCTAACCAGTGTTTTATATAGTTCCAGAATTACATCCCTGCTTTTGTATTCTATACCTCGGACAATAAAGGAAAACGATCCTTTATCTTCACCACTCTACCTACCTGTCCTGCCACCTGTGGACATGCACTCCTTCTGTCCCTATCAATATCCTCCCATTTATTGTGTATTCCCTCGCTTTATTTGCCCTCCCCAAATGCATAACCTCACACTTCTCCGGATTGAATTCCATTTGCGACTTTTCTGCCCACTCAACAAACCATTGATATCATTCTGGAGTCTACAGCTATCCTCTTCACTATCAACTACACGGCCAATTTTTGTGTCATCAGCAAATTTCCCAATCATGCCTCCCACATTTAAGTCCAAATCATTAACATATACCACAAACAGCAAGGGACCCAACACTGAGCCCTGTGGAACGCCACTGGAAACATTCACAAAAACATCCAACTACTACCCTTTGTTTCCTGTCCCTGAGTCAATCCTGGATCCAACCTGTCACATTCCCCTGTATCGCATGAGCTTTCATTTTACTGACCAGTCTGCCATTTGGCACCTTGTCAAATGCCTTACTAAAATCCATGTAGACCACATCCACTGCATTACCCTCATCAATCCTTCTTGTTACTTCCTCAAAAATCTCAATTAAGTTAGTCAGGCATGACCTTCCCTTAACAAATCCATGCTGACTATCCCTGATCAATCCGTGCCTTTCTAAGTGGCAGTTTATCCTGTCCCTCAGAATAGATTCTAACAATTTACCCACCACCGAGGTCAGACTGACTGGCCTATAATTATTTGGCCTATTCCTTTTTAAACAATGGTACAACATTCGCAGACCTCCAATCTTCTGGTACCTCTCCTGTATCTAGTGAGGATTTGAAGATGATCCTCAGCGCATCAACTATTTCCTCCCTGGCTTCCTTTAACAACCTGGGATGCAATCCGTTTAGCCCTAGTGATTTATCCACTTTCAAGGATGTCAGACCCTCTAGTACTTCCTCTCTCATTTTGCTTATCATATCTAGTATTTCACACTCCTCCTCTTTAACTACAATTTCTACATCAGCCCTCTCCTTTGTGAAGACAGAGACAAAAAACTCATTATGCATCCATGCATAAGTTCCCTTGTACATCTCTGATCGGCCCTACCCTTTCCTTAGTTATCCTCTTGCTTTTAATGTACTGATAAAACATCTTTGGGTTTTCCTTGATTTACCTGCCAGTAATTTTTCATGTCCTCTCTTTGCTTTTCTAATTTCCTTTTTTACTTCACTCCTTCACTTTCTATACTCTTCTAGGCTTTCTAAAGTATTAAGATTTTTGTGATCGTCATAGGTTTTCTTTTTCTGCTTTAACTTACCCTATAAGTTTCTAGATAACCAGGGGGCTCTAGATTTGGCTGTACCACCCTTTATCTTTTTGGGGACATGCCTACACTGTGCCTGTAGTATCTCGCTTTTGAACGTCTCCCACTGGTTTGCCACCGATTTTCCTTCAAGTAGCTGTATCCAGTCCAGATTCGCCAGGTGACCTCTCAATTTCTTAAACTTTGCCTTCCCCCATATCTGGATTTCTTTCTGCTTTCATTATATTGTATCTGTTGTGTTCCACATCCTCCTCCCAGCAGCTTATCCTCTTCTGTGTCACCTCTGCTCATTCACTATGTCATGCTTTAGGCCAAGGGGAATGCATGCTACTGAACTCGTGTCTGGGAGTAGGGGACTTGTGCAGAATCTTTGAAGTCAGGACGAGGTATTTCAGCACATGCCACACCATTCCATGTAGACATCAGCAACGTCATACAACTCTGGAAACCACCAAACACTCCTACAATTGCAACAAGAGCCAGTAGATATCAATCAGAAATTAACCTGTAAGTAATTGATGAAGCCTTTAAATAATGCTGGTTGGGGGATCCTTCACAGAGGGCATTAGCTGCAGCATTGAGATTCAAAATGGCAGCGCTGTTGCACACTGATTGATGCCACAGTCTGTCTACTCTGCATACTTCAGGTGGATGTTCCCTGCAAGCATGCGCTAATACCCTCACCAAAATGGTATCCGGCATGGCTTACCACATAAGTGGCATGCCACAGATGCCATTTTGGAGGCAAAACAACACTTTTCAGGCTGATAAAACGGGCACTGCGAAGCTGAATTTTGTGACATAGCTGTAGAGCAATGAATTTTCATCATTAGGAAAGCAAACTTCGAAACTCCTCAGTCCTATTTCCAGTCTGACTTGTTTGTTGCTTCAACAAATTATATTGATGTCATGAGGAGATTCCCTTTGAAAGGAACTCTGCACAGCCTGGGGCTGTTATTTTACTTTGAAATGTAATGATGTGGAGGAATCCTCCATCCCCAGTTACTGAGGAGGCTGCTTCCACCCACGGTTAAGTCTACATCGACTCATTAAAAAGAAAGCTGAAAAGATCAACCAAAAACCTAAATCTGATAATTAACTGGAACGTTCACCGAAGCGATGCATAAACCATGAAGGAAGGTCAAGTGAAACATTAATTTTCAAAGGAAACCTGTGATCCCAGGTTCAAATGAATATCAGTACCAGTTCAAAAATGTAATCTCGATGAACATTTTCTGACTGGTTATTGATTTAATACCACATTAACTGGGCAGGAAGGAATCTCTAATGATGGAGACATTCCTTAAAAATCAGTAAACTACCTAATTATTCCACATGAATACCAATTATCTAGTTTAACCCTTATACTAACAGCTCATTCAGTGGGATTTTGTACTCCCTAATCTGCCCATTTTTTTTCTTTTGATCATACACTGTGCCAATGAAGAATCCTTGAATACTATCAAAGACAGTGCTACTGAAATGTTGGGGTATTTGTAATATCAAAGGAATATTAATAAAATATACACAATAAAAATCTTGCATCAGAAACCTGTTTTAAAAATGTCTTTATCCGTTCTTCCTGATTATTTAATCTTTTGTTCTATAAGCCTTTATTTTAATGAAACTTCCCTTTTTAACAATACGTTCAGCATTTCACCTGAAATTTAAAATGTGCAAGGATTTTAGTTGTTTAAATGCTCAATCTATTCGCCTGAAATTTCTCTGCTTATGTCTCTAGTGGAAGCATTAACCTTGCTGAGAGAAGAATTTACATAGATATTTGGATACACAAAACCTACAACACAGAAACAGGCCATTTGGCCCAAATGAACTATGCTGGTATTTAAACTCATGGACTTTTCCCACCCTAATTACCTTTTCTCACCTCCACCCTCGCCCCCCCAGCCCCCATCCCTCAGTTCTCTCATTTTTCAGTTATACCTCAAGCCTCCTCTTGAGTTAATCTATGCTTCAACCATTCCGTGAACTAGGGAGTTCAACATTCTGACCGCTCTTTAGGTAAAGAAATTCCTCATTTATTCTGTTAGTGACTATCTTACATTTATATCTGCTCATTCTGGACTCACCCACAAGTTAAAACAGGTTCTCCACATCCACCCTATCAAACCCCTTTATGATTTTGTAGGCCTCTATCATGTCTCCTCTTAGCCTTCCCTTTTCCAGAGAAAAAAGCCCCAGCCTGTTCAGTCTTTCCTAACAATTTCATTCTCTCAATTCTGGTAATATCCTTATGAATGTTTTCAGCGTTTCCTATTGTGCTTTAATATCCCTTCTGTCATATGGATGCCAGAACAGCATCCAGTATTCCCAAGTGCAGTCTAAACAAGATTTTATATAATTTAGCATTACTTCCTTGCTTTTGTATTTTATTCCTCTGGAGATAAATCTAGTACTTGCAAACTTTAGGTCTTATCAACTTGCATTGCCATTTTTAGTGATATATGTATTTATATTCCCAGATCTCTTTGCTCTTCCACCCCATTTAGTTTCTTATCTTCCAAGGAATAAGTGGTCTCCTTATTCCTCCTACCAAAATGAACTGCTGCACTCTCTGCTGTATTTAGTTTCATTTGCTATTTATCCATCAACTCTGCAAGCTTGTTTCTGGTTTCCTGTATTTTAGCTATATCCCTCAGTTTGGTATCATTTGCAAACTTTGACACAATGGGCCGAAATTTATAGAGCCCTCGACATCGGGAATGGTGGCAGGGGGTGGGGTGGGGCATTAAGATCGCTGCGGATGTGGCCTGCCACCGACCCCGATGCCAGCATAGCCCGGCCCGATCTCAACGGAGGCGGAGAGGCCTCATAGCGGCTCCTCACCCCCACCCCACCGCTCGGCGATGGGACCACAATTTCCTATGTATATAAATTAACCTACCTGAATTAATGAAGGTCCCGTCGCCTCCTGATTTGCCGCATCGATCTTCATTTGGGCGGCCGGTAATGCCATGCCTCCGATTCCCCATTCAGGGAAACAAGGCACAACACCTGTGGGAAGTGGGGGAGGAGGTGATTTTCTCAGTACGGGAGGGGGGGAGCGGGGTCAAATGCTTCAGATTGGTTGGGGGATGATGGGAAGGGGTTGAGGGGTAGAGTTCATGAACTTTGCGGGGGAAGGTCACGTAGTCAAGGTAAGTATTTTGGGGGGTTGAGTGGGCGAGGCATTAAATGTAAGGCACTGAGGGGATGGAAGAGGGGATGGAAAGAATTTTTCAATTACCTTTAATATTTTCTAATGGACTGGTACTTTGAAAATTCAACTTGTCATTTAGGACTCTAAGCCCTCTAAAAATGGCGCCACAATGGCGCTGGACGCCATTGCCGAGGACAGCTCGCCCGCCCCCTCCATGTCATTGGGGGAATCGGCTGCCCCAGCCATGCTAATCAGCCGCTGCATTTTGGAATTGCTGCGGCTCTGTGATGTGCGCCCCGTGTGTGCGGATCACCATGTTTCTCGCCCACTGCCTATTTCGGCAGCGGGCTTTTTAAATGCAGCCCAAAGCCTCCATTTCCTGAGTTCAAATCATTTGTGTATATAGTGAAGAGAAGCTGTGCCAGCTCAGATCCCTGCTGGACACCACTCCCACTTTCTGCCAGTCTAAGAAATGTCACTTAACTTCTAGCTTGTTTTCTGTTTTGTAGCTATTTTTCAATCTATTCTGTTTCCAAAGGTTGAATCTTCAGATCTTGAGGGAGGCGGGAACGGAGGTGGGTGGGGCGATGAAAATACTGCGCCAGCTGGCAAGCCGGTTTCCTGATGCCATTCCCAGCACTGGCGAGCTTCACTAGGACAGGGGGAGGGCAGCCTCAAGATCCCACCCAATCCATTAACAACATCAATTAACATTGTTAAACAGCTCATTGATAGCTCATTAAGGGGCATGTTCTTATTTTGATAGAGGCGCCCAGTCTGCACCCGTTGTCTGGAGCAGACCAGGTAAATGGAAGCGGGCACACAGCAGGAAGCCAGTCATATCTGCCCCAGGGAATTAGGTGGGCCCCATGAAATGATGAACGGTGCAGAGGGGGACTCAACCATTGACACACAGTTGCCATATGGCCAATGCAGGTTGCAGGGAGAGTGGGCAGTAAGTGCTCGGGCAGTGCAGTGAGTCATCAGACCCCTGGCATCTCATGGGCATAAGTGGAAGGGGCAAGGCTGCCAAACACAATTGGAGGGTGCCACCTGAGTACAAAGAAAGCAGCAGCTGGCAATTGGGCATGACTCTCAGATTTTGAGTCTAGTGGCAATGAGGAGCAACATCCTCTGCAGGAAGGGTGAAGTCCCGGGCATCAGGAGGACAGAGGAGAGGGACGAGGGGCAGGAGGACCAGAGGCCATACACTCAGCATATGGTTTACCGCCGAAGATGGTGCTACCTGGAGATGATGGAAAACCAGTGCCACAGGAGACTGTGACTCTGCAGGCAGATGGTCACAGACATCTGTGCTCTTGTTACCGAAGACCTTACATTTTGCAGCACTGCTCACCATGCCCTGCCAGTAGCCGTCAAAGTCACTGTGTCTTTGAACTTCATCACTTCTGGCTCCGTTCAAGGATCAGCCGTGGACCTTGGTGACATCTCGCAAACTGCTGTACACCACTGCATCTCGCAGGTCACTCATGCCCTATTTGTGAGAGCTGGACAGTACATTTAATTCCAGACAGATGAGGCCTCGCAGGCACAGAGGGCAGTGGGACCTCCATCGCTGGATTCCCCCAGGAGAAGGGCCTCAACAATTGCACCCATGTGGCCATCAAGGCACCCAGTGACTTGCCAGTCAGATCCATCACCAGGAAGGGCTTCCATTCCCTCAGCATTCAGCTGGTCTGCGGCCACAACAAGGGCTTCCTCCACATGTGCTTTCCTGGCAGCTGCCATGCTGCCTTATCGTCCGCTAGTCCAGGTAGTCACAGCTCTTCACTCCACCCCCAAAGGTCTATGGATAGAGTCTAGAGAACAAGGGATATCCGTTGAACAGGAGGCTACTCACCCCTCTATGAGAGCCAGAGACAGGGACACAGAGGCGATGCAACTGATGCCATCTGCTCATTAGGATAACCATTGTGCAGGCAATCGAGCTTCAGAAGATGTGATTCCGGTGCCTGGACTAGTCGGGTGGCGCCCTGCAATACACAAAAACAAGGGTCTCCCTCACTGCGGTGGTCTGCTGCACTCTCTATAACATGGCCCTCCAGAGAGATGTGGATATTGAGGATGGTGAGGCCCTGGAAGGAGACAGCTCATTAGAGGAAGAGGAGAAGCAGGAGGTGGGAGAGGCTGCGCACGGAGGTGCCCGGGCTCGGCGCAGGGCTCGAGGGTCTCATCAGGATGTCATTAACACCAGGGACCATCTGATTCAGGCTTGTTCCAACTAAGCCCCTCTGACACAAGAGCAGTGGCACGGTCTGGAACTCACTCAGAGATCTCTGTGCTAACACTTCCATTAAAGCTGCTGCCTGGAACATGTAAACTCTTACCGCCAATGAAGGATGCACATCTGTCCAGAGGTATCACCGTCACTGTAGATGGACCCTTGCTCACCTGCATCACTTCATACCTCTTTTCATGTCCTGCCATGAATAAAATAAGGCCCACATGCCTGGATTCAGATGTCAATATTTACACGGTGCTTATAAAGAAAAACAGTGCACAGTTAAAGGTTGAAGACCTGTCCCACTCAATACTCTGCCTGATGTCATGGCCTCCGCACTTAGCCACTGCTATGTGGTGCTCCCCTTGTGATCTCAGAGGAGACGGAGGCAGCCTGCTCACTTGTCTCTGCCTGCGGCTGAAATGCACATGACAGTCGTCCTCATAGTGGAGGTGCTGGAGGGGTGGTGGAGGGGGGATGCGGTGGTGTGGGGGAACATCTCCACAGGCTGTTGCACCTGAATTATTACAGAGGCAGCTGCCGTCACTGGGCCCTGCCGCACAGATTCTGCCTCAGTCAGAGGGGCGAAGGAGGACAACGATAATGATGGTGCCTGGTGAGGGGTGGTACTCTCATCCTCCTTGGCGACTGCCTCAGCCCTTGGCTGGCACTCCAGATGGTTGGAAGGAAGAACCAGCTGGGGCGCAATTGTCTTGTCCCACCAGCACCACTGACTGGTCAAGCCTACATAGCATGGAATGCATTCTGTGAACGTCAGTGCACAGTTCCTGCATGCAATCCAAGTGCTGCTGCATATGCCTCTCCCAAAGCCTTGAGCCATGGAGGCACACATGTGCTAGATGGACCTTTCCATTCTCAGCCCATGACCCTGCACTGCGTCAGGAAACTCTGACATGTAGGAGCACATCTGTTGTTGCTGGTCTATGTACAGCCTCCTTTCCAGTGACTCCTGAGGCCCTCCATCTGTCTCTGTCCTCCATCCTCCGAGGGGTACTGCCCACAGCTGCCTCTGCCACTGACATATCCTCCTGCACACTAATGCTGCAATCATTACCCAGTGCCACCCTATATAACCGTCCATGAGGACCCACCGAGGTGACTGTATCTGTGCTTGTGGAGGGTGCACTACTGGAAAGTACACTTGTAAGGTGAGATCGTGCCTCTTCTGAGCTCTGATGTGACTATGCTTGACCCAGTGATGATGAGGAAGTTGATCTCATTACTTTGACGTCTGCACTTGTGGGAGACACAAGAAGAGATCATGAGAACTAGCCCTGGACAGCTGAAGCCTCTGCCGTACTGAGGCCTCCCAATGGAACTCTGTCTTCAGTATTCTGTAGGATGGGGTGGAATGCATTGCACCCCCTTAATGAACTCATTGTGGTCTCTAATCACCATCTCCACCACGGATGACCATCTCACTTTGCCTGACTTTCTCGTTGTCCATCACCCTGGCGATGATCATGGCTCCCTTCTCCATGGTGGTAACATGTAGGTAGGAAACCACTCCTCCCAAATGGACCTTCTGCTGGGCATTATGAGACCGTTCCTCCAGCAAGGACATAAGAAAGTGAGATGACACTGCTGTCCTCTATGGTCAATGCCATCTGCTCCTATTCATTGGAAGTTGCATGTTTCAGTGTTGGCAGGTCCTCAGCAGCACTATGGCTCTGATCAATTCTGAAGGGTGATTAACTAACCTGGGCACACACTCCTCCCATGTTCAGGAGCAGCATATGCCCTGAGGCTCCTCAGCTGGTGTGTCTGCTGGAGGGTGACTACCCAAAGGCCTGTCCTGAGGGTTGGGGGTTGCACTCACCTTGCCAGAGTGAATCAGGTCATTGAACCTCTTCTGACACTGGATCCAGTTCCTGCACACCACACTCCTTCTGCTGATTGTGTCAGTTAACTCTATCCAGATCTGCTTAGTCTGGGTGGGTGGCCTCCTTATGCCACCCTCCGGGAAGAGGACCTCCCTCCTCTCCCTTGAACAGTCCCATCACTGTTCCCGCCCCTGTGGCCACTAACTGGCCACCAAACCTGTCTTCAGGCCTATCAAAATTGGGGCCAGTGAGTGTTTCCCCCCAGTGGCAGGTTCAGAACCCAGGAACGGACCCGGTTTCCATTCCCCACCCCCAGAAGGAAAACCCTGCCCCTGGTCTCTGTCTCCACATACCCTGATCTTTGTCATGAACCTCTTATATGTAATCTTATTAAAAGCCTTCAGAGTTTTACATGTACCTCATAGCAGTGGCTTCTGGGTTGTTTGAAGCCAATTAAACAGCTGAGATTTGAATTGGGCACATCATTAAATCAACAAAGTCACAGGCCAGCATCAGGTATTCCAAGCACTTGACAAGATAACTTATTGGCAGATTAGGGAGTTGGAAGCACCAGGATTAGCGATCTCAGAAATGGTTATAGAGGAGCAAAACTTCTTGTCTCTCGTTACCTATATATTTCAAATATTTATGTTGTATTTTATGTTTAATAAAACTGTTTGGCATGTCTCTCAATTTTCTTAATGGTCAATGTAGAGTACAGTCAATGCTGTTCATCTTTTACAATGTGCAACAACTCAAATTCAATGTGAAATCAATAAAACTGTTTTTTATTAGAGTTCGTTGTCAAACAATGCCAGAAAGAATGCTGTTTTTAAAGCTTACTAGTTAAGCTCCCATGACATTGTACATACGGAATGAAGACCAAGTGCAACATAGGTCAAGCAGAGTTAGAGGGCAGGGGATAATTGACCAAGTGAGGAAGACAGAGAGGAGAAGAGGCAGATGGGTGGGGGGAGGGAAGACATGGGGAAATGGGAAAAATAGTGAAGCCGCAGAGTAATGGGATGGGCAAATAGGAAGAGCGTGTGGGAAGGTGATGGGGCAAAGTGGATAGGGAGAGTAGAGGGATCGGGAGGAGGTGGGGAGTTGGGGTAACGGAGGAGGTGGAGAATGGCAGAGGGGGACGAATGGGAGGAGCACACAAGTGTCATTTGCTATGAAATTGGTGGAGAGACTCAAAAGCCCATTTTGTTATTCAGTGTAGGAGGAAAAAGACTGTTTTACAGCTCAGTGGGGTGAGTGGAGGGAAGAGAAAATGATAAATGATTTTTTTTCCTAAAAATATACTTTATTCATAAAAATCTGTAAAAAAAAAATTACAGAACAGTTCCAAGTTGACATTCCAGAAAGTGTAAAAGAAATCAGTTTCCTTCGATACAGAACGTGAGTTGCCTCACAACCCTTCCATTCCATTTTACATGTAATGTAAAATTTGCATTACACAGCAAAACCATATTTTGGTGCATACAGCCCGAGAGGTTTTACACAGGTTCCAGCCCCTCAGTTCACAATGGCAGGAAGACCTTACACAGTGGCCTTTCCCCATTGAGCCTTTGCAGCGGCTGCCCCAAGCTTTAGTGCGTCCCTCAGCACATAGTCCTGGACCTTGGAATGTGCCAGTCTGTAACACTCGGTCGTGGACAACTTTTTCCACTGGAAGACTAGCAAGTTTCAGGCAGACCAAAGAGCATCTTTCACCGAGTAGGATGGTCCTCCAGCAGTAGTTTATGTTTTTCTCGGTATACGTCCCTGGGACCAGCCCGGACAGCACAGACAACCAATGTTACAGAGCTGCTCGGGATGAACCTCGACAAAAACCATCGCATCTCTTTCCACACCTGCTTTGCAAAGGCACATTCCAGAAGGAGGTGGGTGATGGCCTCTTCCCCACCACAGCCACCTCGAGGGCAGTGTGCGGAGGTGGTGAGATTCCGAGCGTGCAGGAATGATCTGACAGGGAGGGCCCTTCTCACCACCAGCCAAGCTAGGCCTTGGTGCTTGTTTGAAAGTTCTGGCGAAGAGGCATTCTGCCAAATGACTTTGGCAGTCTGTTCAGGCAACCATCCGACAGGATCCATCATCTCCTTTTCCCACAGGGCCTTGAGGACATTCCGTGCAAACCACTGCCTGATGGATTTGTGGTCAAAGGTGTTTTTCTGCACAAACATTCCCACGAAGGACAGGTGGTATGGCACAGTCCAACTGAAAGGAGCTTTCCGCGGCAATGTGACCAGACCCATCCTTCACAACACCGGGGAGAGTTAGATCCTCAGCACGTAGTGGCACTAGGTGTTTTCATACTGGGGTTCTACACACAACTTGATGCAGTCGCACGCAAAGGTGGCCATCAGGATGAGGGTGACATTGGGTACGTTTTTCCCCCCTTTATCCAGAGGTTTGACCTTTGTGTCCCTGCGGACACGGTCCATTTTTGATCTCCAGATAAAGCGGAAGATGGCTTGGGTGACCGCCAAGGCACAAGGTATGGACCAGACTTTTTAAAAATTCATTCATGGGATGTGGGCGATGCTGGCCAGGCCAGCATTTATTGCCCATCCCTAATTGCCCTTGAGAAGGTGGTGGTGAGCTGCCTTCTTGAACCGCTGTAGTCCATGTGGGGTAGGTACACCCACATTGCTGTTAGGAAGGGAGTTCCAAGATTTTGACCCAGCAACAGTGAATGAACGGAGATATAGTTCCAAGTCAGGATGATGTATGACTTGGAGGGGAACTTGCAGGTGGTGATGTTCCCATGTATTTGCTGCTCTTGTCCTTGTAGTTGGTAGAGGTCACGGGTTTGGAAGGTGCTGTCTAAGGAGCCTTGGTGCATTGCTGTAGTGCATCTTGTAGATGGTACACACTGCTGCCACTGTGCGTCAGTGGTGGAGGGAGTGAATGATTGTAGATGGGGTGCCAATCAAGCGGGCTGCTTTGTCCTGGATGGTGTCGAGCTTCTTGAGTGTTGTTGGAGCAGCACCCATCCAGGCAAGTGGAGAGTATTCCATCACACTCCTGACTTGTGCCTTGTAGATGGTGGACAGGCTTTAGGGAGTCAGGAGGTGAGTTACTCGCCTCAGGATTCCTAGCCTCTGACCTGCTCTTGTAGCCACGGTATTTATATGGCTACTCCAGTTCAGTTTCTGGTCAATGGTAGCCCCTAGGATGTTGATAGTGGGGGATTCATCGATGGTAATGCCGTTGAATGTCAAGGGGAGATGGTTAGATTCTCTCTTGTTGGAGATGGTCATTGCCTGGCACATGTGTGGCGTGAATGTTACTTGCCACTTATCAGCCCAAGCCTGGATATTGTCCAGGTCTTGCTGTATTTCTACACGGACTGCTTCAGTATCTGAGGAGTCACGAATGGTGCTGAACATTGTCCAATCATCCGCGAACATCCCCACTTCTGACCTTATGATTGAAGGAAGGTCATTGATGAAGCAGCTGAAGATGGTTGGGCCTTAGACACTACCCTGAGGAACTCCTGCACTGATGTCCTGGAGCTCAGATGATTGACCTCCAACAACCACAACCATCTTCCTTTGCGTTGGGTATTACTCCAGCCAGCGGAGGGTTTTGCCCCTGATTCCCATTGACCTCAGTTTTGCTACGGCTCCTTGATGCCATACTCAGGCTGCCTTGATGTCAAGGGCAGTCACTCTCACCTGCACCACGTACAGTAACAACATGAGTGCCTCGCACCTGATGACCAGGTTCTTACCCGCAATGGAGAAAGAACGCCACTCCGAACCATAACTCCAGCACCTTCAGGTAGTCTGACCTGACGGTGAAGGGAACAAAGGATCGGTTGGCCCAGTTCCCAAAGAACATAGCCTTGCTCTTGCCGCGATTTACTTTGGCTCCCGAGGCCAGTTCAAACTGGTTGCAGATGCTCATCAGCCTGTGAACGGACCGTGGATCCGAGCAGAAGACAATGATGTGGTCCATGTACAGGAAGGCTTTGACCTGAGTGCCTCCACTGCCTGGGATTGTCACCCCCCTCTTATTCCTAATGGACTCAGCAAAAAGTTCGATACAGCAAACAAACAAGCCAGTGGAGGGAGGACAGCCCTGTCTGACTCCAGATTTGATCGGGAAACTTTCTGATTCCCACCCATCGATGGAGACTGTGCTACTGATGTTTGTGTACAGCAGTTGGATCCAATTGCGGATTCCCTCCCCAAACCTCATTTTGAAAAGCACGTCCATCATGTATGTGTGCAATATCCTGTCAAAAGCCTTCTACTGGTCCAAGCTGATGAGATAGGTGTCCACCCCCCTCTGTCCTGTACATAGGTAATCGTATCCCTGAGTAGCACGAGGCTATCAGAGATCTTCCTGTCAGGTACAGTACAGGTCTGATCAGGGTGAATCACCAACTCCAGAGCAGACTTGACCCGACTGGCGATGACTTTGGACAGAATCTGTTAGTCTACATTTAGCATCAAGATGGGCCGCCAATTTCTGATTTCCACCTTCTCCCCCTTCTGCTTGCAAATGAGGGTGCCTTTCCTCATAGATTCTGACATGCTGCTGGCCAGAAGCATACTCTCATACACTTCCAGCAGGTCTGGGCCGATCCAGTGCCACAGAGCTGAATACAACTCAACCGGTAAGCCGTCGCTTCCGGGAGTTTTATTCGTCTCGAAGGACCATGATAAGAAGGAGCATTTTGGTACTCGGTTGGTGGAAAATTGCAAGGCTGGTTTCATTATTCAGTGATGGACCTTTTTGCTGCTCCATATAATGGCGAGGGCAATCCTTTATCCTCTGCTCAGGCAGGACATGGGGACGTTATTTTTGGTGCACAAATGGGAGTGAAGTTCAAGCAGGTCATAACTTTTAGAAGTCAACTATGTATGCTTCCAGGGTGGGTAGATTTAAATACAATGGTTTAAGGACAGTGGAATTAGCTTCGCTATTCGGGGAGAGCTGCTGAGGGTAGCATCATTGGTTATGCATGGAGATGGGCAAGTAGACCTTTTTCAAATTAAGTCAGACAAAGGACTAAATGCACTTGAATTTTCAAAAAAAGACATGATGCATGGAAACAATGAACAATATCTATCTGGGAGTCAATGGTTCTGGCTGCTCAACACAACAGCTATCATTTGTGATGCCCTCTGGCACCATATTATTTGAGCCCTACATATTTAATGGGTCACATAATGTGACCTTCACAATGCCACCAAGTGTCATCAATCATCATATTTATTAAAATATAGATAACTAATCTAATAAGGATTTATTCTGAAACCATCACTTGAAGTTAATGCTCCTTTTTCTACAGTATAAGCTGACAGAGATAAAAGTAAAGGATAATATGATAAGGAGTAGTTGGAGAAGACAGTAAAATTCACACTTGGGGCTGGATTTTAATTCGGCAACAGGGGTTCCGGCAGCAGGTCAGAAGGCAGGGGGAGTTTCCGACTTGGCCATCCGTTGGATCCCTGTTGCAATTTAACAGCCAGCAGCCAATTAACTGCCCACCATCGGGGATGCCGTACCTTTAAGGGGCGAGCTCCCACCTCCAGAGCTGTCAGCCAATTGGAGGGCCAGCAGCTCTGTGGGACCAGCAGTGCCACAAGGAACGGTGGCCCACACCGGTACTGCAGGAGGCCTGCAGTACCAAGGATGTCAGACACACCGGGAGAGGTGAGGGGGTTCCAGGTCACCAGAGCCAGTCAGGTAGGCCCTGGTGACAGGGGAGATGGGGTGGTTGGTGAGGGTGGGCGTTGGTCATCCTGGGGTGCAGTCATCGCCATCAAGGGGGCTCTCCAGGGGCCATGGATTGCCCCCAAAGGAGGACTAACCTAGTAGCATCTCCTTGTGGCAGCAGGCCCCTCCGTCCTCCACAAAATTGGCCTTTAATGATAAAGAGTGATAACGGGACAAGTGAAGAAACGAAAAGATGTGTCTAGCGGAGGTGTGAATGGCAGGATGATGAATAGTTGCCATCCGAAAGCAAAGATAAGGATAAAAGAGAGAAACAAGAAAAAAAAAACAAAGAAAAAGGAAACAAAATGGGGCAGAGATTACAATCTAAAATTTTGAACTCAATGTTGAGTGCAGAAGATTGTAAAGTGGCCAGTCAAAAGATGAGATGCTGTTCCTCAAGCCTGTGTTAAGGTTCCTTGGAGTACTGCAGGAGACTGAAGACAGAAAGGTCAGAGTGGGAGCAAGGTGGAGAATTAAAATGAGAATTAAAATAAGATGCCCTTCCTTTGCACATAATCCTACAAGTTTGATTTCACTAAGCTAAGACCGTAGGTCAGCCTCATGCACATTTGCTAGGAAGCCGAGTATTATTTAGAGCAGTAACTACATTGTTTACACATTTGCTATCAAACTAACAGATAAACACAGAGACATTTCGCCTGCTGCATCCCTCTCTGCACTGTGCATGCTGTAGTCAGCTTACTCCTACTCCCGCTCCCATGTTCCTATGTTCCTCACGTGAACAGCAGCCAAGTCAGCAGCTGGTAAAGGGACTGCTGGAGGCTGCCACCAAAAAGGCAAGTTTCTTAATTGAACATGGAGACAGGTGAAACAGGATAGCTCCTTCTGACTTCACATTAAAACTGCAGGCCTCTGCTGGCCACTGATTAAACTATACCCCAACCCCCACCACCACCACCTCCCCCAACAATTATGGCCTGCCTCACTCCCACTCATCTGACGATCTCAGGCAGCATCTAAGCCAACCAAAGTCCCCCAAGACCGTCGAGCTGCCTCTGGGGTTGTGACTGGCATGCAGAACTCGAAGGTATGTGCCATGATCCTGCCACCGGTCTCATTAGGCACATGCATTGGAATCACGCGATCCAATTTCTGGCCTGTGGTCCTTAGCGAGCTTTCTCTGCCCCTTTATAAGGCAGGCAATAGACAGTGAAATTTCAGCAGTGGGGGAAAAAGCAGGGAACTATTTTGGTTACAATAGTTTTCAATTATTAACTCAAAAATCTGGTTTGAAAGTGATTAGTTTTACAATTTTGACAACATTTTGGAAAGAAGTCTTCAAATGAAAGGTGTGCTCCTTTGTCAGGTTGTACTTTGTCATAGACAGTATAGTGCCTCTCTCTCTTAGGCAATACTGATGCATTTCTTTCCCTGTCTTTGGAAGATGCCACAGGTAGGAATTGCTTTTCTTTTTCTTTAATATTGTGTGGTGCAAACAACATCAGTACCACTTAAGCCCACCTTAAAGGTACACTGAATCCCACCCCCACAGTGATCGACGGTACCTCTTTATTTCAGTATCACAGTATCATGCGCTGAGATATTTTATTTTCCTTTGGTCTGGCAAGATCATTGGACAGAATTGCGAACCACATTTTTACTGAAAATTAACTCGTATTTCCTCACCTCCTGAAAATCAAAAATATATTTACCCCAGTGACGGGCATGGAAGTGGGCACCATTCCCGTCTGTCACATGACAGTCGCCGCCTCTGTGATCACATGACCATTTTGCATAGTGGAGGCACGGGTCCCCCCCAATCATGTGGCAGGGGCAGGATGCGAATCGCCGCTTATGGCGTCAGATGACTCCAGTGCAGGTGCTGGTGCCATATTTAAAGGCCTGCCAGCACTGCATTCACTCCTGTCTTAGAGTCATTTGCAGCTTTGTGTATCCTAAAACTTTGCGTGACTGGTTCCTGGATGCCCCCAACCCCAAGAAGGACAGCACAGGATGGTCAAGGCAAGACGAAGGGTGGCTCCACAGTTCAATGACGCCTCTTGTAGAGCCAGATCCCACAGATACACGCGGACCTGCTCACCATCGCTTTGGCCACGAGATCAACGCAGCAATGGCAAGGTGAGTGAAGGATCAAGAGCCTGGAGATTTTTCCTGTTCCATGTCCTTCTCTCATGAGCAGGAAGGTTCAAGTGAGCTTTCAAAGGGAGGAGGAAATACTGCCCTCTACAGCTAGGGGATCCCCTCAGGGCGCTCCAACCGTGGACACTGACTCCTCAGCCCCTCCGCCAGTGAGCCCAGTTCCAGCAGCCACGACGCCTGAGGAGAGTCCTGCACCTGTGCACGAAACCCTCAGGCAGCTGGGGCCTTCCAGGCCTCAGGCAGACAGAGGACACCGGCCGAAGTCATCGCAGGCCAAGGGGCAGCCTGGTCAGCAGCCTGCCTCCAGCCCAGCTGCTGTCGCTGGGATCACACCGTGTAGGAGCACTCACAAACATATTAAGAAGACCACCTAGACACTCTTTGGGACTCACAGGTGTAGCATATATGTAATGTAGTGATTAACTAAAAGTGCTTTTGTGCAAATCATTAGCCATCATTGTCTGAAAGCTATGTTCCATTATGCTTTAATTGTGAGCTGCTGACTTCCCTTTTCCCCCTTAAAGCAATGCCAATGTGACCATAGCACTCATTAACCTGCCAATGTGATGATATCCCTCATTAACATATGTTCTCCCATGGGCACCAGCGCACACTAAAGCTGGTCGTGAGTCAGGGAATACAAATGCAAAGGAGGCGACAGACTACATGCATTAAGGTGAGCCTTTATTGGTTTCTCAGTGAATGGAAATCAGGGTGGGTGGAAACGAGTAATTTTGAGGTTGTTTCTTGCCTCCTTTGTGCATTGCTCTATACATCTGGCCTCCTGCACAGGGTCTTCACCATCCATTGCTGCTTGGCCCCTCCCTCCTCTGTGTCCTCCTCATCGGTGGAGGAGTGTTGCTCAGGCACCTCACCATCATGTAAGGCCTCCCCCCTCTGCAGGGCTAGATTGTGCAGAGCACAACAAATGACCATGATATGCAAGACCCTTGCAGGAGCATACTGCAGGACTCCACTAGATCGATCGAGGTGGCGGAATCTCACCTTCAGTAGCCCAATAACCTACTCGATGGTCGCTTGAGTGGAGCTGTGGCAATTTTTGCACCTCTCCTTCGCTGCATTGCGAGGGTTCCTCACAGGTGTCAGGAGTCATGTTTTCAATGGGTAGCCCTCGTCCCCAAGAATCCATCCCTGAAGGCAAGCGGGGGCCCTGAAACATTGTGCCACCTGGGACTGTAGAAGTATGTAGGCGTCATGGCTGCTTCCTAGGAAGTGCACACACACCTGCAGGAAACGCCTTCAGTGGTCACAGACCAGTTGAACATCGATTGAATGGAAGTCCTTCCTATTGATGAAGGCGGCTGGCTAGTCCCTGGAAGCCTTGATGGCCAGATGCCTGCAATCGACCACACCTTGCACCTGGGGGAAATCCAGCAATGGCCCTGAACCCGGTAACCCTCTCGGCCTGACTGTCAGAATCAATCCGGTAATGCATATAGTCGCCGGCCCTCTTGAACCGGACATTGCTCACCTCCCTGATGCAGCGGTGGGCTGCTGCCTGGGAGTCCCCACAGTGGTGGCACAGTGGCGCAGTGGTTAGCACTGCAGCCTCACAGCTCCAGCGACCCGGGTTCAATTCTGGGTACTGCCTGTGTGGAGTTTGCAAGTTCTCCCTGTGTCTGCGTGGGTTTTCTCCGGGTGCTCCGGTTTCCTCCCACAAGCCAAAAGACTTGCAGGTTGGTAAGTAAATTGGCCATTATAAATTGCCCCTAGTATAGGTAGGTGGTAGGGAAATATGGGGACAGGTGGAAATGTGGTAGGAATATGGGATTAGTGTAGGATTAATATAAATGGGTGGTTGATGGTCGGCACAGACTCGGTGGGCCGAAGGGCCTGTTTCAGTACTGTATCTCTAAACTAAAATATCCCCGGTGGATCCCTGGAAAGATCCAGATGCGTAGAAATTAAGTGCCACGGTGATCTTCAGGGTCACTGGCATAGGGTGATCCCCAAATCCCAGAGGTCACAACCCGTCCTGCAGCAAGGCACATAAATCGGTGACGGCCTCCCTGGAGAGGTGTAATCTTTGCTGACAATGTCCATCGGACATTTGGAGGTAGCTGATCTGAGTCTGGTACACTCTTTGGCATACATGGGCCCTCTTGGCATGGCTGGCTGCTGTTGCTCTTGTGAGCTTCATGGACAAGCGCAGCAACCTGTTGTCCCTCCCTCCATCGGGGGCACCACATCTCATCATGGAGGTCAAAAGATACAGGGTGTATGAAGCCCGTGCCAGGTGACCTGTGGGCCTGCAGAGCACTGTCAGTGCAGAGATGACCCTGCCTTGGCAACTGAGCTTTTGACAATTTTCTTGGCAGAGTCCCATGTTCACTGTAAATGTGCCTAATGCCATTTTGTGTTATCTTTTAGTTTTCTAAGACACCTGTCTGAAACTAGTAGATGCCCAACCCATATATGTGAATGAGAGTCCTGACTACAATTTTTAATTTCCTCAGAACTGAATTTTCCCATTTTAAAACCTGCCCACAAATCTTAGGGATGTTGTATCTGTATTTAGAGGGATCCTCAGCTGCAGTTAGGCAAGTATCTAAACATCACTACAACATGGGAAGTGGAAGGCTGCCATGCATCCAATGAAGGCATTTAAAATGGCTGCCATTGATGATCTCAAGGTGCTCAGGAGTGGCAGGGCCTGGCAGCAAACTGCAGCACGTGATCTTCCTTGCACCAGTAGAGGCACTGGTTAAGGGTCTGGTGGGATTCCCATTGACTTCAATTTTATTAGGGCTCCTAAATGTCACATTCAGTCAAAGGTATCCTTGATATCAAGGGTGGTCATTCTCACCTCACCTCTGGCATTCAGTTCTTTTGCCCAAGTTTGGATCAAGGCTGCAATGAGGTCTGGAGCCAACTAGTCCTCAAAGTATCCAAACTGAACATCGGTGAGTAGTGCTTGCAAGAGTAAGAGACTGAAAGACGGTACATCTTCCAGAAGACTTTCCTCTTCTTCTACTCCGGCTGGGCCCAGGACTTGCAATGGACCTGGAAAGAGGAGAGAGAGAGAGACAAGGGTTAGCAGTTAGTGACAAGGGTAAGCAGTAACAGATGAGAGGCTGCTCAGTGCAGCACCAGGTTGTCATGTAGAGTGTGTGAAAGAGTGAGTCCATTTATAAGGGAAAAGGAGGGTAGAATGGATAACACCCTGCTTCCAGCTTGCCCTCTGTCCACTAAATCCATGGCAGCCTCTTCCATTGGTGCCAGCATTTGGATTGATGGTGAGCCTTTTCCTCTGGGTTTCTGTTCTTTTTTGTGTGCCAACTTGTCCTGCAAAAAAGGCAATGTGTTAGCGTGTGACCTGTTGAAGGAATGGGAAGATCTGCATGTCATAGTAGCATAGTTTGGATGGTGCGTGAAAGTAATAGCGGTATGGGGAAACAAAGTGAATAATTGTGAGGACAGTACCAGATGCAGAATGTGCAAATCACAGCAGAAGAACATGCTGCTATGGTGGGAGAAGAGTGACAGGAAGTGGGGGAGGGAAGGCTTGGAAGCACTGGGACTGAAGCTAGTGCAGGGCTGTGCAGAGATTAAGAGAAGTGTGAATGGGAGTTGTACCTTAGCAGCTCTGGTCAAATTATGGAATTTTTTTCAGCATTGCTGCCAGGTCCTCAGCATAACACTCCACACATTCACCAGCTTGTCCATCTCTGCCACTGTTGCTGGGCTATTTGTAGTGGCAGCCCCAACCAGAAACAAGGCCATCTACCTTCTGCTGACCTTCTCTACAGTGTTGTTTAAAAATCTAGCAATACACATTGAGGCAATATTCTCCAAGTTCAATTGCAGGCAAAATACATCTCCCCATTTAAAGGTGCAGACTGCCTTTAAATGGTATCACTCCCACCTGAATTTCCTTTTCCTCCAGGGCAAGTTGCCAATAAGCAGCAGAAGAAGAGTTGACAGCTTTCCATTCATATGGAAATGAGGCACCATCCTGAAAACGGTTGGTACCTCTCACCCACATCATTGGACAAGTGCCACGGATGCCTTGTCCACTTCACACCCATTTTGGAATTCAACTGAAAATTCCACCCTCCCCACCTTCTGCACTGTTTTTGTCACAAAAGTCCACCACATTATTCTTGCTAACTTTCTCCCCTCTTCTAACAGCACTGGGAGAAGGTGTCAATGCTAGACAGAAGTTAGGGACTTGAAGCAATGAAGAAATTAGGCGTGGTAAATATTCACAAGAAACTCAGAGCTCGGATTGGACCTGGTGCCGGATGCTCACTAACATGGGTGGAGGTTGTTAACAGCTTGCAGCTGAGGCTCTTCAAGGCAGCGGCTGCTGTTCATGTTTGCTGGGATTAAGAATAGGAAAAAGACTGCTGTATAGAGTAGATCAGCTGCTGACCCAGGAAGTGAAATCTCGCCCATCATTTTTCAATATACTCTTCAATATTTTAAGACCATTTTTTCCTCCATTACAGCAGTGACTACACTTCAAAAGTATTTAATTGACTGTAGAGCTCTTTGAAATGTCCATTGGTCATTTCTGTGTCAGGAGAACAATGTTGCTTTTAAGAGGAGGGAGTAGCTTAGACCTTCTGTAGGCCCCATATGTTTACATTTGTCACCGTGTAAGTTGGCCACATTAGACGACAGTGGGCATGGGTGGAGGTGCAGATCTAGTACTATCCTTTTCTTGTCATTCTTCCTTCACTCATTCACATACTTTGCAAGAAACCATCATGACACACCACAATTAGTTGTATAAATTTTTTTTCCGGACACTAGTCTGATATAGTTTTCTGATTCCACAAATGGCAACAAAGTAGAAGCCATTAGTCCAAATGGCAGCCCTGAAACAGCAGCCAGAATTTACACCACCCCAGTGAGCCAGATGGGGGCGTGGCGTAAAATGGATCATAAGGCTCCGAGAGGCTTTCTCGATCTGCACCCGCCTCCGCACCCCCCCACCCCACTTTACGTTGTGTGGGGTGGGGGGGTGGGGGGGTCGAAAAATGGCCTGCTCGCCCCAGGCCAATCAAGGCCCTTAAGCGGATTTTATGCGTGGCAAGTGGGCCAGGAATAGCCGCATGTGAAAACCAGGCAGCTGCAATGGAGGGCCACCCCCACTACCCCAACCACCCACAGCACCCTAACTGACCACATTTGCCTCGCTGGGGCCCAACCAATTACCCCCGGTGAGGCAACCCAAACATATCTGTCTTCCCAGTTCCATGTCTTCAGGTGGGTTGCAGTCCCAGCAATGGCCACCGTTCCCGGTGGCACCGCTGCGACTAAGAGTTGCTGGCCCGCTGATTGACTGGCAGCTTAATGAGGTAGGACTTCCTCCCTCAAGCGGGTGGAAGTCCCGCCTCAGAACAATTAAAGCCTAGGAACCCGTAAAATGCAGGCCGGATCCTCAGGCGAGGCAGAAGCGGATTCGCCATTAACTTTTTGGTCGGTGGCCGGCTCCTGTTCGCCCAATGTGAAATCCTGGCCAGCATCTCTCAGGATTCAGCGTCACCCACTCCACTTATAGCAAGCTCACAGGTAAGTCCACCCCATTGGATTTAGGTAGGCATTTTGAGCACTAGCAAAGAGCCATTCCATATATGATGGGCAACATGGACTCATTCTGTGTTGTAAACCTCTGTGGTACTATGGGTTCCCCAGGTAAAGTACTGATGAGTAGAAACATATGGTAGAGGCACAGAAGAGTCATGAACTTTATTCATTATCAGGTTGAGCGACATCTTTTCTTAATAAAACTATATGGAGACATTGCGTTGCCCCAGTGTCATCAAGCAAAAAATCCTAACAAAGTATGCCCTTTTTAGTGGGGCACAACTAATACAGAAAAAATCTAAAACAAAGGAAACTTATAAAATTAAATAATAGTCATCTTCTCCACTGCACTCTCCAGCCCCTGCAGTGTCCACTAATCATGGAAGGCCTCAAGTCAAGCAGATATCACATGCTCCTTCTCCAGGGCGACCCAGGCTTAGAAAGGCCACGGAAGAAAAGCAGGCAGCCTGAGCGACCATTCCCAAGGGCCTCAACCAACCTGGACGTGTGGATGGCCACCTGGTCCAGGCCCAGGAAGGGACCCAAGAGGAGGTCCTCTGACTTGTCTGCTCCCCTCACTGCACTAGGTGGCCTAAGTTCAGGAGTGTGGGTCTGAAATGGAGCCAGAGGTTGAGGAGCAACCTCTTCAAGTAATAAACCCAAGGTAGGGAATTTGTTTACTGGACAATGGAATTCGTTCCATGTTAGGAACCCAGTGTCAGGATCAAGCATCGTCAGGTAAGGTCAGGTATAGTACAGCCAGATGTAATGTAAAACATCCTCAACTCTTCCGCAGCAACATTCCTATACAGTATCATTTGCCATATAGGCAACCTAGCCTAGATATTATTCAAGTTAAGCATCGTCAGGTAAGGTCAGGTATAGTACAGCTAGATGTAATGTAAAACATCCTCAACTCTTCCGCAGCAACATCTAGTGTTAAGGATATTGTGAAAACATGTTTATCTCTTTTATTTTAAGTACTGTATTTTAATTCTCACATTTTATAATGCCTTTATGGTTCACCTTTTATAGTTGTTCTCTATTATTTTAAGCTTCACTTTACTTTCTTTTGCATTCCAGCAGGCTTACATGGCAGAGGCCAGCCTTCTACTGCCTTTTCCCACTATAAGCTCCAATAAATTGGAACTTCGAATCATAGAATGATAGAACACAGAAGAATGCCATTTAGCTGATTGTACCTATGCTATCCAATTAGCCCTACTCCCTTGTTTTTTTTGCCATAACACTGTAAAAAAAAAAATTCCCATGACACCAGCTTTAATGCTTGCTCCTTAACAAAAAGTATTTGGTGGATGAGGCTCCGGTGCTGTTACCAAACATTTGTCCAACTCTTAACTATAATAATAACCATAATAATGCACATTAAATTTATTGGATTCAATAGATAGCAACAATTTAACAAAACTCTAGGGTTGCTTATCGGGAACATAGATGTGTGTACCCTGTGATTTTCTGTCCATTTTCAAGATTTTCTGTCAAAAAACTGCATTTTATTTGGTAGGTTTATAAAGGGAAGGAGGAAAGTAACATGGGAAAGAGGTTTAGGAAAGAAATTTGAGAGGCTGGGAGACCCTCTAACTGCGGGTAAGGAATGTCAGATGCCTGCATTAGCTTCCTCCAAGTTGTAATTCTTACTCACCTTCTCGTTTAGCTGCTTTTGTCCCACTTCCAGCAACTACTCCTATCCCACACAACTCATTCATGTTGTCTCCCATCTACCTACTCACACAAGGCAAGAGTTAGGTAATGAGTGAAAGGACAGGTTTGAGAGCCAACAAGGAACATTCAAAACATAAAAAAGAGAGACTGAAGGTGAGAGATTTACAGTAAGGGAAAGGAATGTGACAGAGGGATTCAGATAGAGACAGAAGGAAGGGTAGACGATAAAGCTACAGAGCAATAAAAAGAATTATCAAATGGAAAAGTAGCAAGACAGTTACAGGTTGAGATGTATAATTATATTTTATTCATGAGCATGAGAAATTAACTATATTGTAATGCATTTTGGGTTACTTGGTATAATGCTCCTGTAATTGCAAAGCAGCACATTCGCTGACTCACTGTGAGCAACACCATGGGAGCTCCTGTAGTCTTTATAAACTAAAAGCATTTGTATTGGGTGCTTTTGGTAAGAAGAGGTTGATTATTACAATGGAGTGATCACAACAAGTGGTGATCATGAAAACTAGAAGCCATTGTACATAACTTACTACCCAAAAGGTTGTCCAGAATGTTAGTTTTAAAGAATCTAAAATTTGAAACAATATCAATGTACTCTTTAATTACATAAAATGGTAATTGCCATGCAATTCTTCTATTTGAATTTTACATTCAAAGCAAAAACCACTTGAAAGCTAAAAACTATAATTTATTGCTAACTGTTTGAAGTGGGTCCTGCAGTTAATTGTGTTGAAATACCAATTAAAGGTATGAATTAGGATAAGGATTACATTTTAGTTGCTGTCTAAGTGAGTTTAAGAAGAAGAGCAAACTAAAATTAACAAAATGTGGTATGTTATAATAGGTTTATGAGGCACAGTTGTGTAGTTAGTGCTACTGAATTAGCAGCTAGGAGGTCATTAGTTCAAATCCCACTACCACACTATTTGTGAAATTGAATTCCATAAATCTGGTAATTTATAGTCTGGCAACAAAAAAAAAAATTATAATGTAAGTTGCCAAATTGTCATAAAAACTAACATACCTCAATATCGTTCAGGAAAGGACATCTGTCACTGCTACCTAGTATGGCTTACAAATGCCTAAAGTCGCACATATATATATATATATATATATACTAATGATTTGGACTTCAATGTGGGAGGCATGATTGGGAAATTTGCTGATGACACAAAAATTGGTTGTGTAGTTGATAGTGAAGAGGATGGCTGTAGACTCCAGAATGATATCAATGGTTTGGTTGAGTGGGCGGAAAAGTCGCAAATGGAATTCAATCCACAGAAGTGTGAGATAATGCACTTGGGGAGGGCAAATAAAGCGAGGGAATACACAACAAACAGGAGGATATTGAGAGGGGTAGAAGAAGTGAGAGACCTTGGAGTGCATGTCGACAGGTCCCTAAAGGTGGCAGGACAGGTAGATAAAGTGGTGAAGAAGGCATATGGAATGCTTTCCTTTATTGTCTGAGGTATAGAATACAAAAGCAGGGATGTAATGTTGGAACTGTACAAAACGCTGGTTCGGCCACAGTTGGAATATTGTGTACAGTTCTGGTCGCCACATTACAGGAAGGACACAGTTGCTCTGGAGAGAGTGCAGAGGAGATTTACAAGAATGTTGCCGGGGCTTAAAAGGTGCAGCTATGAGGAAAGATTGGATAGGCTGGGGTTGTTTTCCTTAGGAGGCTGAGGGGTGACTTGATTGAGGTGTACAAAATTATGAGCGGCCTGGATAGAGTAGACAGGAAGCACCTGTTTCCCCTAGCACAGAGGTCAATTACCAGGGGGAACAGATTTAAGGTGATTGGTAGAAGGATTAGAGGGGACATGAGGAAAAGCATTTTCACTCAGAGGGTGGTGGGTGTCTAGAATTCACCCAGGAATGGTGGCAGAATGAGGCAGAAACTCTCAATTCTTTTAAAACATACCTGGACATGCACCTGAAGTGCTGTAACCTGCAAGGCTATGGACCAGGTGCTGGAAGGCGGAATTAGATTGGGCAGCTAGTTTTACAGCCAGTACGGACACGACAGGCTGAATGGCCTCCTTCTGTGTTGTAATTTTTCTATGATTCTATGGTTCACACTGTGTGCTCGACACTTAATGCCCTCTGAAATGGCCTAGTGAGCCATGTTGTAAAAGGAATTGCTTAGAAGAAGACCTACCAACACCTTCACGGGGCATCTAGGGATGAGTAGCATATATGCAGCTTTGCCAGTTTAGCCCAGATCCGAAGGACAATTGTTTAAGTCTTGAAATTTGAAAGAGTAAAATGAGTATTAAAAAATAGTGTCCACAATAGCCAACTGCAAATGCTTCTTGTGGATGTTTACATAGCAAAAGTTACTGCACTCCCAAAATTCATTATGCAAAGTGCTTTGAACCATTTGCCGATGTGACAAGGCTTTATAAAAATACATGTCTATTATTATGTATTTATAATTTATCCCTTAATACTGAATCCAATTTCTGAAAGTCTGTATCAAACTATAAAATCTTCAAATAAACATTGTGGTGCTGACGCTACTCTACTGGTCACCCACCATCCGTCTGAATGTCTGAACACCCTTCACAAGGCATTGGAAGATTGGTGTGTAGTCTCCCTATGTCGGAAATTCCTGCTCAGTTGGGACTTGGTGATTCAGTAGGTGTTAGCATGCCCAGTGAGGTGGCTGCATTGGCCTCCACTTCTTGGATGTTGGTCTGCAAGGGAGGAGGCCCAGAGCAGGGAAAGAACCTGAAGCCCCAAAGAACTCTGCAGGCAATGTTTGAAAACATTTCTAGAGGTCAAGAAGACCATGGTTGAAATCAGGAAAGAAACTTGACCTCCACCCCTGAAGCAGACATGTTCTAAAGTCTTTGGCAATAAGGGGAAGGTGGACCCTGGAGATGCACCTTAAGTGTTCACATCTGCCTTACTCATATAAATGATATCCCCTCTGTTATGGGTAAGTGGTAAAGGGTGTGAGTAACTTCCACCCCTTTCTTCCCAACTGACTGCAATCGTGTTTTGTTAAAAATGGTGTGTTAGTCCCTGAGAGTTTTAGGGTCAAATAAACAGACAAATGACAGGTTTTCTCGTAGGTTTTTAAAAAGATAACATTTATTTAAACAGCAAAAAACTCAAATTTCGCAACCTTCACCCACTCACGCATTTGCATACATATGCATACACAAGAATCGATAGAGAAAGAAGGGTAGGATGCAATTTCAGTTCAAAGGGAGGTAAAAGTTGGGGTTCACAGAAAACCTATTGTATCTGCTCGGTAGGAAACGTCTTTGCAAAAGTACAGGCCTGGTTTGCAGTCATGAACTTGTTGAGGTATTGAAGATTTCTGGTGGTTAAGACTTCAGACTGGAGGTGGTTGTCACTTTAAGTTCTGTGCTGCAGCAAGTTGAAATGTAGAATTAGCAGCAGGGCTTCTTCTTTGTGCTGGTCCAATCTCAATGCCTTTGGCTGGACTGGATTTCATTGTTTTTTTCTCAATCTCCCCTCCCCCTCCAGAGGGATACCTTTAAGGTAAAACTCCATCACCTTTGATTTTCTGTTAAGCGACACATGGCCCGCTCCCCTGGTGTGACCACATTTTAAAAAATTTATTCATGGGATTTGGGCGTCGCTGACCAGGCCAGCATTTATTGCCCACCCATAATTGCCCTTGAGAAGGTGGTGATGAGCTGCCTTCTTGAACCGCTGCAGTCCATTTGGGGTAGGTATACCCACAGTGCTGTTAGGAAGGGAATTCCAGGATTTTGACCCAGCGACAGTGAAGGAACAGCAATATAGTTCCAAGTCAGGATGGTGTGTGACTTGAAGGACAACTTGCAGGTGGTGGTATTCCCATGCATTTGCTGCCCTTGTCCTTCTACTTGGTAGAGGTAACGGGTTTGGAAGGCGCTGTCTAAGGAGCCTTGGTGCATTGCTGCAGTGCATCTTGTAGATGGTACACACTGCTGCCAGTGTACGTCAGTGGTGGAGGGAGTGAATGTTTGTAGATGGGGTGCCAATCAAACGGGCTGCTTTTTCCTGGATGGTGTTGAGCTTCTTGAGTGTTGTTGGAGATACACCTATCCAGGCAAGTGGAGAGTATTCCATCACATGACTGTATAGGTGCTGTTTCCTGCTCCCGCCCCGAACTGGAAAACTTTATCAACTTTGCTTCAAATTTCCACCCTTATCTCACCTTTACATGGTCCATCTCTAACACTTCCCTTCCCTTCCTCGACTTCTCTGTCTCCATCTCTGGGGATAGGTTGTCTACTAATATCCATTATAAGCCCACCGACTCCCACAGCTACCTCGACTACACTTCTTCACACCCTACCTCCTGTAAGGATTCCATTCCATTCTCCCAGTTTCTCCGTCTTCGACGCATCTGCTCTGATGATGCTACCTTCCATGACGGTGCTTCTGGTATGACCTCCTTTTTCCTCAACCGAGGATTCCCCCCCCACTGTTGTTGACAGGGCCCTCAACCGTGTCTGGCCCATTTCCCGTACCTCTGCCCTCAACCTTTCCCCTCCCTCCCAGAACCGTGACAGGGTTCCCCTTGTCCTCACTTTCCACCCCATCAGCCTCCATATCCAAAGAATCATCCTCCGCCATTTCCGCCACCTCTAGTGTGATGCCACTATCAAATGCATCTTCCCCTCCCTTCCCCTGTCAGCATTCCAAAGAGATCGTTCCTTCCGCGACACCCTGGTCCACTCCTCCATTACCCCCACCACCTCGTCCCCGTCCCATGGCACCTTCCCCTGCAATCGCAGGAGGTGTAATACCTGCCCATTTACCTCCTCTCTCCTCACTATCCCAGGCCCCAAACACTCCTTTCAGGTGAAGCAGCGATTTACTTGTACTTCTTTCAATGTAGTCTACTGTATTCGCTGCTCACAATGTGGTCTCCTCTACATTGGGGAGACCAAGCGCAGACTGGGTGACCGCTTTGCAGAACACCTCCGCTCAGTCCGCAAGCAGGACCCTGAGCTTCCGGTTGCTTGCCATTTCAACACTCCCCCCTGCTCTCATGCTCACACCTCTGTCCTGGGATTGCTGCAGTGTTCCAGTGAACATCAACGCAAGCTCGAGGAACAGCATCTCATTTACCGATTAGGCACACTACAGCCTGCCGGACTGAACATTGAGTTCAATAATTTCAGAGCATGACAGTCCCCCATTTTACTTTCATTTTTCGTTGTTTTTTCTTTTTTCTTTTTTTCTTTTTTACATTTTTTACAACCTTTTTTTGCATTTATTTCATTTCATCTTAGTTTGTTCAGTTTGCTAACCAACTTTTTTCATGTTTGCACTTGCTGATGTTCAATAGTCAGTCCATTAACACCTTTTCTGTACTAATGCTTTGTCTTTCAACACAGCATTAACATATTGTTTGCCTTTGTTCCATGACCTTTTGGTCAGCTATGTGGCCTTGTCCAATCTACACCTTCTCCTTTGTTATCTCATGCCCCACCCCCACCTCACTTGCTTATAACCTGTGACATTTTTAATATTTGTCAGTTCTGAAGAAGGGTCACTGACCCGAAACGTTAACTCTGCTTCTCTTTCCACAGATGCTGCCAGACCTGCTGAGTGGTTCCAGCATTTCTTGTTTTTATTCCATCCTACTCCTGACTTATGCCTTGTAGATGGTGGACAGGCTTTGGGGAGTCAGGAGGTGAGTTGCTCGCCTCAGGATTCCTAGCCTCTGACATGCTCTTGTAACCACGGTATTTATATGGCTACTCCAGTTCAGTTTCTGGTCAATGGTAGCCCCTAGGATGTTGATAGTGGGGGATTCAGCGGTGGTAATGCCATTGAATGTCAAGGGGAGATGGCTAGATTTTCTCTTGTTGGAGATGGTCATTGCCTGGCACTTGTGTGATGCGAATGTTACTTGCAAATCACAAACCTGTCTGCAAAGACAAAACTCATTAACTGTGTCTGAATAGCTCTGGGGAGAACCCATTGAAATTGAAAGGAGCACCATTCCATACTGATAAACTAACTAATCAAAGGTTCTGGACCAGTATATGGAAACCATGGCTATCTGTTGATGTCTGAATGGGGTCCATTCTGTTATCATGGTGCTATTTCACACCTATTCATTTTATTTTGCGCTGTAAGTCAGCTTGTCTCCAAAACCCTTTATTAGTTCATTTATCAGTGTGGAATGGTGCTCCTTTCAATTGGTTCTCCCCAGAGCTATTCAGACATAGTCAATGAGTTTTATCTTTGCAGACAGGTTTGTGATTTCCAGCACAGGAGGGAGCAAATGACTGCCACTCCATTTTGACTGTGGTACAAGTGTCTATGTAATTCCTCCAATTCGTTGTTCATTTCATCATGTCTCCTTCCATGCATGACACCTCTCATGGACCCCACAAATAATCATGAGGGTCTACATAGTAATGTGACTACAAGCCAGTCTCACTCTGTACTGTAACACCAAAAGGCAAGACCTACAGATATATACCTCTGTATTAGTTAGCTGTTAATAAACCTGTTTGAGATCTTCAACAACCTGAACTCCACGCATCTCATTTTATGTCACATCAGACAACATAAAGAAGCAATAATAAATAACCTGACCTGCTAAGTAATTCCATCACTTTCTGTTTTTATTTCAGATTTCCAGCATCTGCAGTATTTTGCTTCTATTTAACATAAAGAAGCATCTCATTTCAGGCAATGCTGGGCACCATCTCTGTGAACTAAGGGATTTTGGAATCATGATCTTTAACTTGTTCTTCTGTACTAAAAAGCTTGCAAGTCAATTAACTTTTAATTGCTACATTTTTGAGTGATGGGAAGGTGGATTTCATTTATTCAATAGTTTTCTTTAAATTCTTTACATTTTTAGGTAGGTTAACTTTTTACTATGTCTAACTTAAAATAGTCTCACAAGACATTCTTGAACAAGATGTGAGCATTCGATAGTGCAGTGCTACACAGTCCACTGCACTGACATTCCACCTCTGGGATTGGAGTTTGAATTGGCCACAGTTGGAGATTGCCCACTCTGTCAATTAATTACTTTAATTAATTGTAATCAGTTTGGTCAATTTCAACAATGAGATGCCTGTAATTTGCCACAAATCGGTACTGAGTTGGCAATCTAATTCGGATATAGGCTAAGGATATCCAGTGTGGGAAATGGAGACATCATCACTGATGCAGATGTTCATGCACAAAATGTGTACCTTTACCCCAATGGTGAAGCCTCTCACATAACAGGTGCACTGGCCACAATCTTCCACCCAATGAGGTCAATAGATAGAAAATTATGTGCAATACACCTGAGAGAGTAGGTGGCTCCAAGTTAACATCTCATTCCATCATGATTTCATTGCCTTCGATGACTTTGGTAAGAATGAGTTAATTAGTTCAGTCAATAATGTACTCGCGCTCTGAAATATGGCTCATGATGTAAAGGTTAATTGTGGGGAAATTCATGTAAGATAAATGAAACCAGCCAAATGTAATCATTTAGTAATCCCTTGGACATGGGTAATAAAATACCCAGATGTTTTTCTGATAAGAAGTTCAGGTGACGGGGTTAAGGATTCATCTGTTGATTTATTTTAGTCATATACATTCGAAGGTTTATGCATTTACTAATCAGTCATTTTATTGCATTGCTAAGGGGCTTGTTGCTGTGATCTGAAACTTCTTGAAAAAAATCAGGACATGGTTAAACTAGGATTAGCCTTTTCGTGGCATGAAGTAATTTGATATTATTGCAAATAGTTTACAAACCAACTAAATACAACTGATTGAATTCTTGCTAAATACAAATGTACAATTTACCATTTGTGTATGCTAATAGTTAGCATAGTCAAGCTACCTGGAAGAGTAATGGATAAGGGTAGAAAATAGTCTTTAGAGGTTAGTGCACTTTTGGTACAGCATTTGATGTGCAACTTTAACCTCCTAACCTGTGATTTCTTCCAGGAAAAGAGTAAATATATTGGCTGGTTGTTGGGTTTTAGGGAGAACAGCATAGGATTAAGGTAACTCTGGATCTCCTTGTGGTGATTCATTGTTTCAAACAATTACCGCCATTGAGGCTAGCTGGGCCTGCCTGTTTTCTGGTGCAGCTATTATCATTTGTGTAGGGATGCTGGATAGGCAGGTGTAGCAGCACCTTGAGAGATAGACAATAAATACTGGCCATGCCCACAAATGAATCTGGGGGAAAAAATGCCAGCTTCACCAACACCATTTTTCAGCCAGGCCCCTTGCTTTGAGCACTGATCTGCAGGAGAATAAACCTGTGGGTAGTGATGAAATTTGTACACTGCTGTAATATAATTTATATATTGTAAGCATTGAAAGGGCTGCAAAGTTGTATGACTGCTTTCAGTGGGGCAGCAGTTTAGGAATAATGAGCTAGGAGAAAATACACTGGGACACGCATATCTAAGCAGCTAATGCAAAAGCAAAATGGTGTGGATGCTGGAACTACTCAGCAGGTCAGGCAGCATTTGCAGAGAGAGACAATGTCAATGTTGCAGGTCAATGATCTATTATCTGTTGTGTCCATTGTCTCACTTTGTGCAGCGTTAATGAACTATGATTAAGAGTGGATGATCCTCAATTATGAGGAAATTGGTAGCTTAATACCTTTTCCTTTCTCTTGCAGGTGAGAATATAACCATTGAAGTGACTGGTGGAGTTCTGCAAATTTTTGTCAGTTGTGTTTCTTATGCAAACACTCGCTCAGGTAGACCACTGTGCAGGCGAGATTTCACACCGAATACGTTAAAGATTCAAATACAGAATATCCGGAGAAAACAGCCATGTGATGATGCAAGTCGTGGAAACATTTGCATTATGCTGTTTCCATCACATTTGCATGTATTAAGGAAATTTTAGGCTCTTGTTCCTTGCTTAAACCAATGAGAATATTTCTCTAACTGTGTCTATGAGGTGTTTGTAAGAAGATTATTGCTAATTTCTGTATGTTTTTACAATGAATTTTGGCTCTTTTTTTTCTTAAATTCCCCTCACTAATTTAGATGCCTAAAAGAGTAAGAGAATTTTTTTTTTTTGACCAAGGAACACAAGGCTACCAGAGTTTGATTGAATAAGAAAGTAGACAGACTGTTGAAGATAAGAGGAATAAAGGAAAATGTGAAACATGGTGGGAGAATGAGATTACCTTTTTTTTTAAAGCCTCAATGAGATTAGGGTAGCAACCTACATCTCGGGTCCTGGGCCAACTATCAGGCAAACCATAAGGTGGTCTGATGGCTAAAAAGGGATCAAAACCAGGGTCCACAATTGCTCATCGTAGAAACAATAGAAGTTCTCAGAGGTAGAAGCTCAGACCAACAGCTAAGATCTGAGAGGATCAGGATCACTCTGCAACCAGTACACATTCAAGAAACACATCTATGAAATCTGTAAAGCTATATCCCCACCTTTATTAAGTATATTTTACTTTCAATAAACCCACCGAATTTGTAAATCCAGTATCATCTTGCCTGAATTTGGGTCTGCAAAAAAGGACTTTCGATCAGATTATGGCTGGTCTGTGTCCAGCACCATCCACCCACCTTGGCTCCATATTCCTTAATGCCTTGGGCTAACAAAAATCTATTGATCTCAGATGTAAAATTATTAATTGAGGCAGCATTTACTACTTTTTGTGACTGGGTTCCACACTGTTACCACCCTTTGAATGAAGATATTTCCTAACTTTGTTCCTGAATGACCTGGTGCTGATTTTAAAGTTTGTATCCCCTTGTCCTACATTCCCCCACTAACGCAGAAAAAAATTCTATCTACCCTATTAATTCTTTTCAAAATCCTAAAAAAATTCAAATCACCCCTAGCCTTCTATATTCAAGGGAATACAAGCTTAATTTATGTAATCTTTCCTCATCATCCAACCTTTGGAGCCCTGGTAACATTCTGGTAAATCCGTGCTATTCTTTCCAAGACCAATATATCCTTGCCAAGGTGTGATGCCTGGAACAAAAACAAGAAATGCTGGATTCACTCAGCAGGTCTGGCAGCATCTGTGGGAAGAGAAGCAGAGTTAACATTTCGGGTCAGTGACCCTTCTTCGGAACTGACAAATATTAGAAAAGTCACAGATTATAAACAAGTGAGGTGGGAGTTGGGCAAGAGATAACAAAGGAGAAGGTGCAGATTGGACCAGGCCACATAGCTGACCAAAAGGTCACGGAGCAAAGGCAAACAATATGTTAATGGTGTGTTGAAAGACAAAGCATTAGTACAGATTAGGTGTGAATATACTGAATATTGAACAGCAGCAAGTGCAAACCTGAAGAAAAACAACCTGAAAAAAATAGTGGGTAAGCAAACTGAACAAACTAAGATGAAATGAAATAAATGCAAAAAAATATTGTAAAAAATGTAAAAAGAAATGTAAAAAAAAAGGAAGAAAAAATAACTAAAAATGAAAGTAAAGTGGGGGGCTGTCATGCTCTGAAATTATTGAACTCAATGTTCAGTCCGGCAGGCTGTAGTGTGCCTAATCGGTAGATGAGATGCTGTTCCTCGAGCTTGCGTTGATGTTCACTGGAACACTGCAGCAATCCCAGGACAGAGATGTGAGCATGAGAGCAGGGGGGAGTGTTGAAATGGCAAGCAACCGGAAGCTCAGGGTTCTGCTTGCGGACTGAGCGGAGATGTTCCGCAAAGCGGTCACCCAGTCTGCGCTTGGTCTCCCCAATGTAGAGGAGACCACACTGTGAGCAGCGAATACAGTATACTACATTGAAAGAAGTACAAGTAAATCGCTGCTTCACCTGAAAGGAGTGTTTGGGGCCTGGGATAGTGAGGAGAGAGGAGGTAAATGGGCAGGTATTACACCTCCTGCGATTGCAAGGGAAGGTGCCCTGGGACGGGGACGAGGTGGTGGGGGTAATGGAGGAGTGGACCAGGGTGTCACGGAGGGAACGATCCCTTCGGAATGTTGACAGGGGAAGGGAGGGGAAGATGCGACTGGTAGTGGCATCACGCTGGAGGTGGTGAAAATGGCGGAGGATGATCCTTTGGATATGGAGGCTGGTGGGATGAAAGGTGAGGACAAGGGGAGCCCTGTCACGGTTCTGGGAGGGAGGGGAAGGGGTAGGGGTAGAGGTGTGGGGAATGGGTCGGACACGGTTGAGGGCCCTGTCAACCACAGTGGGGGGAAATCCTCGGTTGAGGAAAAAGGAGGTCATATCAGAAGCACCGTCATGGAAGGTAGCATCATCAGAGCAGATGCGTCGGAGACGGAGAAACTGGGAGAATGGAATGGAGTCCTTACAGGAGGTAGGGTGTGAAGAAGTGTAGTCGAGGTAGCTGTGGGAGTCAGTGGGCTTATAATGGATATTGGTAGACAACCTATCCCCAGAGATGGAGACAGAGAAGTCGAGGAAGGGAAGGGAAGTGTCAGAGATGGACCATGTAAAGGTGAGAGAAGGGTGGAAATTGGAAGCAAAGTTGATAAAGTTTTCTAGTTCGGGGCGGGAGCAGGAAACGGCACCGATACAGTCATCAATGTATCGGAAAAAGAGTTGGGGGAGGGGGCCTGAGTAGGACTGGAACAAAGAATGCTCGACATATCCCACAAAAAGACAGGCATAACTAGGACCCATGCGGGTACCCATAGCGACACCTTTTACTTGAAGGAAATGCATGGAGTTGAAGGAGAAGTTGTTCAATGTGAGAACAAGTTCAGCCAGGCAGAGGAGGGTGTTGGTGGATGGGGACTGGTTGGGCTTCTGTTCAAGAAAGAAGCGGAGAGCCCTTAAACCATTCTGGTGGGGGATGGAGGTGTAGAGCGATTGGACGTCCATAGTGAAGAGGAGGCGGTTGGGACCAGGAAACTGGAAATTGTCAAAATGACGTAGGGCGTCAGAAGAGTCACGGATGTAGGTGGGAAGAGACTGGACCAGCGGAGAAAAGATAGAGTCTAGATAGGAAGAAATAAGTTCAGTTGGGCAGGAGCAGGCTGACACAATGGGTCTGCCGGGACAGTCCCGTTTGTGGATTTTGGGAAGGAGGTAGAAGCGGGCTGTCCGGGGTTGCGGGACTATGAGGTTGGAAGCTGTAGAGGGAAGATCTCCAGAGGAGATGAGGTCAGTGACAGTCCTTTGGACGGTGGCTTGATGTTCGGTGGTGGGGTCATGGTCCAGAGGGAGGTAGGAAGAGGTGTCTGTGAGTTGGCGTTGAGCTTCTGTGATGCCTGGAACCGTACACAGTGTTCCAGATGTTGTCTAACCAGGGCTTTGTATAGCTGTAGCAAAACTTCCCCTTTTCGTTCTGGTCCTCTTGTTACAAATGCTAATATTCCATCAGCCTTATTGATTCTTTTTGTACCTGACCACTACATTTCATTGATATATAATACATAAATTCCTAAACCTCTTTGAAACTCCACTGTCCCTAGATTTTCACTGATTAAATAATAGTCTGATCTATCCTGGCTTTTTGTTTCAAAATGGTTGACCGAACACACTTGCGTTGAAATTCAACTTCCACAGTTTTGCCCACTTACTTAATCTGTTGATGTTTCTTTGATTTTTAAGCTCTTGACAACATGACTTGCTATTTCACCAATATTTGTGTCATTGGCAAACTTGGATATATGGTGCTGTATTGTATTATTTGTAATTAATATCATGAATAGTGAGGCCCCAGACAGATCCTTATGGGACACTTTCTGGTAGTTCATATTAAACTACATCCATAGCACTTTAGTTACTTCCTCAAAATAAAAATCTATTGGGTTTGTTAGAGATGATATACCCTTTACAAATCCATCCATATTGGCTCTCTCTAATCAGCTCAAATTTCTCTAAGTTCTCAGACATGAAACATGGAATCAAAACTGGCTTATTTTAATTCACCCCTTCTATCCCCACTACAACCAGTACCAGTGAGACCAGCACTGTATCTTCTGTATCTCTGAATACCTTTTTATGGCATCAGAAGGAATGTATTAAAACTTCCACGATTTACATTTTCTTAAACCTGCTGTGTCTAATGCACGCAAATGGTAAATTGTTGGAGACAAACTTTCACTTTCATAAATAGAGGAATATAAAGAAGGAATTGGCAAAATCATCAGGTCCTAATTTGTTTATGCTGATTTCTGCTTGATTCGGTTTTTACATTCCGATGCCTACTGATGGTGTTCTCAGGAAATTTCAACTTAATTGCCAACTGAATAAATATTGTAGGAAATTTCAGTCTAATGCATCTATCATTTTCCTTGAGGGAGGGAGTGCAACGGAGGTTCACCAGACTAATCGTTGGGATGGCGGGATTGTCTCGTGAGGAGAGATTGAGGAAATTGGGCCTATATTTTCTAGTGTTTCAAAGAATGAGAGGTGATCTCATTGAAACATACAAAATTCTTACAGGGCATGTCAGGGTGGATGTAGATAGGATGTTTCCCCTGGCTGGTGAGTCTAGAACCAGGGGACATAGTCTCGTCTCAGAATAAGGGGTAGGCCATTAAAGACTGAGATGAGGAGGAACTTCATCATTCAGAGGGTGGTGAATCTTTTGGAATTATCTACCCCAGGGAACTATGGAAGCTCGATCATTGAGCATGTTCAAGATAGAAATGGACAGATATCTGGATAACAATGACATCAATGGATATGGGGATAGCGTGGAAAAGTGGCATTGAGGTAGATGATCAGCTGTGATCTAATTGAACAGCAGAGAAGGCTCAATGGGCTGAATGGCCTATTCCTTCTCCTATGTTCCTATATTCCTAAAGGTCAAAATAAACAGTCTAAATTTGGGGCTCATACTTTGAAATCATAAATGTGATTTCAGCATATTCTTTGGGATAAAGGAAAGCTTGCACTTGTGACCTGGATTACTCAACCCACTCATCACCATGTTTTTGAGAACAATGAGGCAGATGGTGTTTTTCTCTTGCTGGCGTGATTTTAATTTTTCACCTGCTAATCCTTTTTTTTAAACTGGAGTGCCGAAGCTTCCAGTTTTCTCCTATCCCTAAGCAATGAGAGGATAATGCTGCCACCGGGATGTGGAGTGAGTGAGACCACTCAACAAAATAGAGCAGGGGAAGGAATAGGCCATTCAGCTCATCGAGCCTTCTCTGCCGCTCAATTAGATCACAGCTGATCACCTACCTCAATGTCACTTTCCCCACGCTATCCCCATATCCATTGATGTCATTGTTATCCAGATATCTATCCATTTCTATCTTGAACATGTTCAATGATCGAGCTTCCATAGTCCCCTGGGGTAGAGAATTCCAAAAGATTCACCACCCTCTGAATGAAGAGGTTCCTCTTCATCCCAGCAAGAGATATTAAGCCATTCTCTTGGGTAATTCTGTCAGTTGTAGAAATGGCCAGGCTGACTACTACCTGTTCTGAGAACGCAGAAGTTGACTGCTCTCTTCATTGAGCCCCTTTAGTCATGACATTGGTTGAATTATTTGCCCCCTGTTGTCCTTGGAAGTGGCAGCAAAGAGAGGAGCAATGTTCCAGTGTTCTTTTAGGTGAGCAGAATATTGAAATTAAGACAGCCCAATTGAGAATTTGGAGTTTGAAATGTGGTTGATAAACTATAGATAAATCGAATATCATTCTTGTGAAAACCATAGCCCATACCAGTTATCAAATATTTTCAGTATCTGAGCGATCAAGAGCACCTGTAGAAATTTTTAATGCTACTTCCATTTTGATACCAGCTCTGGTGTGCCAAATTGACCAGGTATAATTGGCATTTAATTTTGGTTGTTGGATGTGAAGTGATTTTATTCCTCCTAAGATTTGCAGGCCCTTTGACAATTGTGTGTGGAAATCAAAATGGAAAGGAATAGCCAGCTCCAGCTTCAAAAAATTCCATCATTCATTCTTTTTCAAAAATCTTCACTTGCTAGCCATAGTTGCGTGAACCTCCTACTTTCAAAAGTATTGTTTAATGGTCTTGCATTGGAACAATATTCTAGTTTGGAGGATTTTTATTCTTCATATTAAAATATTCAGTCAAAACTCTGTACTATATGCTTAGCTTCCCATTCTCTTAAGGGGTTGTGCCACGTCTACACATTTAGGGCTGAATTTTATCAACAGCTAAGCAGTCCCAATGCTGGAATCCTGTGTTGATGAGCAGCCGGACCCTGGGACAGCATTTTACCGGCAGTGTCCAATTAAAAGGCCGCTGTTGGGACAACCATCTGATTGACAACGACAACCCGCCTCCCACAGCTGCCGGGCCAATCAGAGGGCTGGTGCCTTGGCAGCACCATCATTAGATTTGGCCACTGCTGAGGAACCCTTGAAGACAAGGTAAACTTCCTCATTAATCTTTCCGGGACCAGGCAGGCAGGCCCTGGTGATTGGTTTGTGGTGGGAGGGGTGGTGGGGAGGGTGCCCTCCTTCCATCGGCAGCACTGTAGCATTTGGGGTGGCCATTGCCTCTGGGGAGCCCCACTGTGGGCCATGGAGCAGCCATAAAGGAGGATCCCCCCCACCCCCAACCCCCTTGTTTACCCTGCCACTGCGCTTCAAAGTTTGATTCTTACTACTGATTTAGTATTTTGTTTATGTTAATATACAGGAACACCTTTCATACTTTTTTGCAACTTTTCTCATCAGAAATTAAAACACTATCTGGCATAAGGTCCATATCTTTACTAAGAATTGGAATTTCAAGAGTCAGGAGAGAAGGTTATTTTCAGCTCCTTCATCAATGATCTGCCCTCCATCATAAGGTCAAAAGTGGGGCTGTTTTTTAAAAATTCATTCATGGGATGTGGGTGTCATTGGCCAGGCCAGCATTTATTGCCCATTCCAAATTGCCCTTGAGAAGGTGGTGGTGAGCTGCCTTCTTGAACCGCTGCAGTCCATGTGGGGTAGGTACACCCACAGTGCTGTTAGGAAGGGAGTTCCAGGATTTTGACCCAGTGACAGTGAAGGAATGGCAATATAGTTCCAAGTCAGGATGGTGTGTGACTTGGAGGGGAACTTGTAGGTGGAGGTGTTCCCATGCATTTGCTGTCCTTGTCCTTCTCGTTGGTAGAGGTCGCGGGTTTGAAAGGTGCTGTCTAAGGAGCCTTGGTGCATTGCTGCAGTGATTCTTGTAGATGGTACACACTGCTGCCACTGTGCGTCAGTGGTGGAGGGAGTAAATGTTTGTAGATGGGGTGCCAAACAAGCGGGCTGCTTTGTCCTGGATGGTGTCGAGCTTCTTGAGTGTTGTTGGAGCTGGACCCATCCAGGCAAGTGGAGAGTATTCCATCACACTCCTGACTTATGCCTTGTAGATGGTGGACAGGCTTTGGGGAGTCAGGAGGTGAGTTACTCGCCTCAGGATTCCTAGCCTCTGACCTGCTCTTGTAGCCAGGGTATTTATATGGCTACTCCAGTTCAGTTTCTGGTCAATGGCAGCCCCTAGGATGTTGATAGTGGGGGATTCAGCGATGGTAATGCCATTGAATGTCAAGGGGAGATGGTTAGATTCTCTATTGTTGGAGATGGTCATTGCCTGGCACTTGTCTGGCGCGAATGTTACTTGTTTGCTGCTGATTACACAGTTTTCGGCTCTATTCGCAAATCCTCCAGTAATGGAGCTGTCCTTACCCACATGGAGCAAGACCTGGACAACATCCGTGCTTGGGCTGATAGTTGATTACATTGATGCCACATTAGTACTAGGCAATGACTGTCTCCAACAAGGGAGAGTCTAACCACTTCTCCTTGACAACCAATGGCATTAACCTTATTGAGTCCCTTTACTATAAACATCCTGGGGGTCACTATTGACTGTAACCTCAACTGGAACAGTCACATAAATACCATGGTTACTGGAGTAAGTCAGAGCCTGTGGGCTGGATTTTGTTTTCAGCCTGATGTCTGGTTTTGGGGTGGGGGGTGTCCGAGAATTGGAGTAGCAGTGGCTGCCATGGAGCCCAATGCTGGGATTGCCTGGCCCAGTCTTCCCTGTGGTGGCACCTCTGCCGCCCTGTGATGGGACCCTACTTTAAATATTTTAAATACCTCTCTGCATAAATTTAAATGTAATTCACTGTAATCTTACACTCAGCGCCTTCACTTTCCTGTCCATGAGAAGCTGGCGTCACTGAAATGGGGAAGGGGTGAACCCTGCATTATGTTGAACTGTTTGTAGGGCTAGCAGCTTTTTAAAAATGGTGCCAGCACGTGCTCCCACATCAGGTGGCACCGTGAATGGTGTCACTAATGCTGCCCCGCCATGTGATTTTGGGGGGGTGAGGGGGCAGCTACCGTCAGTACGTTAAGTGGCTACCTGCTGCAGAATCGCGGCAGTGCGCCTCCCGTGTGGGGTGGCCACCATTTTCTGCACCCGCCGCCTATCCCAGCAGTGGGACAACAAAATCCAACCCTATGTGTTCTGCAGTGTGTGGATCACTTCTTCACACCCCAAAGCCTCTTCACCACCTACAAAGCCCAAGTCAGGAGTGTGATGGAATATTTTCCACTTACCTGGATAGGTGCAGCTTCAAAAACACTCAAGCTTGAGACCATCCAGGACAAAGCAGCCCGTTTGATCAGTATCTCATCCACATGCCTAAAAAAAACACTTCCACCTCCAACACTGGTGTGCTGCAGTTGCAGTCTGTACCATCTACAGAATAAACTGCAACAAGGCCAAAGCTTCTTTGACAGCATTTTCCAACCTGTGACCTCCACTATCTAGAAGGATAAAGGCAGCAGATGCATGGAAACACCATCAGCTCCAAGCTCCCCTCGAAGTTGCATACCATTCTGACTTGGACATTTCGTGCCGTTCAGTCAGTCAAAATTCTGGCATTCCCTACCTCTTAATGCCAATTAACCAGCAAAGGTAAGGCAGCAGGTGGGGGTGACATTAGGACTACACCAGGAGGAGGATGGGCAGAGCAGCAGGTCCAGTCTGATGACAACTGGAAGCACAGATATGGCAGGTCAGAAAGAGAAACTGTGAAAATATAATGTTAATTAACTGGCTACATATCTGAAGACAGTGGAGGTGCACAGGGCCACAAAATTGGAGACAGTAATAACAGTGGGAAGCAAAAACTGTGTGTATTTGCAACAGAGCCAAGTAGCGTGACAGTGCAAGAGTGGGGCCTGAGTGCATTAAAATGTGAAATCAAATCTAATTTGGTTAATTTTCATTTCTTTCCTTCTGATTTATGCACTGATGGTTAGCAGAGACAGAAGATGGTACCAGGAGATGCAATAGTGTCACATAGTGTTGGGAAACCTGTCAGTATCAGTTTAAAAGAATTTCTGCGGACTTTTGAAGTAGTGGCTGGGTAACATTTACTTTTAATGTAAGAAAATTGTCACTCCAGCTGTGACAAAATCATGCCCCAGGAAACTAATCGGGGGTAGTACAGATAGACTATGTGACAAGTTCACTTGTTTCTAGAATTTACTGTAAATTTTCTTTTGCTGATTTGTGCTGCTGGCGGTTGTTAATGAACATCATGTTTCAGAAATAGAATCTAAATGAAAACAGAAATCTAGAGTTGGATCCAAATCGGTAAATTCTAGTGTTCTTTTGCAATTTGTTTTTCTTGAGAAACTTAGCTGAGGGGTCAAGGCTCTGGTGCAGAAAATCCAAATAGAGAGGAGATATTAATGAGGAAAAAGTAGTTGGGTAATGCCAAGCTTGGGTTTTATAAGCTTAAACATTGTAGGAGGAAGAGCAGAAGGAGGCATTCCCACAGTGTAACAGTTCTGGGAAATACTAAGTTGGAATAGGAAACAATACGATATCTTGATTTCACTTTAGTGAGGACATTGGAGTTTGCATGACAGTAGAATTAGAAGTTAAGAGGAACAAGAGAAGGAAGTGTGAAGGATCAACAACTATAGCAATGTGGATGAAATAGGGAAAGACAAGAAAAATAATGCTTGCAGAGAGGTTGAAAGCAACTAAGCTTTTTATTGTATCTTATCCAAGAATGTCAGAGATGCCAGCAGATGCTCCCCAGATATGAAAGCAATGTTCCAGACTTGGACTTTAAAAAGAGATGTTGCTCAGGAGAAGATACATTTGGGCACAGAAGAAGGAATCAAGCCACTTGGATAAATCTTTATCAATGTAGGGGTTTCATTTGAGATCAGAGGAGATATTGGCGTCAAGAATGGCAATAAGTAAAGACAAACTGAGGGTGGAGCAATCAAAGGGAACAGGTGGCAGTGGTCGGCTGGACGTCAAAGATATGAAGCAATTGTCTTTGCACCATTTCCCCTTGATTGTTTGTTTGGTTTTGCAATCAGTTTTTAAAAAAGGTTTTCTCTTTTTATCTAATTGAGATTATTTGGGCATTTGGCTGGAATGCTTTTTTTAAAAGCACACTTGAATAGAAACAAAATGCCTCTTTGCTTTACATGGTATAATTTTGTGATTTGCAGATATCAAGTGAGCATCTCCTATCTGTACTTGGAGTTACAGCAAAAAAATAGGTTTTTAGATGCAAACTTACCTGCCATCTGGTGGCCTTGTGGGAGAAGGGCATCTCATTTCTGAACAGTCCTGATAAACTGGTAGAGGGACTTTTGTGGTAATGGTTGTGCTTGTATAATCCCCGAGAATGGTGGAATCTGCCCACATGGTACTAGTGAATTTTATTTGTTCTCAGGATGTGGGCATCACTGGCAAGGCTAACATTTTATCGTCCATCTCTAGTTATCTTGAGAATGCAAGGTGGTTCTTTTTCTGAAATCATTGTAATCTGTGCGGTGAGGTGCTGGTCTTATTATTCTTCCTTTTGTATTGTTTTGATACATCTGAGTGGCTCGCTGGGCCACTTCAGAGGGCAGTTAACAGTCACTGATGTTGCTGTGGGACTGAAGTTCCATTTAAGCCAGACCAGGTAATGGTGGCAAGTTCACTTTCACTAAAAGGCATTAATGAACCAGATGGCTTTTTATAATAATCATTTTCATGATCACTTTCACTGCCATTTTATATCCAGATTTTTTTTTTCAATTGAATTTAAATTCTCAAACTACTATGGTGGCATTTGAGCTCTGGGTTATTAGACTAGGCCTCTAGATGACTTGTCTAGTAACATAATCACTACATTGCCATCCCCTTATTCATGATTGGTGAGGTTGTCTGGTGATGGAGAGTATTTGGTTGCTTGGTGAATTTGTATGGACATGTCTCTTTCTGCTCTGTGAAATATAATAAAATAAATATTGGGACATGAAGTTTGGATTTAAAGCTATTTTGAACTTCTTTTGATATGCATATCTGTTATCAGCACATAACTACATTGTGACATTGTTACAAAAGTACTTCAATTTTTTGTTAAATTTTGAGCACTTGTGTTTTAAAACTTGAAAAAAAGGATTCCATAGATGTTGGACTTTGTTTTTGTCTCAAAAAGAGGTAATCGGAAGGTCTTTTGGACTTGGTTTGTAAATAGCCCTTGCTGGAAGTCACCTGCCTTCAGATAATTACCCAGCAGGGGGTTTTTGACTTAAAGATGTTTGCAGAGAAGTGACAGGTCACGATTTATAGGGGTCAGGAGGCTTGGCTCTTGATGTCTTGTTTTGGTTTTATTTTGGACAGTCAGCTGGAGTTTTAAAAATCAACCTGAAGGACAAAACCCCAGCTTGGTCTGTTCCATCTCTTTGAAAAGCCTGCCAGTTTTTCCATCATTTTGAGAAGCTCTTAGAAGCGAGTGTAAGAAATGGAGAAATTGATGAATTCCTCTTGAAAGGCTTGCCTGAAGCCCCGGTTGCTGTGTTTCTTCTGAGACGCTGGAAAAACCTGCCGGATAAATCCTCTATCCCACCTGAACAAATTGCTTCAGGGAAAGATCCCAGTGATAGCCATCTTTGCATATTTGGGACACCAAACCAAAAAAGGGACAACTTACATCTTTCCCTATCTTTTTTTCTTTGAGTAAGCAAGTGTTTGTCCAAAGTATTCTTTTTCTTTAGAGCCCTTTTATGAAAAAGACAAAAAAAATCTTTTCGGTGTGTGTGTGTGAAGGGGCTAAGGAAAAGGGGAACTTTCATATTTCAGTCTGTGTGTTTAATGTTTTGCTTTGTGACTGGTTATGTCTTGTTTTGTAATAAACTGATTTTGTTAAGAGCTTGATTTATCTGGTCTCCAGTTCTGTTGCATCATCACTGTTCTCATTTATTCCTGGTAGGGCAGTGCTCATATGGCTCTTCTGCTGCAGGTTTGCTTGTTCTCCTGCAACATGTTGAGGAAACTAAGACTTTCTGTGTTGCTCTGTAGACTGAACCAGTCAAGTCGCTGCTTTCAATATCATTTGCTCTGCTCCATGCTGGATCTTTGTCAACCCTCTCCATCACCTGTAACATGTTTATAGTGAGCATTATTACTCTAATGTAGGTAGAAGATAAACATGAGCAAATTTACATTTTGACTGTTAATTGGTGTTTAATAAGCCAAAAAAAGTTGTACAGAATCTGTATTGATCTGGGTTACTCCTGAAAGAGAACTTACATTCATATACATCTTCTAGTCATCTATCACAAAGGAAATGTATGGAAACAATATAATTTCAATGAAAAATTACCATCTATCGTGGATATAATATCTTTACAAATAAAATACAGTTTCTTGTGCACAAGTGTGAAATTGTATGTATAATTAGGGAACTTGGGTATATAAAATTAAAAGGCCTCAAGCAACACTTGATTAGAAGGATTTTTCCCTATGGAGCAGTTTACATATGAAATAGATTCTCAGCTAAAGCAGTTAATGCTGAGTCAATTAATACCTATTCCTTCTACAAAGAAAAAAAAGACATGGGGCTGGATTTTACTTCGGGCAGACGGGAGCTGGCCACAGACCTAAAAGTCGGCGGTGAACCCGCTTCCACCCGGCCTGGTGATCCGTCCTGAATTTTACGGGTCCCCGGGCTTTAATTGTTCTGAGGCGGGACTTCCTGCTTGAGGGAGAAAGTCCCACCTCATTGAACTGCTGGCCAGTCATCAGGCTGGCAGCTCTTAGTCCCAGCAGCGCAATTGAGAGTGGTGGCCACTGTGTGCCATGGCGAGTTTTTGCCCACCTCCCCTTCCATGACTGCCTCAAATGCTGCAGGCGTCTACCCAATATATGCAAATATTCTGATCCCACAACATGGGATGGGGCCAAGGGCACATCTAGTGGCAGGACTCCCACCCCATCCTACTATGCCATATTTATTGAAACAAAATATTTTGAATCAGCATTTAAGGCTGGATTGTCAAATTAATCATAATCAGTGGTCAGGGGATCTAATAGAGTGATGAAATAATTAAAATCAACAAGATCAGAAATTTAAAAGCTGCTGACAGTTTTGATTTCTTATGGCTTAATAATTTATGCACCTAACTAAAAATAGATATGCCATGGGAAACGTTCTTGAGAATGCATTTTAAATAATATGTGCCTTCCCCTGCGAAACGGCTTGAAATATTTTCTAATTGAAGTTTCTCCTAAGGGTGTACACTCGAATGTTATATCAGCAATGAAGCACTAAAGGCTGTGAATGGACGTAGATGTTCTGGGAAAGCATCACTCCCATATTCTGATGGAAGACAACTGCTAAAATTATCCTCGGAGTACTCCGTGGTCTGTGTCAGCATACGCTGCTGCCACATCAGCCGTGCACTGGGGGAGTCTTTCTGTCATATAGTATAATCATCACAACCAAGGTCTTTTCTGCTCAAAAGGAAAGAGCATATTGGCACAGATACTCTTTTGTAAATTTTATTTTTAAAGGTCAAGTTGTACATTGTTATCTTTCCATTATAACAGTGATTAGCTGAGGTCATCTCTTTTATCACCAATTTTATCCTCCTCCTTTCCTGAAGGCACTGACTCGTGCTGGGGTAGGATTGCACAGGGGCAGGCCAGCCCCCAGTTTACCTGTCGCAAGTGGCTCTCATTTGTGTGTGAACCTTCATAAGTCAAGTACTGACAATCAGCAGGTTTTTTAACCCTACCTTCTTCCATCTGTACACATGCACTTTCCAACATTGGTTTGTTGCATAGTCATTTTTCCTCTCCCTAGCTTTGTGATACTGAGGCTGATATTGTCACAAGTGTTTTGTGTGTTTTTTGTTGAAAACTAAGAATTCTGTGTGTTTTTGAAAGCTGGGAAAAAGGATTTTCTGTGAACACTGAATGCTGATACTTGGTGTTTGAAGTGTGCAGACTGCAAGACCTGTTTCGAAACAACCAGGAAGATTAATGACTGTCTTGTGACTTGACTGTTGAAAGTTTTCGTTTAATTTTGGAATTAAAAGAGACCCAAGAAAGACCCATCTGTAGCTCACTCAGGAAGTTAAGGAGAGTATGGACAAAAAGAAGAGGCTTACAATGTTGCAAAAAATAGGAAGTCTGAGGATTGGGCGTGGTTTAGAAACCAGCAAAGGGCCACCAAAAGTTGATAAAAAAGGAAAAAATAGAATGAGAGTAAACTAGCCAGCAATATAAAAACAGATTGAAAGAACTTTTAAAAGGACATAAAAGGGATAAAGTAGCTAAAGCAGATATTGGTAACTTGGACGCAGAGACAGAAGAAATCATGAAATCATCATGGGGAATGAGGAAATGGCAGAGGCATTGAACAAATATTTTGTGTCCGTCTTCACAGTAGAAGACACAAGTTCCATGCCCAAAATAGACAGTAACCTAGGGGATAAAAAGAGTGAGGAAATTAAGGATATTTATATCAGCTGAGAAAAAGTATTGGAGAAACTTGAGGGACTAAAATCTGACGAGTCCCCGGGACCAGATGGCTTACATCTTAGGGTTATAAAAAATGATAGCTGCAGAGATAGTGGATGCGCTGGCTATGATTTTCCAGAATTCCTTAGATTCCGGAATAGTCCCGTCAGATTGAAAGTTGGCAAATGTTACACTGCTTTTCAAGAAAGGAGGTAGAGAGAAAACAGGAAACTACAGGCCAGTTAGCCAAATATCAGTCATTGGGAGGATGCTGGAAATGATTATTAAAGAAGTCTTACTATGTTTTTCCAAGTGCAATGTTGTGATCAGAACAAGTCAGCATGGTTTTACTAAAGGGAAATCCTGTTTGACAAATTTATTAGAGTTTTTTTGAGGATGTAACAAGTAGGGTAAATAAAGGGGAACCAGTAGATGTAGTATACCTGGATTTTCAAAAGGAAATTCAATAAGGTGCCACATAAAAGATTAATAGGAAGATAAGGGCTCATGATGTTGGGGGTAATATATTAGCGTGGATAGAGGATTGGTTAGCAGACAGGAAGCAGAGAGTGGGCATAAATGGGGTATTTTCAAGTTGGCAGGCAGTGAATAGGGGGGTGCCACAAGGATCAGTGCTGGGGTCTCGGCTATTTACACTCTATATTAATGACTTAGATGAAGAGACAGAGAATAATGTATCTAAGTTTGCTGATGGCTCGGTGGAAAGGATGTAGTGAGGCTACAAAGAGACTTGGATAGGTTAAGTGAGTGGGCAACAAGATGGCTAATAGAGTATAATGTAGGGAAGTGTGAAGTTGTTCACTTTGGTCGTAAAAATAGAAAAGCAGAATATTTTTTAAAAGGTGTGCAATTGGTGTTGATGTTCAGAGAGACTTGGGTGTGCTTGTACAAGGAATGCACCAAGTTAAGATGTACCCAACAGGGATGTAAACCACAGGGGTATAATTTCATCATTAACATGTACAGGGCAAAGCTTCATGCACCAGGAATGTACAATGGAAAATTGTGTGGGTGCTGCTCATTTTCTGCCCATTCCTTTTAATGAAAAGCATTGATCCTTCGTATGCATCATTGTTAAACTGAGCAGTCACAATATGAACTAATTTCTGCATTTTTATCAAACCTAATACAAATAATGTGCATGGTTACAGCCTGTGCTCAATTTTTGGACACACTTGCAACCTGTGTTGATATAAAAGGTATTTTTTGTGAGATAAATAAGCTGCTATCTAAGAGATCGACCACTGAAGCTGAGGAAGGTTTTGGATTTATTATTTGGAAAATGATTACTGAGAAGATGAACCTTTATTTCTCAGATTAACTTTCATTTAAAAAAAATGTTAGTTGTAAGATTGAACCACTATAAAGTAGGATAAAAACAGGAAGTGTTTCTGGATGGTCATGCTGATTAATTTTGTCTTCTATACAAAAGTTAAAATGTAGAGTTGACCATCTTCTGAGGTTTTGGGAGCATGTATTAGATCATGTAAAAGCTTTGTGCCTATTCCTTAATACCCCAACAGAAATATACTGGACCCTTTTTATACTCCTAAATAGTTACCAGTCAATTCTCTACTTCTAACAGATGGTCTAATACAGTGGTTCTCAAACTTTACATCTGTGAACCACTTAGGCAGGACAAAAGACCCCACGGACCACCTACCAGTCTTTCCCCACCAGCTTTCATTTGCCACTACAAAAAACTTATCAGAATTAATAGGAAGAATGGTGCTGCTTTAGATGGGACACTAATGAGGCAATGTCAAGTTCCAAGCTAGAAAGCTTCAGTCTCATGTCGAGCTCCACATTCAGCCAATTCCTTCTCTTTGTTTTAGAAACATCGAAAAGTAGGAGCAGGAGTAGGCCATTCGTCCCTTCGAGCCTGCTCTGCTATTCAATATGATCATGGCTGATCATCCAAACTCAGTACCCTGTTCCCACTTTCTCCCCGTATCCCTTGATCCCTTTAGCCCTAAGAACAATATCTAACTCTTTCTTGAATATATTTAATGATTTGGCCTCAACTGCTTTCCGTGGTAGAGAATTCCACAGCTTCACCACTCTCTGGGTGAAGAAATCTCTCCTCATCTCAGTCCTAAATGGCTTACCCCTTATCCTTAGACTATGACCCCTGGTCCTGGACTCCCCTGCCATCAGGAACATCCTTCCTGCATCTAGTCTGTCCAGTCCTGTTAGAATTTTGTAGGTTTCTATGAGATACCCTCTCATTCTTCTAAACTCTAGTGAATACAAGCCTAGTAGACGCAATCTCTCTTCATACATCAGTCCTGCCATCCCAGGAATCAGTCTGGTGAACCTTCGCTGCACTCCCTCCATAGCAAGAACATCCTTCCTCAGATAAGGAGACCAAAACTGCACACAATACTTAAGGTGTGGTCTCACCAAGGCCTTGTATAACTGCAACAAGTATAACATCCCTGCTCCTGTACTCGAATCCTATCGCTATGAACGCCAACATACCATTTGCCTTCTTAACTGCCTGCTGTGCCTGCATGCTTACTTTCAGTGACTGTTGCACAAGGACACCCAGGTCTCGCTGCACCTCCCCCTTTCCCAATCTATCGCCGTTCAGATAATCTGCCTTCCTGTTTTTGCCTCCAAAGTGGATAACCTCACATTTATTCACATTATACTGCATCTGCCATGTATTTGCCCACTCACTCAACCTGCCTAAAAGTGTTGAACATCCCATCTGGCAGTTGTATGTTGTAAAAGTTACATAAACTTTGCTTATGAAACTACATTGTTATTGCTTACATTTATGATGACTCATGCCGCACAGTCTGGTTGTGCGACATCACGCGAGTGGTGGGGATAAGGGTTCTGGTTTGTTCTCTCATATGGCCTCAGTCATGGCATTGCATGCCAGTGACTTGCATTTTGGACCAGCCCACAGATCACCTGGAGGACCCTCATGGACCACCAGTGGTCTGCGGACCACAATTTGAGAACCTCTGGCTTAACAGTTTTACTGCATTAGAAACAAAGTAAAGTATGTTGATGTTGCAGCGTGCTTTATTGCTGTACAAAGAACAATCTTGAAAACTCGCTACCCTGAATGCTTTTTGTTCTTGCTTAAAACTAAATCCATATTAAAATAAAAGAACAAATAACTCAACTGGAGGAAGGTTAATTTCAGTGAGTTGAGAAAGGATCTGGCTCAGCTTGGAAGCAAAAATTGGTAGATAAAACAGTGAATAAGTAATGGGAGGCCTTCAAAGAGAAGATAGTTTGGGTATAGACTGGACACATTCTGATGAGGAGGAAAAGAAAGGCATCGAAAGTTAGAGCTCACTGGATGACTAAAGGTACAGGGGGCTATTTTGGTGAAAGGATAAAAACAGTTGTTAAATGGGTGCTGTGCTAATAAGACATACCTGTTTGAAAGTCTATTTTTAGCACACAATTTTGATCTTAATTGCTAATTACCATAATTTGAACTTGCCTGGAGGTGCTAAAACTGCCACCTGGATGTCCTAAAGTGCTGAGTAGAAACAATTTTTGTGGAGCAGTAACTCTGGGCTCCACTCTCCCACTTCCACTGAGAGTGTCAACTGGGCTGACAGACACAGCAGCAGCAGGTGTTAGGATGGCTCGAGGATCAAGGCAGAGGATGCACAGGTTCTCGGACGAGGCACTGCTGGAGGTCATGTGGTGAGGTCCAATGGAGGAGGGATGGCCTGTACCCACAGTGGGGAACAAGTCTACCTTGCCTTCCTGTCCCCGTCTCCTGCAGCAACTGATACCAACCACTTTTCCTGGTCTCATGTCCTCCTCCCATTCCTCCTGCAGACCGAGGGGTCCCCTAACAAGAGGCCAAGCACTCCCTTTCTCCTGGTGACTCTTAAAAGGTGTTTAATAAGGTAGAATAGCACAGCAGTCACTCTTTTTAAGTGACATTCTTGGAGAATTTCCAGAATAAATGTTGCTCGAGTGTTGAAGTTTTGATAAAGTGTCCCAGAAAGTCTCCTGATGTGTTTGAAAAGCCCTCTTCAAACTTTCAGCAACAAGTGAAAAGATGATACACATTTAAGTAATGCTCAAGATTCTCAGTAATGACTAGTTCACTTCCAGTCAGCCGGTTGCTGTAAGGGGAAGGCGTTAGTTCAAGCATTAGCCACAAAAGTTCTGTGTAACCTTGTTAATGAGTGCGAGCAGGCAGTTTAATTGCCAATCGTTCCCTTAACATTCCTTAAGAAAACATACCGTTGTAAACATGGTCCAAACCACGTTGCAGCTCAAGGCCTCATCTTGGTCACCTCAGAAGCTCTTTAGGACGTAAAGTATCCAGGGAGAAATCACCCCATGGAAACAATAAAAGGAGGTTTAAGATAAATGACAGATTACTTTATAGTTGAGAACCAAGCTGATTACAGACAGAGCAAATGAGAACTGAAAAATGAAATAAAAGGGGCAAAGTGAGTTTATGAGAAAAGAGCGGGTAACATAAAAGGAAACTCAATTCTTTTATAAACATATTGCTATGACCAGGTGAGAAAGGGGTCCAGGGGTTCCCTCTTGCCTTTGCCTGGTTTGATCGTAGCAAGGTTTAATTTTTAAAACACTGTGGTTTTTAGCTCCCCCTCAGTGAATCCTTGTTCACTGCTCTCCAATTGTAAGGCAAAGAAATCAACCAGACAGGTTTTCTTAGATTTAAACAAGAAAGGTGGAAATTTATTAACCTTAAAATTCTAATTTGGATAAAACGACAATGAATACGTGACACATCCATGCTGGCATGCATATGCGATAAACGCACGCACATTGAGACAGAAAAGTAGAAAGAATAAAGGGAAAAAGTTTGATGTAATAGCTGGGGTTTATTTACTGTCCTTTGAGTTCAATGTAGAGTCCTTGATTGCAGCTAAATCTTGATGTTTCTTTGGGGCCGGGTGGATGCTTTCAAACTTGCTTCTATGTAGGAGTCTTCTCTCTTGAGGTTTAAATGTCTTCAGTGGATCTGGAAATTCATGAGAGAGAGAGCGATCCAGGCAGGAGAGAGGCTTTTTCTTCAAGTTCAGTTGCAGTCTGACCCAAACTGTTCTGTGATCAGTTCAAAACCAAATATAGGCCAACAGGTTAGTCATGTGACTAGTTGTTTTTTTAACAAACCTGCCCGCGTTTCTGTGGATTCCTTTCATCTTAGCAGACACCCGCAGTGGGGAGCGGGGTGGAAATAGAATGCTGGCTTGTTACACCTTCAATGTCTGGTGATCAAAATCCATTTGGGTTAATTGGATCAGGGAGCAGTTTTATTGTCTCTCCAGGCAACTGTCTCTTAGTATGCAAAAATGTTTCCAGCCACTGCTGTGATTTCTTTAAACAAGTTATCTTTTCAGTCCAGCAACAGTTTAAAATTAATGTTCATATGACAAAATTAATATGCCTCATTCTTGGCAGGTGGGGTCATCATGACAATATAAATAGTAAAAGGTAGGATGGGGTGGAATTTGGACCAAAAAGGAGATTTTCTTGTGAAGACAGAGGGCTGAAGTACTAAATGCATACTTTGTGTCTGTCTTCACAAAAGAAGAGGATTCTGTCATTGTCACAGTCAAAGAGGAGAGGTAGAGAAATTGGATAGGATAAAATACAGAGGAGATACTTAAAAGGTTGGCAGAACTCAAAAGTGAAAAAACGTCACACCAAATGGATGGGATACATCCTGGGTTGCTGATCGAAGTTAGGATGGAAATAGCAGAGGCTCCGGCCACAATCTTTCAATCCTCCTTTGACATGGGAATAGTGTAAAAGGACTGAAGTGTTGTGAATTTTACACCCCTGTTCAAAAATGGCAAGAGAGATACAGCCAGTAACTACAGGTCAGTCAGCTTACCATCAGTGGTAGGGAAACTTTTAAAGGTAATAATGCAAGGCAAAATTAATTGTCACTTGGAAAAACATGGGTTAATAAATGACAGCCAATATGGATTTATTGAAGGCAAGTTGTGTCTGAAAAATTTGATTCAGTTCTTTGATGAAATAACGAGGAGGGTTGATGAGTATAGTGCAGTTGATGTTGTGTACATGGACTTTCAAAAAGCATTTGCTAAGGCACCATTTAATTAACTTGTTAACAAAATTGAAGTCCATGGGTTTAAAAAGACAGTAGCAATGAGGATATGGAATTGGTTAAGGGACAGAAAGCAGAGGGTAGTGGTGAACAGTTGTTTTTCAGACTGGAGGAAAGTATACAGTGGTGTTCCCCAATGGTCTGTGTTGGAAGCATTGATATTATATAAATGACCTGGACTTGGGTATAAAGGGCATAATTTCAAAATTTGCAGGTGATGCAAAACTCAAAAATGTAGTAAACAGTGAGGAGGATAATAACAGATCTCAGGAGGACATAGACAGATTGGCAAAATGGGAGAACATATGGCACATAAATGTAATGCAGAGACGTGTTAAGTGATGCATTTTGGAAGGAAGAATGAGGAGAGGTAATATACTAACTGGGACAATTTTAAAGGGGATGCATGAACAGAGAGAACTACAGGTTTATGTACACTGATATTTGAAGATGGTAGGACAAGTTAAGAAGGCTGTTTTTGAAAAAAAAACACATATGTGATTCTTGTTTTTATAAACAAAGGCAAGGAAGTTATGCTAAACCTTTATAAATCACTGGTTCTGCCCTAGTTGCATTATAGTGTCCAATTCTAGGCACAACATTTTACAAAAGATGTCAAAGACTTGGAGAGGGTGCAGAGGAGATTTACTAGAATGATATCAGGGATGAGGGGCTTTAGTTATGTGGAGAGCCCAGAGAAGCTGGGATTGTTCTCCTTAGAGCAGAGAAGTTAAGATTTAGTAGAGGTACTCTAAATTCAATGCAAGGTTTTGAAAGACTACAAAGGGAAGAACTGATTCCACTGGCAGGAGGGTTGGTAACCAAAGGACACAGATTTAAGGTAACTGGCAGAAGTATCACAGGGGAAATGAGAGCTTTTTTATGTAGCGAGTTTTAGAAGGTTATGCTGATGAGGTTAGATGAAGAGGGGTGGAAAAATGCTTGTGTGAAGCATAACCACTGGCATGGACCAGTTGGGCCAACTGGCCTGATTCTGTGCTGTGCATTCTGTGTAATTCTATGAGTTGTTACAATCTGGAATGCATTTCCTGAAAGAGTGATGGAAGAAGATTCAATAGTAAGGGAATTGTAAAAATATTGGAAAGGGAGAAAAATTCAGGGATGTGGGGAGAGTGCAGTTAAATGAGATTAATTGAATAGCTTTTTCAAAGAGCCAACATAGGCATGATGGCCAAGTGGTGGCCTCCTGTGCTGTATCATTTGATACCCATTGGTGATATTATAAGACAACAACCAGCATTTATAAAGCAGCTTTAACATATGTCATGCAGGCCCCCACCTGCCGAGAATGAGGCAAATTAATTTTGCCACATGAACATTAATTTTAAACTGTTACTGGAGTGAAGAAATAACTGGTTTAAAAAAAACACAATGCATCCTTGGCTGGAGAGACATTTTTGCATATTAACAGACAGTACTTGGAAAGGACAAAGCAGCTACTCCTGCTCCAATTTAATCCACAATGGACTTTTGATTACCAGACGTTGAGGGTGAAGGAGCTCGCATTCCAGGTTGACTGCTAAGATGGACGAATAGACTAACAGATGTGGTCAGACCAGTTCAGTCACATGACTAACAAGCTGTTGCAGAGTTTTGAACTGAAAATTTTAAATTGGCCACGGAGAATTTGAACACAGAAAGCTCCTGGCTTCTGGATTGAGAACATTTCTCTCGTGTTTGCTCACTTCTCATTCTCAGCAGCTTTGGAATCCATTGAAGACACAGGAACCCCAAGAGAGAAAAGTCTCCTACAGTGAACAAGGTTTAAGAAGAATACTGGGCCCCGACGAAAAGCAAGAATTACCTACAAGCAAGAGCTACCTGCAAAAGGATTCTACAGTGAGCTAGAAGCGCTGTAACAAGAAACTCTTCAGATATTGCCTCAAACCTCTCAACTTTATTTTTCTCTTTTCTGTCTCTATTTGCATGTGTGTATCACGTATGCATGCTAACATGGGATGCGGCGTGTATCCGTAGGGTTAACCGAATTAGAGTTTAAGTTTAATAAATTTCACTTTTCTTCTTTAAACCTAAGAAAGCCTGTTTGTACTCATTTCTTTGCCTATAATTGGAAAGCGGTGAACAATGATTCACTGAGGAGGAGCTCAAAACACGATGTGTTTAAAATTAAATTCTGTTGCAATAAGACCAGGTGAAGTCTAAAATGGACCCCTAGACACATTTCTCACCTGGTTGTAACACATACATGGGATAGATTTTGTGTAGGAGACGAGGCTCCCGGCGCCAGGCTGAAACGGTGGGGGAACCCAGCTTATGCATTTTTACAGCCCCCCTCCCACCCCACCTTCCTCGTAGTGATCCTCTGGTGCTTTTCAATTAAAGATTCAGGAGCCAGAATCACGTTATTTAAAGACTAGGATTCCACCTACATGAGCTGCCAGACAATCAGAGGGAAGGCAGCTCAGCAGCATCAGTAGTGCCACTGGGAGTGGTGACCATTGCCGGTACAGCAGAGGCCTCGGACCCAGGCCCAGCACTGGAACCCGAGACGAGGGAGGTGAGGTGGGTTGCCAGGGCTAGTCGGGAAGCCCCTCATGAGGGGGAGGGTGGGTGGGTGATCGTGAAGTCCAGGGAGAGGGGGACCTGGGCGATAAAGTTGTTCTCAGTGGGGTTCTGCGAGGGCCACAAATTGCCCACGGAGGAGGGCACCACCTCCAAGTCCACAGGGAGGGCACCTTGTGTTGTAAGGCATCCTCCCTGCACGGCAGAGCCCCCCCACCATTGATGGGACCAGGCCTGTAATTGCTCATTAATAGGCCATTTAAGGGCCTCAATTGTCCTCTGGCAGGAAGGTCATCATTATCCTATCCCTCCCGCGGGAAGATTGCTTGGCGACAGGGAGGCAATGGGCCCTCTGCCTCACCACCCCCCGCCAGCCTGTTGTGTTACTCCAAGCCACTCCCTCCACCACCCCGCCCCCTCCCCTCCCCCCCGCACCTCACCACCTCCTCCGCCTCGGGGGCCCATAAAATCCTGGCCATAGAAAAGCATCCCAAGGTGTTCAACAGAAGCATGATCAGGCAAAAATGGATGCTGGGGCTAAGAGGAAATATAAAGTGTAGTGACTAATAGCTTAGTCATAGAGAGTTATAGGAAGAATCTTCAAAGAGTAAAGGGAGGTGGAAAGGTGATGAGATTTAGGAAGGGAAAAACATAAGCTAGGCTTGTATTTCCTGGTATATAGATGGTTAAGGGCTGATTTGATTAAGGTTTTTAGGATTTTGAAAGGAATTCATAGGGTAGATAGAAATGTTTTTCTTCTGTTAGGGGATTCTAGGGCAAGGCAATGTAACCTTAAACTCAGAATCAGGCCATTCAGGAGAGCAAATGGAAACAATTCTTCACACAAAGGGTGGTCGAAGTGTGGAACACTCTCAAAATCAGCAGATGCTAGCTCAATTAATAATTTTAAATCTGAGATTAATACATTTTTGTTTCATGGTTTAAGGGATATAGAGCCAAGGAAGGTAAATGGAATAAAGATGCAGATCGTAAATAATCTCATTGAATGGTGGAACAGGCTGAAGGGGTGGAATGGCCTACTCCTCCTCCTACTCCAATGTATGTGACCTAGAGAGCTGAAGTCCCGGTCACTAATGCAGAAAAGGCCAAACTCAGCAGAACAGAGTCATTTGGGAGGATTTTCAGGTCTTGAGGTTATAGAACTAGGGAAAAATAAAGGAATTTAACCATCAAGAAAATAATTTTAAATTTGAGGTGTTGGGCGACTGGGAGCCAATGAGATTAAGTGAACACGGGTGATGGATGATCGGTCTGAATGTGGGATAGGATGTAGACCGACAAACACTGATTATTGAAAAATTATTATTGGGGGATATCATAGAAACATATTAAGAGCTTGGTATCACAGACAGTAATTGTAGCTTCAAATTACTGTCTGTAAAATGTAACTAACAGCAATTTAAAAATCCAGTTGTTGATTTGTGATCTCAATTAGAGATTGAAAAATTAATAATCAAAATGAGGCTGTACAAGGAATAGTTGGATTTCAGTTCTAACATGATATGCTGGAGCAAAGGGGTGGCGCAGTGGTTAGCACTGCAGCGTCACAGTTCCAGCAACCCGGGTTCAGTTCTGGGCACTGCCTGTGCGGAGTTTGCAAGTTCTCCATGTGTCTGCGTGGGTTTCCGCTGGGTGCTCCGGTTTCCTCCCACAGCCAAAGACTTGCAGATTGATAGGTAAATTGGCCATTGTAAATTGCCCCTAGTGTAGGTAGGTGGTAGGGGAATGGTGGGGATGTGGTAGAGAATATGGGGTTAATGTAGGGTTAGTATAAATGGGTGGTTGTTGGTCGGCACAGACTCGGTGGGCCGAAGGGCCTGTTTCAGTGCTGTATCTATAAATAAATAAAAATAATGGGTTTAATCTACTTGGAAAAATAATAGAGTTCACGGCACATGTTAATATGCAAATGGCCAGCAAGCTCAAGGGGATTGTGACATGGGGTGAGTTGCAACTTATCAAGAACTTGCTGGTCGATTTGCACTACTCCATCTTTTGCTTTGCGCAAATTATATCTTGCCCTCAGCCATCCTATTATTTCATGAGCACATTATTGCTCATGAAACTTGCCGCAAATAGTTGCAGCTCAAGATTAACAGTGTAAGTCCCATTTTAACAATGCGAAAATTGTCAGTGCAATGCCAGTTAACCTCTATGGCTCAGAAAGGGAGCAATTAAAAATGAGTCTCAGACCAGCCTGTAGTAAATTCTTCTTGGAGATCTCTTTTTTAAAAATATTTTTACATTATTTTTCTTACTTTTTCTTTTTTTTTCTCTTGTTTAATCCATTCTTTCATTCCCTCGCATATTTTATTTATTTGTTTGGGGAATGTGGACGTCGCTGGCTAGGACAGCATTTATTGCCCATCCCTAATTGCCCTCGAGAAGGTGGTGGTGAGCTCCCTTCATGAACCGCAGCAGTCCATGTGCTGTAGGTACACTCACAGTGCTGTTAGGAAGGGAGTTCCAGGATTTGGACCCAGCGACAGTGAAGGAACGGCGATTTAGTTCCAAGTCAGGATGGTGTGTGGCTTGGAGGGGAACTTGCAGGTGGTGGTGTTCACATGCATTTGCTGCCCTTGTCCTTCTAGGTGGTAGAGGTCATGGGTTTGGAAGGTGCTGTCTAAGGAGCCTTGGTGTGTTGATGCAATGCATCTTGTAGATGGTATATACTACTGCCACTGTGCGTTGGTGGTGGAGGGAGTGAATGTTTGTGGATGGGGTGCCAATCAAGCAGGCTGCTTTGTCCTGGATGGTTTCGAGCTTCTTGAGTATTGTTGGAGCTTCACCCAACCAGGCAAGTGGAGAGTATTCCATCACACTCCTGACTTGTGCCTTGTAGATGGTGGACAAGCCTTAGGGAGTCAGGAGGTGAGTTACTCGCGCAGGATTCCTAGCCTCTGACCTGCTCTTGTAACTACAGCATTTATGTGGCTACTCCAGTTCAGTTTATGTCAATGGTAACCCCCCAGGTGGTTGTTAGTGCGGGATTCAGCAATGGTAATGCCATTGAACATCAAGGGGGAGATGGTCATTGCCTGGCACTTGTGAAGTGCGAATGTTACTTGCCACTTATCAGCCTAAGCTTGGATATTGTCCAGGTCTTGCTGCATTTCTTCACGGTTTGCTTCAGTATCTGAGAAGTCGCAAATGGTGCTGAACATTGTGCAATCATCCAACATCCCCACTTCTGTCCTTATGATTGAAGGAAGGTCATTGATGAAGCAGCGGAAGATGGTTGGGCCTAGGACACTACCCTGAGGAACTCCTGGAGCTGAGATGATTGGCCTCCAACAACCATCTTCCTTTGCGCTAGCTATGACTCCAACCAGTGGAGAGTTTTCCCCCTGATTCCCATTGACTCCAGTTTTGCTGGGGCTCCTTGATGCCATTGTCAAGCAAACCCCACCAGCCAAGATTGAGGCACACCTTATTTCGAAACATGAATGTAAAAACTTAAAATTGCAAGCCTTTACTGGAAGGACATTTGCATAGTACCAGTCAATGTTAAAACAATGGGGACCTCAGTAGTTGCTTCCCCAATACACAGAAGTGATCAAACCAGTTTTAGTCTCATGACTAGCTGGCTGGAGTTTTTGAATTTGAACTTCCAACAAAGGATTTGAACGGAGACAAAGCCGTATGATCATGGAGTAAAGATCTCTCCTGGAACTGAAGCAAGAATGACAGCCTCTCCTGTCTGCCTGCCTCCATCTCTGCCCACAGAACTGAATCTTGTGAAAACACGTGAAACTCAGAGAGAAAGGTTTCCTACGTGAACAAGGTTTTAAGAAAACTACTGAGCCCCAACAAAACGCAAGACCCATATCTTCAATTTTTAGACTATAGCGAGCGCGAGAAACAGTAACAAGATATTGCCTCAAACTGTTCTACTTATCTTTATTTCTCTTTCCTGTCCCTATCTGCACGTTTATATCACGTGTGCATGCTAATGTGGGGGCATCATATATCCGTAGGCATGAACCATATTAGAGTTAAGTTTAATGTTTAATAAATGTAATCTTTCTGCTTTAAACCAAAGAAAGCCTGTTTGTGCTCATTTCTTTACCTAATAATTGGAAACTGCGAACAAGGATTCACAAAAAGGGGAGCTCAAACACAGTGTGTTTAAAATTAAACCCTGTTACAATAAGACCAGGTAAAGACAGCAAGAGACCCCTAGACACATTGCTCACCTGGTCATACACCATACTCTGTCAAATGCTGCCATGATGTCAAGGGCAGTCACTCTCACCTCACCTCTTGAGTTCAGCTCTTCTGCCCATGTTTGAACCAAGGCTGTAATGATGTCAGGAGCTGAGTGGCCCTGATGGAACCCAAACTGAGCATCATTGAGCAGGTTATTTCAAGTAAGTGCCGCTTGATAGCACTGTCGAAGACACCTGTCACTTTACTAATGTTCGAGAGTAGACTGATGGGGCGGTAATTGGCCAGGTTGGACTTCTCCTGCTTTTTGTGTACAAGGCATACCTGGGCAATTTTCCACATTGCCGGGTAGAAGCCAGAGTTGTAGCTGTACTGGAACAGCTTGGCTAGGGGTGTGGCAAGTTCTGGAGCACCAGTCTTCAGTACTATTGCCAGAATGTGTCAGGGCCCATAGCCTTTGCAGTATCCAGTGCCTTCAGTCGTTTTTTGGTATCACATGGAGTGAATCGAATTGGCTGTAGACTGGCATCTGTGATGCTGGGGACCTCAGGAGGAGGCCGAGATGGATCATCCATTCGTCACTTCTGACTGAAGATTGTTGCAAAATGCTTTATTTCTCTTACTGCACCTGATTCAAAGAATGGTTGCATGGTGGGTATGTGACAGGACTAGCAATCCAATCTGGAGACATAAGTTCAAAACCCTTCGCTGCAGCTGGGGAATTTAAATTCATTTATTAACTGAATCTGGAATAAAATGCTAGTATCAGTAATAGTGACCATGAAACTATTGGATCAACATAAAACATATCTTGTTGATTCATGTCCTTTTAGAGAAGGAAATCTGATGTTCGTGGGCTTATTTGGTCTGTCCTATGTGTGATTCCAGACCCACAGCAAGGTGACTGATTCATAACTGTCCCCTGAAATGGCTGAGCAAACCATTCACTTAAGGCAATTAAGAACGGGCAATAAGTGCTGGTCTTTCCTGTGACATCTTTTTCCTGTGAATGAATTGAAAAGACTATCATTCACCTTCCTTCTCTGTTCCTCTGTTTCTTTATCAATTTTTAAATTTCATTTGTTAAGGAGGTAGACTGTTGTACCTGCTATTTACTAAGATCGCAGATGTCCCATTGACCTTGCCAGCTTAGACTTCCAGCAAATTATGTTTGAGCTGCAAGGTGCAGCAAAAAGTCTTGACTAACAGCACATGTTGTAAGATGCCCAGCTCCAGCAAATTTGGCTTAATGTTACAACTTAAATCCAAAGCACTACTGTTCAATGTGCTGCAATGCTTATTAACTCCCACACTGATTGTGATTTATGCTTTTACATAATTTATAAAAAAGAAATTGCCTCAAAAGATTGTTGTTCGACTATGGCTTTACATTTATTCAAAAAGAAGCTTCTCTGCATATCAGATGCCACCCAGTTCAATTCTTGGTTCTTGTAACTTCAAGGAGAAATTCAACAAAACACCCACATAATCACAATTCACAAAGCAGCTCAAACTCAAGACATAACAGGCAATTTTTCCTCTGCCAATCGCTTCTCCAATGTAACTAAATTAGGCCTTTGAATTACTTGAAAAAAGAGTCATTTATTAGGCTGATTTTAAATACTGATGTATCATCAGGGGGGTTGAAGAGATGTCGTATTGGTAACATGAGGGTAAAAATGAATGTGAGCAATATTATCAATGATTCCTATACTTGTAACATTGCCAGCTCTTCCTACTGTAATGCAGGAGTTAACAGCTGTAAAATGAATGGGTTATATCTCCACTATTGTTGTATTGTTTTTGGACAGCCCAATGGTCTGACTGTTTACAAACAACCTCAACTAGCTGCATTGATGTTTGAATATCTTGTCATTCCTTTATATTTCTGAGGGTAAAGTCAGTATAACCATGTTAAATGTTTGTATGGTAACGCTACCAGCAGTAATTTCTACCCTTCTTCAATCTCAATCGCAGACATATTGTAGGAGTGCATTCCAATTGTGATAGGTTTTTGATGAAACCATATGCTCAGCATGAACATTAAAATATTGATAATTGCAGATAGGAGGTGCCACACACACCGGCCAATTTTCTTGGTCAATGTTCCAAAGGAACACATATTTTTTGGGTACCACAATCAGGGAAAAAAAAATGCTTCATACTTTAAGATGAGCTCCAGCCAAACTCCAGGGCAGGCACAAAACCTCATAGTGGGGTAAAACAGTTCACACATGAGAGTTGATTCTGTGACAGGTTCTCCCATTGAATGGGGTTCCCTGCCATTCATGCAACAATACTGACTTTACCCTCAGAAATATAAAGGAATGACAAGATATTCAAACATCAATGCAGATAGTTGAGGTTGTTTGTAAACAGTCAGACCATTGGGCTGTCCAAAAACAATACAACGATAGTATAAGTAATTCAAATGTATATTATAAAACCGTTATATAACCATGATAATTCAGTAACCATTTTATTAAGGATGTAATTCAGTTTCTAAGTGCCTGTTCATTACCAAAATGTTATTCTAGTTTGAAGGAAATACATATAATCATAGAAAGTTTATGACACATAATGGCCACTTGGCTCATTATGACCGGCTGGAAAAAAAAAAGAGCCTCCCAGCCGAATCCCACCTTCCAGCATTTGGTCTGTAACCCTGCAGGTTACGGCACTTCAGGTGCACCTCCAGGCACCTTTTTAAATGAGATGAGGTTTTCTGCTGCTACCACCCTTTCAGACAGTGAGTTCCAGACTCTGGGTGATAAATTCTTTCTTCATCTCCCTTCCAATCCTTCTACCAATCACTTTAAACCTATGCCCTCTAGTCACTGACCTCTCTGCTAAGGTAATAGGCCCTTTCCATCCACTCTATCCAGGCTCCTCACAACTTTGTACATCTCAATCAAATCTCCCCTCAGCCTCCTCAGTTCCAAGGAGACAACCCCAGCCTATCCAATCTTTCTACATGGCTGCAAATTTCCAGTCCTGGCAACAGCCTCGGAAATCTCCTCTGTACCCTCTCTAGTGCAATTACATCCTTTCTGTAATGAGGTGACCAGAACTGCACACAATGCTCAAGTTGTGGCCTAACTAATGTTTTATGTAGTTCCAGCAGAACCTCCCTACTCTTTTATATTCAATACTTCAGCAAATAAAGGAAAGGATTCCATATGCTGCCTTAACCACCTTATCGACCTGTGCTGCTACCTTCAGGGATTTGTGGACATACACTCCAAGGCCCTACACTTTGTTTTTATTCATTCATGGATTGTGGGTGTTGCTGGCTAGGCCCGCATTTATTGCCCATCCCTAATTGCCCTTGAGAAGGTGCTGGTGAGCCGCCTTCTTGAAACACTGCAGTTCCTGTGGGGTAGGTACACCCACAGTGCTGTTAGGAAAGGAGTTCCAGGATTTTGACCTAGCGACAGTGAAGGAACGGTGATATAGTTCCAAGTCAGGATGGTGTGCGACTTGGAGGGGAACTTGCAGGTGGTGGTGTTCCCATGTATTTGCTGCCCTTGTCCTTCTAGTTGGGAGAGGTCGCGGGTGTGGAATATACTGTCTAAGATACCTTGGTGTGTTGTTGCAGTGCATCTTGTAAATGGTACACACTTCCGTTGCTGTGCGTTGGTGGTGGAGGGAGTGAATGTTGTGAATGGGGTGCCAATCAAGCGGGCTGCTTTGTCCTGAATGGTGTTGAGCTTCTTGAGTGTTGTTGGAGCTGCACCCATCCAGGCAAGTGGAGAGTATTCCATCACACTCCTGACTTGTGCCTTGCAGATGGTGGACAGGCTTTGGGGAGTCAGGAGGGAGTGACTAGCCGCAGGATTCCTAGCCTCTGACCTGCTCTTGTAGCCATGGTAGTTATATGGCTACTCCAGTTCAGTTTCTGGTCAATGGCAACCCCTAGGATGTTGATAGTGCGGGATTCAGCGATCGTAATGCCATTGAATGTCAAGGAGAGATGGTTATATTCTCTCTTGTTGGAGATGGTCATTGCCTGGCACTTGTGCGGCGCGAATGTTACTTGCCACTTATCAGCCCAAGCCTGGATATTGTCCAGTTCTTGCTGTATTTCTACATGGACTGCTTCAGTATCTGAGGAGTCACGAATGGTGCTGAACATTGTCCAATCATCCGCGAACATCCCCACTTCTGACCTTATGATTGAAGGAAGGTCATTGATGAAGCAGCTGAAGATGATTGGGCCTAGGACACTACCCTGACGAACTCCTGCAGTGATGCCCTGGAGCTGAGGTGATTGACCTCCAACAACCACAACCATCTTCCTTTGCACTAGGTATGACTCCAACCAGCAGAGAGTTTTCCCCTTGATTCCCATTGACCTCAGTTTTGATAGGGCTTCTTGATGCCATACTTGGTCAAATGCTGCCTTGATGTCAAGGGCAGTCACTCTCACCTCACCTTTTGAGTTCAGCCAGTTTGTCCATGTTTGAACCAAGGCTGTAATGAGGTCAGGAGCTGATCGGCCCTGGCGGAACCCAAACTGAGCGTCACTGAGCAGTTTATTGCTCAGCAAGTGCTGCTTGATAACACTGTCAGTGACACCTTCCATCACTTTGCTGATGATTGAGAGTAGACTGATGGAGCAGTAATTGCCCGGGTTGGACTTGTCCTGCGTTTTGTGTACAGTGCATAGCTGGGCAATCTTCCACATTGCCAGGTAGATGCCAGTGTTGTAGCTGTACTGGAACAGCTTGGATAGAGGCACAGCAAGTTCTGGAGCACAGGTCTTCAGCACTATTGCCGGAATATTGTCAGGGTCCATAGCCTGTGCAGTATCCAGTGCCTTCAGTCATTTCTTGATACACTGCTCAGTATCCTCCCATTTATTGTGTATTCCTTTGCTTTGTTTGACCTCCACAAATGCAGCACCTCTCACTTCTCTGGGTTAAATTTTATTTGCCACTTTTCTGCTCAACTGACCAGTCCATTGATATTTTCCTGCGGTCTACAGCTTTTCTCTTCGCTATGAACTGCGCAGCCAATTTTTGTGTCATCTGCAAACTTCTTGCTCATTCCCCCTACATTTACATTCAAATTGTTTAATATATACCACAAAAAGCAGGTGACCTAGTACTGAGCCCTGTGGAACCCCACTGGAAACAGCATTCCAGTCACAAAAACAGCTGTCAACGATTACCCTTTGTTTCCTGCTACTGAGCCAATTTTGTATCCAGCTTGCAACATTCCCCTGGATCCCATGGGCTTTCATTTTTTTAACCAGTCTGCCATGTGAAACCTTGTCAAAAGCCTTGCTAAAATCCATGTCGACCACATCAACTGCACTGCATATGAACATATGAATTAGGAGCAGAAGTAGGCCATTCGGCCCCTCGAGCCTGTTCCACCATTCAATAAGATCATAGCTGATCGATAACCTTTGATTCCCTTGCCCAACACAAGAATTTAGCTGCCTCCACTTTAAAAATATTCAATGACACCGCCTCCACCACCTTCTGAGGCAGAGTTCCAAAGTTGCACAACCCTCAGAGAAAAGAATTCTCCTCATCTCAGTCCTAAAAAGGTGACCCCTTCATTTTAAAACAGTGCCCCCTAGTTCTGGACTCACCCACAAGAGGAAACATCCTTTCCACATCCACCTTGTCAAGACCGTTCAAGATCTTATATGCTTCAATCAGGTCTCCCCTCACTCTTCTAAACTTCAGTGTAAACAAACTCAGCCTGTCCAACTTTCCTCATAAGACAACCCGCTCATTCCAGGTATCAATCTAGTAAACCTTCTGAACTGCCTCCAATGCATTTGCATCCTTCCTTAAATAAAGAGACCAAAAATGCACACAGTGTTCGAGATGTAGTCTCACCAATGCCCTGTATAACTGAAGCATAACATCCTTACTTTTTATTTTCAATTCGTCTTATAATAAAGGATAGCATTCCATTAGCCTTCTTTATTTCTTGCTGTACCTGCATACTAACTTTTTGTGACTCATGCACTAGAACACCTAGATCCCTCTGCACCTTGGAATTCTGCAGTCGTTCTCCCTTTAAGTAATACTCTGCTTTTTTATTCTTCCTGCCAAAGTGAACAACTTTACATTTTCCCACATTATACTCCATCTGCCAGATTTGTGCTCACTCACTCAACCTATCTATATCGGTCTACGACCTCCCTATGTCCTCTTCACAACCTACTTTCCTACCTATCTTTGTGTCATCTGCAAATGTAGCTACCATGCCATTGCTCCCCTCATCTAAGTCATTGATATAAATTGTAAAACGTTGAGGCCCCTGCGGGACTCCACTCTTCACATCCTGCCAATCAGAAAAGGGCCCATTAATGCATCCTCTCTGTTTTCCTCCAGTCAGCCAATCTTCTATCCGTGCTAATATGTTACCCCCTACAGCATGAGCTCTTACTTTGCGCAATAACTTTTCATGTGGCACCTTGTCAAATGCCTTCTGGAAATCCAAGCACAGTATGTCAACGGGCTCCACTTTATCCACAGTGCATGTTATTCCTTCAAGGAACTCCAATAAATTGGTTAAACATGATTTCCCTTTCACAAAACCATGCTGACTATTCCCAATTACCTTTAGTTTTTCTAAGTGCCCAGCTATAACCTCCTTAATGATCAATTCGAACACCTTCCCACAACAGAAGTCAAGCTAACTGGCCTATAGTTGCTTGTTTTCTGCCATTGCATCCCCCACCACCCCCCCAGCTTCTTGAATAATGGGGTTATATTTGCTAATTTCCAGTCTGATGGAACCTTTCCTGAATCGAGCGAATTTTGAAAAATTAACACCACGTACTACCCTCATCAATCCTCCTTGTTATTTCCTCAAAAAGTTCAATCAAGTTAATCAGACACAAACTTCCCTTAACAATTCCTACTGATGATCCTTGATTAATCCATGTCTTTCTAGTGACAGCTTATTCTGTCTCTCAGAATTGATTCCAATAATCTGTCCACCACCACGGTTAGACTGGCTGGTTATTAATCAGTCTATCCCTCACTCGCTTTTTAAACAAAGGTATGTTATCAGACCTCTAATCCTCTGGCACCACACCTGTATCCAGTAAGGATTGGAAAATGATGGTCTGACCTTCTGTTATTTCCTCCTTGGTTTCTTTTAACAGTCTGGGGTACGTTTCATCAGGTGCTGGTAATTTATCCATTTTAAAGGATGCTAACCCCATTAAAACTTCCTCTCTCCCTATGTTTATCGCATCCAATACTTCACACTTCTCCTCCTTAACAACATCATCCCCCTCTTTTGTGAAGATAGACGTAAAGTATTCATTAAGAACCCACATCATCTGCCTCCACACATAAACTACCTTTTTGGTTTTTCTTAGTCACCCTCTTATCAATGTATTGATAAAACATCTTTGGGTTCTACTTGATTTTGCTTGCCAATAGTCTTTCATGCCCACTCTTTGCTTTCCTAATTTCCTTTTTGATTTCACCCCTTCCACTTTCTATACTCCTCTCGGCTTTGTGTAGTATTGAGTTTTTCGTGTCTGATATAAGTTTTCCTTTACTGCCTTATCATACCCTGTAAACTCTGGCATCCAGGTGTCTCTAGATTTGGCTGTCCCACTCTTTTTTCTTTTTGGGAATATGTTTACTCTGAACCTCTTGAATCTCCCTTTTGAATGCCTCCCACTGCTCTGACACTGATTTACCTTCAAGTAGCTGTTTCCAGACTACTTTTGCCGAAAAACTTCTCCGCTTAGTAAAATTTGCCTTACCCCAATTTAGAACATTAACTCCTGTTCTACCCCGTCCTTTTCCATAATTATGTTAAAACGAACTGAATTATGATCACTGCCACCAAAATGCTCCCCCGCTGCCACTGACATGAAAATTGGTGGTGTCGTAAATAGTTATGAGGAAAGCCTTAGATTGTTGTAGCTTCACAGGGCTGACACCTCATTTTTAGCTATGCCTGGTGCTGCTCCTGGCATGCCCTCCTGCACACTTCATTGAACTAGGGTTGGACCCCTGGCTTGATGGTAATGGTAGGACAGGGGATGTGCCGGGCGCCATGAGGTTACAGATTGTGGTTGAATACAATTCTGATGCTGCTGATGGCCCACAGCACCTCATGGATGCCCAGTTTTGAGTTGCTAGATCTGTTCATAATCGATCCCATTTAGCACGGTGGTAGTACCACACAATACAATGGAGGGTACCCTCAGTGTGATGACGGGACTTCGTCTCCACAAGGACAGTGCGTTGGTCACTCCTACCAATACTGTCATGGACAGATGCGTCTGCGGCAGGTAGATTGGTGAGGACAAGGTCAGGTTAGTTTTTCCCTCTTGTTGGTTCCCTCTCCAGCTGCTGTAGACCCAGCCTAGCAGCTATGTCCTTTAGGTCTCAGCCAGTAGTGGTACTACCAAGCCACACTTGGTGATGGACATTGAAGTCCCCCACCCACAGTACATTCTGTGCCCATGCTATCGACCGTGCTTCTTCCAATTGGTGTTCAACATGGAGAAACACTGATTCATCAGTCGAGGGGGAGTGGTAGGTAGCAATCAGCAGGAGGTTTCTGTTCGACCTGACGCCGTGAGACTTCATGGGCTCCGGAGTCAATGTTGGGGACTCTGAATGCCATGAGGCTTCACCACTACACCACTGCCTCCCCATCTACAAGGATGGGTTACATCTGAAAAGGAAAGGAAATAATGTACTGGTAAAATGGATACTTAAGTATGTGAAGAGTCATTTAAACTCGTAAATAAGGGGTAGGGTAAACAGTTGACAAGCTGATTCAATGTGGACCAAACATTTTTCAGGCTATCAGATAAGGTCACAGCATAAAAGCATGGGAGGCTATAGGTCATAATGTGAATGTTGGGTCCAAGCCCTTGACACCTTAACTTCAGTCACTTGAATAAAAAACACCCAAGCTAAGTTTTTTGCCATTGACTTGATACAGCAAGCTGGGCTAGTAGTTAAGAATCAAGAATGATTTGTTGTTGAACCTTAATCAAGACAAAATGGAAATGTAATTGCAAATCCTGAGTTGCAGGAACTTGGGTGAAATAAATTAAGACTTTTTAATTTGTGACTTACTAGATGTTGCACCAATAATATCAATGTAAACTAAGTAGTGCTGAAGAGTGTCAAAGAACATTGTGATGTAACTACATATAGTGTAAGATATTCGTTGTTATAAATACTAAGATCTTAGTACAGAGATAAGAAAGGGTAAAACCATGAATATATTTAAGCACAAAGATGATCATTTTAAATCTGAAGTGTGACAGATTGCAAGCCAATGCAGGTCAACAAGGACAAGGATAATGGATGAGCAGGACTTGGTGCAGGATAGGCTATGGGTACCCAAGGTTTGGATGAGCTGAAGTTTATGGACGGTGGAGGATGGGAGGCTGGCCAAGAGGGCAATTGAATAGCCAAATCTTGGGTGACAAAAGAATAGCTAAGGATTTCAGTCGCATAATAGCTGAGAGGGGCAGAGGCTGGTAATACAATATAGATGGAAGTAGACTTTTTTTGTGCTAGAGTATGTGGAATCAGAAGCTCATACCAGGGTTACATAAGATACTGATGTTGCATACTGTTTGGTTCAGCCTCAGATGATGCCCAGGAAAGGGATTGAATCAGTGTATGTAACGTTTGTGGCAGGAACTGAAGGTGATGGCTTTGGTCTTCCTGATGTTTAACTGGAGAAAATTGAAGCTCATCAAAGACTAGGTTTTGGGCAAGCACTCTGACAACACAAAGAGAATGGGTTGAGAGTAGATCATCAATATATGTGTGGAAGCTGACCCCATATCTACGGATGATGCTGCAAAGGGGCAGAATTTAGATGAGGAAGAATGGAAGGCCAAGATTAGATACTTGGAGGATTTTGGAGATAATGGTGTCAGGGTAAGAAGAAAAGCCATTGCAGAAAATGCTCTGATTACAATCGAATAGCCAAACAAGAACAATCTCATGGAACTGGACAGCGGAGGAGAGGGGTTTAAGGAGAATGGTGTGGTCAATCATGTCAAAAGCTGTAATAAGGTTGAAGAAGATAAGAATGGATAATGCATCATGGTCACTACCACAGAGGGTGTCATTTTTGATATTGGTTTGGACTAATTCAATGCAGTGGCAGGGATAGAAACCTGATTGAAGAGCAGTACTCAACAATCCTAATAAATTTCTGAACTCCTTAGCCAAAACTGTAACTACAGGCTAGAAAGTCTGGTCAGTTGATCTAGTTGCTGAGATATAAGGGGCGGCACAGTGGCGCAGTGGTTAGCACCGCAGCCTCACAGCTCCAGCGACCCGGGTTCAATTCCAGGTACTGCTTGTGTGGAGTTTGCACGTTCTCCCTGTGTCTGCGTGGGTTTCCTCCGGGTGCTCCGGTTTCCTCCCACATGCCAAAGACTTGCAGGTTGATAGGTAAATTGGCCATTAGCAATTGACCCTAGTATAGGTAGGTGGTAGGGAAATATAGGGACAGGTGGGGATGTGGTAGGAATATGGAGTTAGTGTAGGATTAGTATAAATGGGTGGTTGATGGTTGGCACAGACTCGGTGGGCCGAAGGGCCTGTTTCAGTGCTGTATCTCTAAAAACTAAAACTAAGGGGGACACTCAATTGTTCAATGAAGTGGAGAGAAGAACCATGTAACTGTTCCTTTGTGGTAGAGATCTGAGTTATGACATAAGGCTGAAGACACTTAGATTTTTCACTAGCCGTCTGCATGATGATCTTCGAGATATACAAGATAGTGAACAGTGTGGAAAAAGTTAATCCATAAAATTACCATAAATTAATTTGTCAGAGTAGGGCAAGGTGACACAAGCTCCAACTAGTAAAAGACAAATTTAGGACTGATATTAGGAAATTATTCCTCAGAGTCGGCAGCATGTAGATAGTAGTACAGGCAAAAATCATCTCGGAGACAATTGATGTTGCACTGGGGACACTGGATACATGAACTAGGATAAACCAAACAGCCCTCTTTGTCTGCAATTCATTTGCCATGTTCTTTTCGAGAAGCTGCTATTTAGTGTTTGAATAATTCAAAGAATTGCTGTATTATCTAAAGGACTAAATTTTTGCATAATGCAGGATTAATACAATCTGACAACTTTTATGGTCACTTTTTTGAATGGGATTGAATTGTCCAACATCTGGTTTGCTAGTCCAGTGCCTTAATAACCATCATAAATATTCAAAAATGAATAAATGCCAAAATTCTTTGTATTGAATTATGAAGTACAATATTAAACACTTGTAAGTTTTTTTTTATAATGCACTTCAGATTTTGCAATAATGAGATCATATTTATTGTGATTATTTTCCCTCTTCATTTCTCCTGAAGGCATTGGCTATTTGGGGCATAGTTCCCTGAGTTCTCATCACGGCCTGGTATCTTACATGAGTAACTCTTCCTCACTTGTAAGTTCTATTAATGAGTGTCGGTAGGCTGTTTGACTGCAAGGGGCACAAGAGGCATCATAGGTAGCTCCATTTGTCTACACGTGTACTATTGCATAACAATAAGGTGGAAATCCTGGCTAATTTCTCTGGCCCAATCTGAGGCACTGCAGACATTTATAAACACCTAACACTAATCCAGTTGAAGTCATCTAAATTAACATAATACTCATTCACTTAGTCACTGGATTAACCTCCTGAGCCGAGGTATATTGCCATCCTTACAGGAACATAATTAGCATTTTACTTTTTCCTACAAAGTATCCTCTATAATTTTGTGCATGTTAAAACTGACTCTGCTGCCAGGATGCAAGCTAAAAAGTAATTAAATGCCAACTGAATATGTTTTCTTTCTTGTTTTCCTGTTAATAACTTACTTTCTGCACAGTACAAGAGAAACAGCATACAGATCGCATAGACTGTTTTCCATGCTTTACTGTTAGAATGCCCACACATGATAGTTTTGCCTTTGTAGAATTATTTCCGAGTCTCCTCTCGTAAGTGAGGTATACCCTGATTGAATTAACTCATGCTGACTAATCATAAAGCAGCAACATTACTAATTGTTATCTATTCATTGAAGGAGGATCAATTTATATTTAATCTTGTGTAAACAATATTTCACAAATATTCTGAAGCATTAGTATAGATTAATCCAGTTTGATTGTTATAATACTGCTGCCAATTAATCCATTTTTAAGCCCTTTATCACCCTCTTTTTGAAACACTACCAAGAAACAAGCTGTTCTAATATTCTATGTGCATTGCATATGGTTAGAATTAGAGAAGTCTGCTTGCATATGTTTTGTGTTAGAATGTTCTATTTATTTATTGTGCTCACAGTGACTCAGAGGTTCTGCTGCTGCAGGAGAATGATGGGCTGACCTATTGAAGTGGAGAGGGATGCACATCACCAGTGAAATAAATGTCTTAATTTGAAGAGATTTCCCGAGAGACTGTGAAGTATTTCTGTTTTGCTTGATTGCTTGTTCTATGAGGTGTCCAGCCTGTTGTTATCATGAAAATATTCCAAAGTTGTAGTCACAAGTGCACTCTCGGATCTGCAGTTTGCAAGCTTGAGTCTCCAACTAACAGTGATCAGTTTTAGAACATGCATGTACTCTTGTGTGAAGTTTTGTGCCAATGGAAAACACTGTTACAGAGAAATGTATTGTAATGGTAGATATAACCATGTTCTCAAGCATTGTAATATGGGTAGTGTGTAAAGCATATTTTCAAGGAGCCAGACACCCTTGCCTTCCTTTAACTTTAAAGAGCTGCATGACAGCATTGTCTAAGAATGAAAGCACCATATGGACCCTGTGGAGGTATATATTTGATGTGGTGTTTGCAAACCATTTGTTTACATGTTGACTGGAGATGAGCCTTTGCCATTTAAGTGCACCACAGAAAAACTACATGCATACAATCTAGGCTGTAGATTGGGGAAGCCATCATTTTGCAATAAAAACATAAAATGCTGCAAATACTCAGCATATCTGACAGCATTTGTGGAGAGAGAAGCAGAGTTAACCTTTCAGGTCTGTGACCTTTCATCAGAACTGGCAAAGGTTAGAAATGTAATAGATTTTCAGCAAGTGAAGCAGGGGTGGGGGGGTGGGGGGGGGGGGATGGTGTGTGGGGGAAGAGAACAAAAGGAAATGTGTACGACAGGGTAAAAGGGCAGGAGAGATTAAATGACAAAGATGTCATGGGACAAAGGCAAAGGGAGTGCTGATGATGTGATTAAAGACAAAGCATCAGTCCAGAGAGAGTGTCAAGGACAGAATAATAAACAGCTCTGTCCCAAAGCACAAACATGAAAAATCAAACTTAAGGCAGGCATATGGTTAAAAAAAAAGACCAGTCATGCCCTCAAATTATTGAACTCAGTTTTGAGTCCAGAAGGCTATAGAGTGCCTAATTGGAAAATGAGGTGCTGTTCCTCAAACTTGCGTTTATGTTCACCGGAACACTGCAGCAAACCAAGGACAGAAATGTGGATCTGAGAGCAGAGTGCTGAATTGAAGCTTTTCATTTCAATTGCCACATCACTCGTTACATCTTGCCAACCAGAAAATGACCCATTTATGCCCACTCTGCTTCCTGTTAGCTAGCCAATCTTCTATTCATGCCAATTAATCCATTTTAAGCCCTTTTTAAAAATGAAAACTATTTGAATAAACAGGGATACAAGACTGACAGCAAGCTATAATGGACATTTTCATCAATGCCCAGTATAACTGAAGTATAACCTCCCTCCTTTTGTATTCAATTCCCCTTGCAATAAACTCACTTCTACCCTGAATCCAATCTACATGCTGTTGTTTGTAATTCGTCTTAAAACAAAAAAATCTCCTTGCTAATTTCCAATACCATGTTCAGGGTGGACGAGATTCTGAACTGTAATGCACAAGTACAAGTTGGCCATTACAGCTTTCTGTCAGTCTTATATCCCTGTTTATGCAAATATTTTTCATTTTTAAAAAGGGTTTAAAAACAAAACACCCAAAGCGAAATATGGTTTTATGTGACTACAGAAATATTCTGAACAGTTTTGTAAACTATTATGCCTCATCCTGCTCTTTTCTTCAATGTTACCTCCAACTTCTGTTTGCTGCCTGCAGCCAGTTTGTTGCACTGCGTAGTCCCTTCAAGATTGAAGCGTGGCTACGCATGCTTGTATTGTAAAGGGAATGTTACTGTCAAGTGAGGAGGGGTTGAAGGGCTTCCCTCTTTTCCCTCTCCTTGTTTGACCACAACAGGTTTAATTCTTTCATGAAGTGGATGTACTGGCCAATTCAGTAGGTGTTTGATTACTTACTTGCTATGATCATAACAAGGTTTTCTTGAGTTAACAAAGAGGTTATTGTATCTAAACCAAAATAATGAAATATTAAACAACACGCCAACTTTCACTCTCTCCCACACACAAGGGGCTGAATTTTATTCGGGTGCCGCGCTGTGCGCCGACGCCCTTTCAACTTAGCGGGGTGCCCGTATTTAGCGGCCACTTCAGAGCCCCTGCGATATTACGCACGGGGGCTCATTAGCATCACGGTGCCAAGCCGCCCTCCCCATATTACATGGAAAGAGGTGGGACATTCAGCACAGGGAGAGAGTTTTTGACAGTTGTGCAGCAGGTGCTGGGGCCCTATTTTAAGTGCCCCAGCACCTGTTTCCTGACAGCTGTCAAAGAATACTTACCCGACTGCTGAAGAGTGGGGCTGCTGTCAATCTGGCAGCAAAGCAGAAAGTGCTGCAAATATCCAGCAGGTCAGGCAGCATCTGTGGAGAGAGAAGCAGAGTTAACTTATCTAAGTTCACAGACCTGAAAGTTAATTCTGCTTCTCTCTCCACAGATGCTGCCTGACCTGCTGAGTGACCCTGAGCACTTTCTGCTTTGCCGCCATATACTTACCCTGCTGTGTCCCATTGTCCTGTGAAGTTGCAATCCTCTTCTTCCACTCAAGTGTAACATTCCTTCTTGTAAGCATGCCGCACCTGGGTGAATAATCTTAAATTTGCACATTCCAGGACATGAGACTTAAATAGACCATAAAAGGTATTAGAGGTTTACTGAGAACACGCTGACACAAATGGGAATGCACGGGTGTCAAAGCAATGTAAATACGTCTTTCACGAAATGTTCCTCACCAACATGTGTATCCTTTTCTCTGTGCGAATGATGTGTGCCAGCATGTAGCACCAATGTCACATCTCTTTGCACCGTTGGCCCTTCAGAAGAGCCAACGTATGCAATAACATCATTGCCATGCCACTATTACTCATGAGAGTCTCCACGGATGCAGTGACATGGACATTGGCTCAGTCAGCTGCTGCCTCTAATGATTTACACAGGGATGCTGCAGATGTGGACTGGTGCACAACAAGTGAGCGAGGGTGATGTGTGCCTTGCGGAGCTCATGTCGGTTCTTATGGAGCAGACAGCCTTTGTCTGATAAGCCACTGCTGTACATCCCTAGCTCAGTGCTCGCCCTGTGTGCAGAACCTGGGTGCCATCTGCCCTCCCATGCCTCTTTCATGTTGTAGGTCCTCAGCATCCTCATAGTCCGAGGAGGAATCCTGTTGATGTCTCTCCTCATCATGCCAGGCCTGGCCCCTATTGGGTACGGAGTTGTGCAGAGCAGCAAAGAAAGGAGCTTGCCTTTTCGGCCCATAGTACAGGGCATAACCCTATCCATACAGGCATTGGAGGTGCTCTTTTAGCATCCCAATCTCCTGTTCAATAGTGGCTCATGTAGCTCAGTAGCTGGTGATGTATCTCTCCTCTGCAGCATTGGTGGACTCTCTCACCAGTGTCAGGAGCCCTGTCTGCAAAGGATAGCCCTTATCTCCAAGAAGCCACCCCTCCACCTGAGCCAGTTCAGTGAACAGCGGTGGCAGCTGGGACTGGCACAAGACCCAGGTGTCATGGCAGCTGCCTGAGAAGCGGTCACACATTCGCTGCAAGCATCTGCGGTGTTCACATACCAGCTTCACCTAGATTGAGAGGGCTCCTTTAATGGTGACGTCTGCAGGTGGTAGCCTGGCAGTAGGCCTGATGGCCACATGAGTGCAATCTATGAACATTACAATCTATGGTTCTCAGGCAATGGTGCCAGAACCACTGGCCCTCTGGGCCTGGCTGTGAGAGTCCATCCTGAAGCGGACATCCTCACTGGCGCTCCAGTGCAGGGCATTGGTGACCTCCCCGATGCAGTGGTGCACTGCTGACTGTGTGACCCCACAAAGGTCTCGGGTGGGCCCCTAATATACTGCAGAGGCATCAGGCTTAAGAACCGCTGCCACTATGAGGGACTGGAGCCCATGGACTGCACGTCATCCTTGAGCAGAGCCCAGAGACATGTCACCACCCTCTCTAAATGCGCAATCTCCTCTGACACTGGTGCTCTGACATCTGATGGCATGTCATGTGGGGCCTGTAAATGCATGGCAAATGTAATGGCGAGCTCTCCTTGGGGGATGCTGCCTACTACCGGGGGCCTCTACCTGGATCGCACCTGCCTGTTAGTATTGCCTTTGGTGCATATGGATCCTCACGTGCAGAGGATCACACATTGTAGGATGGGCCATACCTATTTCCATGTGATAAGTAAAGTTGAACCCTGCATGTATTCGAAGGTTCCTAACAGAACATGGATTGGTGTTGACGGGTACATCAGCTGCTTTCCTGGATCAACTAGATGGCGTGCATTGGCATTGTCCATCTTAGCCAACACTCAGAGTGGCACAGCATGATCACATCAAGATCATACCAGCTGAATCGATTGCCCCCACCATCCATATACCCGTATTGCTCCTGCCCTTTCTGGCACCCTCCCCACACCTAATGCCTAGTGTGCCATTACCCCCTCACAAACACAGAGCGTACACTGTTAACGGAGGGATGGTACACGGTACCTCCCTTCATGCCAGCACAGCTTTCCCTCCAGTAATCCCAGACCCCCTCCCTTCCAGAATGCAGAGTTAGACCAGAATAACAGAACTTACCTTCACTGGTGACAACTTCTGCCTTTGAGGATTCGCTGGCTTTTCAAATTGTGAACGGGACGGCACGTGATGGCCACCCGTTCGGCGGAAAATCCGGAAGTGCCAGTGGAGAGGCAGGGGGCTGCATAATCCGTAAAGGTAAGTACTCTTTACAATATGTTAAATGTGGTGCCGCCTGCATGCGGCGGGGTTGGTGGGGGGGGGGGGCCGCACCGAGGTCCCGCCACCTGCGGTAATATGTGGCGGGCCGTTCTCGACATCACGGGTCGAGGCTGGCCTCTCCCTGCAGCATTTTACTGGCTCCCGTGCTGCGACCCATGGCGCCGCGGGGCTAGTAAAATTCAGCCCAAGAGGTTCACACACGTAAATAGGTTACAGAGTGGGGAAAGGTAGATTGGTTGAGTTAGAATCCATTATAAAAGGTATACAGTCTGTGAGGTTTGGTGATTCGGCTGGCTTCCAGCTGAATTCAGTGGCCCTGTGGCTTTTAGTTTGAAGAGGTAGATGACTGGTTCGGTGAGTCTCTTGGAGATAGCGAGGTGGATGATCTCCTCCAACAGGATTTCTGATTAGCCAGAGTATGCAATAAATGGCCAGTCAACAAGCGGGATTTGAAAGCTTTCGGGCTGGAATGAGAGAGAGAGACAGACAGACAGACAGAGACCACCAGTTAGGTTCATTTTTCTGTCAATTAACAACTTCTCTGCACTAACGCTTTGTCTTTCAGCACACCATTAACATATCATTTTCCTGTGCTCCAAGGCCTGCTGGTCAGTTATTTCCTTGACCCTCTGTCCTATCAACACCTTGCCTTTTGTTATCTCTTGCCCCACCTCTGTTTTATTTGCTTAAAACTTAGTCCATTTCTAACATTTGCCAGTTCTGATGAAGGGTCACTGACCTGAAAAGTTAACTCTGCTTCTCTCTCCACAGATGCTGCCGGACCTGTTGAATATTTCCAGCATTTCTTGTTTTATTTCAAATTTCCAGCATCTGCAATATTTTGCTTTTATTATACTCCCACTTAGTGTCTGCTCATGTCAGAATCCAGTTGCTTCTCTTCTGCAGCAGAGAAAATACTAGCTTAAAACCACAGAAGGGGGAGGGGCTTGTCATGTGACAGTCACTCAGTAATTCAGATATACCAGCAAGTCATATTTTTTTCTTCTTTCTGAGAGAACAGGTAGTTCCTTTAAACTTCCTGGGTCTTGGCTCTTGCTGGGCACTTAGCAGACATCTCATCTCTCTCCTCACAAGCATTGCAGTGTAGGATACAGTGTCGCAAATTAGGTGATCATCTTAAGCTGAAAGGATGACTTTGCTGGCATCACTTTTCAAAATGTCTTTAAAAAAATATATATAAATTCAGATCTCCAGTCAGTGGATTAAAGAAAATTATCATTCAACAAAATGTATTGATGCAACAGGGAATTTTGCTTCTGCTCGGCCTATTTTTACCCTGTATGGCACATTCCCGATTGCTGCGCACCCACGCAGCTTAGACGAATCATTGCTTGGTTTTTTATTTCTTTGGGGTGAATGAGTCAAAATTAATCCTTGAGGCTCATTTCCATTTTTATTATTGTATTTATGAACCTGCTGTCTGTCATGTTGCTGACAGGAAGTCCAAGGTAATTTTGTTTTATAAGGAAGGGATATGGCATTGTGGCGATGTGAAATGACTGAACCAATTAATTAATTTTTGGTTATTGTGCTGTCCCCAAAGTCTGATTTTTTTTTCTTTCTCTTTTGTGCCCATTTGTTTAATTAGTTCACAATTGCCCTGCTCTTCTCAAAGCTACATTGGATGTATTTAGGGGACATTAAATTATTTAATTTGTGGCTGTCGTGCTGGCCCTAAAACTCAATTTGCTTTTATTTAGGGTACATTTATTGGATTTGTTCATTCCTGGCCAGCCTGTTCCCCACTTGACAATGTATTTAGGGTGAATTGATTGATTTAATTCAAGCTGACCGCAGTTATCTATTTCATTGATGGGTGTCATGTTTCCCCACAAACCCTCATGTGCTGAAAACAGAACAGATTAGTTTCATTCCCAACGAGCATTCTTCCCCACCCCCCCAAAGCCAATTTGAATTTATTTAGACTGTAATTATTTACTCAATTCCCAGATGCCAATTCCCATAAGTGCAGTTAACTCTGTTTCCAAATTAAGAGCTCCATTACTCATGTATTTAATTTTTAAGGCATTAGAAAATTAAAAATATTACCATTAGGAGAAGATTGTGAATGTAGTTGGCACACACATTCAAAGCAAAATGGCAGGAGGAACTATGTGATTCATGATACAGTGGTGCATAAAGTTGGGAGGACTGAATGGTCAATATGTAATATAAACAAGCATTAAGTGTTATGCATTAAAAGTAATTCAAATCGACATTACTTTTGGGCATTAGTAAAAGCCACAAGATGGGACAAAATTGTCATACAGGAAGTAAATGAAGTGCACCAAGAGGAAGTGTGTGTAGTTGGAAAATATTAATATAAATATTAGGGCTGACTGAGTCATTTACATACAGGTTGTGTAATATTAGAAAGATTAATGAACTTAAAATAAATGGGTTGTTGCCATCGTTAAATTAGAAGGCATTGGAATTTTATACAGATCCATTAGCACATGCTGTTACTAATAATTGGATACCATGATTTCAGTCCAGTTGTACAATTCCAGTTCTACCTTTGGTGATGCACATCTGGGATCACACCACATAGCAGCACCCGTAAACATAATAAGACAACCACTCAGCCACATTTAGGAGTTCATTGGTGTCTGACATCTGACAGGTAATAATTAATATAAAGTTCTTTTGTTCCAGTCAGTAGTGATCATTGTCTGAAAGTCATTATTCCATTATGCCTTAATTGTGAGCTGCTCACTTCTTCCATCCCCCTTAGTGGAATATCAACGTAACCACAGCACTCATCAAGCTATGTCCTTCCATGGGCACCAGCGCACTTTGCAGCGGGGCTCAAGTCAGAGCACACAAATGGAAAGGAGGTGACAGACTACATGCATTGAGATGAGTCTTTATTGGTTTCTCAGTGAGTGGCCATCAGGGTGGCTGGAAGTGGGTAAGTATGAGATTGTCTCTTGTCTCCTTGGCATGTCGTTCCATCTGCCTGGCCGCCGGTGCAAGAGCTTCAACATCCAGTCGTGCTTCCTCCTCTCACTGCTCTGCATCCTCTTTGTTGATGGATGTGTCACTCAGGCATCTCATCGTCATGCAAAGAATCCTCCCTCTACAGTGTTAGATTCTGCAGAGTGCAGCAGACCACCACGATACGTGCGATCCTCGCTGGGGCATTTTGCAGGGCTCTATCAGATCGATCGAGGCAATGGAACTTCATCTGCAGCAGCCCAATGGCCTGCTTGATGATTGCTCGGTTAGAGGTGTGGCAATTGTTGTACCTGTCATCTGCAGCGTTGCGAGGATTCCTCACAGGTGTCAGTGGCCATGTCCTCAATGGGTAGCCCTCACCCTGAGAATCAATCCCTGAAGATGAGTGGGGGGCCTGAAAAGCTGTGCTATCTGGCCTATTGAACTATGTAGGTATCATGGCTGCTTTCCAGGAAATGGGCACAGACTAGCAGGAAACATTTTTGATGGTCGCAGACCAGTTGAACGTTGATGTAATGGAAGACCTTCCTGTTGATGAAAGCAGCTAGCTGGTCCGTTGGAGCCTTGATGGCCACATGTGTGCAGTCTATCACACTGGTGAAGCTACAACACAGGACTACTTGCATGATAAACAGCGGAGGCAGCAAGCAATACACAGGGCTAAGTGATCCCACAACCAACGGATCAGATCTTAGCTCTGCAGTCCTGCCACATCCAGTCGTGAATGGTGGTGGAAAATTAAACAAATGACAGGTGGAGTAGGCGCTTGAGAGTTACAAGCTAGCCAGGAAGGATCTAAAGGGAGAGCTAAGACGAGCAAGGAGAGGACACGAGAAGTCATTCGCGGATAGGATCAGGGAAAACCCTAAGGCTTTCTATAGGTATATCAGGAATAAAAGAATGACTAGAGTTAGATTAGGGCCAATCAAGGATAGTAGTGGGAAGTTGTGTGTGGAATCAGAGGAGGTAGGGGAAGTGTTAAATGAATATTTTGCGTCAGTATTTACAGTAGAGAAAGAAAATGTTGTCGAGGAGAATACTGAGATTCAGGCTACTAGGCTAGATGGGATTGAGGTTCACAAGGAGGAGGTGTTATCAATTTTGGAAAGTGTGAAAATAGATAAGTCCCCCGGGCCAGATGGGATTTATCCTAGGATTCTCTGGGAAGCTAGGGAGGAGATTGCAGAGCCTTTGTCCTTGATCTTTATGTCGTCATTGTCGACAGGAATAGTGCCGGAAGACTGGAGGATAGCAAATGTTGTCCCCTTGTTCAAGAAGGGGAGTAGAGACAGCCCTGGTAATTTTAGACCTGTGAGCCTTACTTCGGTTGTGGGTAAAATGTTGGAAAAGGTTATAAGAGACAGGATTTATAATCATCTTGAAAAGAATAAGTTCATTAGCGATAGTCAGCACGGTTTTGTGAAGGGTAGGTCGTGCCTCACAAACCTTATTGAGTTTTTCGAGAAGGTGACCAAACAGGTGGATGAGGGTAAAGCAGTGGATGTGGTGTATATGGATTTCAGTAAGGCGTTTGATAAGGTTCCCCATGGTAGGCTATTGCAGAAAATACGGAAGTATGGGGTTGAAGGTGATTTAGAGCTTTGGATCAGAAATTGGCTAGCTGAAAGAAGACAGAGGGTGGTGGTTGATGGCAAATGTTCATCCTGGAGTTTAGTTACGAGTGGTGTACCGCAAGGATCTGTTTTCCTCGGATGGTGATGGCAAACACGAGGGGACATAGCTTTAAGTTGAGGGGTGATAGATATAGGACAGATGTCAGAGGTAGTTTCTTTACTCAGAGAGTAGTAGGGGCGTGGAACGCCCTGCCTGCAACAGTAGTAGACTCGCCAACTTTAAGGGCATTTAAGTGGTCATTGGATAGACATATGGATGAAAATGGAATAGTGTAGGTCAGATGGTTTCACAGGTCGGCGCAACATCGAGGGCCGAAGGGCCTGTACTGCGCTGTAATGTTCTAATTCTAATTCTAATTCTAAATGATTGGGAAGCCCAGCACATGAATGCAAAAGATAAGGCATTTGCATCCATCTTCAGGCAGAAGTGTGAGTGGATGATCCAACTCTGCCTCCTCCTGAGGTCACTAGAACCACAGATGTCAGTCTTCAGCCAATCCGATTCACGCCACGTAATATCAAGAAACGGTTGAAGGCACTGGATACTGCAAAGGCTATGGACCCGGACAACATTCCGACAATAGTACTGAAGACTTGTGCTGAAGATTTGTGCTGAAGACTTCTGCTTCAGAACTAGCTGTGCCCCTAGCCAAGCTGTTCCAGTACAGCTACAACACTGGCATCTACCCGGCAATGTGGAAAATTGCCCAGAAAACTGCACAAAAGGCAGGGCTAATCCAACCCGGCCAATTACTACCCTATCAGTCTACTCCCGATCATCAGGAAAGTGATGGAAGGGGTTGTCAACAGTGCTATCATGGGCCACTTAAACAGCAATAACCTGCTCACTGATGCTGAATTTGGATTCTGCTAGGGACAGTCAGCTCCTGACCTTATTAGAGCCTTGGTCCAAACATGGACAAAAGAGCTGAACTCCAGAGGTGAGGTAACAGTGACTGCCCTTGACATCAAGGCAGCATTTGACCGAGTATGGCATCAAAGAACCCTAGCAAAACTGGAGTCAATGGTAATCAGGGGGAAAACTCTCCACCGGTTGGAGTCATACCGGCACAAAGGAAGATGGTTGTGGTTGTTGGTGGTTAATTATTTCAGTCCCAGGACACTACTGCATGAATTCCTCAGGGTAGTGTCCTAGGCCCAACCATCTTCAGCTGCATCATCAATGACCTTCCCTCCATCATAAGGTCAGACGTGGGGATGTTGCTCATGATTGCACAATGTTCCGCACCATTTGTGACTCCTGAAATACTGAAGCAGCTTGTGTCCATTTGCAGTAAGACCTGGACAACATCCAGGCTTGAGCTGGTAAGTGGCAAGTAACATTCATGCCACACAAATGCCAGGCAATGATCATCTCAATCAAGAGAAAATCTAACATCTCCCCTTGATGTTCAATGGCATTACCATCGCTGAATTCCCCCACTATCAATATCCCGGGAGGGGGGGTCACCATTGACCAGAAACTGAACTGGACCAGCCATATAAATGCTGTGGCTACAAGAGCACATCAGAAGCTGGGAATTATGTGGTGAGTACTCACCTCCTGACTCCCCAATATCTGTCCACCATCTACAAGGCACAAGTCAGGAATGTGATGGAACACTCTCCACTTGCCTAGATGGGTGCAGCCCCAACAACACTCAAGAAGCTCAACACCATCCAGGACAAAATAGCCCACTTGATTGGCACCCCATCCACAACCTTAAGCATTCACTCCCTTCACCACTGACACAGATGCAGCAGTGTGCACCATATACAAGATGCATTGCAGCAACTCACCAAGGCTCCTTAGACAGCACCATCCAAACCCGTGACCTCTACCTAGAAGGACAAAGGCAGCAGATACATGAGAACACCACCAGCTGCATGTTCCCCTCCAAGTCACACACCATCCTGACTTAGAACCTATGTCGCTGTTCCTTCACTGTCACTGGGTCAAAATCCTACAATTCCCTTCCTAACAGTATTGTGGGTGTACCTACACCTCAAGTACTGCAGTGGGTCAAGTTAGCTGCTCACCACCACTTTCCCAAGGGCAATTAGGGATGTGCAATAAATGCTGGCAGCGACTCCTACATCCCCCGAGTGAATAAAAAAAAACACCTTGCCTTGAGGGAAATCCAGTGATGGTGCTAAGTCAATGGCCCTCTCTGCCTGACTGTCCGTGTCATTCCAGTACTACACATATTCGCTGGCTCTCTTGAACAGGGCATTGGTCACCAACTTGATGCAGCGGTGGACTGCTGCCTAGGAGACTCCACACATGTTGCCAGTGTATCCTTGAAAAGATCCAGACATGGAAAAGTTAGTGCCACTGTGACCTTTAGGACCACTGGCATGGAGCAAATCCCAAATCCCAGAGGTCGCAACTCGTCCTGCAGCAAGGAGCATACGTCGGTGATGGCCCTTAGTGTACACTCTTGCTGATAGCCGTTCCTCTCATCCAACATTATGGGCAACCAAACATCTTGCACTGCAGTTTGTCACCCAATACAGCCACTCAAGCCCAAGCCCCCACCCCTTGCAGAGCAATCGAGACCCTGATCACAGCCCCCACTCCCCTTCAGACCCAGAGATCCCGACCCCCCCCCCCGTCAGAGACCCTGAGATCTGGCATGCCCTGTCAGGGACCCAGACCCTATTGTGAGAGATCTCAAGACCTGGAACCCCCTGTCAGAGACCCCGAGACCCCAACCACCCCTTGCAGAGCACACAGCAACACTGTCCGAAAATGGTCTCCACACCCCACCACCATCGTCCCCGCGCCCCGCTTCCACTATGGAGCACTGTTCATGGCTGCTGACCCGTCGCGGCACTGAAACCTCTCACCTTGGTGCCTCCAGCTTTCAATGGTCATGAACCCGAAGGCACATGAGTACTGCCTGCCATTCACTAAATCACAACCCCACCATTAAATTGGTGAATTAGATGTAAATGCATTACAATCAACTGCTCAGCAATTTTAATTAGATTCCCATCGCATCAGGTTAGTAACTCCGTCTTAGTACTTTCCCGCTGCTGACTAAATCCAGAACCGATGTCACAATGCCAGATTTCCATTCTTTTGCTACCTTTTTATTTTGAGGTTTTAGTGTAGAATATTTTGCATTAAACTACAGTTAGTGTGGAGAAGAGCAAAATGTTAAGGCAGGCAACTCATTAAAAAAAAAGGCATGTTTCTAATTTGTCATCACCCAGTTATTCATGTTAAAATATCCCCATCTTCAAACATCTGGTAACAGCAGGTTAACCTTCAGCTGTGGAAGATGACGTGGACAGTTTCAATAACATGGCTTGTGTCCAGAATACCTGAGTGTTGCCTAAGTCAAAACACCTTCTGTTTTGGGAAAATGCTGGCATTCAGTGAGGGGTTATAGTTGTAAGTAGAATGATGTGAGGATTCAAGGCTTGGCCAGATAGCTTTATTGGCTTTCATTGCCTGCTGAGGAGCTCTCTCACTATTGCTGAGGCAGAGAGGCAGTTTCAGAACATTGCCATCTCTTACAGTCAAATTTCATCTATTTCCATGCGACCTTTAAGCTGCCTTGGGTAATGTGCATCAAATCAGGCAGCCTGCAGGACATCACTGCATTCATCACATCACTGATGCAATGTTTCCCAGAATAAAGGGCTTGATCACTTTTCTCAAGGAAATTGAACAGCAGCAAGTTCCCGATGGTGGGGGAGTCCAGAATCAGGGGTCATAGTCTAAGGATACCGGGTAAACCTTTCAGGACTGAGATGAGGAGACATTTCTTCACCCAGAGAGTGGTGAGCCTGTGGAATTCACTACCACTGAAAGCAGTTGGGTGGGGGAGTGGGGGATATGTGCAAACATCGTTGAAGTTGGCAGGGCAGGTTGAGAAAGTGGTTAATAAGGCATATGGGATAATAGGCTTTATAAATAGAGACTAGGAGTTCAAAAGCAAGGAAGTTATCATGAACCTTTATAAAACGCTGGGTCAGCCAGTCCTGGGAACCACACTTTAGGAAGGATGTGAAGGCATTAGGGAGGGTGTAGAAAAAATTCACAAGAATGGTTCCAGGGATGAGGAACTTCAGTTATTGGGATAGAGTGGAGAACAATGAACAAAGAACAGTACAGCACAGGAACAGGCCCTTCGGCCCTCCAAGCCTGCGCCGATCTTGATGCCTGTCTAAACTAAAACCTTCTGCACTTCTGGGGACCGTAGCCCTCCATTCCCACCCTATTCATGTATTTGTCAAGATGCCTCTTAAACGTCGCTATCGTATCTGCTTCCAACACTTCCCCCGGCAGCAAGTTCCAGGCACTCACCACCCTCTGTGTAAAGAACTTGCCTCGCACATCCCCTCTAAACTTTGCCCCTTGCACCTTAAACTTATGTCCCCTAGTAACTGACTCTTCCACCCTGGGAAAAAGCTTCTGATTACCCACCCTGTCCATGCCACTCATAACTTTGTAAACCTCTATCATGTCGCCCCTCCACCTCCGTCGTTCCAGTGAAAACAATCCGAGTTTATCCAACCTCTCCTCATAGCTAATGCCCTCCAGACCAGGCAACATCCTGGTAAACCTCTTCTGTACCCTCTCCAAAGCCTCCACGTCCTTCTGGTAGTGTGGCGACCAGAATTGCACGTAGTATTCTAAGTGTGGCCTAACTAAAGTTCTGTACAGCTGCAGCATGACTTGCCAGAAGCTGGGGCTATTCTTCTTGAGAAAAGAAGGTTGAAAGGAGATTTGATAGACGTATTCAAAATCTTGAGTCTGGGCAGAGTAGATAGGGGGAACCTGTTGCCATTGGCAGAAGGGTCAAGATCCAAAGAACACCAATTTTTGGTGAATGGAAAAAGGACCAATGGCGATATGAGGAAATTTTTTTTTAGTGGAGGCAGATTCAATCATGGCTTTCTAAAAGGAATTGGATAATTATCTGAAAAGAACATATTTGCAGGGCGACAGGGAAAAGTCAGGGCAGTGGGACTAGCTGATTAGCTCTGCAGAGAGCCGGCATGGACATTACAGGCTGAATGGCCACCTTCTGTGCTGTAATCATTCTATGATTCTACGGCAAAGCATGCGGATGGATGATCAGATGACAGAGAGAGAGCAGTGTGGACAGATGAACAGAGAAAGAGCAGCGTGGACAGATGAACAGAGAGAGAGCAGCGTGGACAGATGAACAGAGAGAGAGCAGCGTGGACAGATGAACAGAGAGAGAGCAGTGTGGACAGATGAACAGAGAGAGAGCAGCATGGACAGATGAACAGAGAGAGAGCAGCGTGGACAGATGAACAGAGAGAGAGCAGCGTGGACAGATGAACAGAGAGAGAGCAGCGTGGACAGATGAACAGAGAGAGAGAGAGAGACTAGTTTTAGTTTAGAGATACAGCACTGAAACAGGCCCTTCGGCCCACCGAGTCTGTGCCGACCATCAACCACCCATTTATACTAATCCTACACGAATCCCATATTCCTACCACATCCCCACCTGTCCCTATATTTCCCTACCACCTACCTATACTAGGGGCAATTTATAATGGCCAATTTACCTACCAACCTGCAAGTCTTTTGGCTTGTGGGAGGAAACCGGAGCACCCGGAGAAAACCCACGCAGACACAGGGAGAACTTGCAAACTCCACACAGGCAGTACCCAGAATTGAACCCGGGTCGCTGGAGCTGTGAGGCTGCGGTGCTAACCACTGCGCCACTGTGCCGCCACTGTGGACAGATGGCCAGATAGAGAGAGAAAGGGAGAGACACAAGCAGTTGACCAGAAGGAGGAAACAGTGACTGTGGGTGGCTGTGACAGTGGGTCACGGAGATCCCTTATTGCCCCTTTGGTAAAGCACAGTCTTCTTTAACAGAGCTTTTCAGAGAGATCCTCATATAACCTGTGCTACTTTAATATTCAGTGGGGGGATTAAACTTAGTGGGCTGCATCCTCTTCAATGATACCTGACTCTCCTTATCTTCATCCTGTGCTGCTCCTCTTCCTCGTCTTTGCTGTTGGCATACAGTTGTATGCCCATAGAGAATACTGTACCTGTGTCTGAGAAGCCCCAACTGTGGGGGGAGGTAGTGGGGGGGAGGTCTGAAAATCTTTGCGTGGGTTGATCCTGAGAAAAGGAGTTTAAAGCAAGTACAGGTGGTGATAAATGCCCCAAAAAACAGCTTTCAAAAAACATTTCCACCTTGTGTAAATCAGTGTTTTAAAGACTTCATACTCATCAGACTCACACCTGCAGCTACTGCATCTCATATGCCACAGTCTAACTCACCCAGAGTGTGATAGCAATCGAAACCCAAGAAATCTGCAGATTTTGTGCCACTGGCCCCCTCTCTGACCCTATGTAACTGAGGCCAGGGGACTGGAAGGCCAATCACCATAAAGTTCAGAAAGCATGATAGAATTTGGGTGATGTGTTTAAAAAAGGTACAACAGACAGAAATGCTGGAAATACTCAGTAGGTCAGGCAGCATCTGTGGGGAGAGAAACAGAGTTAAGGTTTCAGGTCGATGACCCTTCACCAGAACTGGGAAAAGTGTTACAACTGAGGAGGGAGGAGTGCACTGTTTATTCCAGTCCCACTTCTCCACAGGTCACAACATATATTTAAATTTTCTCACTTACCGATACGGTCAATCATATACTCTATTTTTCCCAGAATAAAACACACCAACCAAGTTTCTGTAATAAACAACAACATTATTGGTTTATTATAAAACAATTCTTAACCAGTAATGAAGTAAAGCAGAAACACACAGATTGAAATATTACAGTTTCCTTTTTACCCTAGCCCCTCACACTCTCTCACACATACACACACACACACACACCGGTTAACTGGAAAAATAAAGGGATTTGCATTTTAGAGCTCTTTTTTACAAAAAAACAGACAGATAAAACACTTGGGCTGAATATTTGCTCATTCTTGAAGAAACAGCAGATTAGATATGTTGTGTTCCAAAACTGGCATACAGTCTGACCTTCGAGTACACGCAGACAGGTCACTGGGATCTTTTCGAACAGTTCTTTTCAGGCGGCATTGAGAATTAATTTAGCAGGCTTTTCTTCAAAGACAGAAGACGAGATGAGTTGATACAGTGGACATCTCAGGGTCTTTTAGAAAGTTGCTGGAAAGCTGAGCTGAGTTGTGGTCTTCTTTCCTTCCTTGGGAATTGTCTTCTCTCCTTGGAAGTTCTCTTCTCCAACTCCAAGCAATTCAAACAATGCAACTAGTAACAGAAAGTCTGCCTTCTGACCTGTATCTGCACACATCTTCCCCAGTTACCGGGGTTTCTGTACTATTTTTAACTTGTCATGTGACAACCAGTAAATTACATCAGACAAATCCTTTCCCTGTTCCCCTGATGACCCTTTTTAAAAAAAAAGTCCAACCTTTCTTCAGTTTGACTATGATTTCCCCCAAAAATATATATAACAAAACAGAAGCACTTTCATCACAAAAGTTAGAAATATAATAGCTTTTAATCAGGTCAAATGGAGCAGGGTGGGAAAAAAAACAAATAGGAAGATCTGTGATAGGGTTGGAATGACCGAAGAGTTTGTGCTGCAGTGCCAAAGGGAGTGGTGAAGGGGCAAGTAAAAGGATAAAGAAGCAAAAGATGTGCCCCATTTCAACTGCTGAAAACCTATTTGTTACGACCAGGTGAGAAAGTTGTCCAGGGGTCCCTCTCAGTCTTCACCTGGTCTTACAGTAACAAGGTTAATTTTAAACACACCGTCTTTTTAGCTCCCCCTCGGTGAATCCTTGTTCACCGCTTTCTAATTATAAGGCAAAGAAACCAGCACAACAGGTTTTCTCAGGCTTAAAGAAGAAAAGTGAAGTTTTATTAAACTTAAACTTAAACTCTACTTCGGTCAATGCCTACCGGTACATGTGCGTCCACGCTAGCATGCATACGTGATACATACATGCAAATTGAGACAGAAAAGAGCAAAGGAAAAATAAAGTGAAAAATTTGAGGCAATATCTGAAGAGTTTTGGTTACGGTTTTTCGACCTTACTGTAGAGTCCTTGATTGTAGGTAGATCTTGCTTTTTTGTTGAGGTCCAGTATTCTTCTTAAACCTTGTTCGCTGTAGGAGACTTTACTCTCTTGGGGTTCATGTGTCTTCAGTGGATTCAGAGGCTTGTGAAAAAGAGATGGGAACAGGCAGACAGGAGAGGCTGTGGCAAGCCAGCTGGGAGAGATCTTCTCAGTCCAGGAGCATTCTGCTTTCTGCCCAAACTGTTTGTACAAATTGAAAAAACTCAGGTTGCCCAGCAGGTTAGTCATGTGATTAGCTGGTTTGACCATGTCCATTTGTGTATTCGGCCATCTTAGTAGTCAACTTGGAATGTGAGCTCCCCCACCTTCAGTGTGATCAAAAGTCCATTGTGGGTTGAATGTGTCCGGCAGTGTCCTTCCAAACACAGTCTGTTAATATGCAAATGTCTTTCCAGCCAAGATCTGGCAATTTTTTTTCAAAGCAAGTCCTTTCTTCACTTCAACAACAGTTTGAAATGAATGTCCCTGTGGTGAAATTAATACTCCTCATGCTTGGCAAGTGGGGGCCTGCATGACATATTACATTTCTAACTTTTCCCAGTTCTGCTGAAGGGTCATCGACCTGAAAATGTTAACTATGTTTCTCTCTCCCCAGATGCTGCCAGACCTGCTGAGTATTTCCAGCATTTTCCATCTTTATTTCAGATATCCAGCATCCACAGCATTGTCCTCTTGTATTAGGCATTAACAACACTTCCAAGCAATTTTCTTGCACTACTAATGAGCTGAAAAATAGAAAAGTAAATCATCCCTGTAGTTCTTTCAAGTGGAGCATTATGATTGGCAGTTATGAGATTATTTTATTCTGCAAATGAAAATATTAATTCAAACTGCTCAGATTAATCATTGTGAAACATTGACCTTACTTTTGATTTCCCAATTCAGCTTAATGTTAGACTAATGCAAGTATAGAACATAATTTTTGGATTACATACTAAAAATGTTGCCACACACGTTAGGGAAACAAATTTGCTTGTATAATCAGTAACACATGCTCACCACTCAGATAACCACTGGAGCAGTACTTAACCATTTTACCATTAGTTATTGAAGTGATCAACAAACTGTTTTAATTCTTTAGCTCATCCTCAACTGTGAAAATTCATCCTTGTAAGCTTCAGTGAATTTAAATGGATAAAATGTTATTTTGTAATCAACCATCAATTGAACTACACAAAGAAGCATTTATTTGACACATAAGCTGACATCCAGCTCAATATGTAAAACATCAACATCTTAAAATGTGTTACACGCATTCCAATGAGCCTCTATTATACCTCCCTGTGTCTGACACCATCATCACCCCAGAGAGGTGCGATTTTGAAGCAGTGCCAATCCTGAGTTACAGCACCTAGAATCCTGATAAGTAGTCCAATTTAGCCACTTATTTTCAGTCGATGTATCATGAGGAAGAGCACCTGCTAGCAATCTAAAGGTTAAATTCTACACACGTAGAAACACAAGTCACAGATAACGAAGCTGGGGCCGGACTGAATTAGACCCATAATTGATGCCTTTCATGTCTGTCAGCTTCTACCGAATATCACATGGCACGCGTGATACAAACTCGTAGAAGTTTGATTACAACCCAAATATCTGTCCAGAAATACATTTTCCATCTGGTGAAAACCAGGCAGGTGGATCATTTCTTCCAAAGAGTCATACGCAGCATGAATTTCAGTTTCCCATTTTCTAAATCCTTTAGCATGCTCAATATAAATATTCCGGTATAAAAATACAATAATTCCTCACTAATAATGAGAATACATCATAATATTAAGCTTGACAGACGAACAAAGTTTAAGCCACTAAATGGCGATCTAGCATTTTAAACAGGAAGATCTTCTTGCACACAGAAGGTGATCATTTCGAATGCCCTTCCAAATAGCACGGTGGAGGTGAAAACCCTCGAATCATTTGAGAAACAAATAAATGCAGCAATACGGGAAATGTAGTGGGTAATGTTAACCAAACTCGCTGGGTGGGTAATTACAAGATCGAGTAGAATACTGGTTCCACAGCCACCCAATATTATTCTCCAATGACTTCAGAAGGGAGTAAAATCAGGCAGGGTGTAAAACTAGTGATGCACTCAATGTTGTTAGTTGATCACTCCTTGTGTGAAGAGGATCTTCCTGTTAAGAAAGCTAAGATTGCCATTAACTGGCTTAAAACCTTGTTCTCTTGTCAAGCTTAGTATTATGTTATATTCTAGTTGTCATTTAGCTGGTAATCCGGTTAGATTACAATGATCCCCTTAGAGCTTTTGTTGGTGGATAAATTTAATTGGGCTAAATAGCCTTTCCCACCAATAAATGTCTTGTGACCCTTTTTGGATTTTGTTTTAATTCATTCTCTAATGTGGGCATTGCTGGTAAAGCTGGCACTTAGTGCCCATCCTTAGTTACTTTGAAAAGGTGAGAATACAACTGAGTGATTGCTAGGTCACTTCAGAGAGCAGTTAAAAGTCAATCACTTTAGTGTGGGACTTGAGTTACATATATAGCTGATTGGGCAGGCATAACAGTTTTCTTTCCCTCAAGGACTGTCATGCAGTCCCCCACCTGCCAAGAATGAGGCATATTAATTTTGTCAAATGAACATTGATTTTAAACTGTTGCTGAAGTGAAGAAAGGACCTGTTATAAAAATCACCAGACACTTGACTGGAAGGACATTTGCATCCTAACAGACAGTGCTTATGGAGACAAAGGACTATTTCCTGGTCCATGTAACCCACAATGGACTTTGGTCAGACATTTAAGGTGTGAGGAAGCACATTCCAGGCCCTGCTAAGATGATACAATCCACAGAGCCAGGACAGGTTATACCAGCTGGTCACATGACTAACTGGCTGGTCCAGGGTTTTTTGAACTAGCTAGAACTAACCCGTCTAAGAGCAAAGACCAAAGTACGGAAAGTCCTCATCAGGGAAGCCCTCTTTGCTGACGATGCTGCATTAACATCTCACATTGAAGAGTGTCTGCAGAGTCTCATCGACAGGTTTGCGGTTGCCTGCAACGAATTTAGCCTAACCAAAAGCCTCAAGAAAACGAACATCATGGGACAGCTCGTCAGAAATGCTCCATCCATCAATATCGGCGACCACGCTCTGGAAGTGGTTCAAGAGTTCACCTACCTAGGCTCAACTATCACCAGTAACCTGTCTCTCGATGCAGAAATCAACAAGCGCATGGGAAAGGCTTCCACTGCTATGTCCAGACAGGCCAAGAGAGTGTGGGAAAATGGGGCACTGACATGGAACACAAAAGTCCGAGTGTTTCAAGCCTGTGTCCTCAGTACCTTGCTCTACGGCAGTGAGGTCTGGACAACGTATGCCAGCCAAGAACGATGTCTCAATTCATTCCATCTTCGCTGCCTCCGGAGAATCCTTGGCATCAGGTGGCAGGACCGTATCTCCAACACAGAAGTCCTCGAGGCAGCCAACATCCCCAGCTTATACATAATGAGCCTGCGGCGCTTGAGATAGCTTGACCATGTGAGCCGCATGGAAGATGGCAGGATCCCCAAGGACACATTGTACAGCGAGCTCGCCACTGGTATCAGACCCACAGGCCGTCCATGTCTCCGCTATAAAGACGTCTGCAAACGCCACATGAAGTCCTGTGACATTGGTCACAAGTCGTGGGAGTCAGTTGCCAGCGTTCGCCAGAGCTGGCGGGCAACCATAAAGGCAGGGATAAAGTGTGGCAAGTCGAAGAGACTTAGCAGTTGGCAGGAAAAAAGACAGAAGCTCAAGGAGAGAGCCAACTGTGTAACAGCCCCGACAACCAATGTTATCTGCAGCGCCTGTGGAAGAGTCTGTCACTCTAAAATTGGCCTTTATAGCCACTCCAGGCGCTGCTCCACAAACCACTGACCACCTCCAGGTGCTTACCCATTGTCTCTCGAGACAAGGAGGCCAAAGAAGAAGACAGGACAGTTTGAATTCAGAAGGCAGTTTGAAACTGAAGCTGAACAAGCAAGTCTCTCACCTGGCTGGCTCTCCCTCTCACTTTCTCCCAAGCCACCGGACCCACGGAAGACACATAAACCTCAAGAGAGTAAAGACTCCGACCTTGAAACAAGTTGAAGCGTGCACTGGGCCCCAACTAATTGCAAGTCTGACTGGCAACCAAAGACTTCACAGCAAACTCAAAGGACAGTAAAATCGAAACCCATCAATTGCCTCAAACTTTTCCCCTTATTCTGTTCAACTTTTCTGTCTCGATCTGTGTGTGTGTTTATCGGGTATGAATGCTAGTGTGGTCGTGTTGCACATTTGTAGTCGGTAACCGGATTAGAGTTTAAGATTATTAAACTCCTACCTTTCTTGTTTAAAATCTAAGAAATTCTATCTGAATTGATTTCTTTGCCTTACAATTGGAGCAGTGAATAAAGATTCATTGAGGGGAAGCTCAAAACAGTGTTTTTAAAATTAAACCCTGTTGCGGTTAAACCAGAGAGGGAACCCAAGACTCCTTCTCACCTGGTCATAACAGGACAGTAATTAACCAGTTGAGTTTTTATTGCAATCTGACAGTTTCATGGGCACTTTTACTAATACTAGTATCCTTTTTTAAAATAAAACTGAATTTAAATTTTCACACGGCTGGTGTTGATTGGATCTCATTCTCTGGACTATTAATCCAGACTTCTGCTGTACCTGCATACACCTGCTTTCATGCCAATTTAGTTGTCGGGCATAATTTTTGTTATTGATACTGAAATAGCCTGAATTGCTGCACAAAAATCTTGTACAGTGTACCCCAGACTAATGTTACCAAAAGTGACATACACGTTGCATTATAATGGACTGGCACAAGGAGGGATGTAGGCTGGGCACACTGACATTAGCTATTGAGACATTAGGCTCCAATGTAGAGGGGTCTCTTGGTGCCAGTTTGGACAGGGTGGTAGTTTTGCCTTGAGAGAACCTTGAAGGCAGACGTTTCATTCCTACAGTGTGCAAACGGAAGCTGAAGAAGTGCCCTGTAGTTGGAAGGACAGATGAGGTAGCTTTTTCTCGAGGTGATGGTACATTTAAGCAAACCCAATTAACTTTGTCAAAAGATTGTAGAACTGCCAGGGTGCACAACAGACTGCATTGTTGGAAATGGCGTTGGCTTTTCTAGGGCTGTTTCATGACCCGAACCAACAGTCATGCTGTCGCCTCCATCCCATGAGGTCCTTATTGAGCAAAGTTGGCCTAAAGCTCTCAAATGCAGTAGGTTAGAAATTAATGTACGCGCAGCAAGTAGGGTCACCAAGGAGAAACAATTGGTTATTATTAGTTTGCTATTCACATTTGTACAAAGACATGTTTGGTGCACTTTTTTCTCTTAGTAATGCCACAATAGCAATCAATGAAAAGATGATAGAACTGATACAGTGTTGACTATTTGGATAAGCTGCATTGTCCAAGGGCTACAATAGGAGCTCAGTTGAAACTGTTATTTAGTATTGGCTGGTGCACCCTTCTTGGCTCCATCAATTTCTTGCCTTCATCTATTTCTTCCTTTTCCTCCTCATCCCCTTGTATCAACAGGTCTATCCGAGTCTTCTCCTTTATCCTGATTCATGGTTACTCTTTATGCAATACATTTGTCCAACATGCAGCAGACGATGTTTGTGGAGACTTTTGGTTTACACAGCAGAATATACTTGTTTCTCGAAGCTGATGTAAGATGTCTAAAATGAAAGGTACTCTGCACAACGCCAAACTTTTAGATAACATGAACCTAATTTTCAAAAGCTGTAAAACATTGAAGGATCAAATGTCTAATGAAAGTATTTCAATGTTCTACTTTGTCTGCATAATACACAAAGTTTCATTGTTTTTCAACTAAATTTACAAACTCAAGTTAAATTAATTGATTCAACTTATTTGGCACATTAACATGTGATCAGCCCCTGTTGACCTTTTATGGACTTATCTAAGGTTCTCATCTTTATTGCATCACAAATCTATACAAGCATACATTAAAAGGAATAAATAGTGGTATGTATGTTAGACGTCTTGGAGAGTTGTATGAGAACAGAAAGTGCTGTAAATACTCAGCAGGTCTAGCAGCATCTGTGTAGAGAGTAACAGAGTTAACGTTTCAGATCTGTGGCTCTTCATCAGAACTGCCAGACCTGCTGAGTATTTCCAGCACTTTCTGTTCTCATTTCAGAATTCCAGCATCTGCAGTATTCTGCTCTTATTGGAGAGTTGTATGTTGGACATCCTAGAAAGTTAAGGGTTAATAATCAACCTTCCTTGTATCTTGGAACCACAGGCTTTCCAAGATAAATAAGATAGCTATGGGGTGTCACCGAAGAAAGCATTGTTTTTCTTCTAGTTTTAATATCTGAGTATTATCTATGAGAAATCCTTGTGAAAGGAAATAAGTGACTGGGAACTCATCAAGCATGAGTCAGTGAAGTATAACTTTAGTGGCTAGTCTAATAAACATAGAGGAATCCATTAATATAGTATAGAAAGACAAGTTGTTAAACTATTACTCAAAAGATTTGGGAAAACATATGTCAGGAAATCTTGTTCGAGAGAAGGATTTTTTAAGTAAATGACTATGACTTTATGTAAACAGACTTTTTTAAAGAATGCAGGAACAGGTATATTATGAGGTCTTATCTGTGACACGTGCCTTTGATGTAGGTAAAATAAGTTGTATAAAGAAGCATAGGTGTCAAAAGTTCTTTGGAGGGATTGAAAAATAGAAGTAGAAACCAAAAGCTATTCTCTTGTATGCAGTCAGGTCGATTACATGTGCTGTTTTTGAGTAAAGTCTGTTCCATAAATTTGACCAGCATACTCGAAACGGGTCATTGTGATCCATGTAAGGAAGGAGGTTCACCAGCAGCTGATCCTAAACATGCATGAATTTGTTGAATTGACTCTACCATATTTGAATCAACAATGAAAAAATATTTGTCTCTCAGCACACTGTTAACATACTGTTTGCCTTTGCTCCAAGACCACCTTGTCATTTATTCTCTGTGACCCTGTGCTATCAACACCTTCCCTTTTGTTTTCTCCTGCCCCACCCCTGCTTTATTTGCTTAAAATCTATTACATTTCTAACCTTTTCCAGTTCTGATGAAAGGTCACTGACCTGAAATGTTAACTCTGCTTCTCTCTCCACAGATGCTGCCAGACCTGCTGAGTATTTCCAGCATTTCTTGTTTTTATTTATGAAATATCGATGTTTGTGCTTCCGCTAATGTTATAACTTTGTCCTCTTGCCTAGCGTTGCTGTTTAGGCAAACCAAGTAAAAAAAAAGGACAAATTTCAGTGGTCACAACTGCCATTCCACAATTTTGATTTGAGAAATAATGATCATAAGTAATGAAGACAGAAAAATATAATGCTTTGAACCATGTTAGTTAACTCAACTTTAAATAGGATTTAAGAGAAGTCAATTCAGTAGAGAAAGAAAGTTCTCCTTACTTTTCTGAGTGCAGTTGCTAGTTTGAATAATTTAAACATTACTTTTGCAATCAGTATTGATAGTTTGTTTCTATATTCTCAAGCCCTGAAGCATTTCCTCTAAACAATCATTTAAGAAGTGAAGACAATTATTTTCTAGCGCACCAAAGGTCAACACAATCATAGAACCCTGATGAGTTTTTTAAAAAAGGAACAAAATAGCAGAACCAATAATGGAAAGAACAACTTGGCTTTTTTCATGATGAATAAGTTAAACTCATTAGCAAGTATAGCGGTAAGCATCGATACCCAAAATGCACAACATACTAAAGTTCTGATCACTGCAATGTACAAAGAATAAACTAATATGCATGAATTCAGGAACAGTGATTTTCCATTGAAGAAATAGCCAAAATTGTTTTTAGTAGACCTGGCAAGTAATATTAGGTACAGGAAAACTGGCTTTAAATAGGCTCAACTGAGCTAGTTCTAGTGCACTATCTAACGGTAAAGAAACAAATAGCTAACAGTGGCCATAAATTGTCTGATTTTGATATTATGTTTGAGAAGGAGAAGGGTGAGTCACAAACCAAGGTTTTACATTTAGGCAAGGCTGATTTTGAAGGGATGAGGCAGAAACTGGTCATAGTTATTGGGCAGAACAGTTAATGGGTAAAATTACAAATGAACAGTGGGAAATGTTCAAAGAAATATTTGGTTTAATGCAAGATTGGTACATATTCCGAAAAAGCAAGAGCTCTACTCATGTAATTAAACAATCCTGGTCAATGAGAGATAAATATAAAACTGAAGGAAAGGGCTTATACCAATGCAAAGGACAGTGGAGATCCCAGGGACTGGGAGAGATATAAAGGACAGAAAAGGGATAAAAATAATGTAGTTAGAACTGCATAAACAGAATAAGAGAAAAAAAGCTTGAGGGATATCAATGACAGCATTAAAGATTTTTACAAGTATATCAAAAGAAAATGGTTGTTGAGAGTAATTTGGGCCCCTGAAAGATGGACACAGGTGATATTGTAATTGAAAATCAGAAAATGGCAGATTTGCTAAATATTTATTTTGTATCACTCTTCACAGTACAGGAAGAGGACAAAGAATAAAAAAGAAATGGAGAAAATTATGAGACTAAAGATAATTAAATCGAGTACTTGAGAGTTTCCATCCAGGATATTAAGTGGGTGAGGAAAATGTAGAATCTCGTTATGATCGCCCAACTCTCTTGATTCAGGAATTGTTCCCTTAGATTGGAAAGTTGACAATGTCACTCCACTATTTAAGAAGAATAAGAAAGATAAAGACCCAGATATTGTGATCTGTGGTGAAGAAATGGCTTACAGCTGCCCACAAACATTTCATGGGCTTCTGCACAGCAACTTACAGCCATCGGGAGTCCAATATTGCATAATACCCTCGACAGAGCATCTGAGCAGCATTTGGAATCACACATAAAAAAGTGTGATGAGATAAACTAGCAAATGATAGATCTATTACATTTGTGAGGGGAAGTTACCAGAATACCAGAATCAGTTATTAGGAACAAAGAGACATGAACAAATATGAAGTGATCAGAGAGAGCCAACATGGATTTGTAAAGGGTAAGTCATGTCTAACAAACCTAGTTGAATTTTCTGAGGAGGTTACTAAAGTGTAAATAAGGACGTGTCTATGGATGTTATTTATATGGACTTCCAGAAGGCTTTTGATAAGGTTTCACACAAGACACTGTTCACTAACTTGACTAGCATTGGAGGTAACCTATTGACATGAGCAGGGAATTGGTTAGGAGGTAGGAGACAGAGAGTAGGGATAATGGATGTGTACTCAAATTGGCAGGCTGTGACTTGTAGTGTCCCCCAGTGATCTGCAATCGGACCTCAACTTTTCACGATATTCATAAATGACCTACATGAAGGAATAGAGACCAATATATCCAACTTTGCTGATGACATTAAGTTAGGTGGCACAGTGATGAGTTTTAATAGGAGGAGAAAGTTACAAAAGGACATTGATAGATTAGGCGAGTTGGCAAAACAAATGAAGTTCAAGATGGTAAAAGTGAAGTCATCTGCTTTGGACCGAAGAAAGATCAGAGTATTTTCTAAATGGTGAGAAGCTAGGAACTGCGGAGGAGCAGAGACATTTAGGAATTTATGTACATATATCACTGAAAGCTAATGGATAGGTACAAAACATTTTTAAAAGGCTATTATGATGTTGCCCATTATTTCAAGCAGCTGGAATACAAAGTGGTAGAAGTTATCTTACTGTTATATTAAACTCTGGTTAGATCTATCTTGAGCACTGTTTTCATTTCAGGGCACCACACCTCAGGAAAGTAAGAACATGCGAAATAGGAGTAGGAGTAGACTATTTGGCTCTCCAAGCCTGCACCACCATTCATTAAGATCATGGCTGATCTTCTACCACAACTTCACTTTCCTGCACTATCCCCCTTTCCCTTGATTCCCTTAGTACCCAAAAATCTATCGATCTTTGTCTTGAATGTACTTATTGACTGAGCATCCACAGTTCTCTGTGGGAAAGAATTACAAAGATTCACAACCCTGAGTGAACAAAGAAATTTCTCTTCATTTGAGTATCAATTGGTCAATCCCCTTACTCTGAGATTGTGATGCCTAGTTCTAGACTGCCCTGCCAGAGGAAACATCCACCCAGCATCTACCCTGTCAAGTCCCTTAAGAATTTTATGGATGAGAATTTCATTTCCTTAATGTCGCCTCTCCATCAGTGCTGTACTGTTGTGCTCTCTCTCTCTCCCTCCTTGGGCTACTGTGGCTAGGCAGGAGATAGTTCTTGGGTAATATAAAAGCAAAATACTGCAGATGCTGTAAATCTGAAATAAGAATAGTTCTTGGTTGTCTGAAAGCAGAGAATCAGAAGGGGAAAGTTGGCGTGGATAACTTAACTCTTTCCCACATTATGTTCATCCGCCATGTTCTTGCTCACACACTTAACCTGTCTATATCCCTTTGCAGCCTCCTTGTGTCCTCCTCACGCAGCTTACTTTCCCACATAGCTTTGTAATGTCATATTGGATATATAGACCTTGAAACAGGTAAAACACAGATTCACCAGAATAATACCCGGTCAAAAAGGGGTAAATTATGAGGACAGGTTACATAGACTAGTCTTGTACATCTTTCAGTATAAAAGATTAAGAGGTAATCTAATTGAGGTGTTGAAGATGATTAAAGTATTTGAGGGGGGAGATAGAGAGAAACTATTTTCTCTGGTGAGAGAGTCCAGAACAAGGAGGGATAATCTCATATTTAGAGCCAGGCCATCCAGGGATGATGTCAAGAAACACTCCTTCAAACAAGGGTAGTGGAAATCTGAAACTCACTCCCCGAAAAAGCTGTTGAGACTAGAGGTCATTTGAAAAATTCAAAACTGAGATTGATAGATTTCTGTTAGGCAAGGGTATTCGGAACCAAGCTAAATAGAGACAAAATACAGATCAGCCATGATCTCAATGAATAGCATAACAGGCTTGAGGAGCTGAATAGCCATTACTGTTCCTATCTTCCTATAACTATAATATTCCTTATTTATGTTAAATTCAAAAAAACATACATAGTGTTGATTAATCGTTATAAGGTTGGTCGATTCTGCAGGGAAAATAATACAATTTGTGTTTGAAATGTTCCTTCCTATCTGTTCCTTTCCATTATTTGCTTAGACAGTAAATAGCTGTCGATCAAAATATAGAGATCAAGACAACTGGATTGGTTTTGGATTGCTCCAACAAAAAGCCAGCTCAAACATGATAGGCTGAATGGCCTCCATCTGTGCTGTAAATTCCTATGGTTCTGTAGGAAACACAGTGGCGATAGGAGAACTTGGTGACTAATTTGCAGATTTTGTCTGCTTGAAAGATATGACGTAATGATTATAATATAGGACTAGAAGTCTAAAAGTCTTAAGATCAAATCTCCTTAAATACATCAATAAATCTGGTAAATTGTGTGCTGGCACCTGAAAAAATGCCCCTGGGAGCTGCTGGATGGTTGTACTTACATAACAAATTCACTAATGTTCTACAGGGACTGGAACTGCCGACCCAATCTGGCCTACACCCTACACATTAATCCACATTACATGGTTGATTCTTAGTACACACTGAAATGGCCTAACAAGCTTCAAGAAGGCCTGCCGCCACCACCTTAATGTAAGCAGAGATGAGTAATAAATGTAGCCTTGCTAATGTCACTTACATTGTGAAAACATTTTTTTCTACAAAATATTCCTTGAGAGGTTTTTAAATTATTTTATTAAAGGCTCTTGAACTGATGTTGGGAAGTAAAACCATTCAAAAGATTGCAAAGCACAATATTTGGTCAAAATAAATGCTATGATTGGATGCATTAAAATGTATTTTGGAAACATTTTTTGTGGATAGATTTATTGCATCTTTGGAACCCGAGCTGGTACATTCGTAAATATAGAGAAAGAACTGTCATAATTCTATCTAATGTTAACAACAAACTGTGTACTATTGTTCAAATTGAACAAAAGTCATAGAGTCATAGAGTTTTACAGCACAGAAACAGGCCTGCAGCCCAACGAGCCTGTGCCGACCATCAAGCACCCGTCCAATCTAATCCCATTTTCCTGCACTTGGCCCGTAGCCTTGTATGCTATGGCATTTCAAGTGCTCATCTAAATACTTCTTAAATGTTGTGAGGGTTCCTGCCTCTACCTAGTTCCAACCACCCTCTGGATGAAAAAAGTTTTTCCTCAACTCCCCACTGAACCTCCTGCCCCTTAGCTTAAATCTATGCCTCCTGGTTATTGACCCCTCCGCTAAGGGAAAAAGTTCCTTCCTATCTATCCTGTTAATGCCCCTCATAATTTTGTATACCTCAATCAGGTCCCCCCTCAGCCTTCTCTGCTCCAAGGAAAACAACCCCAGCCTATCCAGTCTCTCTTTATAACTGAAATGCTCCAGCCCAGGCAACATCCTGGTGAATCTCCTCTGCACCCTCTCCAGTGCAATCACGTCCTTCCTATAGTGTGGTGACCAGAACTGTACACAGTACTCCAGCTGCAGCCTAACCAACATTTTATACAGTTCTAACATAACCTCCCTGCTCTTATATTCTATGCCTTGGCTAATAAAGGCAAGTATTCCGTATGCCTTCCTAACCACCTTATCTACCTGTGCTGCTGCCTTCAGTGATCTAGGGACAAGCACCACAAGATCCCTCTGACCCTCTGTACTCCCTAGGGTCCTACCATCCATTGTATATTCCCCTGCCTTGTTAGTCCTCCCAAAGTGCATCACCTCACACTTCTCAGGATTAAACTCCATCTGCCACTGCTCTGCCCATCTTACTAGCCCACCTATATCGTCCTGTAATCTAATACTTTCCACCTTACTATTTATGACACCACCAATTTTCATGTCGTATGCGAACTTACCGATCATACCTATTATATTCATGTCTAAATCATTAATGTACAGTACAAACAGCAAGGGTCCCAGCACTGATCCCTGCGGTACACCACTGGTCACAGGCCTCCATTCGCCAAAACAACCCTCGACCATCACCTTCTGCCTCCTTCCACTAAGCCAATTTTGGATCCAATTTGCCAAATTATCCTGGATTCCATAGGCTCTAACCTTCTTAACCAATTTTCCATGTGGGACCTTATCCAAAGCCTTACTGAAGTCCGTGTAGACTACATCAACTTCTTTACCCTCATCTACACATCTAGTCACCTCCTTGAAAATTTTAATCAAATTTGTTAGACATGATCTTTTTTTGACAAAACCATGCTGACTATCCCTGATTAATCCTTGCCTCTCCAAGTGGCGATTAATCCTGTCTCTCAGAATCTTTTCCAATAATTTCCCAACCACTGACGTTAGACTCACAGGCCGATAATTACCTGGTTTATCCCTGCTACCCTTCTTGAATAATGGTACAACATTCGCTGTCCTCCAGTCCTCTGGTACCTCTCCTGCAGCCAGAGAGGATTTGAAAATTTGTGTCAGAGCCCCTGCTATCTCCTCCCTTGCCTCACATAGCAGCCTGGGATACATCTCATCTGGGCCTGGGGAATTATCCACCTTTAAGCCTGCAAATACAGCTAATACTTCCTCCTTTTCAATGCTAATTTGATCAAGTATATCACAATTCCCCTCCCTGATCACTACACCCACATTGTCCCTCTCCATAGTGAACACAGATGATGAAAAGTAATCATTTAAAACCTCACCTATGTCCTCCGGCTCCACACACAGATTGCCTCTTTGTTCCCTAATGGGCCCCACTTTTTCCCTGGTTTTCCTCTTGCCCTTAATATACTTATAAAACGCCTTGGGATTTTCCTTTATCTTGTCTGCCAGTGATTTTTCATGCCCTCTCTTTGCTCTCCTAATTACTTTTTTAAGTACCCCCCTACACTTTCTATACTCCTCTATGGCATCCGTTGTTTTCAGCGCTCTGAATCTGCCATAAGCCTCCTTTTTTTTCCCCTGATCCAATCCTCTATATCCCTTGACTTCCAGGGTTCCCTTGACTTTTTGGTCCTACCCTTTACGGGAGCATGTTGGATCTGAACCCTCACTATTTCCTTTCTGAATGACTCCCACTGGTCTGATGTAGACTTTCCTATAAGAAGCTGCTCCCAGTCCACTTTGGCCAGATCCTGTTTTATCATATTGAAATCGGCCTTACCCCAATTCAGTACCTTTATTTCCGGTCCATCTTTGTCCTTTTCCGTAACTACCTTAAATCTTACAGAGTTATGGTCACGATCCCCGAAATGCTCCCCCACTGCCACTTCTACCACTTGTCCGCTTCATTCCTAAGATTAAGTCTAGTACCATTCCTCCTCTTATAGGACTCTCTACGTGCTGGCTCAAAAGGCTCTCCTGAATGAACTTGAAGAATTTGAGATTTGCCTACATATCTGCTCCTCTATCTCTCCCTGACTGTTTGGAGGCCTATAGTACACTCCCAACCAAGAGATTGCCCCCTTTTTGTTTTTACGTTCTACCCATATGGCCTCATTTGAGGAATCTTCTAAGATATCATCCCTCCTTACTGCAGTAATTGACTCCTTAATCAACAGTGCAATGCCACCTCCTCTTTTACCCCCTCCCCTGTCACGCCTAAAGATTCTATACCCTGGGATATTAAGCTGCCAGTCCTGCCCTTACCTCAACCATGTCTCAGTAATAGCAATAATATCATATTCCCATGTGTTAATCAACACCCTCAATTCATCTGCCTTACTTAGTAAGACTCCTTGCATTAAAATAGATACAATCCAGCCTTGCATTATTTGCTTGAGCCTTAACAGGTCTACATTTACTCTGCCCTCCAGACTGACTGAGCTTCTCTTTTATATTTGATTGTACATCACTCTCTACTGTACCTCCACTCTGTATCCCATCCCCCTGCCAAATTTGTTTAAACTGCCTCCCCAACAGCACTAGCAAACCTCCCAGCAAGGATGTTGGTCCCATTCCGGTTCAGGTGCAACCCGTCCATCTTATACAGATCCCACCTTTGCCAGAAACAGGCCCAGTGATCCAGGAAACTAAAGCCCTCCTGCACCATCTCTTCAACCACACATTCATCTGTTCTAACCTCCTATTCATATACTCACTAGACTGTGGCACCAGAAGAAACCCAGAGATTACAACCTTTGTGGTCCTACTTTTTAATCTGCTGCCTAGCTCCCTAAATTCTTTTTGCAGGACCTCATCCCTCTTTCTACCTACGTCATTGGTACCAACGTGGACAACAACCTCCAGCTGTGCACTCTCACCCTCCAGAATACTCTGTAACCGCTCGGTGATATCCATGACCCTTGCACCAGGGAGGCAACATACCATCTTGGAATCACGTCTGCGACCACAGAAATGCCTATCTGTTCCTCGAAACATAGAATCCCCTACCACTATTGCCCTTTTGTCCCATTTTCTCCATCCCAGCACAGCTGAGTCACCCATGATATTCCGGTTATTACTCTCAGTGCATTCTCCTGAGGAACCCTCTTTCCCATCGGTACTCAGAACTGAATACCTATTAGAAAGTGGGATGTCCTCTGGGGACTCCTGCACTACCTGCCCTGACTTCTTTGTCCGTCCGACAGCCACCCAATCACCCCCTGACTGTGCTTGCCTCGGCACCGGCTTGACTACCTCCTGCAATGTGCCATCCGCGTAGTCCTCCACCTCGCAGATGCGCCACAGTGACTCCAGCCACCGCTCGAGTTCTGAAACCCGAAGCTCAGGTTTCTGCAACTGGAGACACTTTCTGCAGACATGTTCGCCAAGGTCACATGGCATGTCCACAACTTCCCACATTGCACAGGAGGCACATTCTGCTTGGCCAAGCTGCTGATCTAAGAGCCATTATTTAACTTTATAATGAAAACTTGCTAGTGTAATAACTTACCAGCTATTTACAATCAGCTTTTATCCCCTGTACCTTTGAGGCTGAAAAAGAAAGTGACCAAAGCTCACCACCACTGCCCCCAGCCAGCAAAAATACCCACACTTAACTTACAGCCTCACTCCATGCAAACAGCACTAGTATAGCTAGTAATTACTAATAATTTACAGGTAGCTACCCTTGGGCTTTAATTTAAAGGGAACCTTTTTTTTTAACACCAATCTATCACAGCTATCCCCAGGCAATAACAGCTGCCGCCCACCGACCAATCAGCATACAGAATTACAGTGATGCCACTATCCAGTATTTTTTCACTAAATTCAAACAGAGCACGTGCAGAAACAGTCAGAGAGCCTGGACACTGCCCTGGACGTCAGGTAGGTGAAGGGCCTCGAGCCCCGCTCTTTCTTTTATAGCTCTTCTGCCCTGTTCCTTTCAGGTCCGCCGCTGCCCCGGACGTCAGGTAGGTAAAGGGCCTCGAGCCTTGCTCTTTTATAGCTCTTCTGCCCTGTTCCTTTCAGGTCCGCCGCTGCCCCGGACGTCAGGTAGGTCAAAAAATAGTGTGGATATTCGGGAAAAAAAAGACTGGACTTTTTCCTTATTATCGCCATTCAAATTTGGTTGCATCTGTCCCTTTAAAAAATAATGCCATTATGATTACCCGAATGCTACCTTTGATGCTTTGTATACAAAGTCACACATAATGCCATTGCATAAATATTTCAGTTGTTTGGTGCTGGTGGCTGCAGTGAAAGATTAGTTTTAAAATAAAATTAATTTCTATTCAATAAAAAAAACTCTTTGCTCTGCAATGTATGTTCCATTGTACCATCATAGAACGTGGTCAGTTTGAACAATCACTTAACCCTTGAATGATAAATTCCAATACATAAATTCTTTTCCAACCAAATAATGCTATGCTAATAATATCTCACATTCTTGTCAATCAAAACAGCAAATGTTCCTGATAATCTAGTGACTCTCAATTTATCTAACTTTGCTACCAATCTACAGATATGTATCCAAGTAATCCAACATTTTATGGGCACTTGCTGTGCTTACATGTTAGCAATCATGGTGTGGATAGTTTGGATCTTTCAATGATACAAATTTCAAATCCAGATTTGAAACTTGCTTTAATCTGAATGCTCATACATGGGTTACATTACAAACAGCTTCCATTTTATCATTTTGGAAAATATATATTCACTTTTGTAGTTTCTTTTTACAGAAACCAAGGCAAAATGGTTAATGTAAGAATTATGGGTTGGATAAAATGTACCAATGTGAGTAATTGAAGTTGATTGATCTTTCTGAAATCCTTGACGCAAGATAAGAACCTCTCAATGCTAACAAACAAGAAGCAGAAATTTCTTTCTTTAGTTGCTGCCAGGAGACGTGTGTAATGAAAGATGATTAACCATTGTCTATAACTTCAGATCATGGTATAGGACTCTGATGAGGTCAAAGCCTCTATAATCATTTATGTTCAGCAATCTATTCAATAACCTAAATGTCATAAATGCCCAACAAAATTTAAACTTGCTGATCTAAGAGTCACAGGGCTGACTTAAGTGAATTGTAGAACTCATAAACATGAACATATAAGGGCATTGAAATGGGTATGAAAGGAAAGGGAAAAGGTATTGATATTTGTCAGTTTGGGAGAAGCAGCTAGAGTCAACTGAGTGTCCCAAGCATGAGTATGCAGTGCACCACTTATCTACAGTTTGTATTAGAATCGACCTGATAAAGTCTTGTTAAACCAACTATTAATGTCGTGTCTAAGTTTGCATGGACTTTTGACTGAAAAAATAATATATTGAACTGATGTATGTTGACTAATTAGAACTAGTATCCAACAATCACCATTCCATGCTCAATGCCATATGCCATCACACGCACAATCTCAACTTTTCACTTCAGCAGCATCAATTCACCATGTCAGTTGTACTGGCCATTGTTCCATTTAATTCTTCACCTCATCTGGCACTTAAACAAAGAACATTTTTCTTCCTTTCAGTACCACAAATTTCAACAACTGTTAGATGCCAATGCCCCTCTAGATCCTTCTTCCCTGTTATGACCCAGTGAGAAAGGGTCTAGGGTTCCCTCTCAGCCTTTACCATAACAGGTCTTAATTTTTAACACACTGTTTTTAGCTCCCCCTTAGTGAATCCTTGTTCACTGCTTTCCAATTATAAGGCAAAGAAACCAGCCAAACAGGTTTTCTTAGGTTTAAAGAAGAAAGGTTGAACTTTATTAAACTTAAACTCAAATTCGGTTAACGCACATGGATACGCGGCACTCCCACGCTAGCATGCATACATGATACACACATGCAGAGAGAGACAGAAAAGAGCAGAAGAAATAAAGTGGAAAAGTTCGAGGCAATATCTGAAGATAGTTTTGGTTACTGTTCTTCAAGCTCGCTGTAGAGTCCTTGATTGTAGGTACGTCTTGCTTTTCGTTGGGGCCCAGTATTCTTCTTAAACCTTGTTCAATGTGGGAGACTTTACTCTCTTGAGGTTCCTGTGTCTTTAGTGGGTCCAGAGGCTTGACAGAAAGAGATGGGAGCGGACAGGAGAAGTCTTCTCAGTCCAGGAGCAAACAGTCTTTCTTAGTTCAAACTCTCTGTGGCTAGTTCAAAAAAAAACCTGGACTAGCCAGTTCGTCATGTGACCAGCTGGTTTAACCAGTCCTGGCTTTTATGGATTGTATCACCTGAGCAGTCTCTGGAATGCTCTTCCTTACAGCTTCAATGTCTGGTGATCAAAATCCATTGTGGGTTAAATGGACCAGGGAATAGCCCTTTGTCTCCACAAGCACTGTCTGTTAGTATGCAGATGTCCTTCCAACTAAGTGTCTGGTAATTTTTTTTTAACAAGTCCTTTCTTCACTCCAGCCACAGTTTAAATTCAATGTTCATATGACAAAATTAATATGCCTCATTCTTGGCAGGTTGGGGGCCTGCATGAAATTCCCCTTCACTTTTCTCTGCTCCTTTCACTCGAACCCCTTGCCATGATTCCACTATCCCCTCTGACTTTCTTGCCTCTGACCCCAAATGGTCTGTCCTCATTCACTTCATTCACTTACGCCCCCCACCTCAATGATTTTTCGAGATTCGCACAATGCTGAGCTCTTCTTCTGTTTTCTTCACTTCTAAGTCCAATTCTTCGGCCAGGAGTCTTCCTCCCACACAGTAGACCCTTGCTCCAATCTTCTGAATTCTCATTAGACCTGGACCCTCCTTCTGGTCTCTTATCCTCTTTTGATCTTGTCACTGAGAATTGCTGTCATGATGTCAGCTATCTCAATATTTCTACTCCACTCACTCACCCTAACCTATCTCCCACTGAACTTGCAGCACTCTCTTCTTTCAGGTTCAGCTATAACATTGTCATTAAACCTGATGACAAGGGTGTCCCTGTTATTTGATGAGCAGACCCCTATCTTGTGGAGGCTGAACACCAACTTGTCGACACCTCCTCCTACTTCCCCTTGGACCATGATGCCACCATTGAACACCAAGCCATCATTTCCCAGACCATCATCGACCTCATCTTCTCTGGACATCTTTCCCTCCGGTCCCTTTTCAGCATTTCTCCATGGCCCCAACTCCTTATAGCTCACTTCCAGCTCCTTCCCAAGATTCACAAACAGGACTGATCAGGTAGACCCATTATTTCAGCCTGTTCTTGCCCCACAGAATGCGTTTATTCATGTCTCAACACTCGCTATTGTCTTGTTGTCTAGTCTTTTCCAATCTACATCCAGGGCTCTTCCAATGCCATCTGCCACTTTAGCAGTTTCCAATTTCCTGGCCCTAACTATCTCCTTTTCACCTTGAATATTCAACTATTGCACATCTCCATTTTCCTCCACCAGGAGAGTTTGAGGACCCTCTGTCTCTTTTGTTAACATAGGCCCAACCATTCCCCATCCATCACCACCCTTCTCTACCTGGCTGAACTTGTTCTCACATTGATGTATCAGTGCCATTTCCAGCTCTCACCCCAAACTGATAACTTTAATCATCTTTGCTTCAAATATCTGCCCCTCCCTCTCACATGGTTCATCTCTGATTCTTCCCTTCCATGTCTTCTCTATCTCTGTTTTGGGGATAGGCTGTCAACAAATATGTATGATAAGCCCACTGACTGCTATAACTACCTCAATTAAACTTGCATGCACTCCACTTCCTGTAAGGACTTTATTCCATTCTCCCAGTTCCTCTGGCTCTGTCGCATCTGTTCTGACTGGCACCTTCCACACCATTGCTTCTAATATGTCTTCCTTTTTCCTCAACCGTGGATTTCCCACCACTGTGGTTGACTGGGTCTTTGACTGTGTGTATCCTATTTCCCACACTTCTGCCCTCACCTTTCAGCCCCCTCCCCCCACCTCCACATTCAACGGATTATTCTCTGTCATTTCTGTCACCTCCAGATGATGCCACCACCAAACACCCCTCCCCTCTCCTTTCAGCAGGAACATTCCCTCTGAAACACTGTGGTCTTCTCTTCCAACACTCCCAACACCCCCTCCCCTTCCCACAGCACCTTCCCTTGCAAGTACAGGAGATGCAACACCTGCCCTTTCATCTCCTTCCTTACCACTGTCCAGGGCCCCAAACACCCCTTCTAGGCAAAAGAGTGATTTACATGTACTAATTTCAATTTAATATACTTATTCACTGTTCATGATACAGTCTGGAGAGACCAAATGCTGAACACCTCCATTCTGTCCACAAGCATGGTCCTGAGCTTCCATTTTGGCATTTGCTTGCTATGTTAATTTTCTGCCCCATTTCCCCTCTGACCTCTCTGTTCTTGGTCTCCTTCACTGTTCCAATGAAGCTCAACGGAAACTCGAGGAACAGCTCCTCATCTTTCGGCGAGGCACTTTACAGCCTTCCTGACTCAACATAGAGTTCAACAATTTCAAATCATAATCATCACATTTCTTCAAACAGCAGCTGCTGGTAACGATTATGCTGTCCATTTAATCACTCCTGCCTTCCAACCTATCGCAGGTCTTCCCTTTTGTTTTTCCCTCCCCAGTTCCTCTTTCCCTGCCTCTATACTTGCTTCAAACATGTTACATCTGTAACATTTTCTAGTTCTGATGAAAGGTCACTGGCCAGAAATGTTATCTGTTTCTCTCTCCATAAGTACTGCCTGGCTTGCTGAGAGTTCCCAGCATTTCTGTTTATAAGTCACTATTCTAGTTTGGTTAATGTTGTAGCTTGTCAGTTACCACAGATCTGAAAGGAGTATACAAAAAGATAGTTTCCTGTCATAAATGACCAGCAAAAGTGATCTGTCATCAGAAAAGTTCAAAATTATTCTATCTCTTCCAAATTAGTAGTCTGTGACATAATGAAGTAATCTCTTTTTGACTGCAACAGTTCTATGGCTAACCTTCTAGAACAGCCAGAGGAAATAGGTATAGACCAGTTCTGCTTGAACCAAACCAAGATCATTTAAACTTCTTCATTGATCACAACATTTAATAGAAACATTTTTGCTGCCATCAAACAAAGTTCTGAGGGGGAACTGCTGTGACCTTGGAATTAATGGAAGCAAAGTACTGCAAAGAAAAGTACACTGATGAGGGTTGATAAAGAAGTTAGAATAGATATAAAAATGCATTAACAATAGAACAGATGAAACAGAAGATAATTTTGCAAGAGTTAGACAAGACGTGTGAGGAATGATCTCCAGAGTATGAGACCGTAGTCCATTAGAGTGCAAGTCCGTTGGAGATTGCTGTTAAAGAGCTGGGAAGTCCATGTGAAATTAAGAGGTTTGATAACCTAATAGTTTGCAGAACTATAGCTTATAGCTATGGGATATTCCTGAGTTAGTAGCAGTTTCCAACACACTACTTCTGCAAGGGGCTTTGATGAAAGTAGCTAGAGCTGGTGTAGGCACATCAAATGATGCCTAGGTCAGATGAGTGGCCCAAAGGAATTATCCAAAAACATGCTGAGGTCCTCCAGTTAAGAATGAATAAATATTGGGAAATGTGTTATAACATTAGCTGGATTTTTTTCAGGTCTGCAGAGGTTAATCCTGAGAGAAAAAATCTACAAGCTCTCATCAGTATGCTGCCTGATGTCTTTTTCTTTCCTGCTGAAGGCAAGGGTTGTGACATTAGGCTCAGAAGCATCCATTTTTTTGGATGCTACATTGCCCTTTAAGCATCCAAAATGGTATCCGGAGCACAGGTGCACACTTCCAAGCATGCTGGGTGCCATATCTGTAAAGGTGTTAATGCACGTTCACCAGAAGCATGCAGAGCAGGCACATCATGATGTCAATCAATGTGCAATACTGATTTGACATGAGCTTTGCCATTTTGGAGATCCATGCGCCAGCCTATACCCTCTGTTAACCTTGCACAGCAGAATATGATGTTAAGCAGCATGAAGTAACATCCCATCCCCACCCCTCCAACCTGTGCTATTTAAAGGAATCATCAACTACTTACAGGTTAGTTGCTGGTTTATTTCTTCTGGTCATTGCTGCAATCCTATGAGTTTTGGTGCTTTTTATAGTAGCTTAAAGTTTCAATAGTGTACAGGAAGTGTTGCGGCAGGTGCTGAAGTTTGTTTTGCTGACTAAAAGGCTTCTGCACAGATCATTTTCTCCCAGACATGCAGACATGGGTGGACTAGTAGGCACTACTCTTGGCATTGAGCGTGACTAGGAGAACGAAGAGAGACCATGCAGAGCAGGACAAGCTGCTAGAAGAGGGAGAAGAAAAAGAGGAAGAAAGGCACTCAGCAGGACACGAGGGGACAATTCTCCAAAGCTTGAGACACCTGTGTTTCACCAAAGAGGTAGTCACTGAAGTTTGCTGATTCATGTTGCCACAACTTTAATCTCACAGCAGGGCAAGGTCCACATTGCCTGTGATTCTCAAGGTGACTGTGGCTATGAATTTTTATGCTTCTGGCTCCTAAGCCGCTACTGGAGATATTAACAACATCTCTCAGTTTACAGTGCACTGCTGCATGAAAGAGCTCAATGAGGCTCTCTATGGAAAGAGAAATAGCTTCATTTCATCTGCTGTTGCCAAAGAGAAGCATGTAGAATGAACACAAAGATTTGCAAGGATTGCATGCTTCCTCATGGTGCAGAGTGCCATTGATTGGATGCACATTGCTTTGTGTGAGCCTTTGTCCTATACTGGAATTGTATGGGATTACACGTGCAGCTGGAGCATAACCACAGGCAGTGCATCATGCTGGGTCAGTGCCCAGTATCCTGGCATGAATCACAATGCATTCATTCTACACTAGTCTGCTGTGCGAGCTGTACTTCAACCACTATGTAAAACATGAGGATGGCTAATGTGCGACACGGGTTATCCTCTGACAATATGGTTCATAGCAGAGAGTAGTTGTGAATGGTTGTTTTTCAGACTGGAGGAAGGTATACAGAGGGGTTCCCCAGTGCTCTGTGTTAGGGCCCTGCTTTTCTTGATCTATATTAATGACCTAGACTTGGGTGCACAGGGCACAATTTTAAAATTTGCAGATGGCACAAAACTTGGAAGTATTGTGAACTGTGAGTAGGATAGTGATAAACTTCAAGAGGATGCAAATAGGCTGGTGGAATGGGTGAACAAGTAGCAGATAAAATTTAATACAGAAAAATATAAAAAAGTGATTAATTTTGATAGGAAGAATGAGGAGAGGCAATATAAAATAAAGGGCACAATTCTAAAGGGGGTGCAGGAGCAGAAAGACCTGAGGGTATATGTGCACAAATCATTGAAGGTTGCAAGGCAGTTTGAGAGAGAGTTAAGAAAGCATATGGGATTTATAAATGGAAGCATAGAGCACAAGAACAAGGAAGTTATGATAAACCTGTATAAAACACTGGTTTAGCCTCAAATGGAGTATTGTGTCCAGTTCTGGGTACCACACTTTAGGAAGGATGTTAAGGCATTGGAGAGGGTGCAGAAAAGATTCACGAGAATGGTTCTGGGGATGAGGAACTTCAGTTGTGTGGATAAGTTGGAGAAGCTAGGGCTGTTCTCCTTGGAGAAGAGAAGATTAAGAGGACATTTGATAGAAGTGTTCAAAATCATGAGGGGTCTAGACAGAGTAAATAGGAAGAAACTGTTCCCATTGGCTGAAGGATCCAGAACCAGAGGACACCGATTGAAAGAAGCAATGGTGACATGAGGAAAAACTTTTTTTATGCAGCGAGTGGTTAGGATCTGGAACGCACTGCCTGAGAGTGTGGTGGAGGCAGATTCAATTGAGACCTTCAAAAGAGAACTGGATAATTAGCTGAAGAGAAAGAAATTACAGGTGTATGGTGAAAAGGCAGGGAAGTTGCTCTGATAGAGAACCAGCACAGACACAATGGGCTGAATAGCCTTCTTCTGTGCTGTAACCATCCTATGATTTTAAGATTCTATGATTCTGGTGCACAACCCATAGCTTTACCTATTGGTGCATGGGCAGTGTTCTCAGTCTCAAAAAGGAAACAGTAAAAGGCTCTTTTACTTGTTTTGTTTTTTAAAAACAGCACATAGTACTGGTTTAAAATTAGTCCTCATACAATTGCAGTTCTTATTTTTGGGCTCCCTTTACTTTTTGTTGGATCATTTATTTGCTGTGTTTTTGACATTTGATTTGATTACTTTTTTGCTTTCCTTGTTTATTTCACATTACGGCAATTCGGGAGCTTAAAATTCAGTTTAAGCACCTTAAAATATTATGATGGGCATTTCTGATAATCCCTGTTGCATTCCAGTGAGCTTGAGGATAAGAAGGAGTTGCAGAGGAATGATCAAAAGGAGGTCCCCTGCATCTGAAGTAGGCTGCATGGACCTGGCATCATCCACGTGTGCAGATCCATAGAACCCACCAAGGATGCTTAAACTGGCCAGAGCACTTGCACCTTTACTAAAATTCACAATGGAGGCTTTTCCAAATTGGAACTATAACCTTAAATAATTCAGCATTCAGTACAGGTGGCAAAGTAATTCTGATTTTAAGGAGCAAATGCACAATGACAGGCATGCAATCTAACCTGCAGGTTTAATCTGGGTGTTAATAAGTGACCATACATCATGCAGCTAGGTTGTGTAACAATGGCAAGGTCTGCTAGGACCTTTAATTGTATGTTTCACTTTGAATGTGTTCCCTACTGAGGTATATTTATTCACAAGATATAGTGAAAACCTGTAAACAGATGTGAAGGCCGTCTATCCAATACATGTTACTGTTGGGTAGTTTTGCCACATTCCATTATGCTGCCTTCTGGAAATGCTTCCTGTTCCTGCATGTAGTGTACATAGGTTTGAAGCAGGTCATCGCCGCCTGTCATATAGCCCATGGAGGCACGTCTGGAGGGTGATGAGCGGTGGCCCCGAAAACAGGATGGCAATCCGATTGGGCCAGCTCCACGACATGTTCCTGCCTTCACGGGATTATGCAAGAGTTGGGGTGACCAGTTGAGAGCTTAATTAAGGGCACTCTTCGGATGCCAACTGGATTTTGCAGCCAGTGCACAGGGTACCCATCGCATCAGCAGACCATCTGTGAAAGGATGGTGGCTTCCCAGTAGTTTGAAGATTCTTTTCCTGATAAACCGGTTACACAGGAAATTCAAAGTGATAGCAAGCAAATCTTGATCAAATTCCACACTGGGAATTGAACTAGAATCAGGTGTTATGTTGCCAACTACTGCTGTAAATCCTAATTAGAAGACTAAATAAATACATTTTGCAGGGATAAGGGGAGCAAGTTCCAAAAGCATCTCCAATGTGGTTGTAGTGTGAATTTTTCATGACCATATTTTTATGCACATGGTAAATAAGCAATAAGATAAAACTTATATAACAATAAAGTTATGTTGCGTCAGTCTGATAAGACTGCAGAGTCCCCAGCTTCAACTGATCAGTTTACAAGTCTGACATAGGTGGAAGAAGAGAAGAAAGATAGGAAGGCAACTGATGTCAGGCTGGGTAGACATCGTAGCCAGAGGCTCCATTCAGTGTGAATTTGCCTGCAACTGAGACAGTACCCGTTTCTGTAGAGGGCTTTCCCTCTCCTGTCTGATGTTACTAACCCTTGCAGCCCTTTTATTTATCCTTTTTAAGGCCGCAATCAGGAATGGAGGCACCCTTGCACCCTCGCCTTCCAGACTGGCCCCGGTGATTCCACCTCCATGAGCTGCCAGCCAATCAGAGGGCCAGAAGCTCAGTAGTATTGGCAGTGCCATGGAGAGTGGTGGCCACAGCCAGTACTACAGAGGCCTCGGACCTAGGCCCGGCACTGGAACCCTTGACCAGAGATAGGTGAGGCAGGATCGCTGAGGCCAGTCTGGAAGGCTCCAGTGAAGGGGGCGCAAAGGAGTTTTCTTGCAATCCAGAGTTTGAGAGGGTCCTATGGTAAAGTGCTTCCTGGCAGGGGTCCTCCATGGGCCACAGATTGCTCATGGAGGAGAGATTCCCCCCCAAGCCTGCAGTGAGTGCGCCTCGTGTTACAAGTTGTCCTTCCCGGATGGCAGAGGAGCCCCCCAGCCAGCCACTGGTAAGATCCCAGCAGCGGCAGGAAGAGGTCCTTAATTGGCCACTAATAGGCTACTTAAGGTCCTCAATTGGCCTCTGGGTGGGAAGATTGCTTGGTGACAGGCCCTCCACCCCACTGTCCCACCCCCACCACCTGTCGTGATTCTCCATGCCTCCCTGCCTCCGATCCTGCCTAACAGGGCCACATAAAATCCCAGCCTGGGGCTGCCGATCTATCACTGCTGGATAGCCTCCTATTGGTCCTCCAGCCTCTGGAGCCCACCTGCCATCCTTAATTGGACAGGACTCCTGGAAGTCACCGCCTCCTCCAAAATCACATTCTGGGTCCCGCTGCTGGCATTTGTGGGTTCCAGATCTGCATTTCATCCCAAAGGCAGGATTAGGACTTTGGAACGAAAATCTTGCCCTATGCCTGTCTTTATAAAACCAATGATCCCATATGTTTTTTTGACAGCCTTCTCAACTTGTCCTGCCACCGACAAAGATCTGTGTTCTTAGACCCTCAGGTCTCTCCATTCCTGCTCCCCTTTAACATTGCACTATTTAGTTTATATTGCTTCTTCTCATTTTTCCTTCCAAAATGCATTCCATCACACTCCTCTGCATTAGACTTCAGTTGCCATGTGTCTGCCCATTTCATCAGTCTATGTCCTTTTGAAGTTTGTTACTATTCTCTTCACTGTTTCTGCATTTCCAAGATTTGTGTCATCTGCAAACTTTTGAAATTATGCTCTGTATAGCCGAGTCCACATCACTAAAATGTATGAAAAAGAACAATGGTCCTCATACTGACCCCCTGGGGAACACCAGCGTACACTTCCCTTCAGTCTGCAAAACAACTGTTCAGCACTACTCGCTGCTTTCTGTCCCTTAGCCAATTTTATATCCACACTGCCATTTCCCCTTCAATCCGATGGGCTTTAATTTTGCTCATAAGTCTATAATGTGATATTTTATCAAATGTCTTTTCAAGTCCATACGCATTCCCCTTCATCAACCCTTTCCGTTACTTCATCAAAAAACTCAGTCAAGTTAGTCAAAAATAATTTGCCTTCAACAAATCTGTGTTTGTTGTTATTTATTAACCCATATTTTTGCAAGTAAGAACTCATTTTGTCTTTAACTATTGTCTCTAAAAGCTTCCCCACCACCTGTGTTAGGCTTACTGACCTGTAGTTTCTGGGTTTATTCCTCTCCCCTTTCTCAAACAGAAGTATAACATTTGCAATCCTCCAGTCCTCTGGCATCACCCCATACCTAAAGAGGATTGGAAGATTGTGGCCAGAGCCTCCGCTATCCCTACCCTTACTTCTCTCAGTAACCTAGGACATATGCCATCTGGACTGGCTGATTTTTCAACTTCCAGCGCAGCTAACTTTTTAAGTACCTCCTCCTAATCTATTTTTATCCTATCCAATTTCCCTCTTCCCCTTTACTCTGACATTGGCAGCAACCTTTTCTTTAGTAAATATAGATCCAATACTGCTAGGTTCCAGTCCCCTTCTAAATAATTTGCTTGGTTGATAATGTCAACCACAAATGGCAGTGCAAAATAACACCTTTACTTTTCTGGTAAAATGCAAACAAGTTGATACCTGGATTGAAAAGTTGACATTAGTATAAATATTCACTTCAGGTGTCAGAGGATACCACAATTTTTTCACTATAAAATAAGATACATTGATTAGTACAAGGTGAAGCTGGAAGATTCAGTATAAATTGGGGAGCAACTGAAGAAGATTCTGATCTTAACTCAGAAACAAAGAACAAAAAGAACAAAGAACAGTACAGCACAGGAACAGGCCATTCGACCCTCCAAGCCTGCGCTGATCTTGATGCCTGCCTAAACTAAAACCTTCTGCACTTCCGGGGACCATAACCCTCCATTCCCATCCCATTCATGTATTTGTCAAGATGCCTCTTAAACGTCGCAATCGTACCTGCTTCCACCACCTCCTCTGGCAGCAAGTTCCAGGCACTCACCACCCTCTGTGTAAAGAACTTGCCACGCACATCCCCTCTAAACTTTGCCCCTCGCACCTTAAATCTATGTCCCCTAGTAACTGACTCTTCCACCCTGGGAAAAAGCTTCTGACTATCTACTCTGTTCATGCCTCTCATAACTTTAGAAACCTCTATCATGTCACCCTCCACCTCCGTCGTTCCAGTGAAAACAATCCGAGTTTATCCAACCTCTCCTCATAGCTAATGCCCTCCAGACCAGGCAACATCCTGGTAAACCTCTTCTGTACCCTCTCCAAACACGTCCTTCTGGTAGTGTGGCGACCAGAATTGCACGCAATATTCTAAGTGTGGCCTAACTAAGGTTCTGTACAGCTGCAGCATGACTTGCCAATTTTTATACTCAGCCCCAACTGATGAAGGGAAGCCGTATACCTTCTTGACTACCTTATCCACCTGTGTTGCCACTTGCAGTGACCTGTGGACCTGTACGCCCAGATCTCTCTGCCTGTCAATACTCCTAAGGGTTCTGCTATTTACTGTATACGTCCCACCTGCATTAGACCTTCCAAAATGCATTGCATCACATTTGTCCGGATTAAACTCCATCTGCCATTTCTCCGCCCAAGTCTCCAACCGATCTATATCCTGCTGTATCCTCTGACAATCCTCATCACTATCCGCAACTCCACCTACCTTTGTGTCGTCCGCAAACTTACTAATCAGACCAGCTACATTTTCCTCCAAATCATTTATATATACTACAAACAGCAAAGGTCCCAGCACTGATCCCTGCGGAACACCACTAGTCACAGTCCTCCATTCAGAAAAGCACCCTCCCACTGCTACCCTCTATCTTCTATGACCGAGCCAGTTTAGTATCCACCTTGCCAGCTCACCTCTGATCCCGTGTGACTTCACCTTTTGTACCAGTCTGCCATGAGGGACCTTGTCAAAGGCTTTACTGAAGTCCATATAGACAACACATCCACTGCCCTTCCTTCATCAATCATCTTCGTCACTTCCTCAAAAAACTCAATCAAGTTAGTGAAACACGACCTCCCCTTCACAAAACCATGCTGCCTCTCACTAATAAGTTCGTTTGTTTCCAAATGGGAGTAAATTCTGTCCCGAAGAATCCTCTCTAATAATTTCCCTACCACTGACGTAAGGCTCACCGTCCTGTAATTTCCTGGATTATCCTTGCTATCCTTCTTAAACAAAGGAACAACATTGGCTATTCTCCAGTCCTCTGGGACCTCACCTGTAGCCAATGAGGATACAAAAATTTCTGTCATGGCCCCAACAATTTCTTCCCTTGCCTCCCTCAGTATTTTTTTTTTTAGAGATACAGCACTGAAACAGGCCCTTCGGCCCACCGAGTCTGTGCCGACCATCAACCACCCATTTATACTAATCCTACACTAATCCCATATTCCTACCACATCCCCACCTGTCCCTATATTTCCCTACCACCAACCTATACTAGGGGTAATTTATAATGGCCAATTTACCTACCAACCTGCAAGTCTTTTGGCTTGTGGGAGGAAACCGGAGCACCCGGAGAAAACCCACGCAGACACAGGGAGAACTTGCAAACTCCACACAGGCGGTACCCAGAATTGAACCCGGGTCGCTGGAACCGTGAGGCTGCGGTGCTAACCACTGCGCCACTGTGCCGCCCTATTCTGGGGTAGATCCCATCAGGCCCTGGGGATTTATCTACCTTGATGCTTTGCAAGACGCCCAACACCTCCTCCTTTTTGATAACTACATGACCGAGACTATCTACACTCCCTTCCCTAGACTCATCATCCACCAAGTCCTTCTCTTTGGTGATAAATCATAATCTCACATAGCACCTGCTAATATTATACACCAGATGAATTATGAAACCCCTAAGGACCATTGATGATATGAAAGAAAAAATGTTGATCTTGAGCATTATGAAATGTGGCAAAGCTCAGTTGTGTTTGGAAAATTGAATAAGTAACCCCAGACATTCAGTCTACAGGTGGCATAGATGAGTATAAAATAAATAACCTCAAAATATGAATTATTCTGGTTGCATTGTGCTGTTTCCTTAGCCTGAACTTAGTAGTCTTAACATACAGATTTTTGACAGGTAACAGCTGAGTTCAGAAATTTAACCTTTTTAATTTTTAGAACTGACTGAACCTTATTGGTATGGAATCGCTAACTGCACCAGATATGGAGTAACTGAAGAAAGGACAAGTTTTCATCACACTGCAAACAATTGTGTGGAAGTGAAGTTATAATTACTAGTTAGTCTCTTAAAAAGCACTTCAGAGTGGGTTATTCAGCTGGGTTCCATTCATAAACTAATTCAGCTGGTAACAGTGCAAGTCTTCAGCTTCTTGCAGGGCAGGAGACAGGGAAGGAGAATGTTTTTAGCCCTATTAAACTTGATTAATTCATTTAACTTGTCTGGACAGCACTGACTTGTGCAGCATTGAATCTAAGTCCTCGTTCACTTTTAGAAAATTCCACCCTTACCACTGCAACCTCCTCTAACTCTATGTCCCAGTAGGTATCACATGCTCTTCTGAATCTGTCCCTGTGCAACCCAACTCCCTCACCTCCGCCATCAGTGGCAGAGCCTTCCACCATCTCAGTACTACAGACTAACACTCTCAAAAGCCCCAGAAAATCTACATCATCACCCATGTATTTGATCGCCTCCCCTAATTCTACTGCTTGGCTGATTTCTCATCTTCTGTGAAATGCTTTGGGATGTTTGCTAAATTAAAGGTGCCATATGAATACAATACGTAATTTTCTTTGCTGTTTTACAGACTAAACAGCGGGGCAATTTTGGTATCTCTCTATTACCCTATTTTTTGGGGGAGCAGGGCAGTAGCAAGACAACATTACATTGGAAAAAAATTACCACCACCTTCCCTCTGTCTTTATGTCCATCCCTATTTTGGCCTTGGCCTTGAAATAGACAGCCAAGATGCCCACTGGAAAACAGGTGTGAGGCTCATTATTATGTATAAATTGGGGTCATGTGATATACATTAGACCCCAGTACATTTTGATGGGTATGTGTTCACTCCCCCTGATGTCAAAACCCATTCACACAATATAGCAGAATATGGCCAAACTAGCATCCCTAAAGAGATTGCTGAAGGGCACTACAAAAGACGTGCTACATGTTTTTGGTGATTTTTTGGGGTTAGAATGAGCACCAGAGCTCTTCCTGTGCTGCGAAGAAAATGCTCCTGCCTGCTTACTCACCTTCTGCCCTTCCATTGGTTGGCCTCCTCCTTTAAGTTGGAACAGCTGGTCTAACGGATGAGCCGTTGGATATCCCGAGCCTCCTGATCGGAAGGCTGCCTATCAGGGCTGAAAGTACATGGTCGTAGAGTCATAGAATTATACAGCACAGAAATAGGCCCTTCAGCCCATCGTGTCTGTGCCGGCCATCAAACACCTATCTATTCTAATCCCATTTTCCAGCACTTGGCCCTGAGCCTTGTATGCTATGGCGTTTCAAGTGCTCATCTAAATACTTCTTAAATGTTGTGAGGGTCCCTGCCTCTACCACCCCTTCAAGAAGTGTGTTCCAGATTCCAACCACCCTCTGGGTGAAAAATCTTTTCCTCAAATCCCCTCTAAACCTCCTGCCCCTTACGTTAAATTTATGCCCCCTGGTTATTGATCCCTCCGCTAAGGGAAAAAGTTTCTTCCTATCGAACCTATCAATGCCCCTCATAATTTTGTATACCTCAATCAGGTCCCCCCTCAGCCTTCTCCGCTCTAAGGAAAACAACCCTAGCCTATCCAGTCTCTCTTTATATCTGAAATGCTCCAGCCCAGGCAACGTCCTGGTGAATCTCCTCTGCACCCTGTACAGTGCAATCACGTCCTTCCTATAGTGTGGTGACCAGAACTGTACACAGTACTCCAGCTGTGGCCTAGCTATGTTTTTTACAGCTCCATCATAATCTCCTTGCTCTTATATTCTATGCCTCAGCTAGAGAGGCAAGTATCCCATATGCCTTCCTAACCATCTTATCTACCTGTGCTGCTGCCTTTAGTGATCTATGGACATGTACACCAAGGTCCCTCTGACCCTCTGTACTTCTAGGGTCCTACCATCCATTGTATATTCCCTTGCCTTGTTAGTCCTCCCAAAGTGTATCACCTCACACTTCTCAGGATTAAATTCCATTTTCCACTGCTCTGCCCATCTTACCAGCCCATCTATATCATCCTGTAATCTAAGACTTTCCTCCTCACTACTTATGACACCACCAACTTTCATGTCATCTGCAAACTTACTGATCATACCTCCTATATTCACGTCTAAATCATTAATGTACACTACAAACAGCAAGGGTCCCAGCACCGATCCCTGCGGTATTCCACTGGTCACAGGCTTCCAGTTGCAAAAACAATCCTCGACCATCACCCTCTGCCTCCTGCCACTAAGCCAATTTTGGATCCAATTTGCCAAATAGTCCTGAATTCCATGGGCTCTTACCTTCTTGGCCAATCTCCCATGCAGGACCTTATCAAAAGCCTTACTGCATCAACTGCTTTATCAGCATCTACACATCTAGTCACTTCCTTGAAAAATGCAATCAAATTTGTTAGACGTGATCTCCTCCTGACAAAACCATGCTGACTATTCCTGACTAATCCCTGCCTCTCCAAGTGGAGATTAATCCTGTCCCTCAGAATTTTTTCCAATAGTTTCCCTAGTGATGTTAGACTCACTGGACTGTAATTACCTGATTTATCCTTGCTACCCTTCTTGCATAATGGTACCACATTTGCTGTCCTCCAGTCCTCTGGTACCTCTCCTGCGGCCAGAGAGAATTTGAAAATTGGTGTCAGAGCCCCTGCTATCTCCTCACATAACAGCCTGAGATACATCTCATCTGGGCCTGGGGATTTATCCACTTTTAAGCCCGCTAAAACCGCTAATACCTCCTCCCTTTCAATGCTCATTTGTTGAAGTATATCACAATCCTCCTCCCTGATCTCCAGTCAACTGCCCTGTCAAATTTAAGCAAGGCCTGACCATTAATATGGTGACATTGGGAAGACACTCCAAGCACTCTGCCCGCTGTCCACCTGATGTAAGCTACACAAAAAAATCACCCCCAGTGGTATTATTACGTGTATCTAAAGTGTTGTTGTATCTGAGTCTCCAAGACCATTGCAACATTAGTTGGATGAAAGAAGTGACAACGAATTTCAGGATATTTGCGGCTTCAGCATTTCTGATGACCTTCGCTTTATCTGATTCCCACTATGAAGGAAATAATACATCTTTGTGGAATCCCAGTCTTTTCAAAAGCCTATTGACGGGAGAGTTATGTATCACCATTACCAATCAGAACACCTCAGTATCAGAGGTTGGCAACTTATAAGAGCTGCTAGAAATGACTTACTTGAAGTTCTGATCCAAACAAAATGCCAGTTAAATAAAATAGATATCTAGCATGTTTTGGTTGATTCCCATTAGAGGATCAAGTTGAAATTTGATAGTTGTGCCTTCTTGGCAGTTTTATCTTTTATTATTTAAGTCATGGAGGATATCAAAAAAATTGTGAAGGGCTAATGATGGTAAAAATTGCACCTGCTCTGTTGATTAGATTATGATTAGAGATACAGCACTGAAACAGGCCCTTCGGCCCACCGAGTCTGTGCCGACCATCAACCACCCATTTATACTAATCCTACACTAATCCCATATTCCTACCAAACATCGCCACCTGTCCCTATATTTCCCTACCACCTACCTAAACTAGTGACAATTTATAATGGCCAATTTACCTATCAACCTGCAAGTCTTTTGGCTGTCTCCATTGTGTGTCAGCCCAGTTAACAAATGGGTCTGAAAATTGTGGGCCTCACCAAATATTTCAGGGCATGATCTAAGCAGCTGCTCAAGTACGGTACAGAAGGTGTACAACATTGTTGCAGACATCTTCCTTTGTATGCAGCATTAAAGTAAGATCCCATCTGCCTTTTTTTAGGTGAATGTTAAAGATACACAGCACAATTTGAAAAGGAGAAGCAACTTATCCCAGTATCCCTGATAATATTTTTCCCTCAAAAACACCTGATTAACTACAGGATGTTGTTGGTGCAGAATGGCTTTCACATTTGGCTACACTACAAGAGTAATTCACTGTAACACAACATATGAGGTAAATCCTGCAATGCCAGCTCTTCCTGTGTAGGAGTGTGCCATGAGTTTGAGGGTGAAATTTGGCTTTCACAGTGAATCAGCAGTCCATATTATACCCTGACCAATTTTCTTTTCCACAATGTAATAGAAAATCAAGTAGAGTGTAAAATGAGCTGACAAATCACTATTGTCCATTTTGCACTGCTGCCACTTTTACCCGCTATGGTTCAGTTTCTCTGGGATCAGTGAATTGATCCCATAAACTTTGTGGAACATTGAGTTGTGAACAGCAGGAAATGTCAAGTTCAGTTGTGAACTTCCATTCTCTTATTAATTTCCCAATTCACCAGAACAGCATTTTAACTCCAGCTATGATTTTATAGTGCAGGGGTTTAACATTTATAATTGAAGAGAGTTCGCAACCATTATAAAATATAGGTAAGTGAGAAACATTGTGGCTGGCCTTTCTTGTCAGAATTATTGATTTGTCTTTATCAACACTTAAGACAGCATATCATTTATCTGCCCACTATCCAATTTAATCTATATCTATCTGTAGTGATTCAGACACTGCTTAGCTTTATATGGCGAGTAAACTATTTGAATACTGATTCAGTTGCAGTATTGGATATTTCTTTTGAGCCTCGAGTACTGGCATTTCCAGCCCCTATTATCAAATTGCTTGCATGTGTCAGCAAAAGATACATCAATGGGAGCTGGTTTTCACCCACCCACTATGGAACTAGATTATGCCATGACAACTCAACAGAAAGTTTGCAAATAACAATAGTGTAGAGAGGATATAAATCATAAAGTATATAAAAACCTAATGTTTTACAGTTTGTAAAGATCATTCAGTGAATTACTTTTTTTTTTACAGTGCAGTGCCACCCGTGCAGACCCATTTGTGTCCAGGTGTTTTTCTAAAAGGTTAGTGAGTGCTCCTTTGCAGTGTCACCTCTGCGTGAACAGCCTGACTGGAGGAAGGCTGCTGATCTGATTGCCCTTTGACTGTAGATGACTTTGGCGGTCGTCCTCTGTGCGCATGAGACCTGGAGGGTCCTGCTAGCTGGGTGAATCCTGCGTCAGTGCAGAACTCTCCTCAGACGTCGTGGCTGCTGGAGCTTGACTCACCGGCCGAGGGGCACAGGGACCGGCATCCACATTGGAATCACCTGGAAGGGAGACGCCAGATATGGCACGCAGGCTCACCCTCCTCCATCTCGGGGCTCGTTTGAACCCCTCTGCTGCGTGGATCTCATGGCCTCACAGGGATTGCAGGTCAGTGGGGATTAATGGAATCCAGCTCACCAAGAGGGCCGCTGCAGTCTCAGTGGTTGAAGCCAATCGTTCAATTGCCTGGGACATGACAGCTGTCATGGCCTGGATGGACTCCCCCATCATCCATTTAAGGCTGTGCGCAGCCTGTGGCATCTCTACCAGATGTTGCCATGACTGCTGCTGCAGCACCAGCATGTCCTGAGCTGTCCACAACAGAGGGTCCTCTGTAGCCTGGGGTTCAGCATGGGCCTAGACACTCACAGACTTCCGACTATCTCAGACTTTCTCAGCTTTTTTGCAAACAATTTGCAGACAATGCAAAGATAGTTGTGAAAGTAAGTTGTGAGGAGGACACAAAGAGTCTGCAAAGTGATATAGATAGATTAAGTGAATGGGCAAAAAATTGGCAGATGGAGTAAAATGTAGGAAAATGTGAGGTTGTCCATTTGAGCAAAAAGAATAGAAAAACGGAATGTTATTTCCATGGACAGAGACTGCAGAATCCTATGATACAGAGAGTCCTGGGTGTCCTTGAACATCAATCACAAAAACGAGAGGATGTTTCCCCTCATGGGGAAATCTAGAACTAGGGGACACACTTTCAAAATAAGGGGTCTCCCTTTTAGGATAGTGCAGGCAGAGTTAGACAGATTTTTGACCTACAAGGAAGTCAAGGGTTATGGGGTGTAGGCAGGAAAGTGGAGTTGAGGCCACAACAGATCAGCCATGATCTTATTGAATGATGGAGCAGGCTGGAGGGGCCAAATGGCTTACACCTACTCCTATTTCTTATGTTCTTATTTAAGGCCATTGCATCCAGATGGAATGACCATTGGTTTAGTGGGACTATTCCTGCTTTTGAGTTGGAAGAGTTGGTTTCAGACTCCACTCTGGACAGTGGCAAGCAGAGACCAAATGCTGGCTGTGAATACTGGATGATATCCATTGGGGGTATTTATGTCCGATGGGGGCAGTTGGCTCCTCCTTCGTAAAAGGGTAGGTAGGTCTGTTTGTGTTATTTGTAGTCCACCTAAATGAAGGTACTCTGAAGATTAAAAACTATGAGAATGACAATAGGAAACTACCTCAGCTAGTCTTTAGTAGGCAGAAAACAATAGAGAACTGGACAGACAGACTCACTACTGATGGTTATTAAAGTGTGTGATGGCAGTGGTATGAAAGGGTATATTTTTAATTTAAACTCTGATAACATCAATAAGACAACCAAATTAATTCCATCTTATACTTACTTTCGATTCCATTAAGGTGAGATGCCAGTCTTCCAAATGAATCCCAATTTCAGGACTGCTCTGAATCCCACACAGGTGCTATATCTCAAAACAAAAAGTGCAGCTTTTTAAAACAGTCTTGTCACTTCAAGTTGAAATGCAGCAATTAAAAATACTTCTAACAGAGAATAAATGGAAGGCTGACTTTAATGTCACTTTTTGTCGGTGTGCCCTATCTTAAAGTTTACACTAATGTCATCGTCTTTAAAACAGAGAATTCTGAATTAAACCACCCTTAAAGTGCTTGCACATGTGATAAATCAGTTGATAGTTGTCTAGCAATTTTCTGGGACATCAATATAAGACCCTTTCATGAATATAACATATAAACAATGGCACTGAATTTGCAGGGTTTCTGATGGTGAACTGCCAGTGCTCCCTGTCATTACCTCTTCGAAACTGATCGTAACTTCAGGATTTAGCGCAAGTGCAGATTAACACTGAATTCCTGAAGTTGTGATCTGTCATTCATTGTTATGCTAAAGGCCAGTGGATTTGGTGAGATCTTCCCCTTTTCCACACTCATAGCACTGTTAGAAGCCCTGTAAAAAAAAGTTAAACATTATTTGATCAGGTATAACTGGGTTTTTAATGGTGATCTGAGTAATAACCATTGCTGTACAACTGACGTGGGAACTATTCTTATATTTGTGGAATGTTGTTAAATGTCTCCATTATGATTATTTACTAGATATTTTTAAATAAATAGTTTTTTTTATTAACGTTTGGCCATGATGGACTGGATATTGTAGTCCCGCCACGGCGGAGGCAGTGGGCACAGAACATGGTGGCCGTCAACCATGGGACCCGCGCTGCTGTGATTACGCGGCAGGCGGTCATTTTACATATTCACGGTGGCCCCCAATCACGTTGTGGGGGTGGCCTCAGCGATGCTGTTCACAGCATCACCTGTTGAAGGAGCAGGTGCTGGTGCCATTTTTAAAAGGCTGCCAAACCTGCAAACTGCACACCATAACATGGAATTCACCCCTTCCACCCCCATACCCAACAGAGTGCAGAGTTCACCCCTTTCACCCCCATACACATCAGAGTGCAGAGTTTACCCATCCACCCCCATACCCATCAGAGTACAGAGTTCACCCCTTTCACCCCCATACCCAACAGAGTGCAGAGTTCACCCCTTTCACCCCCATACCCAACAGAGTGCAGAGTTCACCCCTTTCACCCCCATACCCATCAGAGTGCAGAGTTTACCCATCCACCCCCATACCCATCAGAGTACAGAGTTCACCCCTTTCACCCCCATACCCAACAGAGTACAGAGTTCACCCCTTTCACCCCCATACCCATCAGAGTACAGAGTTCACCCCTTTCACCCCCATACCCATCAGAGTGCAGAGTTTACCCATCCACCCCCATACCCATCAGAGTACAGAGTTCACCCCTTTCACCCCCATACCCAACAGAGTACAGAGTTCACCCCTTTCACCCCCATACCCATCAGAGTGCAGAGTTCACCCCTTTCACCCTCATACCTATCAGAGTGCAGAGTTGGCCCTTACCACCCCCATACCCAACAGTGCAGCGTTCACCCCTTCCCTACCCATCCATCAGACTGTAGAGTTTACCTCTTCCCTACCCACCCATCAGAGTGCAGAGTTCACCTCTTCCCCACCTCAGTGGCGCTAGCTTTCCCTGGACGGGAAAGTGAAGGTGCATGAGTGCCACTCGTCGTGCTGAGAATGAGGAACCTAAGATAAGATGCTGCTGTTTAGATTTTAATTCATGCAAGTATGTAATTTAAATATGCAACTCGGGTCCCATTACAGAGCAGTGGAGGGGCTGCCATGGAGCTTCCCTGCTGCCAGGAAGATCAAGTCCGGCAATTCCGGCATTGGGTTCCATGGCGGATGCTGCTGCTCTGATTTTATGAAGATAGATTAGGGAAGTTAGGACTGTTTTCCTTGGAGAAGAGAAGGCTGAGAGGTGATTTGATAGAGGTATTCAAAATCATGAGGGGTCTGAAAGGATTGAGAATGAGAGGGCACGGATTTAAAGTAATGCGTAAGAGAAGCAAAAGTGACATGAGGAAAAACTTTTTCACGCCGCGAGTGGTGAAGGTCTGGAATGCGTTACCTGAGAGTGCGGTGGAGGCAGATTCAATTGAAGCATTCAAAAGGGAATTAAACTGTTATATGAAAAGGAAGAATGTGCAAGGTTACGGGGAGAAGGTGGGGGAATGGCACTAGGTGAATTGCTCTTTCGGACAGCTGGTGCAGACACAATGGGCCAACTAGCCTCTTTCTGTACTGTAATAATTCTGTGATTCTGTGATATGTTAATGTGAAACAACAAGTTTTGATGGAGGTTGTGCTGAATTCACAAAAGATTGAGGAAATCTGAACACAGCTTAAAAAATGGGTGTATGTTACAAATAAAGAAAATCAGTAATTGATCGTGAGCCTGAAATTGTTAAGAACATTCCAATTTGCAAACTTTTGTACCAAAGAAATTAAGCTTTGATTGATCCCACTGTATTATGTTTACTTTAACATGAATTAGACTTTGTGACCTTAACAGGTCCCAGTTTCACCTTAACAGCAAAATAATACATTGTGAATTACGTGATATACTGTTTGTAGTCCAGATGTATTATAATATCTAGTTAACCACATTCCAAGGTCCAGGACTACGTGCTGAGGGACGCACTAAAGCTTGGGGCAGCCGCAGCAAAGGCTCAATGGGGAAAGACCACAGTGTAAGGTTCCCCCACCAAGCTGGACTGAGGGGCTGGATCCATGGGAAACCCCTCGAACTGTATCGTTAATATTCTCAATTGCTGTAACTGTAAAACTGAAATTGACATGACAATTGTGAAACGGAAGGGTTGGGAAGAAACCCATGACCGTATTGAAGGAAACTGATCTCCCTTGCAATGTTTGTATTTTTTGGTGCTGTTTGGAAACTGTTTGGCAATGTAATTTTTACAGATTTTTATGAATAAAGTATATTTTGGAAATAAAAAAAAAATCTAGTTAACCATGAACAATATGACAGGAGATCTAGGCGCTGTGCTCCAGACATTACACATCAGAACCACATTTTGTTATGGATGCTCTAGAAAGGCAAATCTATGTTAACTGTACCTGTTTAAAAATTGCTGAGATCAATCAGAGGCTGTTGTAAATGGGTGCAAGTTTCAAGCTGCTGGTCAATAACTTCTTCATTTTAAAATAAAATTTCAGCTGTTACCAAGTGTGATGCTTAATGAGTAACATTTGGAGCATGGTTTGTGGGGCTGCATGCAAACTCTTTGTATTTAGATACATAAACACATTTTCCACAGTGTAGCTCACAGTAAGTTGAATGACGCACTGTTTTTTTTAAGGATAGGAACATGACACTATTTAGTGCACGATGTGTTATTCCACTGCTAAGTGGGCTGTATCACTTTTTAAGGTCACAAAGTTTAAATCTAGTTAAGTAGTCACAGGGTATGGGTAATTAGAGTTTAATTATGGTTTGGAAGGTGCTTCTTAATTTCAGGCTCCAGATCAACGACTGACGTTTTTTAAAAAGATTGTTTTGCATCCGTAACAAAAGGTGACATCTGTAGTGTAAGAGAGATGGATAAATAGATATTCCAGGAGAAGATCAGCCTGCCTGAGCTCACCTGGAGAACACAGTCATCATCAACAACAACAACTGGTATTTATATAACGCCTTTAACGGAATAAAATATCCCAAGGTACTTCACAGAGGCATTATAAAACAAAACATGACACCGAGCCACATTGGAAATATTAGGGCAGATAAACAAAACCTTAGTAAAAGAGGCAGATTTTAAAGAGTATCTTAAAGGAGGAAAGAAAGATTGAGAGGCGGAGAGCTGTAGGGAGGGACTTCCAGAGCTTAGGGCCTAGGCAATTGATGGCATGGCCATCAATGGTGGAGTAATTAAAATTGAGGATATTCCTGAGGCCAGAATTAGAGGAGTGCTGATATCTCAGAGGGCTGTATAGGGCTGGAGGAGGTAACAGAGATGGAGAGGCGCAAGGCCATGGAGGGATTTGAAAACAAGGATGACAAATCGAGGTGTTGTTTAACCAGGAGTCAGTGTAGGTCAGCGAACACAGGGGTGATGGGTGAACGGCATTTGGTGCGACTTAGGAAATGGGCAGCAAAGTTTTGGATGACCTCAAGTTTATGGAAGCTAGAATGTGGGAGAAAGGCCAGGAGTGCATTAGAATAGACAAGTCTGGAAGTAACAAAGGTATGGATGAGGGTTTCAGCAGCAGAAGAGCTGAAGTAGGGACGGAGCCAGGTGATGTTACAGAGATGGAAATAGGCAGTCCTAGTGACAGTAGACACTGAGGTTGCAAGCAGTTTGGTTCAGCCTCAGACTGTTGCCAGGGAGAGGGATGGAATCGGTGATGAGGGAGCAGTGATTGTGGCAGAGAGCAAAAACAATAGCTTCAGTCTTCCCAATATTTAATTAGAAGTTTCTGCTCATCCAGTACTGGAAGTCAGACAATTTAGAGACAGTGGAGGGGTCAAGAGAGTTTGAGGTAGAACTGGATGTAACGAGCATATATGTGGAAACTGACATTGTGTTTTTGGATGATGTCATCAATGGGCAGCATGTATTTGAGAAATCATGTGGAAGGGCAAGCAGAAAATTAAGATAAAAACCCACCAAAAATACAGCAAAAAAAACATTCACTTTACAAAAAACAAATGTTAAAATGACCCTTAGGGCCCTATTCTTTTATGTATCTGTGAACAGATTTTTATAAGCAGCTGCACAGGTGTGATCCAGAGCTGGAAAAAATCAAACTAATTTGCAATTTTTTTTTTTGATGGACAGAATATCTGGCTGGCCCACTAATCTACTTGAATTTTCAACTAGTTCCTGCCAGGCAAATCTCTTCAATAGAAGCTTGAATTGGTGACATTTGCTTTGTAATATCATCTTTGAAACAGATGTTAATGGAACCAGCAGGAAGCAGATAGACTTCTGAGGAGAGAAACTGGAGGGCAGTAGAATGACTAATGGTGTCAAATATAATGAGAAGCTCAAGGGGAATTAGGAGGGAACGTAGCCATAATCACCAGTTTCTGGGCACTTTACCCGTATATATAACTGAGGAAATCTGTAACTACAGTAATTTTTAAGGTGTTTTTAGAGAACTTTGCCAGAATAGTCAGTGTGTTGTGGACAATGTGGAAAGCAGATTGCAGGGCCTCAAATTGAATGTTATTGGAAGAGATGAGCACATAGCTGAGCTTTCTCTCTGCTTTGATTCAAAACTGGTAGCCAAATCTTTTTTTTTATTTAGAGATATAGCACTGCACAGGCCCTTCGGCCCACCGAGTCTGTGCCGACCAACAACCACCCATTTATACTAATCCTACATTACCCCCATATTCTTTATCACATCCCCACCATTCTCCTACCACCGACCTACACTAGGGGCAATTTATAATGGCCAATTTACCTGTCAACCTGCGGGTCTTTGGCTGTGGGAGGAAACCAGAGCACCCGGCAGAAACCCACACAGATACAGTGAGAACTTGCAAACTCCACACAGGCAGTACCCAGAACTGAACCCGGGTTGCTGGAGCTGTGAGGCTGCAGTGCTAACCACTGCGCCACTGTGCCGCCCAAATATGGTTTGATTTAGGAACTGAGACAAACTAATTGGGTAATGAATAACTGGGATAGAATGTACATATACTGTCTGCAGACTCAGTCTTAGATAGCATATCATAGAGCTCGCATGAAACAAGCTGTGTAAAATTACCTCTCCGAGCACAGAGCATGCTTAGTGAGGTAAGAGGTTGTCCTCTCATTCTACTAAACCTTATTAAAACCTTCACAATATAACTGAATGTAAAGTAAGATATACATTCTCTCCATAGGCATCAATTGTATTGTAAAGAATATGTTTGCACATCATTGCACCAGCCATCCAATCAGAGCTATTATTTCGAACATTAAATTATTTTCAACTGTAAATATAAGACAGTAATACATACCGTTGAGCCATTCCTATTGCTCTATTTTATTCATAATTCTTTGTTGTCCACTCTTTTATGTGCTTCAATATGACCTGAGGTCTCAAAGGAGAGGTCTTGAAATAAGGTATGCTTCAGAGGATCATGCATAGCTGTTATAGTTGCAATGTAAAGTGTGTTTTTCAATTCTGTGTCAAAATTTGTGTCTCCTCTGTCCTTTCAATGTTCCAAAGGCACCAAACTTATAATACTGATAATACCGTCCAAGGTATATGTGTTCCACTGATTCTGGCCACTTGAGCATCCCAGTTTTAATTGCTCCGCTCTTGGTGGTGGTGCTTTCAGCTGTCTAGGCCCAAAGCTCTGGGATTCCCTCCCTAAACCTCTTTTCCTCACTATTTCTCTTTCTTCCTTTAAGACGCTCCTTAAAATCTATCTCTTTGACCAAGCTTTTGGTCATTTGACATATGTGGCTTAGTGTCAAATTTTAGGACATTTTGCTATGTTAAAGGTATTATATAAATACTTGTTGTTGTACTGTTCAAGAAAGTTTAACTTCATTCAGAAGTGTCAGTTTTATTCAATTTGGAATCCAGTTGTAAAAGATGTAAGCAAGTATTCATTGCAGTCTGCAAACATGCCTCTAGTTCCTGTTTATGCATCAACAGTTTCTGTTCTCTGGTGACGGTTGAATGAAAATCTCTTTTTACGACCATGTATACAATCACAATTTTTATTGTGTTTAGCTTTAATGTAAAATCCTTGATTTCAATTGTGTTTCCTCCATCCATATGTACAGAATTCAGTACAGCAAATGGAAGACTGTTTTCCTGTACCATTTGAAACCAGAATCTCTTTCTCCACAAGCAAAATCAAACTTGTTCTTAAGAATGTTAAAGAAATGCCTAAGGGCTAATTCGCTCCTGTCCAACCCTTCCCCCAAGCAAGTCAGGCTGTATGCACCGGATACAAGAAGTTGTGGGTTAAAACAACCGATGGCCAGTCTGTTTAATAAGCTTCAATAACAGATTTCTGTCTTGGGGAAGTGGGATGAGGCATTTGATTAATCAGCTTGCTGCAAAGGACTACAATTAAATCTTTGCTGCTTCACAGTTCTAGCCTGAGTTCATGCTGACTCATTGATTGAATTACTTTCACACAAGATAGAGAACAAAATCCATAAGTTAGCACAGGAACACAAACTGTGCTGAGACACTTCATCAGCTTTGCCTCTTAATTCCTGCAGAGTCAAAAGGCTCAGATTGTGGCTACCATGAAACTGATGCTTCCAGAAATCACCGAACCATAGAAACTCACAGCACAGAAGGAAACCATTCGGCTCGTCATGCATGTGCTGACTGTTTGAAAGTCATGCTTGGTCCTACACCCCTAGTTCTTATCCGTAACCCTGTAAGTTCCTCATCCACAAGCACCTGTCCAACTCTCTTTTAAAATTATTAATGGTGGAATCAGCTTTCACCACCTTTTCAAGTAGAGCATTCCTGATCCTAACAGCTCTCTGAATGAAAACATTTCTCCTCTTCTCCCCTCTAGATTTTTTGCCAATGATTTTGAATCTTTGACCTCTGGTTATTGACCCACTCGCCAAAGGGAATAGTTTTTCTCTATCAACTCTACCAAAACCTCTCATCATCTTGAAAACATTTATTAGGTCTCTTCTTAACCTTCCCTGTTACAAGGAGAATAAAGCTTAGAATAAGTTTTAGTGGAACAGAGCTTTCATCTCTTGTATGCAGTTGAAACAAGCTTTCAGAAAGCTCTAGGAACTGATACTAGTACATCAGATTTGCCCATAGCTAGCGGTAGAGGGTCTTCTGCTTCCCCAGTAGTAGATTAAGACATTTCGCAGTCACCTAACACAGAACATACAGGTAAATTAGGATGTCCAAGTTTGAGAAGATGTACAAGAGCATAGCAGAGTACACAGAAATAATACACTTGGTTCACCTATGTTCTTTATATGGCTTTGCATGCCACATATCACCTTTTAACAAACCACTTTTTACATATACCCTCCAGGAAACATAGAGACCCACTTATGTTACATAGAGATCTGCCTGGTAATGGACATTCATGTTAAGTAAGTGGCACTAATGAAAACTAAATGTTGCTTGTTCTTGTTCTGTAAACATCAAGAGATAATACCAAATAGTGATGTTGATGAGTTACTGTTAAGATGCTAAGATGACCCAGCAGTGGATGGGCAGATAAGAATTTACCTCAGTGCAGGCAGCACTAAACAAATGTCCCAGTGCAGCAGCCCTTGAGAAAAAGGCACCAGTAAATTATGCTGCTGTTCTCATTTTCCCAGAGATGTTGTGTCCCCTCCACATTGTCCTCTTGGTGGCTGCTGATCATTGATGAACTGTGTATCACTAGCAGTGCAGAAAGCAGCACTTAATCTATTTCAGGCATTTGAAACCCTGCTCAAACACACTAAAGAGATGCTTGATCAGCACCCTGTTCTGGATATGGGTTTTGACATACTGCATCTTGATCATGGTATGTTAGTTGTGCACAGAGGTTATGAGCCATGGTTGCAACATGTAACTCCTATCTCCTGCAACTCATCTTTTGTTGGCACTGATTGTTAAACAACTCCTTGGACAACTTCAGCCCTTGCAAGACAAGAAGCTGCTTAATCTGAATACATAGTTATAATTAATAGAAGCGATCATGAGTCTTCAGTCATACTTTTGAATCCCATTCTGCTCTTTGTCTGTTACAGCAATGAAGGAATTGAATATATCGCAGCTGTAAAACTCACCAACGTTATACATCTATCACAGAGGTTCAATAACTCCAGCTCTTACTGAGAGCACCAGGGTCTGGTAGAGAATTTATTGCCAACAGAAAACACCACTAATCAGAATTATGAACCATTTACAAGCCCTTTTTGGTGTTCTTAAGCAGTAGGTGTTAAAAAAGCAATAAAATATTAGTACTAATAAATTTTCACAGGATAGAAAACTCAGTACAGTACTAAAACTTTCAGCTTACATTTTTTTTTCTAATTTTTGCTCTCTTTTAATCCCACTTTTAATGGGCACTAGCAGCAGAAAGCATACTTCAGTGTATCCTATTACATACAATAATTTGGGAGAAGGAAAACATGTTGGTGTTATAATTATAAGCTCCATCTTCGAATACTAATAACACCTCATTATACAAACCACACTATACAAGGTAATCCTATCTGTGTACATAAGGTGATAAAGAAAACAGTAACAGATAACAACAAAGTCAAAAGGTTCACCTTATTACAAGTATCTATTTTCACCATTCTAGACTGTCATGATTCTTTAGCTTGATTAACGTACAATAAAAGACTATCTTATTAAACCAGTCTAGTCACTGTTGCAGAAAGGCTTTGACATCCTCTTGAGGTGATTGATGAGGTAGTTCGCTGACATTTAGCAATGTCCTGATTGCATTTGTCTCCAGATGTGGAAAACACATACTTTCTCCCTGAATGCAAATAGGTCAATACTTGTAATTCTCTTTTGCTTTTGTGAATGAAAGTGCATTACTCTTCAGGGCTTTCTGCCTATTATGCATCTAATCCAATATGACTGACAGCACTGGGAATCTAATTTGTCACAATTAGCTTCACTGCAAATGGGATTGAAGAGTTGTGATAGAATCTGTGTTTGAATGAATATGTGATCCATTTCTCTACTATGCACGTCACTGCTGGTAATTAAAACAAAGGGCATGGAAATTACCAAATCTTAATTTGTCACTGCCATTAAATAATTGGAAGATCAAAGGATAGCTTAAGATGGTTGTCACCTCAGATTCTGTGTAGCATCTTTATTTTATAATAATTAGAAAATGTCTACAACCTTCCCAAAATAGTTTAAAGGGACAGAAAATGCATTTATAAGTATCTGGCAAATCATTTTTGTTCTGTGGCTATGTAAGGTGACATAATTTGTGTAATTGAATTATCATATAGCAAGCATCATTTTCATGCAAAATGTTGCAGTGACAAAAATAGCTGTGCTCTTCAAAAAGATAAGTTTTTGTTGTCCACTTGTTGTATAGATAATATTCACAAAGTAACAACAATTTAGATTAAACTTTTTAAAATGGTGAAACAATTTAAAGTTGAGTTTCTACTTAATATAATGTGGGGGCAAAATTGGACAGGGCCTGAAAACATGCGTGAGGATTGCGATGCGGGATTACCCCATGTCTGTTGTTATGCAGGCACACAAACTTTGTGTTGCCTGCTCATTTAAATGATTGCAGCATGCAGCCAGTACTAAATGTGCTGTTGAATGGCTGCAGGCCTGAGCAGGGGCACAAAATCATGAGAGGTTAGCACAAGTTAAAGCTAGCATCCATTACTTAACACCAACTGCAAATCTTAAAGGGAAGATGCATTGTGGCTGGAGCAGGTGCTGGAAGTCATTCTCAAAGTTATTTGACCTGAGGAACATTCAATACTGACACAACATGGAAGAAATTGGGCTCCAAGAATTTCCAATGCTTTGGTGCAGGAGGTGGAGAGCAGGAGAGATGTCATCTATCCACAGGGGGGCCATGGAGGCCCACCAAACATACTGCGAAGGCAGTGGTACCAGATAACTGTGGTGGTCAATGCCAGGTGTCTAGCCCAAAGGACATAGATGCAGTGGTGCAAAAAGTTCAATGACATGAGTGGCGGCACAGTGGCGCAGTGGTTAGCACCGCAGCCTCACAGCTCCAGGGACCCGGGTTCGATTCCGGGTACTGCCTGTGTGGAGTTTGCAAGTTCTCCCTGTGTCTGTGTGGGTTTTCTCCGGGTGCTCCGGTTTCCTCCCACAAGCCAAAAAAAGACTTGCAGGTTGATAGGTAAATTGGCCATTATAAATTGTCACTAGTATAGGTAGGTGGTAGGGAATGTAGGGACAGGTGGGGATGTTTGGTAGGAATATGGGATTAGTGTAGGATTAGTATAAATGGGTGGTTGATGTTCGGCACAGACTCGGTGGGCCGAAGGGCCTGTTTCAGTGCTGTATCTCTAATCTAATCTAATCTAATCTAATGAGTGGTCACGGTCAGTAAACATATCTTCAAATGTAATATCCTATCACTTGCACCACTAGCCTCAGACACTGCTCACTTTTTTTTATTCGTTCATGGGATGGGGACCTCGCTAACTAGGACAGTATTTATTGTGCAACCCTAATTGCCCTTGAGAAGGTGGTGGTGAGCCGCCTTCTTGAACCGTTGCAATCCATGTGGTGTAGGTACACCCACAGTACTGTTAAGAAGGGAGGTTCAGGATTTTGACCCAGCGACAGTGAAGGAACAGTGATATTGTTCCAAGTCAGGATGGTGTATGGCTTGGAGGGGAACTTGCAGGTGGTGGTGTTCCCAGGCATCTGCTGCCCTTGTTCTTCTAGGTGGTAGAGGTCACGGGTTTGGAAGGTGCTGTCTAAGGAACCTTGGTGCATCGCTGCAGTGCATCTTGTAGATGATACACACTGTTGCCACTGTGTGCTGGTGGTGGAGGGTGCGAATGTTTGTGGATGGGGTGCCATTCAAGTGGGCTGCTTTGTCCTGGATAGTATTGAGCTTCTTGAGTGTTGTTGGAGCTGCACCCATCCAGGCAAGTGCAGAATATTCCATCACACTCCTGACTTGTGCCTTGTAGATGGTGGTCAGGCTTTGGGGAGTCAGGAGGTGAGTTACTCGCTGCAGGATTCTGAGCCTCTGACCTGCTCTTGTAGCCATGGTATCCCATCACTCACCTACCAACAATCTTTGTAATCACAACTTAAACCTAACATTGATAACTTTACCTCACCCTCACACACTTAGCACTGCTGTAAGATTCACATCCACATCACACAGCATGCACACACTGCCATCTGTTCAACCATGACAATCACATCACCCAAATAGATTGCACTACACTCGGTGATACATTTCCCTCTCCCTTGCAGGACAAGGTGGCATATAATCAGAGGCAGCAGGATCGAACCGGAGGAAGACTGCAAGGGGAGATAGTGGTGTAGTAGGAAAGTCACTCAACTAGTAATCCAGTAATATTCTGGGGACATGGATTCAAATCTCACCATGGCAGCATTAAATTTAATTCAATTAATTAATAATAAAAATCTGGAATTGAAAGCTAGTCAGTAATGGTGACCTTGAACCTACCATAGATTGTTGTAAAAATGCATTTGGTTCGCTAATGTCCTTTCCTGGTCTGGCCTACATGTGACTTCAGACCTGTAGCAATGTGGTTGACTCATAACTGCCCTCTGAAATGGCTTAGCAAGCCATTCAGTTGTACAAACATTGAAATAGAATAAAGCTGGATGTAACACCTGGCATCAACTTAGGCACTGACAATGGCAAACCCAGCTCTGTGGACACTGCAAAGTCCTCCTAGAAACACCTGGGAGCTTGTGCCAAAATTGGGGGAGCTGTCCCACAGACTAGTCAAGCAACAGCCTGACATAGTCATATTCATGAAAACATACTTACATACCTCATAGTCAATGTCCCAGCCACCACCATCACCATTTCTGGGTATAGCTTGTCCCACCAGCAGGACAGACTCAACAAAGGTACCAGCACAGTTGTTGAGAAGGATTTGCCTTGGGATTCTTCAACATTGACTTCAGAGCCCATGATGTCTCATGACATCACATTAAACATGGCCAAGAAAAACTCCTGTCAATTACCACCTACTGACCGCCCCGCTCCCCACCCCCCCCACCCCCCCCACCACCTTGGCTGATGAAACAGTACTCTGCCATCTTGAACACAACTTAGAAGTAGCACTGAGGGTAGCAAGGGCACAGAATGTACTTTGGGTGGGGGACTTCAGGGTTAGGTCATTTTTGGCCCTGAAAAGTGCCCAGTCTACCTCAAATTACCCTGGAAGGATAATGTATCCCAAAAAATTGAGCAACAGGTGAAGCGAGCTGTTTCACGCTGCTACTATGCAGTAGCAACATGTGTGGAGCTCGCCATTAAAGGATGCTGCCGTTGAGCCAAAAGATGTCCTGCCTATCACACAAATGAGTAATGTGATACATGAATTTCAATGCCAGTGTGATGCTAGGTATATCGGCTGCACATTCCAAAGACTAGCGGATCATATCAAACAACATGTCCCTTCTGCTGTTCGCAATGGGCAAGGTACAGGCCATACCCAACCAACCCGTGCTTGCAAAACTCAAAACATTGTGTCCAATATTAGATGTGATTCCGCGATTGGATTGCATTTGCTAAATAATCCTCAGTGTGCTAAGACTTATGCTGACAACTAATTTAAGATTGTCTGCAGGGCTCGCAGTGTGATTCATTTGAGCATACTGGAAGCTACACATACTAATAGACAGGGCCCTGTTCTTTGCAGACTGAAAGAACATGTACAAACATTATGCCTGTTTCAGCTAAACAAAATAAGTGACAGCTATTCTCTGGTTCATTTCTCAGGGCAATTCCTTGACCAATCAGCGTCAAGCTGCCTGGTTTAAATTTCAAACAAAGCTTGGGCAATTAACTGTCAGTCAGCGTAAACTGGTGCATTCTCCATGGCAATGCCTCTACCAATCAGAGTTCACTTGCCAACCAATCAGCAATCTGTTCTCATACAGTATAAAGTCAGTGTTTTCCTTTACATTATCCTGATGAGTGCAAGATGAAAAGCTTTGTCAACATGTCTCTATTTTCAGCAATACTCAAGTTTTGTACTACCAAATAACTATATATTTAAATGTTTACTCAGTTACCAATATGGCTAATCATGTGCCCTATTTTTATTTCAGAATAAAATCCACCAACTAGGTTTCTTTAATAAACAACAAAATTATTAAATTATTATAAAACAAGACTTAAGCTGTAAAAATGCAAAGGATTAATGCACAAATTGAAATATGAAGGTTCTCCTTTAAAATTTTAACATTTTCTCATGCACGCACACACTCACACAAACACACACACCAGTTAAAGAAAAAAAAGGTTTTCACTGCAGAGCTCATTTTACAAAAAAGACAAAATACTTTGGCTAAATTCTTGAAGGAAAAGGAGAAGATATGGAATGATATCAGTTGTCCCTTTATGCTGGCATCCCAAATGGCTGTCACTAGGATCTTTCTGGAGCAGTTCTTTTCAGGTGGCATCGAGAATTAATCTGGTAGGCTTTCCAGGAGAAACACAGCATCATGGGTTTCAGTTATCAGACACTGGATTCACAGGGTTTCTCAGAGAGGTGGAGAAAAGATGAGTTGGGTGTTTCTCTCTTAGCAGGCTGACCACAACTGACTCAGAAGTCCAAAATGAAACTAACTCTTGACCACCATAAATGTTGACATGCCATTTCTCTGTAAACAACTCCCTCCATCATCAAGGCTTCTGTTATTTATCTAACATAAGACTTATGACATCTAGTAAATGTTTTTAAACAAAGTCCTTCCACTGAACTTCTTAAAAAAAAAAGTCCGGCATCTGTGAAATCACTTCAGTCTTCCAATGAATCCATCTCCACAATTCTAAAACATGAATTCTCAAAAAACATGTAAAAATGGAAGCACTTTCATAACAACATCTATACATTTTTTGAGTTCTGATGAAAATTCATTGAACTGAAATGTTAGCTCTCTTTCCCTCTTCACAGATGCTGCCTGCCCTGCTGAGTACACGAAACATTTTCTGTTTTGATTTCAGCATTTCCATTAGTTTTCCTGTTCATGTTCTGGTCACAAGACAACATTTACCTTGAGGGTATCTGGTGCAAAAGTTTGGTTTTGGCTCCTAGAATTTACTAGTCAATGATACTAAATATTCTGGTTCACTTTGGGGGCCTGTGCGGTCGCATGGTCCTACCACCACACCTGTCTGGTTAACTTGCTGGCATATCATGCACTGATCACAGTACTGACTGTCACTCTTCCGGTTAGGTGGACTTAAGGTCATATTAATGAGTGCTTAGTGACCACATTGTGTGTATCAATTCTTTAGCGGATTAGAGAGAAACAAAATTGACTCAGAGGTAACTTTTTATTCTCATATAATGCACACTTTTTGCAACATTGTATTACGCGAAAGCTTTGGACATCTTGAAAGAAGCTTGTTTAAAATAACTTATTTCCGTGTCTTTGGAAAATCTTTAGACAATGTCGATATGATTGATTGAATCCTGAAATGTCCAAAAGAAGCTGATAGGAGGTTTGTGCCAGTATAGACCATTCCAAATATGAGGAAACTGCCATCACAATCTGAAAGGAGTGTTTCAATCCAAAGACTTCATTTTTCTCCATTTCCTAATTTAGGTTAAGAAGTAGATGTCAGTATGAAGTGATTACTCCTGCTTTTGCAGTCTTATCTACTTGTTCACAGAATTTAGTTAATAGGGAACATATTGCCAGACGTTTACTTTTTCGGACAGCAATTGGTTATCACTCATGCTAGTACAATGTTTGAGGCTATATAGTCTACAGTGACTCCATTATAAGAGGTCATCATGGGTACAATTAGCAGACCACCTGAATCCCATGTAGCTCACCAATGAGCTGTCCACATAGGCTGAACGTTTCCCCAATAGGTTTTGGATTCTGTGTCAATTTAAATTTTCAAGCCTGAGATTGATTCAGTTTTGTTAGATAAGGGTATCAAGGAATCTGGAGCTAAAGCAGTGAAAAATGATTTGAGGTACAGATCAACCATTGTCTAATTGAAGGGCTGAATGGCCTACTCCAATTCCTATGTTACAATGCTCCTAATGGAATATGGAGAAACAAAATGCAGAAGCTCCTGACACACAAAGATCAAGCACGCCAGCAAATCTTGTTAAATACTACATGTGTTGAAATTTAATGCTCTGCATCTCTAATAGGGGCAGGTGAAAAAAATTAACATTTTATTCATCTTGCAACTTGACATTCTTTAATTGTGTGGAGATAAAGCATCCATTGTCAAAAAGCTTTTTTCTTCTCCATCAAAGTCATGTCCAGGCAAGACCACCTTTCCTTCCCAGTCTACCAATTTTGGGTGTCCTTGGTTTGATGTCATTGAAAAAGACCTGCTAATTATCAGAAGGAACATTCTAGGAAACTGGAGGTCCCTGATGAAATCTGGACAGTTAGCTGGAGAAATTATAGTAGATAAGAACTCTGGAACGAGTGGCCACTTTGGACAAGAGTAAATATCCATAATATTGCAAAGTCTGGTTCCTTCTGCTCAAGGCCATTGGCTTATCCAGACAGTTTCCTGAAGAGATAAAAGCAAAATACTGCGGATGCTGGAAATCTGAAACAAAAACAAGAAATGCTGGAGTCACTCAGCAGGTCTGGCAGCATCTGTGGAAAGAGAAGCAGAGTTAACGTTTCGGGTCAGTGACCCTTCTTCGGAACTGGACTTCGGAACTGAAGTTTACTGAAGAGCACTGTCTTTATTGTTTAGATAACTGATGTAACTACAGTCAATAAGGGCAGATGTTGCTTCTGGTCTGCACATAGGTTTATTTTTTATGATTCCATTGCTGGATTTCAATATTGTGAAAAGTATCTTCCCCTCTGTTTGGCAGAATTGTCTACTAACAAAATTCTACTGGTATGATTTGCAGAAATACAAAATATTCCAACACAGAATTAGGCTGTTTAACCTGACCAATCCATGCTCGTATTCATTCTTCACGTGAGTTCCAATCCAATGTGCCCAACCTGCTCCCTTATCCCTTTTATTCATTTATTTAACATGTTTTAAAATATTGACATAGCTTCTTTGGATTGAACATTATTTAGAAAGGGAGGAAAAGTGAGAAACAAGTTAACTACAGACACATCAGTTTAACTTCAACTGTGGGGAAGTTTCTGGAATTGATCCTCAGAGACAGAAGCCTGAATTTTATTTTGGCGACTGGGGTCTAGGCGACAAGCCGGAAGGCAGGGTGGGAGTGCAATCCCTCCCCGTCCCTCTATTGGACCCCCAGCCAAATTCAACAGCGGGCAGGCAAATAACTGCCTGCCGTTGGGGATGCTATCCCCTTTAAGGAACAAGATCCCGCCCCAAGAGCTGCCGGCTAATTAGAGGGCCACCAGCCCAGCAGTAACAGTGGCGTGATGGGCAGTGGTGGCCACTGCTGGTACTGCAGGAGGCCTTGAGCAGCCAAGATGGAGGAGGCCCCGAGACCAAGGTAAGTGGGGTCAGGGAGCCAGGGCTGGTGAGGCAAGCTCCAGTGAGGGAAGGGGGGGGGTTCTGGCCACAGGAGGTGGCCATCACCACAGGGGCCTTCCTTTGTTCAGATTTAAGACCCTAGTTTCAGAATAAACTATGTCTCTTTCAAAAGTAATGTAAAATTCTATCATATTGTGGTCACTATTTACTAGTGGCTCTTTAACAGCAAGGTTATTAATCATCCCTTTCTCATTACATAATACTAAATCTAAAATAGCCCGATCCCTAGTTGGTTCTTCAACATGCTGCTCCAGTAATCCATCTCATACATACTCCAGGAATTCATCGTCCACAACTTTAATGCTAATTAGGTTTACCCAATATACATGTAGTTGAATTCACCCATTATTACTGTATTGCCCATGCTACATGTAGCTCTAATTTCCTGATTTATACTGTGCCCAACATTACCACTACAGTTTGGTGGCCTATAAACAACTCCCATCAATGTTTGCTGCCGCTTGCTGTTTCTTAGCTCCACCCAAACTGATTTTACATCTTGTTCCATTGATCTAAGATCTTCTCTCACTAATGTACTGATCTCATCTCTTATTAACAGCACTGCCCCACCTCCTTTTTCCCTCCACCTATCCTTCCTAAATGACAAATATCCCTGAATATTCAGTTCCCAGTCCTGGTCACTTTGTAACCACAACTCCACAATGGCAATTAAATTGTACCCATTTACCTTTATTTATCTACCCTGTTATGAATGCTGCGTGCATTCAGATTGAGCGCCTTTAACTTTGTTTTAACATTATTTCTCATTCCGATCCTATTTGATATTTGCCTTCATCTCATCTGCCTTTTAATTTTGCTTACTACCTCTCTACTTCCTGTTACCAGTTTTGCTTCCCTCCAATGTGAGCTCCCTCTTAGGTTCCCAACCCCCTTCCAATTTAGTTTAAACCCTCCCCAACAGCACTAGCAAATCTCCCTGTGAGGATGTTAGTCCTGGTCCTGCTATGGTGCAACCCGTCCATCTTGTACAGGTCTCACCTACCCCAGAACAGGTCCCAATACCTCAAAAATCTGATGCCCTCCCTCCTGCACCAATTCTCCAGCCACATATTCAATCACTTAATCCTCCTATTCCTATGCTCACTAGCACGTGGCACTGGGAGTAATGCTGAGATTACTGCTTTTGAGGTCCTGCTTTTTAATTTCTTTCTTAACTCCCTAAACTTTACTTTCAAGACCTCATCCCTCTCATTGGTACCAATGTGGACCACGACCTCTGGCTGTTCACCCTCCCCAGAAATATGTCCCTTAATGGGCCACTTAAGTGGCTTATTGGCCTCCCAGTGGACTTCCCATCCGCCACCGTGCCCATCACGGACAAAATGACATGGGGCAGGCCCCCTTCCTGCCTCCCAGCCTGTCCCCAAGGGCCGGATAAACTAAAATCCTGCCCAGAGTGACTCAGAAGTTGGCCAAGTATAAGCTGACCAAAGAGAATCAACATGAATTTGTGTATGGTAGGTTTCGTTCGGATTAATCAAGTTCAACATTTTGAGGAGGCCATTAAAATGGTGGGTAGGGAAAAGTCTATGGTACTGTCTATATTGACTTTCAGAAGGTATTTATTATGTCTCCGCTCAAAGGATGATTAGCAAAAATGAAGGTGAATGGAATTGGCAGGAACCTTGTGGCATGGCTTGGTAATTGGTTGGGAGACAGGAAGCAGAGACTAGGGATAAAGGGAATGTTATTTGATTTGTGGGATGTGACAAGTGATGTAACTGATGTAAGAACCAACTGATCCTCAGCTATCTAAATGCTCTGTGTCTGCATACTCTGGTACGGACTCAAAACATGATTAATATCTACAAGAAGCTCTCCTGGACTTGTTTCAAGTTTGATGTTCTGAATTTCTCTAAACTCCTCAGTCAGTGAATAATAATCAAACATGGACCAAACACTATCATTCCAATAAACCAAACCTTGATGCAACTGCAAGTCAGCAAATATATTCACTGACATTAAGAATTCATCTCCTGCCTTGTGAAAGACAAACGCATAATGAACTATAGTCCTCTATCAACAGCAGCTTCTATATGTGTATTTTGTATAGAAACTTGTACTTCTTATTCTTCCTTGCTGGTTTGCATATGAAAATCATTCTTTGTTACAATAATATGGCTTGCTGTACTTACACAAAAATAAGATATGGTTTTACTAGAGATGGTCGTACTTCTTGGTAAGTAACATTGATGTCTTCTAGGTTTTGGCACAAATTTTCATGTATTGGTATAATTTGAAATCACTTGGATACTAGATGACAATAATGTTACATGTTGTAATGAAATGTTCAGAATCACAAAACTTCGCGTTTCCAGTCAATTATTAAAAGCACATATTCTGTGGTATATTGGCTTAGTTATTCTAATGGTTGCCAAAAGGAATCTGATAATGGTATGGGAGGAAATGCTAAACCTTTGTGTAGTATAAGAAATGATCATGGACTGGAAATGTAAACCATTTCTGACAGGAAAAGCAAACAGCAATAATATTGGTACAGTTCTGGTAAATAGAGACAAAAATAAATTTAATTAGAATACACTACATTAGAAACCACAGCACAGCGATATATAAAGCAAGACCAATAAGGGGCGTAAGTAAATGTTATGTTACTCAGTATCCTTATTTAACTAAATAATGTTAACAAAATATTCCTCCCTGAAACCTTTGAGTGAAAAATTCTGCAATTCCAAGAAATCCTCTGTGGAATTAACCTGTTGTGAGTGGAATTTTACTTACCAGCAACATCTTAATATAAAACAATCCAGAATTTCTCCTAGGCATTCTTAAGTATAAGGTTAAGAACTGTACAAATATTCTTCAAGCCACTCATATTAGACTAATTCTTACACAATGGGTTGAATGGGTGGAATTCAGATCCGTGCTTGGAGCTGAGCCCAATTTTCTTTAAAACTGACCCTTCTTGCTTGAGACTTTTATCTGTTTACTGGCACCGTCTAATGTTGAAACTGATCCCATCAAAAGAAGACTAGGGAGGTATGATCATGCCGTAGTGCTTAAAAAGCTATTAACAACTAAAAGCATTATAAAAATTAAGATTCCCTCGCACCTAAAACAGTCAATTTCCATGACCCCTGACTTTTTCCAAGAAAGTTGATTAAATATGTTGGATGATCTAGGTGGTTTCTTTAAAAAGGTCAGCTAAATTTTACAATGCAATTTGACAGGCTATTCAAGATAATCGCAGATATCATCTTTTTTATCCAATGCATTCAAAAGGCCACAGATATCCTGACAAATGAACAAGGGTTTGCATTGGTCTTCTCTTACAGCACTAAAGTTCAGTTTATGTGGAACAGTTGAAGAAACTATCCATTTAAACAGAATAGTTGGAGTTTATCTTGATAATTAGTGTTTATGGCTTTCCTCTCCCTCCACCCCCCCAGCCTGAACCCCCCACACCCGATTATTTCAAGTCTTTTCCACTGAAGTTATAGCAGACAATTGGAAGAAAACCCATCATCCCTTCCTGGAAAGTCACCCTTGGTGCCAGGTATCCCATAATTGCAGAACCCAGTAACTTTTTCATCCAACTAATTGGAGTTCTAAAAGAAATATTCAAGTGTGTAGGACAGTTTCTGGCTATACTTGTCTTGAACAGCAGTCTATGTGGACAAAGAAAGGGACCTGTTTTTCCAACATATATCCTGGCTCCTCATGACTTCCTTACAGATTGATTACACTAAAAGCAATTGTGTTAAAATACAATTTTGAGCAGTTAAGTAGTGAAAGGTTAAAAGACATAGAATTATGCACATTGCAAACAAAGCTTACTGAAAAAATATTTTGCAATGATTTGGTTTTTTTTATTCGGGGGATGTAGGTGTCGCTGGCTAGGACAGCATGTATTTCCCAGATCTAATTGCCATTGAGAAGGTGGTGATGAGCTGCCTTCTTGAACCCCTGCAGTCCTTGGTGTGTAGGTACACCAACAGGGCTGTTAGGAAGGGAGTTCCAGGATTTTGACCCAGTGACAGTGAAGGAACGGTGATATAGTTCCAAGTCAAGATAGTGTGTGACTTGGAGGGGAACTTGCAGGTAGTGGTGTTCCCATGCATCAGCTGCCCTTGTCCTTCTAGGTGGTAGAGGTCGCAGGTGTGGAAGGTGCTGTCGAAGGAGCCTTGGTGAGTTGCTGTAGTGCATCTTGTAGATGGTACACACTGCTGCCACTGTGCGTCGGTGATGGAGGGAGTGAATGTTGAAGGTGATGGATGGGATTCTAATCGAGTGGGCTGCTTTGTCCTGGGTGGTGTCGAGCTTCTTGAGCATTGTTGGAGCTGCACCCATCCAGGCAAGTGGAGAATATTCCATCACACTCCTGACTTGTGCCTTGTAGATGGTGGACAGGCATTGGGGAGTCAGGAGGTGAGTTACTCACTGCAGAATTCCCAACATCTGACCTGCTCTTGTAGCCACAGCATTTATATAGTCCAGTTCAGTTTCTGCTCAATGGTGACCCCCCACAGGATGTTGATGGTGGGGGATTCAGTGATGGTAATGTCATTGAACATCAAGGGGAGATGGTTAGATTCTCTCCTGTTTGAGATAGTCATTGCCTGGCATTTGTGTGGCATGAATGTTACTTTCCACTTATCAGCCCAAGCCTGGATGTTGTCAAGTCTTGCTGCATATGGACATGGGGTGCTTCAGTATCTGAGGAGTCATAAATGGTGCTGAACATTGTGCAATTATCAGTGAACATCCACACTTCTGACCTGATGATGGAGGGAAGGTCATTGTTGAAGCAGCTGAAGATGGTTGGGCCTAGGACACCACCCTGAGGAACTCCTGCAGTGATGTCCTGGGCCTGAGTTGATTGACCTCCAACAACCACAACCATCTTCCTTTGTGCTGGTATGATTCCAACCAGCGGAGAGTTTTCCCCCTGATTCCCATTGACACCAGTTTTGCTAGGGCTCCTTGATGCCATACTCGGTCAAATGCTGCCTCGATGTCAAGGACAGTCACTCTTACCTCACCTCTGGAGTTCAGCTCTTTTGTTCATGTTTGGACCAAGGCTATAATGAGGTCAGATGCCGAGTGGCCCTGGCAGAACACAAGCTGAGCGTCAATGAGCTGGTTATTGCTGTGCAAGTGCTGCTTGATAGCGCTGTCCACGACCCCTTCCATCACTTTACTGATGAGCGGGAGTAGACTAATAGGGCGGGAATTGGCCGAGTTGGATTTGTCTTGCTTTTTGTGTAAAGGACATTTCTGGGCAATTTGCCATATTGCTGGGTAGATGCCAGTGTTGTAGCTGTACTGGAACTGCATGGCTAGGGGAACAGCTAATTCTGGAGCACAAGTCTTTAATACTATTTCCAGAATGTTGTCAGGGCCCATAGTCTTTGCAGTATCCAGTGCCTTCAGCTGGTTCTTGATATCACGTGTAGTGAATCGAACTGGCTGAAGACAGGCATCTGTGATGCTGGAGACCTCAGAAGGAGGCCGAGATGGAGCATCAACTCGGCACTTCTGGCTGAAGACGGATTCAAATGCTTCAACCTTGATGTGCTGAACTCCCCCATTGTTGAGGATGGAGATGTTTGTGGAGCCGCCTCCTCCTGTCAGTTGTTTAATTGTCCAACACTATTCATGACTGGATGCGGCAGGACTGCAGAGCTTAGATCTGAACCGCTGTTGTGGGTTCACTTAGCCCTGTCTATTGCACACTGCTTCTCCTGTTTGGCATGCAAGTAGTCCTGTGTTGTAGCTTCACCAGGTTCATACCTCATTTTTAGGTGCTGCTCCTGGCATGCCCACCTGCACTCTTCATTGAACCAGGGTTGCTCCTCTGGCTTGATGGTAATAGTAGAGTGGGGGATGTGCCGGGCCATGAAGTTACAGATTGTGGTTGAATACAATTCTGCTACTGCTGATGGCCCACAGTGACTCATGGATGCCCAGTTTTGAGTTGCTAGATCTGTTTGAAATCTGTACCATTTAGCGCAATGGTAGTGCCACACAACACAATTGTGGTACCCTCAGTGTGAAGATGAGTTAAACACTGACTGGTGGTTTTGATCAGTAGATGTATATGAGTGAAGGGGTCTTCATCATATTTTGTAATTTTGACAATCCCAGGGTTATCTCTCAGAAAAGACATACCGTCAAATAAATGTAGGACAATATTCTTTATTACATTCCTCTATCCCTCTCTTACTTCTCTTTCCTGGTCTTATTCTTCTCATCCAAAAATCAGGCCCTTCATAGAAATTTCTAATTTTCCTAAATAGTTCCACTCAGATTCTCTTTCCAGGATCCCAAGTTTCAACATTAGACTCTTCCTCCCTTTTTCTGATTATGTGTGTTATATATCTGGTTCTTTATGCTGCCACCGTACAGAGTCTAGGGAACTTCTTAGCCTATAGTGTTTAAACATTAATCTTTATTGTATAGTAACTGTATACGCTCAATACTAGCTTGTGTGTCTCCTTCAAAAGCCACGCTGTAACTGTTTTCAAGTCTCTCCCACATGATCTCTTACCTCATCCTAGTGGGTGGTAATCTTTACATTCTCTCAAGATTAACCCTTTGATACTCTTATACTACATCTGCCCCCAAGTCTTTATCCCAATGTATATTTACACACATTCACCTTTTTATTTACATGCTACCCCATCTCCCCCCAAGTCTCTGACTCCATAGATTCAACCTCTCAGGAAGCTTCACAACTCTCCCTGATCTTGTTGTCGTTGAATGTGGAAGATTGGTCGTCTTTCTCTGATCCCTTGTTTCTTGACTTGGACAGCCTTCGTTGAGATTTTGAGCATTTGGTGCTTTTTGAATTTTCAGTTCATCCTCTGAGTCGTCTAAATGTATGACCGATAGACTTTTTTGATGTAAAGAAATAAGATTCCTTCTATTTCTCCGTATAGAATCTTCTTGAGTTTGTACTAGATGAGATCGCTGTCGATTCCCATCTTTCTGCAGAGTTACCCCTTCTCTATTTTGGTCTCATACCCTTACCTTTTGCCCTTTTGAAAACATTGGTAGGTTTCTTGTATGGTATCTTCTGTTATAATTATGGGTCTGTTTGTTTCAATACGACTTTTATTTGCCTTGTACTTTCTGATAATCCTTGCTTTGCAATCTTGGAAGTAATTTCTTGGCTAGAATTGGAAGTTGCGCGTTTGAAGTTTTCTACCCATTAAGAGTTCTAATGCCGCTAAGCTGCACAATAATGGAATAGTTCTGTATGTCAGTTATGCTAATTGGAAATCTTGATTTTTCATCAACATAGTTTTAATTGTTCTGACTGCTCGATCAGCTTCTCCACTTGATTGTGGATACTTAGGAGAGCTTGTTAGGTGAACAAATCCACATTCTTCTGCAAAGTGCATGAAGTAATCATTTGCAACTTGTGGTGCATCAGCAGATACGATCTGATCAGGTATATATTGTGTTACAATGAAGGTGGGAGTAATGCACTGTTAATTCAGTCCCACTACTCCACAGGTCACGGCATATTAGTAAAGTTCCCGACCTACCAGAAAAAATAGCCAAATTGAACACTTTATTTATCCCCCAGAATAAAGCATGCCAAATCAGGTTTCTTTAAACAACAACAAAATTAACCATTTATTAATAAAACAAGTTTTAAATGATAATGAGATAGATCTATATGTATGAAAAGAATTTATAACTCGTTATTCTTCCTAACCCTCATACACACACATATATTCAAAAACCAACAGTTAACTAGTTTGAAAAATGATGTTTTAAATTAGAACTGTCTCTTAGGCATGATAAAACTAACTGGCTATCTTCTGGTAGGATATTTCTAGATCAGTGAGGTGCCCCAGAGTCGAATAGTCAGATGCCACTCAATGTCTCTCCAGGTGAGATTAATGAAGTCAGTGATGGGTAGGCATTCAAGGCGATTTGTCTGCAACTGGTGACACACAGATATTTCAGCAAAAGGTTAAGGCAACACGTCTACTTACATTTTAAAGTAGCAGTCTAACAAATCTTTCTGTTTGCTTGGATACGCATTTTACACCCTGCACTTTAAATACCATGTCAACGTTCAGTGTTCACCAAAAGTCCTCTTTTTTTTTCTCAGTGTGAAAGGCACACTGATCTCTTAATTTAAAAAAACTCATGACACATGTGTTGCGAAAACTTCTTGTAAAACCCTGATGGCTGCATCAGTTGTTGTTGTGTACATCCGCTTAACTTCAATCCATCTTGAGAAATAATCAACTATATTTAGATAGGATCTTCCCTCAAAGAAGAATACATCCATCACCATCCGTTCCCACGGTCTAGTTGGGAATTGGGTTAAAAGTAGTGGTTCTCTTTGATCCTGTCTGTGTACCTGACAAATGTGTTGGACTTGCTTCTTCCCAAGTTTTCTGGCTGTGCAGCACTCCTGTAGGAACTTGTTGCATTTCTCTTTCTCGCTTTGGTAGTCTTTGAGTGGCATAGCAGGCTATGCTGTGTTGTACGGATTCTCTCCGTATTGTGAGGGTTCTCTGGTGGAATCTGGACTCTCTGCAGTGCTCAGGTCAGGTTGGGGGACTCTGCCTTTATCCTGGCTCCTGATTTCTTCTTCAACTTTCTTTATAATATGAAGGTCAATACAAGCTCTGCTACTTAAGAGTAAGAACTCCTGATTTCTTAGGTCATACAGTGTTTCTGATATTTGCTTTCCCTTAAATTGAAGCATTACTTGTAACTTCCCCTTTACTTCAAGTACAACACCTCCTGGGCCATGTAACTGAGTTTCCGTTGGTTACAGAAAGTGTGTGGAAAGCCACAGCTCTTTATCTGACAGGACCATCACACTTGCTCTGGTGTCAAGGTTGAAATTAATGATATATCCATTGACTTTATGTCTGCTGACCGAAATGCTTGCTTTGGGTCGTTGATCTCACCCAGAAAATATCTGGATTGGTCTGCTGCAGGAAGTTTCATAACTACATTTGCTTCTCTATTCCTAACTACTTTGCCTTTCGAGGTCAAGGTAGTCGAGATTTTATTTGGGCACATCTTACTGAAATGGCCTATTTTTCTGCAATATTCTGTTCTATTAGTGGGACATTGGTCACGCCTGTGTGAAGCTTTTGCACCTCAGCGCTGATAGGCTTTCAAGGCGTCTTTCACTCTCCCCTGTCCAGTGTTCCTTTTTTCCTGATGCCTCTTGTTCAGCCCTCTGTTGAAGGAACTGAACAGTTTCAGGAGGTTTCCTGTACCAAGGTCTTTTCTCACCTTGCAGGATTGGTCTGTTATTGTCATGCCCATTGAAATAGGATTCACAAGCTTTTAAGACTTCATTGAATTTGGCTGATTTTTCATCAATACATTGTCTTGCTATTATATTACCAGCTGCAGCACCAATTAAATATAATAGTGTATTCACTTACTCTGTTTCAGACCTGCTATCCAATTTCAATGCAATTCTGTACCTGAAGAACCTTTTCCTCCATAGTGCGACCATACGAATTAGGAGTAGCGAGCCTGCTCCGCAATTCAATAAGATCTTGGCTGATCTGTTTCTGACTCAAATTCCACGCTCCCATCTATTCCCGATAATCTTTGATTCCCTTGCCTAACAAGAATCTATCTACCTCCACCTTAAAAATATTCAATGACCCTGCCTCCACCACCTTCTGAGGCAGAGAGTTCCAAAGGCGCAGAACCCTCTGAGAGAAAGAAATTCTCCTCATCTCCGTTCTAAAAGGATGATCCCTAATTTTAAAACAGTGCCCCCTACTTCTGGACTCACTCACAAGAGGAAACACCCTTTACACATCCACCTTGTCAAGACCGTTCAGCATCTTAAATGCTTCGATCAAGTCTCCGCTCACTCTTCTAAACTTCAGTGAAAACAAGCCCTGTCTGTCCAAGCTTTCCTCATAAGACAACCCGCTCATTCCAGGTATCAACCTAGCAAACCTCCTCTGAACTGCCTCCAATGCATTCACATCCTTCCTGAAATAAAGAGATCAAAACTGCACACAGTATTTGAGATGTGATCTCACCAATGTCCTGTATAACTGAAGCATAACATCCACACTTTTATTTTCAATTCCTCTCGTAATAAAAGATAGCATTCCATTAGCCTTCTTTATGACTGGCTGCACCTGCATACTAACTTTTTGTGATTCATGCACTAGAACACCTCGATTCCGCTGCACCTCAGAATTCTGCAGTCGTTCTCCGTTTAAATAATACTCTGCCTTTTTATTCTTCCTGCCAAAGTGAACAACTTCACGTTTTCCCACATTATACTCCATCTGCTAGATTTTTGCCCAGTCACTCAAACTATCTATATCGGTCTGCAACCTCCTTATGTCCTCTTCACAACATACTTTTCTACCTATCTTTGTGTCATCTGCAAATTTAGCTACCATGCCATTGCTCCCCTCATCTAAGTCATTGATAAAAATTGTAAAAAGTTGAGACCCCAGCACAGACCCCTGCGAGACTCCACTCGTCACATCCTGCCAATCAGAAAAGGACTCATTTAAGCATATTCTCTGTTTTCTTCCAGCCAGCCAATCTTCTATCCACGCTAATATGTTACCCTCTACACCATGAGCTACTTGTCAGTTGCCTTCTGGAAATTCAAGTACAGTATGTCTTGAATAGAGGGATTATATTTGCTACTTTCCAGTCTGATGGAACCTTTCCTGAATCTAGTGAATTTTGAAAAATTAACACCAACGTATCTACGACCTCATTAGCTATCTCTTTTAAGACCCTAGGATGAAGCCCATCAGGACCCGAAGACTTGTCAGCCCGCAGCTCCATCAGTTTGCTCAGTACCACTTTCCTGGTAATTGTAATTTCACCAAGTTCCTCTCTTCCTTCCATCTCCTGATTTACAGCTATTATTGGAATGTCTTTTGCATCCTCTATAGTGAAGACAGAAGCAAAATATTTGTTCATTTCATCCGCCATTTCCTTATTATCTACTATCAACTCCCCACTCTCATTCTCTAGAGGACCATAGAAACATAGACATAGAGATTAGGAGCAGGAGTAGGCCATTCAGCCCTTCGAGCCTGCTCCGACATTCATTATGTTGATGGCCGATCATCCAACTCAGTAACCTGTTCCTGATTTCCCCCCATATCCTTTGATCCCTTTTGCCCCAAGAGCTATATCTAACTCCTTCTTGAAAACATACAATGTTTTGGCCTCAACTGCTTTCTGTGGTAGCAAATTCCACAGGTTCTCCACTCTCCGGGTGAAGAAACTTCTCATCTCAGTCCTGAATGGTTTACCCCATATCCTTAGACTATGACCCCGGGTTCTGGACTCCCCCACCATCGGGAACATCCTTCCTGAATCTATACTGTCATGTCCTACTAGAATTTTATTGGTTTCTATGAGATGTCCCCTGTCTCTTCTGAACTCCAGCGAATATAATCCTAACTGACTCAATCTCTCCTCATGCGTTAGTCCCACCATCACAGGAATCAGCCTGGTAAACCTTTGCTGCACTCCCTCTATAGCAAGGACATCCTTCCTCAGATAAGGAGACCAAAACTGCACACAATATTCCAGGTGTGGCCTCACCAAGGCCCTGTATAATTGCAGCAAGACATCCCTGCTCCTGTACTGGAATCCTTTTGCCCTTTTTACCGCCTGTTGCACTTGCATGCTTACCTTCAGCGACTGGCGTACGAGAACACCAGGTCTCGTTGCATATTCCCCTCTCTTAGTTTATAGCCATTCAGATAATAATCTGCCTTCCTGTTTTTGCTACCAAACTGGATAACCTCACATTTATCCACATTACACTGCATCTGCTTTGCATTTGCCCACTCACTCAACTTGTCCAAATCACCCTGAAGCCTCTCTGCATCCTCCTCACAACTCACCCTCCCACCCAGTTTTGTGTCATCTGCAAATTTGGAGATATTACATTTAGTTCCCTCATCTAAATCATTAATATATATTGTGAACAGCTGGGGTCCTAACACCGATCCCTGCGGTACCCCACTAGTCACTGCCTGCCATTTGGAAAAAGACCCGTTTATTCCTACTCTTTGTTTCCTGTCTGGCAACCAATTTTCTATCCATCGCAATACACTACCCCCAATCCCATGCACTTTAATTTTGCATGTTAACCTCTCATGTGGGACTTTTTCCAAAGCCGAATGTCCAAATAAACCACATCCACTGGCTCCCCCTCATCAACTCTACTAGTTACCTCCTTGAAGAATTCTAGTAGATTTGTCAAGCATGATTTCCCTTTCATAAATCCATGCTGACTCTGTCTGATTCTACCACTGTTCTCCAAGTACTCTGCTATAAAATCTTTGATAATGGACTCTAGAATTTTCCCCACTGCCGACATCAGGCTGACTGGTTTATAATTCCTTGTATTCTCTTTACCTCCCTTTTTAAATAATTAGCTACCCTCCAATCTGTAGGAACTGTTCCAGAGTCTATAGAATCTTGAAAGATGACCACCAATGCTATTTCTAGGGCCACTTCCTTAAGTACTCTGGGATGTAGATTATCAGGCCTTGGGGATTTATCAGCCTTCAATCCCATCAATTTCCCCAACGCCATTTCTCTACTAATACTGATTTCCTTCAGTTCCTCCCTCTCACTAAACCCTGTGTTCCATAACATTTCTGGTCTGTTATTTGTGTCCTCCTTTTTGAAGACAGAACCAAAGTATGCATTTAGTTGGTCAGCCATTTCTTTGTTCCCCATAATAAATTCCCCTGTTTCTGACTGTAAGTGACCTACATTTGTCTTGACCATACTTTTTCTCTTCACATACCTATTGAAACTTTTACAGTCAGTTTTTATCTTCCCCGCAAGCTTAATCTCGTACTCTATTTTCCCCTTTTTAATCAATCCCTTGGTCCTCCTTTGCTGAATTCTAAACTGCTGCCAATCTCAAGTCTGTTGTTTTTTCTGGTGAATTTGTATGCCTCTTCCTTGGGTAACATTCACTGTACTTACTCTATTCCTTTTTAAATACCTGCAGAAATGCTTGCTATCTGTTTTTACATTTCTAGCTAGCTTCCTCTCATACTCTTTTTTTTTTCCTGATTAACCTTTTAGTCATTCACTGCTGTTCTTTATATTCTGACCAATCATCTGACCTGCCACTCATCTTTGCACAATGATATGCTTTTTCCTTATGTTTGATGCTTTCCTTAACTTCTTTAGTTAGCCACGGATGGTGAGTCCTCCCCTTAGCTTGCTCAGCTTTCATGGCCACAGAGTTGCCCTTATTTAAGTTTAAAATACTAGTCTTAGACCCACTCTTCTCTCTTTCAGTCTGGATGCAAAATTCAATCATATTTTGGTCACTGCTACCGAGAGGTGCCTTTGCTCTGAGATCATTAATTAATCCTGTCACATTACACAATACCAAGTCTAATATAACCTGCTCTCTGGTTGGTTCCAGAATGTGCTGCTCTAAGAAACTATCTCAAAAGCATTCTATGAACTCCTAATACAGGCTACTATTGCCAATCTGATTTTTCCAGTTTATATGTAGATTAAAATCACCCATGATTATTGTCGTCCCTTTATCACAATCACCCAATATTTCTTTTTGTATACGTCGTCCTACATTGTGATTGCTGTTTGGTGGCCTGTACACCACTCCCACTAGTGACTTCATTCCCCTACTATTCCTCATCTCTACCCAAACTGATTCTACATCCTGATTTCTTGAACCAAGGCCATCTTTAACTATTGCACCAATGCCATCCTTGATTAACAGTGCTACCCCTCCATCTTTACCTAAATTCCTATTCTTCTTGAATGTCATATACCCCTCAATATTGAGGACCCAATCCTGGTCATCCTGCAGCCATGTCTCCGTAATGGCTATTTGATCATACTTATTTATTTTAATGTGCGCTATCAGTTTCTCTATTTTGTTATGAATGCTGCGTGCCTTCAGATACAGAACCTTTAGTTTTGTCTTTTTGTTATCTTTGTAACATCTAGTCATGACTGTTTGTGTGTTCTTAGTTTTTTTTCTCTTTGTCCCTTCCTGCCATTCTCTGGCCTTCATTTTCCATATTATTAATCTGCTCTCCTGTCTTGACTCTACCCCTTGATTTACTAAGTCTATCCAGGCTTGATCCCTCTCCCCCCTTGTTTAGTTTAAAGCCCTCTCTACTTCCCTAGTTATATGGTTTGCTAGAACACTGGTCCCAGCACGGTTCAAGTGAAGACCATCCCAATGGTACAGCCCCCACTTTCCCCAGTACTGGTGCCAGTGCCCCACAAACCGAAACCCACTTCTCCCACACCAGTCTTTGAGCCATGTATTAATTTCACCAGTCTTATATGCCCTCTGCCAATTGGCATGTGGCTCAGGTAATATTCCAGAGATTATTACCCTTGAGGTCCCATTCTTCAATTTGGTGTCACACTCGTCATACTGTCTAAGCAGAACCTCTTTCCTAGTCCTACCTATGTCATTGGTACCTACATGGACCACGACACTGGATCCTTCCCCTCCCACTCCAAGTTCCTGTCCAGCCCTGAGGAAATGTCCCGAACCCTGGCACTGGGTAGGCAACACAGCCTTCTGGATTCATGCTCTCGGTTGCACAGAACAGCGTCAATCCACCTCACTATAATATCCCCTACTACCACTACATTCCTTTTTTCTCCCCCCACTTGAATGGCTTCCTGTACCAAAGTGCCATGGCTAGTCTGCTCATCCACATTGCAGTCCTCGCTTTTGTCCACACAGGTTGAGAGCACATCAAACCTGTTTGACAATTGCAAGGTCTGAGGCTCCCCCACTGCTGTCTGCTTCTTCCCTTTACCTGACTCACTCACAATCGCATCCTCCTGTCCCCCAGTGCTGACCACAACAGATGACCCTGTTCTAAGAGGTGTGACCGTCTTCTGGAACAAAGTGTCCAGGTATTTCTCCTCCTCTCTTATGTTGTGCAGTGGTTGCAGTTCAGCTTCCAGATCAATAATCCTGATCCATAATTCCTCTAGCTGCTTACACTTTCTGCAGACATATTTGTCCTGGAATGCTTTGGCATCCAAAAACTCCCACATACCACAGCTGCAACATAACACCTGTCCTGCCATTGTTACCTATGCTATTAGTTAACTTACTTTAATTACTTTCTTAATTAACTTAGAATAATTCCTATGTCTCGTAAAATTTACTGTGCTTGTTAAATGCTCGTACCACCTATAACTAAAGTTATACTTTTCTTAATTACACAGATTTGTAAACCTTACCAATACAAATAAAGCTTTGCCAATACTAATAAATTTTTGTACTCCTAGTAAACCTTACAAATACTGTTAAACCCTAATAATACTTAATACAGCTTATGTATTAAGTTGTCCTAACTTGAACTATACGCTCCCTGCTGGTCTTTCTCACTCTGTATGATTATAAAATCCGCTTTAGTTTTTAGTTTATAAGATCAAGTCTTATCTTAGATTTGATTGAGATTAAATGAAAAGCTTACCGGTATACTCACGCTGGCTGGTTTTCTGTTTCCCTGCTTTCTCTGTTGATTGTGATGTCGCTCATTGTCAATTTTTGATTTATTTTCCCCCTCCTCCACTCTCACTGCTCTTTCTCGTTCGATCAGCCTTTAACTCTTTGGCACGCTTTTTAAATCTCCACTCCTGCTGCTCTCTGTCTCTCTCTCTTTCTTTCCAGCCTCTGACTCCTTGGCTCACTTCTTAAATCTCTGCTTTCACTGCTCTCTCTCTCTCTCTCTCTCTCTTACTCCCAGTTTTGAGTCTGATTGGATCCTCGGGACTTTTGAAACTTTCTGGCTCTCACAACTTTTGATCGTTTTTTTTTATTTGATAGACTTTTTAGTGTGTTCCCTGTTAAGAAACTCTTTTTTCAAGCTAGCTTGCTTTGATGGAGTGTAGCAGATGCTTGAGAGTGTTCTCTGTTTTTATAGGTTCTCTAGGGGTTTTCCCTTTGCTAAGGAGTTCACTGAAATGTTTACACAGCTACCTATTGGAATTGACAGAGCTGTTTTTTGAGAGCTAGAGTTTATTTAGCTTCTTCAAGCTTTACTGCTTTAATGGAGACTCTGCTATGTTAGGGGGTTTCCATGCTTTTTTTTTTCTTTTCACTATCGGACTTTTTATCAGTTTGCGTGCTTTTCAGGGTTTTCCCCTTTTTTCTCTCTCTCTCACATGGAGCCTTTAGAAAATTAATTTTTTAAGCTCTTCAAAGGCTTTTATTTTACTGGCATTTCTCGATCGCGGCACAATGACTCTCCTGGTCACTTGCTTTTCAGGCATGCTTCCGTTCTATGAAGCTTTTCTCTGCCTTCTAAGGTATGTAGTTTGTTTTTTCTCTTCAGCTACTTGTTTTAAAGTTTCTTCTCTTCTGGCTGAAGGATGATTGTTGCATCGAATCTTCTCTTCTGGATATAAGACTTCGATCCCAGCGCTGTTCACCATAATCTATATTTGGTTCTTTATGCTGCCACTGTATAGAGTCTAGCCAGAGAGGTTCTTAGACTGTATTGTTTAAATATTAATCTTTATTGCATAGTAACTATATACATTCCACATTAGCCTGTGTGCCTCCTTCAAAAGCCATGCTGTAACTGTTCTCAAGTCTATTCCACATGATCTCTTACCTCATCCTGTTGGGCGGTAATCTTTACATTCTCTCAAGATTAACCCTTTGATACCCTTATACTACAATGTGGGTATTAAATTTTCATTATGTCCTTATCCAATTAACTTGAAAATGGTATTTGCTTACTGTCATCAGCTGCCATGAGAAATCCCAAACCATTTTTGAGATATGATTGAAGGGACCACAACACTTATGTTCAGAACTGTTGCTCCATATGGAATACTGTTTTTTTCATTTAGGAGTTTAGGAAAGCTCACAACAATTTTCAAAGACTTTGAAGAGAATCTTCAATTCTCAAAACACTGGCAAGACATTGTGGATATCAGATTTGTTTACATTAATTCACATCCTCCTTTATGAAAACAGGATCTACAGCTTAAACACTTATTATCACAATGAAATCAGAAATTTAGATTTGATGGGACAAAAATAGCAAATGCTGGAAACATACAGCAGGTTAGTCAGTATCGATGGAGTGCACAGATAAATTAATGTTGTGGGTGTGGGCCCTTCTTCAAAACAAGCATTTTTAATGGATTTGTGATGAAAGTATTGTAATAATAATAAAAATCTGAGCATACAGTATTTGAGAGGAATGCAACTAGCCTGCTCAAAGTTTGCAATTCTTGCAGGAAAGGTATTCTTCATCCTTATTTGTTTGTAGTGTCAATCACATGGATGACCATTATTTCTAATGTGAATAATCACCTCTAAATTTTAAAATCCAACAATATAAGTGTCATGAGGCTGCAATCTTCTTGACCTAGTGAAAAAGAATATAAAAATAAGTAATTATCATGATAAAAATCTTAAAAACACATAATAGAGACGATTAGATTGTTACAGTTATCCAATCTCTAGCTGACAAGAATATTGCAAAAGCTTTACCCTGATATTATCTTATGCTATCTAAATCTTCAATTGGAGTCCCTCTTTAAAGTCCACCTTCATATTTATTCAGGTTGAGCATTTACTGGTTGGTGAATATATATTTGTGAGTGCAGGGTCTTAATTGGACTTTGTGACTTGGGAAATGTAAAACCCTTTATCTGGTCTAAAGATTCTAGTCTTTACTCTGGGTATCAATGAGGAAGTTTTTCACTTGATTGGGATGATACCATCAAGATGTCATCTTACTGTACCAACAGAGGAGTACTCTAGAGAGGCTGGAATCTAAAGCAGCACATGAAGATATCAACTTGGATATTGTTCCACTAGATACCTTTATTATACCACTAAGCAATAGTACATACTCACAATAATACTGGTTGCTTAGCAGTCCTGAGAGCCAGAGTGCATCTTGGTGGTCAATCTGCCGACGAATCTTCAGTGCGCAACTTCTGGATGGCCGACCGTGCCACCCTAACCACGGCAGCAAAGATGCCCCTGTGGGCTCTTTCTTTATACCTTTTTTGCTATGGCCCTGTTCCATATAGTATAAAACCTGTCTTGACTCCTTCAATTGATCTGTAATTACCTCACTGTCCTTTTCAAACCAAGTCAGTTACTTCTCCAGACAATTCCTACCTTGGGCTTCATGCAGGAAATTCAAGGCCCACGCCTGAAATGACAAAGCAGCCTAGCTCTGCTCTGTTATCTCTAGCACTATTATTAATCTCCAGGCTGGTACAGACAGACATGTTTATTAGTTCTTAATGAGCAAAGCCTGTATCTCTTGCGAGATGCCAGCAATTTTCCCGTTTAATTCATTTTGCAGGTTTTGTTAATTCTGGCAAGGCTTTGCCATGACCAAATTGACCATCCTGCCTTGCGCTTTCAGGCCCACAATACAGTTCATTAGATCTGGGTACTTCGATGCTTCATCTTGCCACCATGAGACAGAGTCCACACACACAAGACTCCACCACAACTGGTCTACATTCATTAATATAAAAGAAAATATAGGAACAGTTAGATGGTTAAAAAGTGATTGTACATTAAAAGGTAAAAACACATTGGCTTACAGAAATCACAGTGGTTTATACAAGGAAGGAATACAGACTATCAAATAAGTGAACAACAATGATCTTTGTTTGCTTCCTCTAAGTTCCTTTTGGTCCTTTCTTTCTCCCTTCTCTGCCAGAACTTTGGTCTTGGATAGAAAGTTTTGATTTTCCTAAGTAAGTCTTATCAAATATTTTCTTTGTACCTCGCATTCCACTGGGTGTCATTTTTAACAGATTGGTTCACATTCTTCTGTAGAATTTCCAACATGTGCTAGTTTACCAAGCTGCTGAGCCAAGCTGCAACACATCTGATATGGTATTATATACCAGTTTATACCTGCAGTGGAAATTCAGATGTATTGGAACTTTGCAACACAATGGCAGTGAAGGAGATGGAAATAATGGGAATTATTCGATCCAGTCAGATCTGGGAGTAAAAACATCCCATCTCTTCCTTTTTTTCTAAAAAACTAGTTAATTTGTAAGAAGTTACTATAAATATTTAATAGAAACATCGTCTACATTTGAAGTACAACTTCCAATTAAAAGTCTTGCCAAATTCCCTTCTCACTGTGAAACAACCGAACAATATGACGCATAAGTCAGTTACAGATTCCCACTTTGGCATGCAGGATGTGCACACCTTAATGTGCTGCTTTAGATTCCAGCCTCTCTAGAGTACTCCTCTGTTGGTACAGCAAGATGACATCTTGATGGTATCATCCCAATCAGGTGAAAAACTTCCTAGTTGAGCAAAGATTGCAAAGGCACATGTCTTCTGACATGTTCATGGGGCTCTAGCAGGGTCTTAGAACTAGCCTCCATGAGTAATTATGGCTCTGTGCCACCCCCCTCTACAAACCTGCCAAGCCCTCTAGCTCCGAAAGGATAAGGGAAATTTCAGCAAGGGCTATTGCAAATCACAGTGAAGCATTCCTGACTGGTAGGTAGTGAAAGGAAAATGAAGTGAAAAAGGCCAAAATAAATTGAAATTCCAGAACAAGAACAACCAATATATGATTTTTTTGATTTAGATTTTGATTTGATTTAGAGATACAGCACTGAAACAGGCCCTTCAGCCCACCGAGTCTGTGCCAACCATCAACCACCCATTTATACTAATCCTACAGTAATCCCATATTCCTACCACATCCCCACACCTCCCTATCAATAACCTATACTAGGGACAATTTATAATGGCCAATTTACCTATCAACCTGCAAGTCTTTGGCATGTGGGAGGAAACCGGAGCACCCGGAGGAAACCCACGCAGACACAGGGAGAACTTGCAAACTCCACACAGGCAGTACCCAGAATTGAACCCGGGTCGCTGGAGCTGTGAGGCTGCGGTGCTAACCACTGCGCCACTGTGCCGCCCTTGATATACTTAAACAATTGCAGCTAAAGGAAACCAAAAAGGCAAAAAAAAGTAAAAGAAGCGTTTCCCAAACAATTGGACACACAGCTTGGAGAGAACCATGAAAATACTTCTCCTGGCTCTGTTAGGTTATTCTTATAGACGGACATTAAAGATGTCATGCTACAGACAAAACCAAAAGGAAAATCCTGGGCACTAATGCAGCATTAGCCTCTTGCTCTTCTAGCTTTGGACATGAAAAAAATATTGTACTAGCTCACTGACACACAGGAGTGACATGTATCTCCTAATAGTCCAAATGTGGCTTTGTCTGTACAGTGTTAGAGTAACTTTTCAGAATTGTGAGTTTTGATTTCCTCCCCCCCTATCTGGATGTAAGTGTGATGGACTACATCCCAAGTAATGTCCACCTGAACAAGACTTAAACCCACCTGGATTTCCTTGTTGAGATCATTTACAAAAGCTAAATATTGCACAGGTACAGAACCCACAACCTGGCCCTGCTGGTTTCAGAAACCTGCGACAGAAATAACGACCAGTGGCTGTGGGGTCTTCGAGAATTTATTGAAAGAAACATCAACCAGAAGGCCTCCACACCCAATGATCTTTTTTTTAGTACATGCTAAGATGCCTTGAAAGTTAGTCTTTGAAGCAAGCAATAATTCAATTAGCATCTAGAACCATGCTAATGCACTGGCTCATCAAATAACTTCTTCCATTCACACAGGCAGTTGAGTTCTAGACATATTTTTAAAGTTTGCTCAAAGGAAATCAGTTTATGGCTTAATTCAATAGTGAAACAATCAGAGTTAAGTAAAATACAGACTTTTTTCTCTATTTGACACAGGACAAATTTTCTCTTTTGCATAAGTAGCAACCTTTTGTCACCTGCCAGTAAGTGTGAATTGGATACATTGATTACGTATGAACAGTGTATGATTTGAAATGAAATAAAGGCATTAACCTTCACTGGTACATTAATTGTAATACAATCAGTTAATTGATTATAATAAGCCAATTAATTTTAAAGAACCATAAATTATGTCAGCACAGTGCAATTTCCCAATACGCATTGAGGTGGATAAGGCAGGCCACTGGATTCTATATTTGTTACATCAGCTGCAAATCTCACTTCATTCATACTAAGTAAGGAAGTTTACAGCAGAAACGTTTACAATAGAAATATTTAAGTTTGTGCCCTGGAATGCCAAGTGTAGGCTTGCTGGCAACTTTTCTATTATTTTGCTAATTTACTGACTCAGTTCACTTCTTAACTTTATTCATAAAAATGAATGGTTAGCTTGCAACACTTTTTTTTATTATATATGTATCTATTTATACTTCTAGCATCACTTATGAGTAACTGAAAATGACTGAATCAGTGTTTTCAGTCCTACCTACATGGTTGCTCCTTATTGTGTCAAAAGAAAATCAATTTGGCCTGACTTGATTTGTTTTCTGCCTCCTTTTCGGGCAAACACTAATGATGCTAAGCATCTTGCATTTTATTTCCATAGATTGTGCACCCCTGTTAGTTGAAGAAAATAGGAAACAAAACATGCAATGGAGAAAGGAAATGAATTACTATATTTCCCCTAACACGTACCGAGCCCCTCAGAATTCAACCTGGTGGGCTCAGAAATTGCTGGAAAAATAATAGCAAGGTCATGACACTTGTCATTACTAGATCATAACAATTTAGTAATTTATGGTAAAGACGTCTGCAAACGCGACATGAAATCGTGTGACATTGATCACAAGTCGTGGGAGTCAGTTGCCAGCATTCGCCAGAGCTGGCGGGCAGCCATAAAGACAGGGCTAAATTGTGGCGAGTCGAAGAGACTTAGTAGTTGGCAGGAAAAAAGACAGAGGCGCAAGGGGAGAGCCAACTGTGCAACAGCCCCAACAAACAAATTTCTCTGCAGCACCTGTGGAAGAGCCTGTCACTCCAGAATTGGCCTTTATAGCCACTCCAGGCGCTGCTTCACAAACCACTGACCACCTCCAGGCGCGTATCCATTGTCTCTCGAGATAAGGAGGCCCAAAAGAAGAAGAAGAAAGAAGAAGGTGAGGAAGAGAAACGCCATGAGTTCCAATTCTCCACAAATTGGTGGACGATTTGTGCCATTCCACTCCTAACCTTGGCAAAATCAAATAAATTGCAGTCTGTCCATGAGCCTCCCCATTGAAATTAATTGCACGTCATGAAATTGTTTGATGTGCTCGTCTAATGCAAATGGATCTCACCACAGCCATCTCGGACTACTTATTCATAAGGACCCTGTTAATGACATGAGTTATGATTCTGATATGACACGACACTCAACCTTGGAGACCCAAAAAGGGAATGGTAAAAGTTCCTGACGGCAGTAGAGGCTTTTAAAAACTTTTTTGTTAGCTATCTTGGCAGTATTCTTATGCCAGTCTTGCCATTCACACTCCTGTCAGTTGGTAGAAGCCAAGTTTGTCATTTTGTGGATTACAAATTTTTAATTTAACCAATTAAATTTAACGTTCTTCTTGTTAGCTGCACATGCTTTTCACTCACCACACTTTAGCCCCGCCTTTATGGCTGCCCGCCAGCTCTGGCAAACGCTGGCAACTGACTCCCACGACTTGTGATCAATGTCACAGGATTTCATGTCGCGTTTGCAGACGTCTTTAAAGCGGAGACATGGACGGCCGGTGGGTCTGATACGAGTGGCGAGCTCGCTGTACAATGTGTCTTTGGGGATCCTGCTATCTTCCATGCGGCTCACATGGCCAAGCCATCTCAAGCGCCGCTGACTCAGTAGTGTGTATAAGCTGGGGATGTTGGCCGCCTCGAGGACTTCTGTGTTGGAGATACGGTCCTGCCACCTGATGCCAAGTATTCTCCGGAGGCAGTGAAGATGGAATGAATTGAGACGTCGCTCTTGGCTGACATACGTTGTCCAGGCCTCGCTGCTATAGAGCAAGGTACTGAGGACATAGGCCTGATACACTCGGACTTTTGTGTTCCGTGTCAGTGCGCCATTTTCCCACACTCTCTTGGCCAGTCTGGACATAGCAGTGAAAGCCTTTCCCATGCGCTTGTTGATTTCTGCATCTAGAGACAAGTTACTGGTGATAGTTGAGCCTAGGTAGGTGAACTCTTGAACCACTTCCAGAGCGTGGTCGCCAATATTGATGGATGGAGCATTTCTGACGTCCTGCCCCATGATGTTCCTTTTCTTGAGGCTGATGGTTAGGCCAAATTCGTTGCAGGCAGCCGCAAACCTGTCGATGAGACTCTGCAGGCACTCTTCAGTGTGAGATGTTAAAGCAGCATCATCAGCAAAGAGGAGTTCCCTGATGAGGACTTTCCATACTTTGGACTTCGCTCTTAGACGGGCAAGGTTGAACAACCTGCCCCCTGATCTTGTGTGGAGGAAAATTCCTTCTTCAGAGGACTTGAACGCATGTGAAAGCAGCAGGGAGAAGAAAATCCCAAAAAGTGTGGGTGCGAGAACACAGCCCTCTTTCACACCACTCAGGATAGGAAAGGGCTCTGATGAGGAGCCACCATGTTGAATTGTGCCTTTCATATTGTCATGGAATGAGGTGATGATACTTCGTAGCTTGGGTGGGCATACAATCTTTTCTAGTAGTCTGAAGAGACCACGTCTGCTGACGAGGTCAAAGGCTTTGGTGAGATCAGTGAAAGCAATGTAGAGGGGCATCTGTTGTTCACGGCATTTCTCCTGTATCTGACGAAGGGAGAACAGCATGTCAACGGTCGATCTCTCTGCACGAAAGCCACATTGTGCCTCAGGGTAGATGCGCTCGGCCAGCTTCTGGAGCCTGTTTAGAGCGACTCGAGCAAAGACTTTCCCCACTATGCTGAGCAGGGAGATTCCACGGTAGTTGTTGCAGTCACCGCGGTCACCTTTGTTTTTATAGAGGGTGATGATATTGGCATCGCGCATGTCCCGGGGTACTGCTCCCTCATCCCAGCACAGGCATAGCAGTTCATGTAGTGCTGAGAGTATAGCAGGCTTGGCATCTTGATTATTTCAGGGGTAATGCTGTCCTTCCCAGGGGCTTTTCCGCTGGCTAGAGAATCAATGGCATCACTGAGTTCCGATTTGGTTGGCTGTACGTCCAGCTCATCCATGACTGGTAGAGGCTGGGCTGCATTGAGGGCAGTCTCAGTGACAACATTCTCCCTGGAGTACAGTTCTAGGTAGTGCTCAACCCAGCGGTCCATTTGTTTGCGTTGGTCAGTGATTATGTCCCCTGATTTAGATTTGAGGGGGGCGATCTTCTTGATGGTTGGCCCAAGAGCTCTCTTAATGCCATCATACATTCCTCTGATGTTTCCGGTGTCTGAGGCCAGCTGAATATGACTGCATAGGTGTTGCCAGTAGTCGTTTGCGCAGCGCCTGGCTGTTCTTTGTGCAGTGCTTCTGGCTGCTTTAAGTATTCATAGCCTTGCATTAATCCTCACTACTTAATGAATCAAGACAATATTTTAACCAATCTGTCCCACGTAATGTTGAAGTGCAAGTATCAGCTGGTACTGCACAGTTAAAGGAGTCCACAACTAACACATTCATCATAGGACTAAAACTCCTTGTGGCCAGTATAATTTGTTCAGCTTCTGGATGGCATATGGGTTTGCATGGTTCTGCCCCTGAGCCATTTTCTAAAATGCTGAGTTGTGGGCAGAACAGCTACCCACCCACAAGCGGCAGATAGCAAATTGAGGTAATTAAGGCTCATCTCCCGTGCTGACTGGAAGTTTCTAACTGAAGGTAGCAGACCTGGTTGGGGTGGGGGTGGGGTGGGGGCAGGGTTAGTGGGGGCAGCTCTCCAGTGGCCTTTTTAAATACCACCCCCCTACAACTGCCATAATAGCAGTTGTAGCCTCTTTTTATTTTTATACTTTTAAAAAGCATTCAGAGAGCATCTCAAAATGGAGGCGCCATGTCTCTCAATCTCTCTCTCCTCTATACGTTGGCAGCTCCCACCTCAGATGGTGGGGCTGCCAATGTGGTCTTGCTGGAGGGCTTCAATTGGCTTAATTGGATGGTGAGAGTCTCCTAAAGCCATTAATTGGCCTGGTACTGAAAAATTGCACTGGGGTTGGGACTCGCAAGTTCTCGCGAAGTTGGTTCTTGCCCCCAGAAGGGAAATCCAGCCCTATAAGACAAAGCCTCTTGTGATTTCAAATTGAGGTCTCACAACAGTGTAGCCAAGATGAAAGGAAAACTATTTCCCCTTATATTGTTTCCTTGAAACATGTATTTACTTATTGCAAGTTTAGCACATTTTAAATGATACTGTGCTAATTATTCTACTGGAGTAAGCCATTCAAAAGGAGAAAAATGATTGTCCCTTATCTGCTTCTGAAATTGCTCTAGTTATTGGAAATGAGAAATAATAACACATAGGAACAGTCAGGAAAAGCTACTACATTGATGACAAATGCAAACAAAATAAATTGTTGATCCAGAACACAATGAGTTCTTCAGGTACAACTCCCATTAAGAAAGTTGGATTTGTAAAAGCATAAAAAGGGAGAGTTCATGAGAATTTGACAAAGCGGTAGATTACAGCACTGTTTTGCATGTCTTATAGGCTGTAAACTATTATTTTCTGTTACAACAAAGTGAATAACCACTATTGCAGGAGAGAGCATCTTCCTAATTGCTGAAAATTTATGGAATAAAATACCACATGTGTTAAAAGATTGGATATATGCACAGAAATAAAAAAGCCTTAACATGTAGCAGCTAGCATGGATTTTCTGCAGCTCATACTCCATATATGGCCAATAGAATAAATGAGCAAAGGAAAGGCATTTATGCACAATTACATCTAGATGGAACAGCAGTGGTGATGCAATGACACATTGGGAAACGATATCCATGTAGCTAAAATGAATATTTCTAGCCAGTGCTTAGCACATGCGTAATTAGAAGAAACTGCCATAGCATTAAATGCAAAGTTACCAAACTGGCAATCTCAGTGAGAACTGTGCTCAAAAGGAAATTAGATTGGAAATAGGGATACAAGCCTCAATTATTTGATTTGTGTTCCCTTTAAGTGAAGGATCAGTGAATTTACTCCTACAATCCTACTCTGGAGAATACATTTCTAATATCTTAGTCTTAGCTGCTGTTAAGCAGAACAAAGCAACATTTTTGGGGGAAAAAAACTGGTTGACTGAGAGCCAGCTGAACTGGGCAGAATTTTCAAAGTGGCAACTCCAACAAACAGTATACTGCAGAGAGTTGTAAATCAGCATAAAGTCACATTTAAAGATGGGATATGTACCATAAAAGATTTTAAAGCAGAAAGCTGCATATTTCCTGATGCTGAGCAGTTTTTCATAAAGTCTGAGCTGTACCAAATACCCTTCAAGATAAATGATGGTACAAGAATTTGACAGACTGGAAACAAACACTTTGTTGCAAAGTTTGAGTAAAGTGGCTCTGTGGCACCCACAGTAATGGTGCCAAAAGCCAGTGGCGGCACGATTGAGTCTGGGTGATGGTGATGCAATATTGATTCAGGCACCCATTATGCATCTCTCGTGATTTTCATTTCCATTGAAGTTGTGTAGTGCAAAATGCTTTGAGGTATTTTAAAGCCACAAGGTGCTATACAAATGCAAGTATTAAAGTATTGTTTGCTAAGCTAATTAGGTAGAGAAGCTATAATATTGTAATTATTATCAATATGATTTTAGGATACTTCCTTGCAAAGCACCATGGAAAATATGTGCAATGGCAGCATTCCGGCTACCAGGATTCATGGAGTGGTCATGTCAATTAATAAATCCAGGATCCAATGATAAAATCTTTCATGCACTATTTATTCTGGCAGCAAAGAAACTGTAACATCACACTCCAACTTCACAAAATGGACACTCAGGACCACTGTGAGTAAATAGCTAAACTTTTTTAATTGTCCCTACTGAGAAAGGCTCAACATCACTAAGCCGAATGGCCTTGAACAAACCCTAAAGACAGCTGAGTTCTTATTTCTTGTTTTGTTGGCTTCAATTTTATCCACACTTGTAAGCATAGGAAGAAGGTTTGAAGCTTAGGTTAATAACAGAAAAATGGTGCACCTTATATTGGTTTTCTCCACCATTTAACTCAAAGCTATTCCTCCATTAAACATTGCCATTGAGAAAGACATATATTGTAGAGCCTTGGCCGTCAGAAACTCATTTCATGCTGCTCAAATACATTTGCCTTTGGGTCTTACAGGCATCTTCACAGTATTTAATGGAAGTTGAAGTTGAAGTTAATGTTTAGCCTAATTTGTGAGGAACTGGGATTCATTGAAAGCATTTAAAAACAAACCATGAACTTTCTTTAAAAGTCTTTTTATATTATTATAAATCAATGGATGCAAGTGATTCTCAAGATGCATTATACTTTTTCTTATAAATCACTTTAAATTAGACTTACAAAGATGCATGCAATAACCATCTTGACAGATCTGAGAAGAGTTCAATCTGTTTGCTGGCATTTTGAATTTAACTAGGTATGTGTGGCAAACACTGGTAAATTTGCCAGTTACATATCACAGAATCAAATTTCAGACAACATTGTTGAACTCTTAAAAACGTAATAAAATATATATTTTAGCAAGCTCCTTCCAAATCAGCTGTCAGCTGGCCAAGGCAAATAACAGATAGTAACTGTCTCTTCCCATATTAAAGAGTGGTGCAGCTCCAATTTTGTACTGTAGAGTGGAGGAACCCAACTATAATAAGCCCCAATCCACCTGGCTTCCGTACAGGGAAATAACATTGGAAGGGAGAGTCATTGTCAAGCCCCCTCTGAAATTGGGCTTCTGACACACTAAGATACACTGGCACTGGTCTAGAACAAGGCTCAGGTCATCAGTCCGTTATTTAGCCCACAGGATGTGCATAGTCCAATGAGACATGTACAATGTGAGAGAGACAATGATATATAGACATTTCATAATACTAAAACTAAAGAGAATCACAACAGCAACAAAGTAATTCCTCAAAACAACCATCAGCTACAAATGTTCATACAGTTATCAATTGGACCTTTATAACAGGAAATTCTTTATTCATACATAAAGGCATTTTTCATGTCCTGCTTAATAGATTTGGTTGGAGTATAGGGCACATTGACATCATGAATAAAGCAGTATTCTTTGGACAGATAGCATTGATAAATACTCTTTTATATATAGCACATCATATAATTTTTTACATACACTACTTTATCACGTAAGGTAGACGTTGCTTAATAGAGTTTCACATGTACTTGACCACAAGTTGAAATCTTTAGATTCGGAACTGAATTGGGAACAGATAAAGTTAAAGAGAGAAGAACCAAGAGGTGGAAGAAAAAAGGAGAAAGTTAGATGAACTGAAAGGATGGAAATCAGGAAGGAGCACTAAAGACAGGAGAAAGCCTATCAAAAATACAACCTAGGAGTCACAACATGAGAAATAAGAAATAATATTTGTAAAGTGTAATGAATGCTGTGAATTGTTTTGTTCAATTTTCCCACTCGTCCTAGTAAAAGAAACCTAACCACAACAACAACTTATATTTATATGGCATCTTTAACATTATAAAATGTCCCAAGGCGCTTCCCGGGGCATTATAAAATCTCAGGAGACATTAGGTCAGTTGACCAAAAGCTTGCTCAAAGAGGAGGAAAGTGTGGTAGAGAGGTGGAGAAGTGTAGGGATGGAATTCTGGAGCTTAGGGCCTATGCAACTGAAGGCATGGCCACCAATGGTGGAGCAATTAAAACTGGGGATGCACAAGAGGCTAGAATTAGAGGAGCACAGATATTTTGGAGGGTCGTGCGGCTGGAGGAGATTACAAAGATAGGGAGGGGTGAGACCAAAGAGGATGTTAATTTTTCTGTCAATTAACACCCTCTCTGCACTAACCCTTTGTCTTTCAGCACATCATAAACATACCATTTGCCTTCGCTCCATGATCTTCTGGTCAGTTATTCTCTGTGACCCTGTCCTATCAACACCTTTCCTTTTGTGATCTCTTGCCCCACCCCTGCTTTATTTGCTTAAAACCTATTACATTTCTAACCTTTACCAGTTCTGATGAAAGGTCACTGACTCTGCTGCTCTCTCCACAGATGCTGCCAGACCTGCTGAGTATTTCCAGCATGTCTTGTTTTTATTTCAGATTTCTAGCCTCTGCAGTATATTGCATTTATTATAACACCCTCAAGGACTTTGGATAGGAAAGGGAAATTGGAGATAGGGTTATAGTTTGCAAGAACAATGGGGTCAAGGGTTGATTTTTTGAGCAGTGGGGTGATGATGGCTGATTTGAAGGAGAGAGGGACAACACTTGAAGAGAAAGAACCATTAACAATATTGACTAACATGGGTATCAGGAGGGGAAGTTCATTGGTCAACAATTTAGTGGGAATAAGATTAAGGGAGCAGGAGGTGGGTTTCAAGGACAAGATGAGCTCGGAGAGGGCATAAGGAGAGATTGGAGGAAATTAGAGAAAATGCATGTTCAGAGCTAGGCCAGGGGGAGGCTTTAGAGGAGGTTTGTCTTGGTGGGCTAGTGAAAGAGAGGGACATGGCAGAGGCAGCTGATCGGATAGTCTCAATCTTAGTGACAAAGAAGTCCTTGAGCCCCTTGCAATTATTTTTGGAGGGGAGGGTGGAGGGGAGAAGGGTTTAAGGAGATGGTTTGCAGCAGGGAAAAGAAGCCAAGGGTTATCTTTGCATTCCAGGATGATTCTGGAAAGTGAGCAGTTTTAGCAGATGAGAGCAAGACCTGACAATATTTTATGTGGTTCATCCAGATCTGGTAGTGGATGGCTAAACCAGTTGTCTGCCATTTCCTTTCAAGTCTATGTCCCTTGGACTTAAGGATGAGAGCTATACCAGAGGGATAGGCCAGGGTAAGAGAGAGTAATGGTTTTATTGAAGAGTAAGGCATCAAAGGTGGAGATGAAGGTATGGTTGAAGATATCAGTGGCTGTAGGAATGTTGTAGTGAATGGAGCGCCAAAGGCTAGACAGTTTGGATTTTGAAAGTGAATTTGTAAGTGGATTAGGGACAATTTTTTTTCCAGGGATGGAGAAAGAAGGAGGGAGGGTTGGGGTGTGGAAAAGCGATGTGGATGGAGAGTGATACAAAGAAGTGATTAGAGATGGCCTTATCTTTGATTGATATGATAGGATTAGCAAGACCACGTGAGATGGCAAGATCAAGAGGCGGGCCGTGCATATGGATTGGGGAGTTTATATGCTGGGAGAGATTTAGGGAGGCTAAGAGGGCAGTGAACTCAGAGTAGAGGGAGCACAATGAGTTGAGATGGAGGTTGATATCACTGAGGATGCGAAGTCATTTGGTCCTGAGGCTGAGGGAGGCAAGGAGTTAAGATATCTCAGTGATAACATTTTATTCGTAATTGGGAGGGCAGTAGAGAACGATGATTTTGAATGAGAGGTGAGAGGGTGGAACAAGGTGAAATGCTCTAAGGAGGAGAAAGTGCCAGAGGGGTAGAGGGTCAGGCCAAGGTGTGATCTGGTGATAAGAGCCATACTGTCGCCACAACGGTCTTGGAGGGGCTTCATTAGGGGGTTCATGCCTCAGCCAGGTTTCTGTTTAGGCCATGGTATTGATGCAATCATGCACAATAAGTTCATGGATGGCAAGAGCCTTGTTCATGAGTGAACACTCTGGAGGGAGATTGTGGAGGGGTGGTGAGAGCTGTTCCACTGGCAGATTCCACAGGGTCAGCAGTGGGAGGGTCAGTTGGACAGGAAGGAGATTGGCAAGATTAGCCCCCAGCTGGTGCACTGTACAGGAATGTTGACGAGATGGGGCAATTGGAGTCGCTGCTCATAAAGAACCAATGCCGAGTGCCTTGATGAGTCCCTTGAAGGATGCCAAGAGAGGCACAGAGGGAAGCTGTAGGCTTATCGACCAGGGAGTCAAGCTTGGGACAGCAGCCAGAGAGTAGGAAGGTCAAGGCGTACTGAAGGGTTGGGGTAGGGAATTGGGAAGACACATTACCTAAGTGTGGAGAAGTGACAGAAGACATGATGATTGTAGAGCGGGTATAGAAGGGGTAAAGAGAAAAAAGTTTTAAAAAAGAGCAAAAATGGAAATAGAGTGATGGACTTGAGGTCGGAGTGGCAGTGTAATGTGCACGAATGGGAAAGTTCAAGTTACATAGGTCTGGTTACATAAAAACATGATAGTAAATAAGAAATAGAAAATAGATGCAGATATTAGGAAGGATTCCAAAGTTAAAGTCAAAGGTCCCATGGTGGGTTAACGATGACTTAGGTAGGGTGGAGTCAGCGTAACAATCTGCATCAATGAACTGTCATCCGAATTTGGAGATAGATGTAGCGAGTGAAGCCAAAAATATCTGAGGGTGGAGTATTGGTGGACACACTGATGTGGTATTTTCGTAGGAATGGGGTCCAGGAGATGTACAGAGTCAGTTGCAGGATAAAAAGATGATGGCAAAGTTGGAGGACACCATGAAATCCAGAAGCAGCAGAGGATTGTTCTTCTTCCCAGGTGGGTGATATTTTGGCCAGGAACAGAATGAATCTGAAAAACCGGTATAATCAGTGGCCAAGCAGAGGCTCAGCAGGAGACTGAGGTCTCTCAATCACTGTAGTTGGAGGGGAAGGGCAGTAAACTGATTAAAGTTACTTTAAACATCACAAAAGAACAGCAAATCAGAGATAGAAGTTGTGTCTTCTGGTATAAACCGTGTAGCCCAGAGCAGAAGTGTCTTCTTGATTTTGAAAGAAGTCCAGGAATTTGAAGCCAAGTTGAAAGAAGATTTAGATCCAGATTTTCCCGATCCTTTCCACAGCTCACAGCTCAAAGTAGAGCAGCAGATTAGAGACAGAAGCAGGTGTATTCCAATGTAGTCCAGTGCAGAAATATAGAACTGAATTTTATCGCCATTGAAGAAGTCCTACCACTGGGACTGAAAGCGGGAGCTGAGCCTGTGACAATGGCCGTGGGACCCTGGGGCAGCATTTTGCTGGTGATTGCCAATTAGCAGGTCCACCACCAGGTTCATCATTCAATTGAAGATGACAGCCCCACCTCCCAGAGCTTCTGGCCCAATCAAAGGGCCAGTTGCTCGGCAGCTTCAGCAGCACCACCACTAGCAATGGCCATTGCTGAGGCTGCAAGATGAAGGAGAGGTTGCCTCCATGGTGAAGCACCCTTGAAGACAAGGTAAATATATTTCAGCAAGCCGGGACCTGGCAGGCAGGTAGGTCCCAGCGATAGGGTGAGTGTGGTCATATTCCAGTGGCAGTGCCTTAGCCCCTGGGGTAGTCAGTGCCACAGGGGGGGGTCCTCCGTGGGCCATAAAAGAGAGGCCCCCTTCAGGAACCTGTTGGGAGGCCACCAAGATTTACTTAACGGTCGCCCCATGTGATGGCAGCCCCTCCCAATGCCAGGTGAATGCCAGCAGGGGTGGGAGGTAGCCCTTACTTGGTCACTTAATTGCCTCAATTAGCTGCCCGGTGGGCGGCCAAGCTTCCCATCGCTAATAATATGCTGTGATGGCGGGAAGATGTTGGGCTCCCCTCCCAACGCCTCCCCCACCACCAAAATACCAGTCCTCCTGTCACTCAGTCCGTCTCTAAAGGGCCGGTAGAATCCAGCTCGTGGACTTGATGTCCAGAGAAGTCCAGAAATTTGAAGCCAGGTTTGAGAGAAAACTCAGATCCAGTCTTTTCCAGATCTTTTCCAGGTATGGTGGTGGGATGGGGTTTGAACTAACAGACAGAGGCTGCTTAAACTAACAGTTAGCTTGAAGTTTAGGTGAAAATGCAACCACTGTTAGTATCAGGGGAATTTAAACAGCAGAAGAGAGGATTTATGGGGAGAAAGAGCAACAGATGGCAGCCGACACCTCGGATAGACGTACACAGTGAAGAGCTCTCTGAGGCACCGAATGCCCAGCAGCCATCTTGAAAGAAATACTTTTTGAAAGAAAACCAGTTTGAAGTATTGCAGCCACAAAGTGTTCTTTCTGAAGTTATATTAGTTCTTGTGCTCAAGCTAGCTTTCACCGTCCTATTCAATTTTCTTCCACTCCACCAATGTTCCACATAGTGTGCTGTGGCAATTTAATACTACGTATAGATTACTCTGTATACCCAGCAGAAAAATGTCAGCTGATAAATGATACATGGAGCTAGATCAGCAAAAATAAAAGTAAACCATTGCATCTCATCAACTTACAAATGAAGCAAGAACAAAGTTTGATTTATGAACAACAGGCCCTGTCATCTGGTCACCAGTGAATCACACGCCCACAGCAACATAGATTAGAGGTTTGTTTCACTGCAGCTTACACAAGGGCTAATATATTGAACACCATTTGGAACATAACAAAAAGGAAAGGTCTTACAGAAATATCTACTTTGCCATATTGGGTATAATAATAATAATCATAAAAATTTAACTGTTTACTTGAGCATAGAAGCTCTGTATCCAAACTATTAATTATTCAAATCTTCACTCAATGTTTCCTTTTGCATTCCAAGGTGTTTTTGTTTAAGGATGTTTTGCACAGGTTTAACTTGAATTTGTTTGCTTCAAAGTTAATATACTTGAGATAGTGGGTTGAAATTTATGACCGCGTCGCCATTTGTGGCAGCGCGCTCCGATATCACCAGTCTTCCCACACAATATTTTGCGCGGGGGCTCATTTAACTGGAGGGGCGGAGTGACTGCCCCCAATGATGCAGAGGGAGCGGCCACTGAGTCCCCAGTAACGGCATCCGGCGCCACCGCGCAGGCACTGGCGCCATTGTTAAAGGGCTTCAAGCCCTTAAAGGAAATTTTAATTTTTAAAGGGACATTTTTATAAATGTGAATTTAAAATTTTAATAAAAGCTGGAGGCCCTTTCAACGCCCCACTCCCCAATGTCTGTCTTAGGGCCACCGACCCTCAATAAACTCTATTGCCAACGCGGGCTTTCCCCCCTCCAACCTCGTAACATTTTCCCTTCAACCCCTTCCCACTATCCCCACGGCCAATAAAAAGTGTTTTCCCCACTCCTTCCTTACCCTACCACCATGAAATTTTCACTCCTCTCCCCTTCCCACCAGTGTAACGCCTCAGAACTCCGAACGGAGATCCGAGTTCTGAAGGCGCACGAGTTGCAGCCGGCAGTCGGAATATTGGCATGAGACAAGGTAAGTTAATTTGCATTTATTTTACTTCATTTTAATATTTAAATGAAGGAGGCACCGAGGCCTCGCCGCCGCCAGTAAAATGCAGTGGGGCTATCGCAACGTTGGGGGTTGTGATGGGCCTCTCCTGGAAGAATTTTCCGGGCCCCCATGTCGTGACCCACGACTCCGGAGGCCTCATAAAATTCAACCTAGTGTGTTATCGTTATGTCAGAAGAAGCAGAGCAGCTTGACTTTAATCACACCGACAAACCTGTAAGCACGACTGTGGTGTTCATGTGACACTAATCACATTTTCATGCCTTGGTATTTGGCAGCAATTGAAATTGAATATCTGAACAATCATCTGTAAGATGCCACTGGGGCGGCACAGTGGCGCAGTGGTTAGCACCGCAGCCTCACAGCTCCAGCGACCCGGGTTCAATTCTGGGTACTGCCTGTGTGGAGTTTGCAAGTTCTCCCTGTGTCTGCGTGGGTTTCCTCCGGGTGCTCCGGTTTCCTCCCATATGCCAAAGACTTGCAGGTTGATAGGTAAATTGGCCATTAGCAATTGCCCCTAGTATAGGTAGCTGGTAGGGAAATATAGGGACAGGTGGGGATGTGGTAGGAATATGGAATTAGTGTAGGATTAGTATAAATGGGTGGTTGATGGTCGGCACAGACTCGGTGGGCCGAAGGGCCTGTTTCAGTGCTGTATCTCTAAAAAGAAATATCCTCGGCAATGTTAGCAATGTAGTTGGAAGCTGCAAGTTATTTGTGGTAGTAGTTCAGCAACTTTTAAGCGATCTCAGTTAGAAAGACCACAAAAAATGGTTGCTGTGAGAAACAGATATCACACTGATAAAGTTGAGGTTGAGAGTAAGTGATCTTTTTTCTCTTTTGTAGATGAGCATCATTCTGTCTGTAACCTATGCTCGTACTTGACCTGAGATTGCTTAATTAGAAGGCATAAAGAGAACTTTAATCTGCGCTTGATAACTGTGTTGTGTTTTGGATTTTTGATAATTTTTCAAAGAAGGGAAGTATTTAGGTACGATTTATGTTAGAGATTTACTTCGGAGTTATAGGAAGTTGCTGAAAGTTTAACCTCCCCTTCCCCATTTCCCCCCTTCACCTTATAGTCACACACTGTAGCTGCTGAAACTTATTTTTGCTCTTGCAAGGTTTGTGGAAGTACTGTGGTGTGTTCCTGGAGGAGTTTTGGTGGCTTGATGGTTTTGGAAGGGACTATTGTTGCATCCTGAGAGGGAGATCAAAGCAATTTTGTGACTTATCCACAGAAAGGCTGCTACGGTTATGGGGGCTGTAGTTTCAGTCCCTCTGAGAAATGGAGCTGAGGCTACTGAGAGGGGAAGCTGAGTGCAGAGGGAGAAGTAAGGCTGTCCACAGAAGATCCGATCTGCCAAAGGTCTTCAGGGAGCATCTCTCCTTCTCCACCTCAGCCAGGAACAATGCCTGAGGTGTCACCAAGGGCGTGGTCACAGAACTGTGCCACCTCCTTTAACAGGACCTGTAGCTTCATAGCAGAATGAGAATGGTGCTGCCAGCGGCTGTGAAGGTCACCATTGCCCTCAGCTTCTATGCAACTGGAGCCTTCCAGGCGGGAGTAGGCGACATTGCCAACATTTCCTAGTTCGCTTTCCTGCACTGCATCCAAGATGTGATGGAGGTCCTATACACCAGGAGAGGAGAAATTATCATCTTCTCTCTAACCAGAGAGAGCAAGGAGAGTGGACACGTGGCTTTGCCAGGGTAGCAGGATTCCCAATGGTGCAGGGAGCCATCAACTTCATGCACTCTATGTGGGGAGAGGTACAGGAAATGCAAAAGGTCCCATTCCATTAATATGCAGTTTTTTGTGCAACAATGCCCAACCATCATTTTGTTTTTATTCATTTTGTGGGATGTGGGTGTTGCTGAAGTGGGGTCAGCATTTATTGCCCATCCCTAATTGCCCTTGAACTGAGTGGCTTGCTAGGCCATTTCAGAGGGCATTTTAAGAGTCAACCACATTGCTGTGGGTCTGGAGTCACATGTAGGCCAGACCAGGTAAGGACAGCAGATTTCCTTCCCTAAAGGACATTAGTAAACCAGATGGGTTTGTACAACAATCGACAATGGTTTCATGGTCACCATTAGACTATCTTTTAATTCCAAATGCTGTGATAGGATTCGAATCCATGCCCCCAGTGCATTAGCCTGGGTTCTGTATTACTAGTCCAGTGACATTACCACTATGCCACCACCTCCCCATCATATCGATGAATGCCCTCTATTCTCGCAGCAGCCATGACACCTTCATCCTGAGGCAGTCTGCTGTTCCCGCTATCTTCAGGCCACTACGAAGAACCGGAGGCTGGCTGCTTGGAGACAAGCGATGCCCCTCTACACATGGCTCATGATTCCCTTCTACCACCCTAAGATGCGAGGACAACGCACCTACAACAAGAGCCTTGCTGCCACCAGGAACATTGTGGAGAGACCATTGGCATTCTCAAGCAACTGTTCCACTGCCTGGACAGATCGGGGGTGGGGGTGGGGGGCCCCCAAAATGCTAGCCAGATTGTGTCTCCAAATTCATGGTGATCTGCTGCATCCTCCACAATCTTGTGATTATGAGGGTGCAGTCCTTGTCAACAGGCACATGGAGGCCTCCTTGGGAGGAGGAAGTGGAGGCAGAGAGGAGGCATTTGATACTCCTTCACAATGACAATGATCCCGTAAAATGTCACAAAAGCCTTTGTAGTTTAAATTTGTGCCATTCATTTAGGGCTGATTTGTACAGGAAATTAAGAGGAGACAATTTAGGGTGAATTTCTAGTTCTGGCCCTAGAGAAGGACTGAACACTGATTTCAGGTGATTTAATATAATCCAACTTAATTACTTGTTGGTGGGAGTTAACCAGAAAGGGTGGAACTCATTGTTATGACAGATACAGCTGCTTAAGTTTAACTTGCCACATTTAGAGAAGAAATTTATGAGGTTGCTTTATTCTTCAGGCATTTGGAAGAACAAACGAAAGTGGCTGTGAAATTATGTGCGGAGGCAAGCAATGGAGTTTTTGGCAACTGATGGATTTACCCACCCTCCCCTTTCACAGCGATGAGGTAGACAGGCTTCTCATGACATGGGTATGAGAAGGGTTTCCCCCATTTGACACTCAAGGGCAACCTCTCCAGAGCAGCGCAACTGGCAGGAGGTGATGCTGAAGTTTGATGCCATAGGTACAATTTGTAAGAAACAAATACGGAAGAGGATGGCCCACATTAGGGAAGATGCCAAGATAAATCAACCCAATGGTACTATTTACCAGCTACATGGCCTACTTAGGCATGCCACAACTTATATAAAAGCAAAATACTGCGGATGCTGGAAATCTGAAATAAAAACAAGAAATGCTGGAACCACTCAGCAGGTCTGGCAGCATCTGTGAAAAGAGAAGCAGAGTTAACGTTAACTCTGCTTCTCTTTTCACGGATGCTGCCAGACCTGCTGAGTGGTTCCAGCATTTCTTGTTTTTATGCCACAACTTATGTCAGGCAATCTGTTGCACACTTACTGCTGTCCCATGCCAAGCATTGACAAACCTTATTGTTCTTTTACTGTTGACCATAAATCCTCTAAAGGCACTGATTAGAGCTGCAAATTTGAAAGGCTTGTCATATTCATATCTTCAAATGGCTTCACACATATTACAAACTAGCTGCATGGCATGAGTCATTTAATGACACTCAGACCTAATTACAATCATGATTCAGACATGGATATGAGTTGAATGCGGGGGCAGAAGTAAAACTAACTTCCTCGACATCAAGACTGCATTCAGCCAAATATTCCACCAAGAAACCCAGCAAAACTGAGGTCATTGGTGTGTGGGGGAGGTCATTGCCTGAAGTCATATGAACCATATAGAAAGATGGTCATGGTTTACAGATGGTGCAGCCCCAAAAATTCACTGCAGGAATTCCTCACAGAGGGAAGCTTGTCTGCTTCGTCAATAATTTTGCACTGCCATGATGTCAGGAATGGGGCTACTCACTGATGATTGCATAGTGTTCCGCTCCATTCATAATTCCTCAGATAATGAAGTGGCCCATGACTGTCAATAGCAAGACTTGGACGACATCAAGGCAATGGTTGATAAGTAACAAGTAACATTTGCACCAAGTAAGTGTCAGACAATGACCATCTGAAACAAGAGGAAGTCTGGCCATTTCCAGGACCTTCAACTGTACCACATTTGCTGAGTCTCCTCATAATCAACACCTTGGGAGTAACCATTGACCAGAAGCTTAACTGGACTGGTCATATCAATACCAAGGCTATAAAATCACAGCAGCTGATGGCTACTATTTAATGAGTAGCTCCTCTCCTGATCCCTGAAAGCCTGTCTGCCACCTACAAGGCTCAAATCAGGAATCAGATGGAATACTCATCACTTACCAAGCAGTCACAGCAACACTCATAAAGGTTGGCACCATCCAGAATAGAGCAGTTCGCTTAGTTGATGCCCTTACCTGTAGACTCAATGTCCACCCTTCCATCAATCCATCAATGGTATATTGTGACTGCAGTCTGTACTATGTATAGCACCTCCCACCCTGCAACCTGTATCATTGATAAGGACAAGGACAGCAATGTTGTGGGAATACCTTCACCTCCAAGTTCTGCTCTAAGTCACATACCATTCTGAATTAGACATTCTATTCCTTCATCATGGCTAGGTCAATATCTTGGAATTCCCCATCTAACATCCTTATGGGAGCACCACCACCAAAAAGCCCGCAATGTGAATGCCTTTATGAGTGATGTCCCTTTAAGATCATAGTATGCTACTCAGCTGAGTATCAGGATGCACTTATGTGACTACATGCCAGTCTCACTCTGCCACTGCAACTCCAAGAGGCAAGTCATGTAAATAGTTCGCTCTGCACTGTATATACTTATTAGCTGTTAATTAACTTGTTGGAGATCTTCAATCAACTGAACTCCACACATCTCATTTATGCTGCATCAGACAACATAAAAAAGCTTCTCATTACAATGGTTGGTTTCTAGATATTAAAGATATCAAGGGATATGGGGATAGTGCGGGAAAATGGCGTTTAGGTCAAAGATCAGCCATGACTTAGTTTAATGGCAGAGCAGGCTCAAGGGGCCAAATGGCCTACTCCTGCTCCTATGTTCCTAAAGAGAAGATCTATCACCACCTGCTCATGCAAATTAGGGATGGGCCATAAATGTGGCCTTTCCCAGCATCATCATCCTGAGAGATAAATTCAGAAAAAGGGCCTGTAGTTGCCTGTGTCTGATTTTTCACTGTTTTTGAATATGGTCTGCACTTTGGCATGTCGCCCTAACGTCCACTGACTTCTTATAAAGATAGCTCTCCTCCCTAGTCTTCCTTATCCCTCTGCTATAAATGCCATCTATCCCTGGTTATTTTTTAGTTTTGAGATTTTCTATCATGAGTAGGATTTGCCTCTGTAAAAATCATTAATTTTGCCTATGCTATCTCTCTTTGGGGAGTGTATTTTGCTTATGACTTCCCTTGTGAATACTTTGGGGAAGGAAACATTCAGAATGTTTACCATATTGTGTTCATCTTCTGTTTCAAGCCTATTTGCATCTTTATGGTACTCAGCTCCTCTGTGACTGCCCACTCAATGTTAAAATATTGAAAGAGCTTCCTACTGTTCAGTTTTGTATCTGTACCTATGCTTTTTCGAGGCTTATTTTTGTCCCTCAAATTGTTTCCTTCCTTCTCTTTAAATTGAGAATTCAAGTAACTTTCCTTTACTGCCTAGTTTAGTGGGCGAAAGCAGCACTGAGGAGAACTTACACCCAAACATTGGAAGCTGGGACAGGTCTTCATGAAGACCCTCATCAGCACACAGGGTGCATGCAGAAATAGACTACCACTCAAAATGAACAGGAGTGAATGACACGGGTGCACAGCCCATAATTAAATCAGAGCATTTGAAGTGGCCACTCTGGGAGTGGGAATGCTTGACAATCAATTTTGTGATCCCTGAAGATTTGTCAATAGTATCAATCCCACCAGATGTAAATCTGCCTCTCTTTTATCCTACCACATATACCTAACTAGGTAGCACCCATACCAATAGCAACTTATTTAAATAGTCAGCAGGTCTGGCAGCATCTGTGGAGAGAGAAGCAAAGTTAACGTTTCAGGTATGTGACCTTTCATCAGAACTGGCAAAGGTTAGAAAAGAATTAGGTTTTAAGCAAGTGAAGGGGAGGGGATTGGGTATGGGGGAGAGAACAAAGGGGAAGGTGTTTGATAGGGCAGAGGGAGATTAAATAACAAAGCTGTCCTGGGGCAAAGGCAGAGTGTGTGTTAATGCTTGTGGTGAAAGACAAAGTATTAGTCCAGAGAGAGTGTTGATAGCAGAATAATGAGCAGCTCCATCCACATGAAAAGCAGGCACATGGCTAAAAAATAAAATATTAATAAAAGGCCAGTCATGTTCTGCAGTTGTTGAACTAAATGTTCAGTCCACAAGGCTGTAGAGCGCCGAATCGAAAGATCAGATGCTACTCCTTAAGCTTGCGTTGATGTTCACTGGAACACTGGAGCAGGCCAAAGATAGAAATGTTGGCATGAGAGCAGGGGGGAGTGTTGAAATGGCAAGCAACTGGAAGCTCGGGGTCATGCTTTCGACTTTCAACACACGCTTTGCCTTTGTCCCAGGACAGCTTTGTTATTTAATCCCCCTCTGCCCTATCAAACACCCCTTTTGTTCTCTCTCCCATCCCCCTTCCTCTTCACTTGCTGAAAACCTAATTCTTTTCTAACCTTTGCCAGTTCTGATGAAAGGTCACAGACCTGAAACGTTAACTTTGCTGCTCTCTCCACAGATGCTGCCAGACTGCTGAGTATTTCCAGCATTTTTTGTTTTTGTTTCAGATTTCCAGCATCTGCAGTATTTTGCTTTTAATTTAAATAGTCATTTGGTAGTACAGAACTTGAGTATTGCTGAAAACAGAGACATTTTGTCGAAGGTTTTTGTCTTGCACTCATCAGGACAACTCACTAGAATACCAATGTCAGGGAAGCAACACATTTATACTGTATGAGAAGAGAGTGCTGATTGGTTGGCAAGTGGTCTCTGATTGGTAGAGGCATTGCCATGGAGAATGCACCAGCTTGTCTTGACTGACAGTTAACTGCAGCAATACTCAAGTTCTGTACTACCAAATGACTATTTGAAACTATAACAACTGTTAAAAACCTACTTTGCTCTTCTGACCCTAGCTGCTGTTCCTGTCAGGCTTTGCCTGGTGGGGAGGCCATCACTCAGGTCTCAGGTTAAAATGGCCAGGCAGGCTAATGATGTCATTGGTGGCCAATCTCCATAGTTAGAGAAGACCTCACTGGCTTGGGGCAGGCATCCTTGATGCATGCATTTGAAATTGCATTAAAATTACCATTAGCCAGATCGGAACACGGAAGGAGTGGGTTAGTTTCCAGCTATATTTTAACTGCACCTCGTTATCTGGTTTACACCAGACCAGGGGAGGGAGTAGTGGAGTTAGAGTGGGCATTAAAGTCGAGCCCAAAGTTTATCTTTATATCTCTATTTTTATGCTGCCCATTTTGTTGGCTTTGCATTAAAAGCTTCAAATAATTAGCTTTGTGTTGTTTTAATGATTTTTGAGGTCTCCCATGCTTGAGGTGAAACAATTGACGAGAATTAAATTCATTGGTGGTGCAGCACAGGAGTATCACCGTTTTGGAGCTCAGTTTGTGATTACGAATCCTGCTATTCACACTTGAAAATGGTTAAAATGTAAAATCCAACTGGAACAGAGCAATGGGGAGAAGAAACAGCACAAGCAGAAAGGTACGAGTGAGGGATAGAAAGAGATGGGGGACCAAAAATTGGTCTGCACTCGTTTGCGGGCACAGGTATCACAAGCCATGACCCATCCGCATCTGGTTCTATTGAGGCAGAACGCAAAGTTAATGCTGGCTCCTCATTTGCCTGATTGGACTGTGCAGACAGGGTGTGGGGCTAGCACATAGATATATGGTTACAGCACAGAAGGAGATCATTCGGCCCATTGTGTCTGTGCTGGCTCTTTGCAGGAGCTACTCAGCTAGTCCCACTTCCCTGCTTTTATGATGATATTAGCAGAAGTGACTAAAAGCTGGGTCAAGGATGTAGGTTTTAAGGAGGGTTTTAAAGGAGAAAGGTGGAGAGCAGAGTGGAATTCTAGAACTTAAGGACTAGACACCTGAAGGCACGACTGCCCATAGTGGGGTGAAAGGAGTGGGCAAGGGACAAGAAGCCAGCATTGGAGGAAAATAGCATTTCTTAGAAGGCTGTAGGAAGTTAAAGAGATAGGGAGGGTGAGGGAATAAAGGTATTTGAACTTGAGGATGATATGTTCCAGCAAGCTTCCAGCTCTAAAAGGCAGTCTACCCCTCTTTAGGGGGAGCTGCACTGATAGAAAGGACTGCAGTTGACTGCAAGTAGAAACAAGACAAATGGAGCATCAAGGAAGGGAGGGGGTTCCCAGATTCATGGATGCAGGGCTGGAGACCTTAGTGACAGAGGCCACCTGGAGGAGAGATGCCATGTTTCTGCAGGTGGTGGGGGTCCCAGGAAGCCCTCAAGGAACACCCTCAGAAGAGAATGGGAGCAGGCAGACATGGAGACGGACTCCCAGAGTCTGGCCCCAAGGACATGGCTGCAGTGCCACAAGAGGTTTAATGACTCCATGCAGGTGGTCAAGGTCATCTCCTATCCACCACACCACCAGCCTCTCACATTTATCAATGCACCACACTCCCATTGCTCATCCATCAGCACTCCACAGCACTCAGGAGGCAATCCGAACAAGCACATACTCCAACCCACCCTCACACACCTTCCAATGATGCCAGTCTCACACCCACCTCTAGCTGCCTCCACATACCTCCAGCTATTCAACTATATCAGGCAGATCACCCAAACATAGTACAATGCAATCACTGGCATTCTTCAAATCATCAAGTCATCCATTTAGGCTGATTGATGTCACAATCCAACCTCTCCTGATGCTATCAGCATATGTACAGCCTGCCCATGGTAGCATCTTTCCAGCATGGGGTGCCACACAGGCCACGGCGGAAGTGGCCTGCAGCTGGGAGAGCACCACTTTATGCTTTCAGGACTTCAGAAGTTCCGGTACCAGCAACACTGCACAGCAGAATTTCACGGCTAGTGTGCAAATATCAGTCAGCTCAAAGGCAAGCAAGAATAAGTTCAACCACATTGCAAAGTAGTCTATTATCTGAGACCTATAAACCACCACAGTAAATGATTTGATTTAAAGTAAGTACGTGAGAACATTGCTGGTTCCCTAACTATAATCTTCTAATGTTCACTCAATTGGAGAACAGTTCCTTTAGATTGGAAAATTCTGCATGTCACTCTGCTATTTAAGAAAGGTGAGAGAGGGAAATCAGGGAATTGTTCTATTAGCCTAACATCTGTTTTCGAGAAATTACGAGAGTCTACACTTAGGAATTGACTGTCTGAACACTTTGAAAAGTTTTAGCTGGTCAGAGCTCGCCAGCATGGATGTGTAAAAGGTGGGTCATTGAATTTTTTGAAGAAGTGACCAAAGTAATGGGCAAAGGAATTCTAAATATGTTATTTATGTGGACTTGCAGAATTAAGTTTGATAAATTTGAAAAATCGCTCATAAGGAACTGTTAGTAATGTTGAAGCTCGTGGAATTAAAGGCAAATGATTTACCTGGTTAGGAAATTGGCTGAGTGACAAGAGACAGAGAGTAAGCATAACGGGCAAGTACTCTAATTGGCAGGATGTGACTAGTGGTGTCTGCAAGGATCTGCTTTGGGGCCTCAATTATTCACCATATTTATTAACAAGTTGGATGATGGGCCGGAAAGGCACATCCCCAAGTTTGCCAATGACACAAAGATATGTGGTATTGTAAGCAATGTAGATGGAAACATAAAATTACTAAGAGATTTTGGTAGATTATGTAAATAGGCAAAACTGTGGCAAATGGATTTCAACATAGGCAAATGTGAGGTCATCCAGTTTGGATCAAAAAAGGATAGAACAGGGTACTTTCTAAATGGTGAAAAGCTAGAAACAGCATGAGGTCCAAAGAGACTTGCGGGTTCAGGTACACAGATCATTAAAATTTCATGAACAGGTATAGAAGATAATCAAAAAGGCCAATGGAATGCTGGGCTTTATATCTAGAGGAATAGAATACAAGGGGATAGTTGTTATGCTACAGCAGTACAAAGGTCTAGGCATCCACACCTTAGGAAGAATATATTCACCTTGGATTGGTTAAATTATGAGGATAAATTACACAAACTAGGGTTGTATTCCCTGGAATTTAGAAGGCTAAGGGGTGATTTGATCAAAGTTTTCAAAGTATTAAGGGGAACAGAAAAGGTAGATTGGGAGAAATTATTTCCATTTGTTGAACAGTCTAGGACTAGGGGGCATAGTCATAAAATTAGAGCTAGGCCTTTCTGGAGTGAAATTAGGAAACATTTCTACTTGCAAAGTATAGTAAGAGTTTGAAACTCTCTTTCGCAAATGGCAATTGATGCTAGATCAATTGTTAATTTTAAATCTGAGATTGAAAGATTTTTGTTAGCAAAAGGTATTAAGGGATATGGGGCAAAGGCGGGTATGTGGAGCTAGGCCACAGATCAGTCATGATCTCATGGAATGGTGGAACAGGCTTGAGGGGCTAAATGGCTTACTCCTGTTCCTATCATTTACTATTGGACCAGTTACACTAAATATTTTGTATGAATAGGAAGTAGTTTCATCTTCACATTGACCTTCGATCTAGACATGAAGTTACCAAATCAAATTTCAGCAGGCAATGGCAGCACCTTGTGGAAGGCATAATGTTTTGCACCAACTACAATTTTTTAATTCTTTCATGGGATGTGGGAAATCACTGGCAAGGCCAGCATTTAATGACCATCCATAATTGCCCTTGAGAAGGTGGTGATGCACTGCCTTCTTGAACTAGTCCATGTGGTAAAGGTACTCCCACAGCTGTTAGGTAGGGATTTCCAAGATATTGACCCTGCAACGATGAAGGAATGCCAAAATATTTCCAAGTCTGGATGGTGTGTGACCTGGAGGGGAACTTGCATATGGCTGTATTCCCATACACCTGCTGCCCTTGTCCTTCTAGGTGGTAGAGGTGGCAGGTTTGGGAGGTGCTGTCAAGGAAACCTTGGCGAGTTGCTGTAGCGCATCTTTTAGATGGTGCACACTGCAACCGCGGTGCATCTGTAATGGAGGGAGTGAACATTTAAGGTGGTGGATGGGGTGCCGATCAAGCAGGCTGCTTTGTCCTGGATGTGTTGAACATCATCCAGGCAAGAGAAGAGTATTCCATCACACTCCTGACTTGTGCCTTGTAGATGGTGGAAAGAATTTGGTGAGTCAGGAGGTGAGTTACTTGCCACCGAATACACAGCCTCTGATGTGCTCTTGTAGCCATATTATTTATGTCACTGGTCCAGTTAAGCCTTTGGTCAAACTGCAGCCAACATGGAGTAAGCTTAAAAATCCCTGGCTCGATGTATGGACTGTATGGGAACCTCGTGGGCTTTATTTTGATTACTCTTTAATCCTTGCAGAGAGCTAACTATTCCATCACATCCTATTTAACACCTTGCTTTAAGCATGTATGCATCGTTTCCCCCTTGGTCAGAGAGCCACAGAGAACCAGAGGTATAATTTAGATTTAAATGCTCATGATCGTTTTCAGTAAACATTCTACCTATGGTATAATGGTGCAATGTAAATACAGAGACGCTGTACTAGTATAGACCCACACTCAATGGGAACATGGGCTGCAGTTACACTTCACATTATCGTGTCATTTCTGTAACTCACACACTCATTACCTCCATATCAGGAGTCCTGCATTGCAAAATTTATCTGACTATTACTTGAGTTATTTACTGATCTTGCCTTCTAGTCTATTGTAACAAAAAAACAGTAATATACAGTAATGATACAAAATAGGCAAGCATAATGGACAATAAGAAAATTGAAACTATCCGCAGGCACAAAAATCTTAAAAATAAATTACTAATCATTTTCCTAATATTGCCTCAATTTGCTGGTTTATTTCTTTACGATTTATTTTAAACAGAAAAAAATCTTGCAGGTGATTTGTTAGTTTATACTGAACAAATACTTCCAGCTTCAGTTGTGAATCCAGATGAACGCTTAAGTAGATATTGGTACAGACAGGAGATTGATCACTTTTTCATCACCCTGTGATTTTACTGCCGATGTAGCAAAAAAGAATATTTTTTGCTGAAAGGAGCAGATACGCCAGTGAAGTGGGCCATGTGCGCACTTGCAATTCTTTAAACCTTTTATATTCTTATGTTTTTATGAAGCTGTAGTATCAATATCAGCGTTGATTTAAAGTAATAATAGCAAAGTGGGAGGCAAATCATGCATTTTCTCACTGTTCCCCTCCACACAGAAATACATAATACATTTCGTGTGACATCAAATGTCATTGATATGAATTGTTGGTAGATAACATTTAATTATGTCCTTTTTATTGCCAAACAAGTCACTAGCCAAGAAGAGCCAGGTGACAAAGTGGGTGACAAAATAATTCTGCTTTTTGCTGTCAACTGTTACAAAACTTTCCCATAAAATAAACTGACCATGCCATGGACAAGATGTCTACCATGCTACAACCAGAGATTTCCTGACTCTCCACAAATCATTCTGCTAATAAATTGACTTCATCTGCACAATGGCTGGGATTTTGCAGTCAGTGGTAAAGAAAGGGGCTCATCGCTGACCTTGAAGAAAACTGCTCTGAGATATCTAGCTATTCTTGTGGCGAGAACTTTAACTTTTTCAATGTGCAATTAATTGGAGCATAGTTTAATGGGGATTCCCAGCGTGGAGCTGTAGCTGTCCAAGCTGCCAATCATATTAAAGAATTCTCATAGACAGCCAACCAGGAAATGAAAAGCACTAATGATCAAATCATTTGTTAAAAATTTTATGGGGAGTGAAATAAAGATTGGGACGTACACACGGGACTGGATTTTACCGGGCCCTCGACATCGGGCTCTGTGGTGGTGGTGGCCGGAAGATGGTTTCGGCAGAGGCTCGCCACAGAGGCTAACGCCGAGAGGGCCCGGCCCGATAATCCTGGTGGTAGCGAAGCTCCGTGGCAGCCCCCCACCGCTGGGTGATGGGACCTCAATTACAATATTGAAATCATTTACATGAATAAGTTTAAATAAACTTACCCTCAATCTTTTGGGCCCGCTGCGATCCTCAGTGCGGTGGCTGATACTCCTGTGCCTTCAATTCCCCGTCCGGGAAAAGCCAGCGTGGCACTGGTGGGAGGGAGGAGGAGTTAAGATATTTAGTGATGGGGTGTTAGGGGGAACAGGGTCAAATAATTATCATCAGTGCACAGGATGATGGGAAGGGGTGAACTTTAAACTTTCTGCAGTCTGGGGTAGGAAAGGTCAGATTTAAAAGGTAAGTGTTTTGGGGGGAAAGAGCAAATAGTTAATGCAATTGGTATCAGAAGGTGCGAAAGGGGGCATTACAATTTTATTTGATAAATTTTGGAAGGTGTATCTGTAAAATTTAAATATGCCAGCAGGGATGGCTGCCTTTTAAAAATGGCTATTTAAATGAGCTGCTGCTTGGAAGATCATGGTGGCTCTAATGCATGCGGCCCACGCATGCGGGCCGCTATTTTCTGAGCTCGCAGCTGAGAGCTGCAACAGACTCTTAAAATCCAGCCCATCAGGTTAAGGTAGAAGCTGAAATATCCTGAACAAACCTTAAAAAAAATGTTTAAAAAACTAGTTTAACAGTCTAATCATAAGGAAGACAATGGGCTGGATTTTATGCTGGGCGGCCGGGAGCTGGCCACCAACGTAAAATTCGGTGGCGAACCTGCTTCCGCCTCGCCTGGGGATCCGAGCCGCATTTTCCGGGTCCCCAGGCTTTAATTGTTCCGAGGCGGGACTTCCACCCGCTTGAGGGAGGATCTCCCGCCTCATTGAGCTGCTGATCAATCAGCGGGCTGGCAGCTCTTAGTCCCAGCAGCACCACCGGGAGCGGTGGCCACTGCTGGGACTGCAGCCCAGCCGACTGAAGAGGATGGCTGGGAGCCGGTATCCAAAGTAAGTTTTGGTTGCCTCGCCGGGGAAATAGGTCGGGCCCTGGCGAGGCAAGGGTGGTCGTTTGGGGGGAAAGGAGGGGCGTCTTGGTTCCTGGGGGTGGTTGGGGAAGCGGGGACGGCCCTCAATCATGCCCAATTGTCAGGGCCCACCCCCGGGGTGCTGAGAGGCTGCCACCTTTTACCAGGTGGCCTTTCCCAATCCAGGACGCCTGCTTGCCATGCGTAAAATCCGTGTGGAGGTGGGCAAAGGCCCTTAACTCTCCGTTAATTGGCAACTTAAGGGCCTTGATTGGCCTGGGGCGGGCGGCCTGTTTCTCGCCCCCCCCCCCGACCTTCTGTAAACAGAAGTGGAGGCGGGAGCAGGTCAAGTGGGCCTCCTGGAGCCTCCCGCTCCATTTAACGCCACCCCCCCGCCCTCCCCCCCCCCACCACCACCCAGCTCGTTGGGGTGGGGTAAAGTTTCGGCCAATGACATTGCATATATATATATAATTTTTATTTAGGGCCAGATCAGTTGTTCAGCAGCAGTTATTACTCAGATCACCATTAAAAACTCTGTTGCACCACACTGAACAAGACTCAACATTTTATGGGATTTTTAACAGTGTTATGAGAGGGGAAAAAGGGAAATTCTCACCAGGTCAATTGACTTTGCTAAATACCAGCACTATTTCGGGGGTGGGGGGTAGGTAGTTGTACATAGCACAGCCTGTGTGGCGGAGCAGTGAATAACAGACAGTAAATTCAGGATTTCCACATTAACCTGTACTAGTGCTAAATCATGAAGTTCTAGTCAGATTCAGAGGAATGATAATGGCGAATGTTGGCAGATTGTTATCAAAACCCCCTGCCAAATCTGGGCCAATAATATATAACACATAAGCACTGACCTTGCACATCTGGGACCCGGTTTCAAGTCCAGCCCATACCGATGGTTTGATGACCTTTGCCTTGTGGCGATGGGGACCCTATCTATCCTATGTAAGTAGTCAAATCATATCCCTGGTGGGTATAACCCAACAAGACAAAATTAGCCCAAATTTGTCACCCGATGGCAATACCTCTCAGAAAAGCCATATGGTGTGGGAAATGGAAAAATGTCACTCCTGTGTAGTATCGGCAAGCCTCTGACGATAGGGCTAGGATGCTCTGTTGTAACACAGGAAACTCTACTTCACACCTAACATAGGATTTCATGATGATACTGCTTGTCCGAAATGAAAAATATTCCATTCCTGACTCAAACAAACCCTCATCCTAATGAGCACAGAATTCATCGGGAAAGAAAAAAATCATGAAAATAAATTCACTCTATAACATTGAAACCTGCCTTTACCATGACTAGACTGAAAATTAAGACATTAGTTCTTCAGACATTTAGGCCTGGATTCTCCTCCCATGAGTGGAGTTTGCAGTGGGGTGGGCCTAAAGCATGGCCATGTGTGATTGCTGCTAACCCACCACAATTTCCTTCCAGAACCTCTGTAATCACACAGAAAACTGCCCTTTGTTGACTCACTGCCACTGCAAAATGACTTTTCAGCAAAATGGCAGAAACAGCAGAATCAAATAGGGACATCAGCAGCTGAAAGACTCCACAGATGTACTCATGCATCCATGGAGGTGCTATTGGTAGAAGTGAGAGCCAAGAGGTACTGCTTGATTATGACATTACAGAAGGGCAGGAAGCTAGGAAAAGGTTGTGGGGTAGCTCTGTTAATTAACAATGACATTCGTACAGTAGTGAGAGATGGCCTTAATTCAGAAGATCAAAATGTAGAATCAGTTTGGGTAGAGATAAGAAATAGCAAAGATAAGAAGTTATTTGTGGGAGTAGTTTATAAGCCCCCTAACAGTAACTAGACGACAGGACAGAGTGTACAGGAAGAAACAATTGGGGCTTGTAAGAAAGGTACTGCAATAATCATTGGTGCTTTTAATCTTCATATAGATTGGATTAATCAGATTGGTAAAGGTAGCCTGGAAGATGAGTTCATACAGTGTATTTGGGACAAGTTTTTAGAGCAGTACATTCTAGTGCCAACCAGGGAGCAGGTTATTTTTGACCTGGTAATGTGCAATGAGACAGGATTAATTAATGACCTCATAGTAAAGGAGCCTCTAGACAACAGTGATCATAACATGATAGAATTTCACATTTAGTTTGAGGGTGAAAAGTGTGGGTCTAAAACTGGTGTTTTAAACTTGAATAAAGGCAGTTACAAGGGTCTGAGGGCAGAGTTGGCTAAAGTGAACTGGGAAAATAGATTAAAAGATAGGACAGTAGAGAAGCAGTGGCAGACATTTAAGGAGATATTTCAACTCTGCAAAGATCTATTCAATTAAGAAAGAAAGACTCTATGAGAAAAATGCACCATCTGTGGCTAAATAAGGAAGTTAGGATAGTATCAAATTGAAAGAAAAAGCACACAATGCAGCGAAGATTAGTGGTAGGTCAGACGATCAGACAGATTTTAGAAACCAGAAAAGAATGACTATAAAAAGAGGGAGAAATTAGAGTATGACAGAAAGCTAACTAGAAATATAAAAACAGATAGTAAGAGTTTCTACAATTATTTTAAAAGGAAAAGAGTAACTAAAGGGAGCATTGGTCCCATAGATACTGGTGAATTAATAATGGGGTAGTCAGTGCAACTTCCACCAGCCCAAGAACTGCGACAGAGTACAGAAAGATGTTCACGAGGATACCAAGGCAAATCTGGTGCCAATACACATCCTCTACTACTCATATCACATCACACACTGCCTTACCAAAAATAGCCTTTCTCTTTCAGCACCTGGGTGCCAGGGAAATTCACCTCTGCAAAGTGCAATCTTTCTAAACAATCCAACCCTTCCTTTTCTCAAAATCACTCTCCCAACTTATTTTGCTTACCACAAGGGCTTATGCTTGTTTTCAAGGTCAATTCATATAAAAGGACAAGGCACCTTCAGCTCATCATCTTTCCTTGCATGATCTGCTACAGAGGGAGTGTCTATGACACTAACAGGCCTGCAATGTTGCGTACTCCTTCCTCAGAGAAAAATAATTGGCATGCAGAAGGACAGCTGGGGAAGTTGTTACCATTGAAAACCGAGCCTGCAGTAAGGGCGGCACAGTGGCGCAGTGGTTAGCACCGCAGCCTCACAGCTCCAGCGACCCGGGTTCGATTCTGGGTACTGCCTGTTTGGAGTTTGCAAGTTCTCCCTGTGGCTGCGTGGGTTTCCTCCGGGTGCTCCGGTTTCCTCCCACCTCCAAAAGAATTGCAGGTTGATAGGGAAATTGGCCATTGTAAAATTTCCCCTAGTGTAGGTAGGTGGTAGGAGAATAGTGGGGATGTGGTAGAGAATATGGGGTTAGTGTAGGGTTAGTATAAATGGGTGGTTGTTGGTCGGCACAGACTCGGTGGGCCGAAGGGCCTGTTTCAGTGCTGTATCTCTAAATAAAAGATGAAGCATTAGACTTAATAAGCAGGTATGCAGCATAGCCGATAGGTGAGGGTGAGCTTGAAGGTGCTTTGGCAAGAGAAGATTGACAAAGGTTGGTCAAGGCTCAAACAAATGTTCCATGTGGTTTCCCAAAGTGGGAATGTCCTTATACTCACCTGTTCTTTCTTCAAGTGCAAATATCTGTTTGCTCAGCTGGACAAAATCTTCTGTCATAGGAGTGCCTTGAGGAAGAAGCTACCATCAAGGCACTTCCAGGTCCACTGTTCCATCTCTGTCCTAATTGCTCCATCCTGGCATCTTACCTGTGGACTAACACTAACACAAAAAATGTCCGCTCATGAAGAATTAGTTAGATGGTCAGAAGGGTTGTCACAGGATCAGTCACTGGGAGGAGTAAATAGGGAATGTGCCATTTCTCAATGGAGGAAAAAGAAAAGACTATTCTCAGCTGAGGACTTGGGAGCAGTCTTCTAAAGAACAATAATTCTGGAATATTGATCTCATGTGGAGGAAATGGAGATGATTACCCCACATATAGTTCACATGGTGGATAAATGCATTTGTGACAGAATGCAGGAAGTTTCTCATGACATTTAAAACATGCTGGGAACTCTGACAACCTGGGGGATTGCTACAGCATAAAGCAGCCAGGAAGAGGTTCTCAGGACATTAGTAGCTGTTGTTCCAGTAGTTACCAATGTTCAATCATTGCTTTGCAGATCAGCCTGAACATCATGGGCTGGATTTAATGCACCCACCCCCAGGAATGGCAGGAGGTATGTGGGAAGTATATTGCCATGCCACCACGATCTTCCTCACGGCGGCCCACAATAATATTCCGGTCGGGCACCCCCTCCGCGCCCCCCCCCCATCACAAGGAGTGGGCGAGCTCTGTGACACTGGCAATGGCGTCAGCTGCCTGTGTGCAGCCGCTGGTGCCATTTTTAAAGCCCTGCTGGCTAATTTAAATTTTTAAAGTTATATTCCCCCCACTGTACTGATTAAATATCTGCTGCCCCTTTCCCACCCACCCCCCCCCATAACAATAAAATTCATTATTCATTATCCTCTACATTAATGATATAATTTTGACCCTGTTCCCCGCGCCCCCCACCTGCACTAAAAATCTCACATTCCCCCCTTCCCCACCACTCCGGCGCCTGCTTTCCCCAGACAGGAAAGTGAAGGTGGTGAGTGCCAGCCGCTGCTCAGAAGTTCGCAGGCCAATGGTAAGATGGGAGTCAATTTTTTAAAATATTAATTTGAATATTTTAATTTGGGTCCTGTCACCCAGCAGCAGGTGGGCCACTATGCAGCCTTGCTGCTGCTGGGAAGATCAGGCCTGGCCTTCCCGGAGTGGGTTTTGTGGCGGGCCACTGCCAGAACGGTCTTTAGCAACCACCGCCCCCCCCGCCCCCCCACCCCCACACCACCCTGCCATGGAGCCGAATGCGGGAGCTTTGTAAAATCCCGGCCCACATTTTCACAGGACTTCCAAGACCTCACTAGGCCAATTTGCCCTGTGATAAGAGATAAAAGCTTAAAAATTTGTCAGTTTTCATTTTGTGGTATTTTTTGAAAATTTCCACCAATCTTTGATTAATCTTTTATTTGAAATTATTCCTCCTCTTTTTTGCTCCAGAATGCAGTGATCATCATAAAGCCTGGCAAAATTAACCTGAAGGTGAAGAACTTCAGTCATCCACTCAATTTCAAACCATTTCACTTCATTGTCCAGTGAGAGGACTGGCATTTGTTTGAAAGCAAATGTCATGAAATCATCCCATTTCTCAATGTATGAAATGCATCTTAACAATGCTTTATTTACTTCCTCCTCAGATTTTCTCCTATTTGATAGATAGACATTGTGCAAAATAGCCTGAGCTGATTGTGCATAGAACTTGTCCTCTTTCCTCTCTACAGTTTTCAGTGAAGATCTCCCATGACATGGACAGTTGGTATCATTGCATTCTGGCTTCATGAGTGCTTCATGAAATACTCCCTTCTGGTTGTGTAAGAAATAAATGTAGCAAGGTGGAAGAGATTCCCAATTATCCTGACTGAATGCTTGCCTTATACTCTTGGCACATTCCTCTTCCTCCTTCCAAAACAGATGGAGAATACAGGCCGGCATGGTAAAACTTCCTATTTCCTTATTTTAGGCATCATTTCCAACTAAGAAAAAAAAAAGCTCCAATTCAAGATTGTTATGAAAGTTCCTACCATTTCAATGCCAAAACATTCTCAGCAATTCTAATTGTTTTTGTACATCCTCAAGGCAATTTTTTGCAACTTCAGAATGCAGTAGAAACTTTGGGTGCAATCTGCAACCACAATCTTGACCAGAATAATTTGAATGATGAATCACATCATGGTGACCTTCTCCTGTTTCTGCTGTTGTCAGTGGATTTTCTTGAGATGTGTTCTTTTGTTGTTAACAAGAGAGGATATAACTTGAGGTGTTTGTATTTTGATTTTTCACGGCTTCTTTATGTCTTGTACATTCTACATAAATAGTCATGGCTCTCCTCTCTTCATTCCTGTTGGAAACTGCTTGATGACACAAAATCCATTCAGTTGCAAATTCATTGACTTTACGAAGCCAGTTTTTATACTCAAGGTCTTCCTTACACCAGTTGTTATTGAAAGTACAATAGAACTTTCCTTTTCACAATTCCTCCAAAGCCATCATGTTTTGAAGAAGTACCATTGAAATCATCCATTTTTAAAAATGGATCTGTTCTTTTTGAAAGTGCAAAATGCTGTTAGTGCTTGTGAGTCAGAGTTACATTTGGATGCTTTCATAAAGTGAGATGGCACTGACTTTATAGTAGCACCAGGGCACAAAACCATGAGCGTCTCAAGGGTCTGAGCATCAGCAACCTTCCACGTCCCATGCTGAAGCCGCTGGGGGAGAACCTCATAGGAGTGGCCTACTTGCTAAATAGAATATAGCTTGCTTCATATGCCACCTCGGGTATTGATTTCTGTGTTGCTCCATGAGTACTTGTGCTTCTTCCTCGAGTCAGCAAGCTCTATATATTCAGCTGCACTGAGACAAAGAGGGAAAAGATAAGGGTGAGGTATGACACAGAAATGCAGTAGAAGATAATTGGTAGCACCATGCTGCATCAAGTTGCCTTGCTTGCTGAATGGGTGATTACTGAAAATGAGAAAAGGTGTAAGTAATAAACAGATACCCAGCTGAGTGTGGTTGCCAGCCTTAGACGCCAATGCCACTTATTCTGCCTGCTCCAATAATGTCCGTGGCATCCTCCACCATCTGGGTGAGCATCTGGATGGTGACTGGCCCTGCCCCCACTAGTTCTGATGCTCTCTCAGTAGTTGTGAGACAAGTTCTCCTGTAAAAAGAGAGTTCATGTAACCGGTTGTGCGGTTGTGCAGATGTGCGAGTCAGCTTCCTGTGGTGTGTACTCTGAGAGTGAGAAGCAACTAGGGAGCAGGATGAGAAGGTGATCATGAGCAAGAAAGTTCCTCCAGTGTGAAGTCTGAAAGCAGTTAGCAGAATAGCAAAATGCATTCCATTTGTTAACAGGTGAATGCAGAATGATGTTACTGACTGTTGTGATGGCAGCAGCAGGTGACGAGTGTATGAGCGGAATAATGAGAGTTGGTGCAGTGTTCCCTTGAGATTGGTCGAGAAGCAGGTGAAACGAGGAAATAGGTGTTTGGAGTATTGGGAGAGGAGGAAAATGTACAAATAAATAGAAATAAGAAGACATCAATCTTACTCTAACTACCTGGGACAGGTCATTCAAGTGCTTACAGTACTGAACCTATGTCCGAGGGGTGATTGACATTAGCTCCCACCTTCCTCCAGGCTTGAGAATGTTCCTGCCATCCAAGTGGAACACGACCTGTCTGCACACCTTCACCCACTCCACAAGCACATCCAACTCTGTGTTTGAGTATTCAGGTACACTTACCTGAAACATGTTGCTGTCTGGAAACCTCCCAGTAGCGGCACAGATTTCCAAAGAATTGAATGGTACCGAGCTTTAAGAGACACAGTTACAATTTAAACATGTGACAGGGCTTCAATTGATCAGGCAACCTTCACCACTGGAAACACATGAGCAGCATGGCAATGAAATATGAATGAAGCCTGACTATGCAATTGATGTGGGTCTCAAGACGAAGGACAATAGTCGGGCAGCCTGACCAGCTCATCCAATGTCCACCTGAAAACTGTCAGCCCTACAAACTTCTGGGTTCATAACCTATTATTTCATTTATGCAGAATAAAGCAGATCAAGGTACTTCAGCAATGTGCATGTGTGTCACCTTTCCCTGACTTGAGCACAATTCAGATTGTTTGGGTTTAAGAATTTGGTTTACGGCCCACCTTAGATTTTGTGGCTCAACTAAGTGGTTTTGAATCCAAAGATATATTTCCTTGCCGGATATTCTTGTCACATCTTGTGATGAGATATGACAATTGTTTAGTCTTGTGTACATTGATGGACACATTAATTGGATTGTTTAACAGGGGGTCATGTACTTCTACATGTGGAGGGAGCTAAAGTTACACAGCAAATAACCTGGGAAGCCTTTGTGTAGCCAGCAACAGGCTGAAGAGCAGCATTAGAAGAAGACTGAGAAAAGTCTGCCTGACCTCCTCCTATTTTGCTTAGGGAACAGTACATAGATTTGAGAGGCCTATACAGGGAAATGATTAAAAACCCACTTTCATGTCAACTTTCATTTTTCAAACCTTACATGTGTGTCACACACTTCAGAACACAGATGCAGAGACAGGTTTACAAGGTTTCTATCTATATCACAAATCTAACAACAGTACATTCCTCTGTCATTTTGCAGGTTTGTGAGGTATTTTAAATAAAACCAGAATGAGAAAAATAGGTCAATAATTCCATATTAAGTAATGGATTATCCAGAAGGGGTAGGCGAAGTGGAGAGAACATTTATCCTTATGGTCCGCAGCAGCAAGGCAGACAGGAGGACTGTGTTGGTGTGCATGCTGGAAGGGGAGTATAGCATTCTTATCATTGAATCATAGAGTCATAGAAAATTTAAGGCACAGAAAGAGGCCACTTGGCCCATTGTGTCTGTGCCGCCCGAAAAATGATCCCCCATTATAATCCCACCTTCCAGCATTTATTTCGTCGCCCTGCAGATTACAGCACTTGAGGTGCACTTCCAGACTCCTTTTGAATGAATTCAGGGTTCTGCCTCAACTACCCTTTCAGGTAGCGAGTTCCAGATCCCCATCACCCTCTGGGTGAAAAGCTTTTTCCTCAACTCCCCTCTAATCCGTCAACCAATCACTTTAAATCTATGCCCCCTAGTTACTGATCACTCTGCTAAGGTAAAAAGGCCCTTCACATGCACTGTATCCAGGCCCCTCAATATTTTGTACATTTCAATCAGATCTCCCTGCAGCCTTCTCTGTTCCAAGGAGAACAACCCCAGCCTATCCAATCTTTCCTCATAGCTGCATTTTTCTAGTCCTGGCAACATCCTTGTAAATCTCCTCTGTATCCTCTCTAGTACAATTACATCCTTTCTGTAATGAGGTGACCAGAACTTCAAACAGTACTCAAGTTGTGGCCTAACCAATGAGTTATATAGTTCCAGCATAACCTCCCTGCTCTTATATTCTATACCTCGGCTAATAAAGGAAAGGATTCCATTTGCCTTCTAAACCACCTTATCGACCTGTCCTGCTATGTTCAGGGATCTGTGGACATTCACTCCAATGTCCCTCATTTCCTCTACACTTCTCAGTATTTTCCTATTAATTGTGTATTCCTTTGCCTTGTTTGATCTCCCCAAATTCATCACCTCACATTTCTCAGGGTTAAATTCCATTTGCCACTTTTCTGCCCATCTGATCAGACCATCAATATCTTCCTGCAGCCTACAGTTATCCTCCTCGCTATTTACCACATAGCCAATCTTTGTGTCATCTGCAAACTTCTTGATCATGCCCCTTACATTTACCACAATATATACCACAAAAAGCAGGGGATCCAGTACTGAGCCCTGTGGAACGCCACTGGAAACAGCCCTCCAGTCGCAAAAACACCCGTCAACAATTACCCCTTGTTTCCTGCCACTAAGCCAATTTTGTATCCACCTTACTGCATTTCTCTGGATCCCATGGGATTTTATTTTTTTAACCAGTGGGACCTTGTCTAAAGTCTTGCTAAAATCCATGTAGACCGCATCAACTGCATTACCTTCATCTATCTTCCTTGTTACTTCTTCAAAAAATTTGATCAAGTTGGTCAAACAAGATCTTCCCTTAACAAATCCATGCTGTCTATCCTTGATTAACCTGTATCTTTCTAAGTGACAATTTATCCTGTCTGTCCGAATCAATTCCAATAATTTACTCACTACTGAGGTTAGACTGACTGGCCTGTAATTATTCGGTCTATCTCTCGCTCCCTTTTTAAACAGAGGTGCAACGTTAGCAGTTCTCCAATTCTCCAGTACCTCACCTGTATCCAGTGAGGACTGGAAAATGATGGTCAGATTTTCCGCTATTTCCTCTCTTGCTTCGTTTAACAGCCTGGGGTGCATTTCATCCTGTCATGGAGATTTATCAACTTTCAGGGATGCTAATCCCATTAATACTTCCTCTCTCCCTATGTTTATCACATCTAATAATTCACACCCCTCTTACAAAACTACAATATCTAAATCATCGCCCTCTTTTGTGAAAACAGACGCAAAGTATTCATCAGGAACAATATCAGCAGCCTCCTCCCTTACACATAGGTTACCTTTTTGGTCTTTTATGGGCCCTACTCTCTCCTTAGTTATCCTCTTACTCTTAATGTATTGATAAAACATCTTTGTGTTCACCTTAATTTTGCTTGCCAATATTCTTTCATGTTCTCTCTTTGCTTTCCTAATTTCATTTTTGATTTCACCCCTCCACTTTCTATACTCCTCTCGGCTTTCTGTTGTATTGAGTTCTCGGTATCAGACATAATCTTTCCTTTTCTGTCATATCTTATCCTGTAAGCTCCTTGACATCCATAGGGCTCTAGATTTGGCCGTCTCACCCTTTCCGATACGAGGATCAGCATTTGTGCATCACTATTAGGTCTAATTTTTTTAAAGTTTATCTTCATTTGTTCAGTAGAGTAGCTTTATAGATTTGTTTTGAGATACTGCAGGCAAAAGGCAAGGGATTGTGCTCACAGGACAGTTTGGTTAGACAGCAGTTTGCAACTGAAGCTGGAACAAGACAGCCTCTCTCCTGGCTGGCTCTCTCTCGCTTTCTTACAAGTTTCCAGACCACTGAAGTCGTGTAATCCTCAAGAGAGAAAAGACTCCTACATCAAAAACAAGTTGAAGCGTGCACTGGGCCCTAACGAACAGCAAGACTTATCGGCAACCGAAGACTCAACATCAAACTCAAAGGACTGTAAATAGAAACCCATCTATTGCCTCAAACTTTTCTCCTTTATTCTACTTTTTCTGTCTCTATCTGCGTGTGTGTTTATCGCGTATGCATGCTAACATAATCGCGCCGCATATTCGTAGCCGTTACCCGCATTAGAGTTTAAGATAAATAAACTTCCATCTTTCTTGTTTAAATCTGAGAAAACCTGTCTGATTTGATTTCTTTGCCTTGTAATTGGAAAGCAGTGAACAAGGATTCACTGAGGAGGAGCTAAAACATGGTGTTTCTAAAATTAAACCCTGTTACGGTTAGACCAGGCAGAGGGAACCCCTAGAGCCCTACCTGACCTGGTCGTAATAGCAGTTAACATAAAAGGAAATACAAAAATCTTCTACCGGCATGCAAATAGTAAGCAGGTGGTAAGAGGTGCGGTGGGTCCTATTAGGGACAAAGAGGGTGATGTATGCTCAAAGATGCAGGGCAAGGCAAAACTTAATGAACACTTTCTATCGGTGTTTATTAAGGAAGAGGATGCTGGCAAAATATCAGCAGAAGCAAAGATGGTAGAGGTAATGGAGGGAGTGAAAATTGAAAAGTTTGATGTACTGGAAAGGCTGACTATGCTTAGAATGGATATGTCGCCTGGTGTGGATGGCTTGCATCCAAGGTTGCTAAAGGAAGTGGGGATGGAGATGGAAGAACAGCTTGCCATAATCTTCCAATCTTCCCTAGATACGAGGGAAGCACCAGAGGATTGGAGAGTAGAAAACGTGACACCTTTATTCAAGAAAGATTGTAAGGATAGTCCTAGTAACTACAGACCAGTCAGTTTAACATCAGTGCTGGGTAATGTTTTAGAAACAATAATCAGGGTAAAAAATCAACATGCACTTGGAGAGGTTTGAGTTAATTTAGCAAAGCCAACCTGGATTTGTAAAATGCAGATCATGTTTGACTAATTTATTGATGAAGTAACAGAGAAGGTTGATGAAAGGAAACCATTGACCAGAAACAGAATTGGAGTAGCCATATAAATACTGTGACTACAAGGGCGGGTCAGAGGCTGGGAGTCTTGCAGCGAGTGACTCGCCCCCTGACTTCCCGGAGCCTGTCCACCATCTACAAGACACAAGTCAGGAGTATGATGGAATACTCTCCACTTGCCTGGATGGGTGCAGCTCCAACAACAATCAAGAAGCTCGACACCATTCAGGACAAAGCAGCCTGCTTGATTGGCACCCCATCTACAAACAATCTATTCGCAGTAGCAGCAGTGCGTACCATCTACAAGATGCACTGCAGCAACGCACCAAGGCTCCTTAGACAGCACCTTCCAAACCCGTGACCTCTACCACCTAGAAGGACAAGGGCAGCAGATGCATGGGAACACCACCACCTGCAAGTTCCCCTCTAAGCCACACACCATCCTACCTTGGAACTATATCACCATTCCTTCACTGTCGCTGGGTCAAAATCCTGGAAATCCCTTCCTAACAGCATTGTAGGTGTAGCAACCCCACATGGACTGCAGCGGTTCAAGAAGGCGGCTCACCACCATCTTCTCAAGGGCAATTAGGGATGGGCAATAAATGCTGGCCTAGCCAGCGATACCCACATCCCTGGAATGAATAAAAGAAAGGAAAACAATGGATGTTGTCCATATGAATTTTAAGAAACTGTTTGACAAAGTACCACATAAAGGCTGGTTACCAAAACTGAGGCCCATGAAATAGGAGGATCAACGTCAGCTTGGATAAAAAATTGGCTTAAGGACAGAAACAGCAAGTCTTGGTAAATGGTTGTTTTTCAGACTGGAGGATGGTAGACAGTGGTGTTCCCCAAGGTTCGGTGCTGGGACCACTGCTTTTTTGATATTTATATATATATATATATATATATATATATATATATGTATAAATAAATGATTTGGATATTGGAATACAAGTGATGATGGCTGGAAATTGCTGCCTATGTGGGTGGTGGAAGTGGAGACAATGAATGATTGTAAAAGAAAAAAGTGGTCTAAATTCATTGATGGTTTTAAAATTGCTGGCGAGTGAAGTAATGAGAATCGTGATATACAGGAAGATGTCATCTGTCAGAGTGATATTCCCTGCTTCATTTCTCTGACATGCCTGGATGGCTGGACTTATTCCTATTGCCTGGTTTCCATAATCAGAGCAATGCCTGGTCCCTCTTTGAAGGGAAAATGCAGGGGAGATGAAGCAGTTACTGTTCATTGCAGAAGAGGAGAGATGGGAATAGAATACATCCCCAAAGAACATTCACTCCAGTACAGGGAAAAGAAATGTCCATTCCACCAGCTTAAAAGTTTTTTTTTTACACATAGATGGAGCATTAGAACATGTGTGTTGGTGATGATGTAGTGACCCATAATGTTTAATAGTCACCTGGTGTTATTTCATAACAGCCATTCTTGTATCTACCCATTTTGGTTGGATGGACGAGGGGAAGGACACCAGGTCTGGAATCCAGATTTTTGGAGAATATTTCATGGCAACAGTGGATCAAGCAGACCAATAGACACTGGATCCTTCCCTTCCAGGATTTCTAATAACACACCACCAACCTCCTCATGAGGCAATAGGAGGATGAGAATGTGCCTCCACTGGCTCCAATTGCCCGAGCAGGAGGTCAGATTAAGTCTTCCTATCTTTAACCTTTTGCATTATGTCTAGACCCACTGTCAGCAATCATCATTTTCCTCAAAATGCAGAGGGAACCAATTCTGTAATAATTATTCCCCATTACAAAATGTGGGCACATCCCTCTCCACCTCACACTATAGTCGACTACAAAAATATATCAAGGTGGTTAGCTCTTGTGAGGCGAGTTGGCACCTAGGCTGCCAACTAACAAGAGAAGTCAAGCAGAAGGAATGGAGGATAAATTCATGTACCTCCATGCAGAACTGAGTGAGAGGGGAGCAGTTCAGAATCCTGCAACAAGTATGCTTCACCTTAAACAAATTCTACAGGGCCAATTTTCCAGTTCTTTGTATTCAGCAAATGTTTATTCCCTCAGCACAAAGCATAGGAAATGAGAGGAGACCTGGGTGCTGGGTGTTCACCCCACCTGTTAATCTTTTCTGAGTTTTCATGAGAACAGGATCAGTGACTTCAGCCCGATGAAGTGTAGCCATATTAATGATGTTATCAGGCTAACCTCCAATTCACTTACAACTGCACTTTCAAAATCCCAACTGTCTAGCCTTGACCCTCCATTCACCACCACATTTCTACAGCTACTGATTTGCTCAACTTCACCCTTGCCTCCAGATTTAATGCCTTAGACCCTAATAAAAACATTACTCTCTCTCACCCTGGCTGTTCCACTGATACGCCCTTGTCCTGAAGTCCAAGAGACGCAAACGTGGAAGGATATGGCAGACAATTCGTTTAGCCATTCACTGCCAGATCTAGCTGGACCAAAAAAGCACTATCAGGTCCTCCTCTAGTCTGTGAAACCTGATCATTATTCCAGGATCAACCTGGAATGCAAAGATAATCCTCTAGCTTCTATTTTCTATTGCAGACCATCTTCATAAACCCTTTCCCCTGTCCCCTCTATCCTCATTTCCAACAATAAGTGCAAGGAGCTCATAGACTTCTTTGACGCTAAGGGCAATACCATCCAATCAGCTGCCTCTGCTTCTTCCCTCCATCGCCAGACTTCCTGTTGCTCTAGCCCTGAACTCACATCTTTCTCTAGTTTTTCTCCTATCTCTCCTCATGCCCTCTCCAAACTCAACTTGACCATGAATGCCACCTCCTTCTCCCTTGACCCTATTCCCACTAAACTGCTGACCCACCAATTTCCTCTCCTGGTCCCCATGATAGCGGATACTCTTAATGGCTGTCTCTCTTCAGGTGCTATTCTTCTCTCCTTTAAATCTGCCTTCATCACCCCTCTCCTCAAAAAACAACTCTTGACCCCTTCATCGTTGCAAACTACTGCCCATCTCCAACCTTCCTTTCCTCTCCAAATTTCTTGATGTGTTGTCGACTCCCAAATCTGTGCCCATCTTTCCCAGAATTGCATGTTTGAGACACTCCAATCATGTTTCCGCCCCTGCCACAATACCAACACGGCTCTTATTAAAGTCACAAATGACATCCTATGTGACTGAGACAAAGGTAAACTATCCCTCCTCATCCTTCTCGACTTGTCTGCAGCCTTTGACATGATTGACCACACCATCCTCCTCTAATGCCTTTTCACTGTTGTCCAGATTGGTGGAACTGCACTCACTGGTTCCATTCTTATCTAGCCAGAGTGTCAGTTGCAATGGCCTCTCTTCCTGCTCCTGCACCATCACCTCTGGTGCTCCCCAAAGATCTATCCTTGACCCTCTCCTATTTCTTATCTACGTGCTGTTCCTCGGTGACATCATCTGAAAATACAGTTAGTTTACACATCTGCACTGATGCACTCCCCACCAGCTCTCTCAACCCCTCTGCTGTTGCTCATCCAACATCCAGTAATGGATGAGTGGAAATTTCCTCCAATTAAATATTGGGAAGACTGAAGGCATTGTCTTTGATCCCTTCTCCAAACTCAGTTCCTTAGCTACTGACTCCATGCCTCTCCTGGCAAAAGTCTGAGACTAAACCAGTCTGTTCTCAATAAAAGCAAAATACTGCGGATGCTGGAAATCTGAAATAAAAACAATAAATGCTGGAAATACTCAGCAGGTCTGGCAGCATCTGTGGAGAGAGAAGTAGAGTTAACTTTTCAGATAAGTGACCCTTCTTCAGAACTGGCAAATATTAGAAATGTAAAAGGTTATAAGCAAGTAAAGCGGGGGTGGGGCAAGAGATAACAAAGGAGAAGGTGTAGACAGGACAAGGTGACAGAATAGTTGACCAAAAGGTCGTGGAGCAAAGGCAAACAATATGTTAATGGTGTGTTGAAAGACAAAGCATTAGTACAGATAGGGTGTTAACGGACTGAAAATTGAACAGCTGCAAGTACAAACATGAAAAAAAAACAGTGGGTAAACAAACTGAACAAACTAAGATGAAATAACATAAACACAAAAACATATATATATAAAAAAAAGGAAGAAGAAAAAATAAGTAAAAATAAAAGTAAAATGGGGGGCCCGTCATGCTCTGAAATTATTGAACTCAATGTTCAGTCCGACAGGCTGTAGTGTGCCTAATCACTAAATGAGATGCTGTTCCTCGAGCTTGCGTTGATGTTCACTGGAACACTCTAGCAATCCCAGGACAGAGATGTGAGCATGAGAGCAGGGGGGAGTGTTGAAATGACCAGAAACCGAAATCTTGGGGTCATGCTTACGGACTGAGCAGAAGTGTTCCGCAAAGTGGTCATCCAGTCTGCGTTTGGTCTCCCCAATGTAGAGGAAACCACATTGTGAGCAGCGAATACAGTATACTACATTGAACGAGGTACAAGTAAATCGCTGCCTCACCTGAAAGGAGTGTTTGGGGCCTGGGATAGTGGGGAGAGAGGAGGTAAATGGGCAGGTATTGCAGGAGAAGGTACCGTGGGAAGGGGATGAGGTGGTGGGGCTAATGGAGGAGTGGACCAGGGTGTCACGGAGGGAATGATCCCTTTGGAATGCTGACAGGGGAAGGGAGGGGAACATGCATTTGGTTGTGGCATCACGCTGGAGGTGGCGGAAATGGTGGAGGATGATCCTTTGGATATGGAGGCTGATGGGGTGGACAGTGAGGACAAGGGGAACCCTGTCACGGTTCTGGGAGGGAGGGGAAGGGGTGAGGGTAGAAGTGTGGGAAATGGGCCGGACACGGTTGAGGGCCCTGTCAACCACAGCAGGGGGGAATCCTCGGTTGAGGAAAAAGGAAGACATATCAGAAGCGCTGTCATGGAAGGCAGCATCATCAGAGCATATTTTAAGGAAGCTGCATTCCTCCATTTTAACTCAATTTCTATTATTAACACATGGATGTCAGGTTTCCTAGGCCTCAGGAACTCCGGCAGGTAAAAGGAGGTGAGAAGGGCTGGATCCATGAGGTAAGTGCTTTAATTGCACTGCTGTGGGCCAGGAGGAGCAGGAGTGCTTTTCCTGGCTATCTGGTGGCTGATGGTGGGGGGAAGCTGGTTGAAAATTTTTAAAAGACGTCCTGCTGTTAATTTCTGCAGGACGTGTGGAAAACTTTTATGGCCCGCTCTCCTCCCAGCCTCAAGGAAACATAGAGGCCAAATAACCTGTGGAAGATCAGCCAATCTGATTGAGAATGGAACCATGAGAACACTATGTTACATGTGGCCTCCTTTCTATAGAGTGATCTGCCTATACCGCCTATATGTAGGGTCTGGCTGAGGTGACATTTGAGATTAAGTTCTCTAAATGCAAGTTCTAATCTGTTACCTTATTTTTGTTATTAAGACTGCTTTTTGGTGGTCATTGAGCCAGTAGTCTACATGTTACGAATTGTGTCATTCCAACTTGCTTTGTAGAACGATAGTTTTCTTTAAACCACTGACTGAAGATCTGAATTTATATTTTGTTGAAGAAATTTAAGAGAGAACAAATTAAGGAAGACTTTGCTGGTAGCTTAGGGAGGCCATGTAATTTGCAACACTGTATCCTATATTGAAAGGTCTGTGAGGTAGAGATGAAATGGCTGCTTATCCCAGCACAAAACAAGATCCAGGAAGTTTAAGGGAACTACCTGTTCTTTTTAGCAAGAAGAGAAGCACTGCCCATCCCCATCTGTGGTTTTAAGCTTATGTTTCTCTACAGCAGCAAGGACAAGCAACTGGACTCTGACACGTGCAGACCCAAGTGGGGGTCCCTCTCTCTCCCTCCATTCCAGCTTACAAGCTTTGAACTCTGCCTGTTGACTGACCACCTTTGCATACTCAGGCTACAATCAGAAACATCGTTGGAGGAAATCATCCACATTGCTGACTCCAAGAGATCCACCAAACCAGTTATCTACCTCTTCAAGCTAAAAGCCTCAGGACCACCAAATTCAGCTAGAAGCCAGCTGAATCACCAAACACCAAAGACTGTATACCCTTTTTTCTATGGACTCTAATTCAACCAATCTACCTTTCCCCACTCTGTAACCTATTTGTGTGTGTGTGTAAACCTCGAGTGTGTGTGAGTGTAAGTTGGCGCATAGTTTATTATTTTCATTAGTTCAGTTTAGGTACCAAAAAGGTAACCTCTTCCTTTGCTAAACTAAAGAAAACTTGTCCAATTGATTCTTGTGATGATCTACCCTGCAATGTGGAAAATTGCCCAGGTATGTCCTGTGCACAAAAAGCAGGACAAATCCAACCCGGCCAACTACCGCCCATTTAGCCTACTCTCAATCATCAGTAAAGTGATGGAAGGTGTCATCAACAGTGCCATCAAGCGGCACTTGCTTAGCAACAACCTGCTAAGTGATGCTCAGTTTGGGTTCCGCCAGGGCCACTCAGCTCTTGACCTCATTACAGCCTTGGTTCAAACATGGACAAAAGAGCTGAACTCAAGAGGTGAGGTGAGAGTGACTGCCCTTGACATCAAGGCAGCATTTGACTGAGTATGGCATCAAGGAGCCCTAGCAAAACTGAGGTCAATGGGAATCAGGGGGAAAACCCTCTGCTGGCTGGAGTCATACCTAGTGCAAAGGAAGATGGTTGTGGTTGTTGGAGGTCAATCATCTGAGTTTCAGGACATCGCTGCAGGAGTACCTCAGGGTAGTGTCCTAGGCCCAACCATCTTCAGCTGCTTCATCAATGACCTTCCTTCAATCATAAGGTCAGAAGTCGGGATGTTCGCTGATGATTGCACAATGTTCAGCACCATTCGCGACTCCTCAGATACTGAAGCAGTCTGTGTAGAAATGCAGCAAGACCTGGACAATATCCAGGCTTGGGCTGATACGTGGCAAGTAACATTCGCGCCACACAAGTGCCAGGCAATGACCATCTCCAACAAGAGAGAATCTAACCATCTCCCCTTGACATTCAACGGCATTACCATCGCTGAATCCCCCACTATCAGCATCCTCGGGGCTACCATTGACCGAAAACTGAACTGGAGTAGCCATATAAATACCATGGCTACAAGAGCAGGTCAGAGGCCACAATCTACAAGGCACAAGTCAGGAGTGTGATGGAATACTCTCCATTTGCCTGGATGGGTGCAGCTCCAACAACACTCAAGAAGCTCGACACCATCCAGGACAAAGCAGCCCGCTTGATTGGCACCCCATCTACAAACATTCACTCCCTCCACCACCGACGCACAGTAGCAGCAGTGTGTACCATCTACAAGATGCACTGCAGCAATGCACCAAAGCTCCTTAGACAGCACCTTCCAAACTCGCGACCTCTACCAACTAGAAGGACAAGGGCAGCAAATACATGGGAACACCACCATCTGCAAGTTCCACTCCAAGTCACACACCATCCTGACTTGGAACTATATCGCCGTTCCTTCACTGTCGCTGGGTCAAAATTTTGGAACTCCCTTCCTAACAGCACTGTGGGTATACCTGCCCCAAATGGACTGCAGCGGTTCAAGAAGGCAGCTCACCACCACCTTCTCAAGGGCAATTAGAGATGGGCAATAAATGCTGGCCTGGCCAGCGTCGCCCACATTCCATGAATGAATTAAAAAAAAATCATAGCAAGTAAGTCATCAAACACCTACTGAATTGGCCAGTACATCCACTTTAAGAAAGTATTAGACCTGTTGTGGTCAAACAAGGAGAGGGAAGAAGGAAGCCCTTCAACCTCTCCTCATTAGGTGGTGATTTGTACATTGCTAAGGTGTCATTTCTGTGAGGGAAACTCCAACCCCACAACGTCAGAAAATGTTTATTCCAAAAAGTCAACTTTTTTATTTATTTATTGGATGTGGGCATTGCTGGCTAGGCCAGCATTTATTGCCCATCCCTAATTGCCATTGAACTGAGTGTCTTCCAAGGCCATTTCAGTGGGCATTTAAGAGACAACCACATTGCTGTGGGCTGGAATCACATGTCGGCCAGACCAGGCAGATTTCCTTCCCCAAAGGACATTAGTGAACCAGATGGGTTTTTACAACAATCGACAGTGGTTTCATGGTCACCATTAGATTAGCTTTTAATTCCAGATTTATTAATTGAATTCAAATTTAACCATCTGCACTTGTGGGATTCAAACCCATGTTCCCAGGGCATTAGCCTGGGCTCTGGATTACTAGTCCAGTGACATTGCCACTACACCACCAACTTCCCTTGTATTAATGGCAAACAAAATCAACACTATACAGCTTAAACCCATACCGGATGGTAATCAGGGGCTGCCTATGTAGCTTACTGTACCAAGTGGCCGGCCATTCATTTTTTCAAAGCTATTGTAAAATATTGTAATATGATTAGTTCATTTGGTAGCATTATTAAAAACAGAAATTTCAAGAGAAAAACATGCCAAGAGGAGTCAACTGTAAATTCTTTCCTGCCATGATTGTTTTTTTGCATAAGGCTCAAGGGAATCTTTCTATGAATGGAGAGATTGTTTCCAAATTTAAAGCTTGCTCAGCAATCAGATAGTTTCTTAACTTTCTGCATTGATTGTTTCTGGAACAATCAATGCAGAAATCACCAGCTAGAATGTCATTGACAAAACAGAGAAATCCAAACAATCTCAACCAACTTAAATAGGTGCAACACTTATGCTTTGATCTTTTAAAATCAAGGTCCTAGAAATAATGAAGAAAGGCTTGCATTTATATTCTGCCTTTCAATGCTGCCTAGCCAATGAAGTACCTTTGGAGTATAGTCACTTGTAATGTTGGAAATCTGGACACAGCAAGGTCCTACAAACAGCAATGAGATAATGGGCAGATGATCTGTTTCAGTGATATCTGATATTGGTTGAGAGATACATATTGTCCAGGACATTGTAGCGTTTTGAAATTGCAATTGCATTCTGCATTGTGTGCTCTGGAGGCTGCTGTAGAATACACATGTTCGCAAAGGGAAAGTGAAAGAGAATAAAGAAGAAGCCTTTATGTTCAACAGCTTGCTGTTATTCTCTCAGTCTTTGCCTCCCTGGGACCTCATATTCTACATCCCAGAGTGTTGAAAGAGGTAGCTATGGAGATAGTGGATGCATTGGTGATCATCTTCCAAAATTCTATGGATTCTGGAATGGTTCCTACAGATTGGAAGGTAGCAACATGGCAGATGGAATATAATGTGGAAAAATGTCAGGTTATTCACTTTGTAGGAGGAATAGATGTGCAGTGTATTTCTTAAATGGTAAGAGATTAGAAAGTAGAAAGTAGAGTGAGTGTCCTCGTCCATAAGTCACTGAAAGCTAACATGCAGGTGCAGCAAGCAATTAGGAAGGCTAATGGTATGTTTGTCTTTATCGCAAGAGGATTCGAGTACAAGAGTAGTGAAGTCTTGCTTCAATTGTACAGAACCTTGGTTAGACCGCACCTGGAGTACTGTGTGCAGTTTTGGCCCCCTTATCTTGAGAAAGATATTATTGCCATAGAGGGAGTGCACCGAAGGTTCACCAGACTTGTTCCTGGGATGGCAGGACTGTCCTATGAAGAGAGATTGGGGAAACTGGGCAAGTATTCACGAGAGTTTTGAAGAATGAGAGATGATCTCATGGAAACCTACAAAATACTTAAAGGGATAGACAGGGGAGATGCAGCTCAGATGTTTCCGCTGGTTGGGGAGTCTAGAACCAGGGGACACAATTTCAAAGTAAGGGGGAAGCCAATTAGCACCAAGTTGACGAGAAATTTATTTACTCAGAAGGTTGTGAATCTTTGGAATTCTCTACTCCAGATGGTTGTGGAAGCTTAGTCATTGAGTATGTTTAAAGCAGAGAATGACAGATTTCTAAATTCCAATGACATAAAGGGAAACGGGGATAGTGTGGGAAAAAGGCATTGAAGTGGATGATCAGCCATGATCGTATTGAATGGCAGAGCAGGCTCGATGTGCCGAATGGCCTACTCCTGCTCCTATGCTCCTATGTTTCTATGTTCCTGTGATCGAAATTGTGTCTACGAACAAAATCATTCACACACTACAAGGTCTTCACAATGTTTGAAATGAGCTCATTGTTACAATGACATCTGATCTCATGTTACGCAACAACTGTATTGTCATTCCACACTCATTGAGGAAATGTGTTGTCGATATATCCCATGAAAGACACCATGGAATACTCAAGAGCAAACAACTCCTTAGTGAAAAGGTATGATTCCCAGGAATTGACCACATGGTAGAACACAAAATCAATCTATGTTTGCCATGTCAAGGAACCACAATGTCAACTCTTCATGATCCCCTCAAGATGTCCAAACTATCTTCAGGACCATGGACTGAAGTTAGTATTGACTTCACCAATTTGCCCACTGGTGAACACCTGCTTGTTGTCACTGACGATTACAGCAGATTCTTAATCATGGAATTAGTTATGTCAACTTCAATGAAAGGTGTCATCCCAAAGCTTGACCATATCTTTTCCTTGTTTTGAATCCCTCAAATGGTAAGAAGTGACATTGGACCCCCATTCAACAGCGATGAGTTCAGCAAATTCATAAATTCACTCATAGGAAAATCACACCTGTTGGCCAAGAGCTAATGGAGTAGTCGAAAGATTTATGCAAACCTTGAAAAAAGTGATACGTACAGCTACAGCAGAGAACAAGTCATGGAAGCAGGAGCTATATCACTTTCTTTGTAATTACAGAGTGATTCCTCACTCGACTACTAGAAAACCTCCAGCTACACTCACCTTTGCACATCCTATGTGCACACGTCTTCCTGAGCAACCTCACAGAGCTAATAATCAACATGTACACGAACGCGATCGAGAACAGAATGATTGAATGAAAGAAAATGCACAGCAAAACATCAAATGTAGAGCTGCACCACTTAAGCCAGGAGATGAAGTATTTGTGAAATGTGATGTTCATGTTGGAAAACAAACAACCGCTTATGGCATCCAACCATTTGTTGTCAAAAAGGTCAATGATCACTGCTAAACACGGCTCACAAAACATCACAAGAAACACGTTATTCTTCAAGGCACAGAATACACCACTCATTAGCATTGAATCCAATTCCAACATCAACACCTCAGATGAAGAACATGAGTAAAATGAGATTATGTCTGACATCAGATGATACCCCACTCGTGAGAGAAAACAACCCCAAACTTAAGCGACTATGTTACAAAGTGAACTATTTATGTTTAAGTTTATTGTTTACATTTTTGGAAAGGTTTGGGTAAGGTTTAAACTAAAATGGCAGGGGGATGGGAACCTTTGCAAGGAGTCAGAGGAGGGGGGATCAAAGTCAAAAACAACAGACAGTAAGGGGAATAAGAAAAGTGATAGGCAGAGAAATCAAGGGCCAGAATCAAACAGAGCCTCAGTGAAAAATAGTGTGAAAGAGCCAAGCCTTAAGGCTTTGTGCCTTAACGCGCAGAGCATTCGCAATAAACTGAATGAATTAATCGCGCACATTGATGTAAATGGGTATGATATAGTCGGGATTACGGAGTCATGGCTGCAAGGTGACCAGGGATGGGAAAAGAACATTCAGGGGTATTCAGTATTTAGGAAGGACAGACAGAAAGGAAAAGGTGGTGGAGTTGCATTGCTGGATAAAGAGGAAATTAACGCAATAGTGAGGAAAGATATTAGCTCTGACCATGTGAAATCTGTATGGGTTGAGCTGAGAAACACTAAGGGGCAAAAAACGTTAGTGAGTGTTGTATATAGACCCCCAAACTGTAGTGGTGATGTTGGGAATGGCATTGAACAGGATATTAGAGACACATGCGATAAAGGAACATCTGTAATTATGGGTGACATTAATCTGCATATAGATTGGGCAAATCAAATTAGTCACCATACCATGGAGGAGGAATTCTTGGAGTATATACGGGATGGTTTTCTGGACCAATATGTTGAGGAACCAATTAGAGAATAGGCCATCCTAGACTGGGTATTGTGTAATGAGAGAGGAATGATTGACAATCTAGTTTGCGAGACTCCTTGGGGATGAGTGACCATAATATGATAGAATTCTTCATCTAGATGGAGAGTGACGTAGTTGATTCTGAGACTAGGGTGCTGAATCTCAGTAAAGGAAACTACAAAGGTATGAGGCATGGGTTGGCTATGATGGATTAGGAAACGTTACATAAAGGGACGACGGTGGAAAGGCGATGGCAAACATTCAAAGAGCGCATGGATGAACTGCAACAATTGTTTATTCCTGTCCGGCGCAAAAGTAAAATGGGAACAGTAGCCAAACCATGGCTTACAAGGGAAATTCGAGATAGCATTAGATCTAAGGAAGAGGCATATAAATGTGCCAGAAAAAACAACAGACCTGAGGATTGGGAGCAGTTTAGAATTCAGCAAAGGAGGACCAAGGGATTGATTAAGAAGGGGAAAATAGAGTACAAGAGCAAGCTTGTGGGGAACATAAAAACTGACTGTAAAAGTTTCCATAGGTATGTGAAGAGAAAAAGATTGGTGAAGACAAATGTAGGTCCCTTACAGTCAGAAACAGGTGAATTTATTATGGGGAACAAAGAAATGACTGACCAACTAAATGCATACTTTGGTTCTGTCTTCACAAAGGAGGACACAAATATCATACCAGAAATGATGGGGAACACAGGGCTGAATGAGAGAGAGGAACTGAAGGAAATCAGTATTAGTAGAGAAATGGTGTTGGGGAAATTGATGGGATTGAAGGCTGATAAATCCCCAGGGCCTGATGGTATGCATCCCAGAGTACTTAAGGAAGTGGTCCTAGAAATAGTGGATGCATTGGTGGTCATCTTCCAAGATTCTATCGACTCTGGAACAGTTCCTGCAGATTGGAGGGTAGCTAATGTAACCCCACTATTTAAAAAGGGAGGTAGAGAGAAAGCAGGGAATTATAGACCAGTCAACCTGACGTTGGTAGTGGGGAAAATTCTGGAGTCCATTATCAAAGATTTTATAGCAGAGCACTTAGAGAACAGTGGTAGAATCGGACAGAGTCAGCATGGATTTACGAAAGGGAAATCATGCTTGACAAATCTACTAGAATTCTTCGAGGATGTTACTTGTAGAGTTGATGAGGGGGAACCAGTGGATATGGTTTATTTGGACTTTCAGAAGACTATCGACAAAGTCCCACACAAGAGATTAGCATGTAAAATTAAAGCGCATGGGATTGGGGGTAACATATTGCGATGGATAGAAAATTGGTTGGCAGACAGGAAACAAAGAGTAGGGATAAATGGGTCTTTTTCCAAATGCAGGCAATGACTAGTGGGGTACCACAGCGATCAGTGCTAGGACCCCAGCTATTCACAATATATATTAATGATTTAGATGAGGGAACTAAATGCAATATCTCCAAATTTGCAGATGACACAAAACTGGGTGGGAGGGTAAGTTGTGAGGAGGATGCAGAGAGGCTTCAGGGTGATTTGGACAGGTTGAGTGAGTGGGAAAATGCAAAGCAGATGCAGTATAATGTGGATAAATATGAGGTTATCCACTTTGGTAGCAAAAACAGGAAGGCAGATTATTATCTGAACGGCTATAAACTGAGAGAGGGGAATATGCAACGAGAACTGGGTGTTCTCGTACACCAGTCGCTGAAGGTAAGCATGCAGGTCCAACAGGCAGTAAAAAAGGCAAATGGTATGTTGGCCTTCATAGTGAAAGGATTCGAGGCCAGGAGCAGGGATGTCTTGCTGCAATTATACAGGGCCTTGGTGAAGCCACACCTGGAATATTGTGTGAAGTTTTGGTTTCCTTATCTGAGGAAGGATGGTCTTGCTATAGAGGGAGTGCAGCGAAAGTTTACCAGTCTGATTCCTGGGATGGCGGGACTGACGTATGAGGAGAGATTGAGTCAGTTAGGATTATATTCGCTGGAGTTCAGAAGAGTGAGGGGGGATCCCATAGAAACCGATAAAATTCTAGTAGGACTTGACAGTATAGATTCAGGAAGGATTTTCCCGATGGTGGGGGAGTCCAGAAGCAGGAGTCATAGTCTAAGGATATGGGGTAAACCATTCAGGACTGAGATGAGGAGAAATTTCTTCACCCAGAGAGTGGAGAACCTGTGGAATTTGCTACCACAGAAAGCAGTTGAGGCCAAAACATTGTATGTTTTCAAGAAGGAGTTAGATATAGCTCTTGGGTCTAAAGGGATCAAAGGATATGGGGCAAAAGCGGGAACAGGTTACTGAGTTGGATGATCAGCCATGATCATAATGCATGGCAGAGCAGGCTCAAAGGGCCAAATGGCCTACTCCTGCTCCTATTTTCTATGTTTCTATGTAAACCATTGAACAGAGAGATCTTGGTGTCCAGGTGCATAAATCCCTGAAGGTTGCTACCCAGGTTAATAAGGCTGTTAAGAAGGCATATGGTGTGTTAGCTTTTATTAGTAGGGGGATCGAGTTTCGGAGCCACGAGGTCATGCTGCAGCTGTACAAAACTCTGGTGAGACCGCACCTGGAGTATTGCGTGCAGTTCTGGTCACCGCATTATAGGAAGGATGTGCAAGCTATGGAAAGGGTGCAGAGGAGATTTACTAGGATGTTGCCTGGTATGGAGGGAAGGTCTTACGAGGAAAGGCTGAGGGACTTGAGGTTGTTTTCGTTAGAGAGAAGGAGGAGGAGAGGTGACTTAATGGAGACATATAAGATAATCAGAGGGTTAGATAGGGTGGATAGTGAGAGTCTTTTTCCTCGGATGGTGATGGCAAACACAAGGGGACATAGCTTTAAGTTGAGGGGTGATAGATATAGGACAGATGTCAGAGGTAGTTTCTTTACTCAGAGAGTAGTAGGGGCGTGGAACGCCCTGCCTGCAACAGTAGTAGACTCGCCAACTTTAAGGGCATTTAAGTGGTCATTGGATAGACATATGGATGAAAATGGAATAATGTAGGTCAGATGGTTTCACAGGTCGGCGCAACATCGAGGGCCGAAGGGCCTGTACTGCGCTGTAATGTTCTAATTCTAATTCTAAAACATGCTATGTCTCTCATTTACTAAGAAGGGGAGGAATGTAGTGTTGTAGTATTTTGAAATTGCAATTGTATTGTGCATTGTGTAATCTAGAGGCTGCTGTAGAACCCACATGCTAGCAAAGTGAAAGTGAAAAGAGAACAGAATAAAGAAGAAGCCTTTACGTTCAACAGCCTGCTGCTGCTGTCTCAGTCTTTTCCTCACATATATTCTACTGAACTTGGCTAAATCTTGCTCGAGTCCTGAGGACATCACAGACATCAGGGAAAACTCTCTTGCTCTTCTTTGAAAAAGTGCCAAAGGATATTTTACCTGCGCTTGAGAGGGCAGACTAGGCCTTGGTTTCATGTCTCATTCAAAAAACAGCACCTCTGACATTGCAGCACCCCTTCAGTGTTAGCCTAGATTCGGTGCCCAAGTCACTGGAGTGGGATCAGAGCCAACAATTTTCAAAGTCAAAGGTGAGAGTGCTATCAACTGAGCCACAACTGACACTAATTACTGTTGGTCAAATCAAGAGATGAATTCCTAACACAGGCATTAATTAATTTATTTTAAGTGTATTAACATTGTTATTAAACTAATGGATAAGGAGAATGTCGTATGAACACAGCAAACTTCTGTTTGTAGTGCCAACAAAAGTTTCTAGATTAAGTTTTGCGGAGGCAGATATAATAAATGTTTAAATTACTGGGCTGAAGAGGTATTGGACAAGAAGAAAAATTTTTAAAAATGGTTTTTAAAGTGCATTGTTCACAGTTAGTTAAAGGTGTGGAGTTCAGTGTTTTACGCATATTCTCTGTACTAAGTTAATGTAACTAATATCACCATTTTGGTTCTCTTTGATGTTTTTGCAGTTATCTCCCTACAACTTCATTTGTCCAGTAGGATGGGAATAGGTACAGGGAGCACTCAGGGATGGACTTGGAGCCCTGAAAGTTTATTTTTGGACTGTTTTCACTGCTATCTCTTTGGAGCATTTTGTGTTTTGTTGCTCTCTCATCCTGTAACTATTAATTGTCCTGTTTGACTCTGTTTTTCTCTTTCAGTTCTCTTTCTGATTCGTGTTGTTGGTCACTGTGCTTTTGTTATTCTTTTTCTCTTTTTCTCTCTCTAGTCATATGTCTTACTCTATCTTTCACTCTTTTGAGTGTCTGTCACTTTCCTTTTTTAAATATTTCTCTCTTGTCACTCTCCCCCTGCATCTCTTGCTCTCCCTCTTTGTCTCCTTCATTAGATTTGGTGTTGTGTAATGAGGTGGGATTAATAAATGTTAAGGATCCTCTAGGGAAAAGTGATCATAGCATGCCAGAATTTCAAATTCAGTTTGAGGGCGAGTTTCGAGTCCCACACGAGCATTCTGGAGTTAAACAAAGGTAATTATATAGGCATGAGGACAGATTTGGCCCTAGTGGACTGGGCAGGAAGACTAAAAGGTAGGACAGTTGACGAGCAGTGGCAGATGTTTAAGGAGATATTCAATTTATCCCAACTAAAATATATTCCAGAGAGAAAGAAAGATTCTAAGAGGGGGAAAAAACATCCATGGCTAAGCAAAGAATTTAAGCGTAACATAAAGACAAAAATTAAGGCATATCATATTGCAAAGGCCAGTGGCAGGCTGGAAGATAGGGAAATTTTTAAAGATCAACAAAGGGTTACTAAAAAAGTAATAAAAAGAGCAAAGGTAAATTATGAACGAAAACTAGCGCAAAATATAAAAACGGTAGCAAAAGTTTCTATAAGTAGATAAAAGGGTAGAGAGTAGCTAAAGTGAATGTTGGTCCATTGGAGGATGAGACTGGGGAGTTAATAGAAGGGAACACAGAAATGGCAGAGACACTAAATCAGTATTTTGCTTCAGTTTCATGGTGGAGACACTAGTACCATCCCAATAGTACCAGGTAATGCAGAGGTTATAGAAAGGGAGGAACTTGGAACAATCATCATCACTAGGGAAAAAGTACTGAGCAAACTATTGGGGTTGAGACAGACAAGTCCCCAGGGCCTGATGGCCTACATCCTAGGGTCTTAAAGGAAGTGGCAGTGGAGATAGTGGATCCATTGGTTATAATAATCCAAAATTCCTCAGCTAAGGAGACCAAAACTGCACACAATACTCCAGATGTGATCTCACCAAGGCTTTGTATAATTGCAGCCTTGCTCCTGTATTCAAATCGTCTCGCTATGAAGGCCAACATTCCATTTGCCTTCTTAACTGCCTGCTGCACCTGCATGCTTACTTTCAGCGACTGATGCACAAGGACACCCAGGTCTCGCTGCACCTCCCCCTTTCCCAATCTATTGCCGTTCAGATAATAATTTGCTTTCCTGTTTTTGCCACCAAAGTGGATCGCCTCACATTTATCCATATTATACTGCATCTGCCATGTATCTGCCCACTCACTCAGCCTGTCCAAATCTCTACATCCTCCTCACAGCTCACCCTCCCACCCAGCTTTGTGTTATCTGCAAACTTGGATATAATACATTTAATTCCCTCATCTATATCATTAATATATATTATGAATAGCTGGGGTCCGAGCACTGATCCCTGCGGTACCCCACTAGTCACTGCCTGCCACTTGGAAAAAGACCCGTTTATTCCTACTCTTTGTTTCCTGTCTGCCAACCAGTTCTCCATCCATGTCAGTACCTTACCCCCAATCCCATCTGCTTTAATTTGGCAAGCTAATCTTTTATGTGGGACCTTATCGAAAGCCTTCTGAAAGTCCAAATACACCACATCCACTGGTTCTCCCTTATCTATTCTACTAGTTACATCCTCAAAAAATTCCAGTCGATTTGTCTGATTTCCCTTTCGTAAATCCATGTTGACTTTGTCTGATTCTGTCACTGTTTTCCAAGTGCTCTGTTATTACAGCTTTTATAACGGACTCTGACATTTTCCCCACTACTGATGTCAGGCTAACAGGTCTATAATTCTCTGTTTTCTCTCTACCTCCTTTTTTAAATAGTGGGGTTACATTATCCGTTGGAACTGTTCCAGAGTATAGTATTTTGAAAAATGACCAGCAATGCATCTACTATTTCTGAGAGTGATTGAAAGGTGGGATGGAAGGCTTGTCAGAAAGTTTATTTTTGGCTGTATTTCACAGGAATATTTTTGGTAGGTTGTTCTTATGCCTGAACAGATTACTTGTGCAAGCTGTGGCTCAGTGAGTAGCACTCTCACATCTGAGTCACAAGGTTCCACATTCAAGTTCCACTCCAGGGCTTGAACACAAAAATCTAGGCTGACACTCCAGTGCAGTGCTGAGGGAGCGCTGCACTATTGGAGGTGCTGTCTTTTGGTTGAGATGTTAAATTGATGCCTCATCTGCCTACTTGGGTGGATGTAAAAGATCCCACGGCACTATTTTGAAGAAGAGCAGGGGAGGTTATCCCTCAAAAATAGATTATCTGGAAATTATCACATTGCTGTTTGTGGGAATTTGCTGTGCACACAATTGGCTGCTGTGTTTCCTGCAGTGCAACAGTGACTACACTTCAAAAAAGTACTTCATTGGCTGTAAAGTGCTTTGAAATGTCTGGTAGTCATGAAGAGTGCTATATAAATGCAAGCCTTTATCAATGTCACAACAGAAATGGTTTTGAAAATGATTGGTTGAACAGACAAGTTGAAGGATCACTGATCTTTGGATTCTGATTAGTTGAGGTTCTGGCATGCAATGGGCTGGATGGACCATGGTCTCTTCTGTAATGTGATTAGCAAGGCTCTGGGTAGAGCTTTCAACTTTTTTGTAGGAGTTAAAATGTTATACATCCTGCAGTAGGTCAGTAGGTAGGTTACTCAGATGAGATGCATAACTGGTGGCCGATCTACTTCAATTCATTTTACACCTCCATCAAAGGTCATCTCTCTGAGACTTGTTTACAACATTCACTCACACAAAAAAACTTTAACAATATAGATTTGTTGAGGGATTTTTCTACCATGTGAAAGCACTGACTTTTAATTCCCTACACATTAAGAAGTGCTTGGGTGACGCATTTTATCACATGTAAGGGATTCTCAACAAGCAGGAATCTCCCTCGATAAAAATTGTAAAATTTTATTTTGAGTATAGACCACAAAGTATTGAGACCTGAAGTGTGCAAAAAATTTGTTATAAAATTCAACTAAAATAGATTATTTTACCTAAGCCTTAAGGGATACGTTTCATAATTAAAATAAATACAATTCTCATAAATCTTCTATGGCATTACTCAGAACTGGAGTGTGGTTACCATGGTCCTGTGACCTGAATGTGACAACAGTTGACTCATTGTTGTGACACAACAAATTTACTCAAGCAGTGCAGCACATGGCTGACATGAGAAGAAACTCTTACAGACTTTCCTGAATATGAGAGACACAGGCCCTCAGACATAATGGGTAAAATTTTCTATTGAAGTCAATGTAAAAGACAATCGGGCAAGATGTACATGTACCTGTCTTTCCAAGCTGCAATTGGCCCAACCAAGCACAAATTAAACAGTAATCACCATTCGATTTGGGGTCTTACACTGAGGGACAGAAGAGTGCAACAGATTTCCTTACTTACATCTCTGGCCCAACCTGGTCTGTAAGGCTCTTTCTCTAAGAGTAGCAAGCTATTAGCCGAGGCATAGAATATAAGAGCAGGGAGGTTATGATGGAGCTGTATAAACCGCTAGTTAGGCCACAGCTGGAGTACTGTGTACAGTTCTGGGCACCACACTATAGGAGGGATGTGATTTCACCGGAGAGGGTGCAGAGGAGATTCACCAAGATGTTGCCTGGGCTGGAGCATTTCAGCTATGAAGAGAGACTGGATAGGCTCGGGTTGTTTTCCTTAGAGCAGAGAAGACTGATGGGGGACCTGATTGAGGTATACAAAATTATGAGGGGCATAGATAGGGTAGATAGGAAGAAACTTTTTCCCTTAACGGAGGTATCAATAACCAAGGGGCATACATTTAAGGTAAGGGACAGGAGGTTTAGAGGGGATTTGAGGAAAAAAAATTTCACCCAGAGGATGGCTGGTATCTGGAACACACTGCCTGAAGGGGTGGTCAAGGCAGGAACCCTCACAACGTTTAAGAAGTATTTAGATGAGCACTTGAAATGCCATAGCATACAAGGCTACAGGCCAAGTGCTGGAAAATGGGATTAGAATAGATAGGTGCTTGACGGCCAGCATGGACACGATGAGCCGAAGGGCCTGTTTCTGTGCTGTATAGCTCTATGTCTCTATGACTCTGATAATTTGCCTCCTCCATTGGGTCGATTCCCCCTGTTGTACCACTATAGACGTGGGTAACCACTCCCAATCTCCAGGTTATAGGACAGGGTCACAGCAGAATCAAGCAGATGGGCCACACTTCTGACAACAGAATAGTGCCCCAATGTTCCATCCAAGACAAAGCAGTACACCTTTTAGGCAGTCCATCTACCACCTTAAACATCACTTCCTCTAACACCGGACCTCCATGGCTGCGGTGAGTATTATTTACAGGATATACTGCAGCAACTGACCCAGGCTTCTTTGCTTCCCAAAACCCACAGGCTCCACCATCTAGAAACACAAAGGCAGCAGGTGCATGGGAACAACATTACCTCCAAATTTTCCAATTTGGTCATATATCGGTGTTCCTTCATTGTGGCTGTGTCAGAATCCTGGAACTCCCTACCTAAGAGCACTGTGGGAGTACATTCACCACATGCTCTGCCATGTTTCAAGAAGATGGCTCGCCACCATCCTTTCAACGGCAACCAGGCTTGGGTGATCAATGTTGATCTTGCTCGCAACATCCATATCCCAAAAGTGAATTTTTAAAAAGCCTGAGAGATGCAGAATAGAGAATGTAATCAACTATGTTATCTATGTATTTTGAAACAACTATACAATATTAACTATTAACTCCTGGATGTGTGATAAGAACTGGTGACATCCTTAGCCCGGTTGCAAAATCTAAGGAAAAATAACATTTTTATGATTTATATTTATTGTCCTCCACCTAACAATGTTAGTTTGGAGTAATTAGATGTTTAAAAATATGTGAATTTCAATATTTTATCTCAAAATAGGTGGCCATTATTCTGGTTTCAGCATGTTTACATGAACTGCATGTAGGTTGCAGCAAGGTAAGCTCTTCGTGGGGATTATTTTGAAACTGATTCTTTGCTTGTGGCACAGCTAACAACAAGGCTGTTTTTCAATCATCTTCAATGTATTGTTGAAATTTAATGTTCAGTAATGAGTTTAACATTATATTCTGCATCTCTTCCTAATCATGAACTGGAACACCCACAGTACTCCTGTCTATTGCTATGGACTTTAATGGCTGTGTTTTATGCTGCATTTCTGGCTTATTCTTTTCTCTTTCTAAATTACAGGATAAAGTATAACACAAGAACCCAAACTACTAAATTGGGCAAGAACAGCTGTGGAAAACAAATTAATTATACATCTTGTGATAGAAACCATGATCCTGGAATCACACTGTGAGTTACTAGTGTACAAGAGCTTAATACATTTGTCTGAAATTCTTCTCTATGGATATCATCAAGACTTGGGCTGACAAAAGCCTGACACCATCCAGAACAAAGCAGTTAATTTGATTGGCACCATTCCACCACACTCAATATCCACCTTTTCCATCAACAGCGCACTATGGCCGCAGTACGTACTGTTACGACCAACTGCTCAAGACAAAGCCCCCAATCAAAATATATGATTCTGATTGTAGTGGGAGAAACGCACTGTTGGTTCAGTTCTGCCCCTCCACAGAACGCCTAACATATCATTTTAAACTTTCCAAATTAAAGAAAACCACAGCCAAATTGACCATCCACCAACCCTTGAATGAGGTGAACCAAACCAGGTGTGTTTGGATCAACAAATTAACTGTTTAATTAGAAAAACTAATTTTTTAAACACTCCGAAGATATAAACAACATTTAAAATAGAAAAAATAGTGTCCTTGCAGATTTATGATCCTGCCGAAGTGGAATCTTCCAATGTAGAACTGTCCAAGGTTGCTTGAAGTCCTCACAGCTGTCTGATGGGGAAAAGAAAAGTTCTTCAACAGTAGAACAGTCCGTAGTCTAATTCAGCAGTTGAATTGATGCTCTTCTTTTCCAGCGATGAATTTCAGCAATTACAGTTCAGTAGTTAAAGGAATTGGTTATTTTCTTTTAAGAAATTAATCTGGTTTGACATCAGAATTCTGAGAGTATATTAAGTAAAGTTTAAATAAACCGAGAGAGAGCTCTCATTTCTTTCAGTATATGCTGGTCCAGCTGTCTGTCTGTGTATCTGTCAAAAGCCAGTTTACAGCTAGTTTCAAATGTCATTCGGCAACAATGTATCTCATGTCCTTGGTCCTGAGTGGCTGCATCCTAAAGCAGTGAGAATGCATATTTGAAGCTGGCTGTATCCTATGGCAATGAGAATGCATCCTTTGACTCAGTCCCTGGAGCTTGTTGCCTTAAAGCAGTACTGATCCTGTTACAGCCTTAAAGGCACATTATATACTTTCCAGAAAAAAGACTACAGGATCATAACATTTGATTAGCATCATTCCACCGCACTCAATATTCACCTTTTCCATCAATAGTGCACTATGGCTGCAGTATGTACCATCTATGGGATGCAGTGTAGCAAATGACCAAGGTTACTTTGACAGCATCTTCCTGCATTTTGACAGCTTGCCACTGAGAAGGACAAGAGAAGCAATGGGAGCATCATCGTCTGCTCCTTCTTCATTGCTGGATCAATGTGTTGGAATTCCCTAACACCATGATGGCACTGTCATCACCACATGCATTGCAACACATAAAGAGGAAGGCCTGCCCTCACCTTCTTAGGGCAACTAGCAATGGACAATAAATAGGGCCTTGCCTGCATCATCCACATTCAGAGACCAAATAAAGCATCATACCTTGGTACCACATACTCAGGCAAAGCATTGTGGATTGCCCTCTCAGGTCAATTTAGCAGTGATAATATAGTGACATTGAAATAGATGGGGGTGAATTTCCACTGGGTTTTCCTACATGGCTATCGCAAGTTCTGTGGAAAAGCCTTGGAGGCCCCAGAAAAAAAGCAATGTAAATACGTTTATGCTACTTTTAACTAGATTTCCATGACTCTTTAGCTAAAGTTACAGCAGATAGGTAGAAGAATTTCCAAAGAACTTCACCCCCCCCCCCCCACCCCCCGATGCCGCTATTCCTGGCTAATATCTGATTAATTATTACTTTTGAGGAAATGGGTCTTTGCTTTCAGGGTCACAAAAGAGATATGAGTGAGCAAGGTCAATCAGTCCAATCTACAGCCTCCATCCAGAAAAAACCTGCATTCTTTCCAGTTGACATTACTGGATCACTTTTGTGTGAACGTCCTGACGCCAGTGCTGAGGTCACCTTTTGTGGGTTTAAAGTTTGACAAGTTGTCCCACTATTGTGACTGAATTGAAAATCTCTCAGTCACCTCATTTTAAGACGGAAACATTTAACTTTTTCCTACTTGCCCTCTTTCTGATTTTTTTATGCTGCTTCCAGGGGTTAAATGTTTCCCTTGTGTCTCAGTGACCAAAAATAGACACAATTCTCAAAGATGTGATCTGATCAGAGCACTGCACGGTTTAAGCATAAAATCTTTTAATGTTTACACCACGGTTATAGCTATGTAGTACAACAACAAGAATGACAGCAATGTGCACTTATCTTTCACCTTTAACATAGAAAAATGTCCCAAGGCACTTCACAGGAACGTTATCAAACAAAATCTGACACCGAGCCACACAAGGAGATATTAGAGCAGATGTACCATGTTCAATTTGTTTTGTTGATTGTTACTTCAAAGTGACAAATCATATTAAGCATTAAATTGACAGATATCACTAGATCTCTTTCAACTTTACCTTAGGCTTTTTTAATACAATTCATGGAGTATGATGTTCGTATGTACAATGCTTCACAACCTGTCTTTATTGAGGTTCATCTGCCACTGTTCCATTTATTTGCTAATTTTATCTAACTCATTTTGTAGATGAGAAAGGTTATGTTGCAAGGTCACTGACCTGAGACATTGGACTGGATTTCAGGGGGCCCCCCTGAGGTGGGGCACAGAAAGTCGCGATGAGTAGCAGGGGGTGGGGGGGTGAGGGGGTGAAGTGGGTGCAGAGGGCCCATGTTACCAAGTGATCTTACTGGGGGCGAGATAGGTTGACAATGGCCTTCCTGTCCAAAGGTCATTGAAGCCCTTAAGTGGCTCATTAATGGCCAATTAAGGGCCTCTTCCCGCCTTGTAAAATAAGGTGGCCTCTCTGCTGGCTTGGAGGGGTTCCCTCCTCTGTGAGCAATCTGTGGCCCATGGAGGACCCTCATCAGGAACCAGTTTACCTCCAGGGACACCCTCCCCCTGGACTGCACAATCACCCCTCACCTCCCTCTCCCTCACCAGCGCCTTCCAGACTAGCCCCAGTGACCCTGACTCACCTACCTCTGGTCCAGGGTTCCAGTGCTGGGCCTGGGTCCAAAGTCTCTACAGTACTGGCAGTGGCCTCCGCTCCCAGTGGCGCTATCAATATTGCTAGGCTGGCGGCCCTGTGGTTGGGGACTGGGAAAGTGGTGCCTGAAACTTTGTTCTAAAAAGACTGGAGGATCACTCTGGGTTGGGGGCGGGGCGGGAAAAGGCAGAGGCAGGGTTCCCCCCGCCTTTTCGGCCCGGCGCCGGGAGCCCCATCTCCTACACAAAATCCAGCCCATGAATTCTTTTTCTCCCTCCACATAGATGTTGTCTGAACTGCTGAGTATTTCCAGAATTTTCTGTTTATATTTCACTTTGTAGATCCCTTGCTGACTCTTCATATTCAACTGTTACTCACTATCTCCCATAGTTTTGAATCACCTATGATTTTAACAGGTTTATATTGAGTTTCTGAATCTAAGACACTAACACAAATTAGAAACATTGAACTTTGGGGTTCTATACTCAGTATTTCTGGCACTTACCTCTAGTTCATTCCTTTATCAAGTACCTGTTTCTTCTTATTTTTCAACAGATTTTTCAAACATTTCCTGAATTCCCACTTTGAATCTAAAATTACATCCTTTCATGCAGAATTATGTTAGCTTTGGAAGTCTAAGTATATCATGTTATAGGACATTCCATAATCCACTTGGAATTGATTATGACTTAGGCTCTGTTTGAATGCTTCATCTCCAGTGCAAGGGACCATCTCCACAGGCAGGCGAGCTATGAATTGAAACATAATCTTATAGCAAAGTCATTTGGGATGTAGAATGCCTGACCTGAAAAATAAACTCCTTATATTGTTGATAAGTTCACTGAGTGTAGTGTAAGACACCTTACACTCTCTAATTCCCTTTGATAGGTGGACAAATAAACACTGACACACTTTATAGGGACAAACTTCCTCTCCCGGGGCATTCTGACAACAGTTAGTGCACCATGGAAGCACATTCCCCAGAATCCAGAACTCAGTGCTCAAACTTGTTTTTAAGTCTAATTAAAATAAAGGAGAGATCACTTACAGTTGCAGTATCAGCTGTAATGATAAATACAGGAGGAAGTTTCTGGGACTTAAAGGAACCAGCATCATTAAAGGGCACTACACATGAACTCCCTTTAAGGCTTTTACAGTTAAAGGGTAGTTGATTTTTAACCAGTAGTTTAAATGTATCTCAAAAATAATAAATGTCATTAACTGTAAATAATTCTAATAAGTGGGAACACGGGTCTGTGAGGAAAAGCTTGTATGTGTAATTAGATATTCATGAATAATAGATTTCACAAGCCCCACTTCAACTATCTGGTAAGCAGAGATTTACTAAAGGACCTAATAATGGGCTACCCACTGCTTTGCTCTGAAGCCCAAACTGAGACAAAAGGAATATCAAAAGGTATTTTTTCTAATTATTCAAACCTATGGCAAAAGATGTCAGACATATAATGCACACAATTAATCAAAGCTGATTCACTGTTAACATTTCTTGTGGTAACAGATCTATCAGTCACATTAAGTTTCATAGACAACAGAAAAACTGCTATGCTTTTGCCTCAGACCATTCATTGCTAGAGGTAGTCATAGAACAGTGGGTGGAGGTTATTGTTCAAAGAGAAATGATGCTGAATAAGGGGGTAAGATAAGATGGTAATCTATGTCACAAACAACAAGGTAATGATCAACAGATCAGTTAGGAAACTGAAAAACAACTCCTATCATACCATAATGAATCATCAAGGTTCCCAGGACAGTGTGCATGAAGAGAGCCCGATAAAGATCTTAAGTTTCCCTTCACAATTCATAGAGAAAGCTAACAGTGAAAGAATCAGAGCGAAAGATGGTATTATTGTTTATTTTTCTCTATTATTGCTTAAGACATTGAGTGTGTTGAATTCAACAAAGTTTATTTGCAATTTAGAAGTTGGTGTCAAGTCGAAGAACCTTACAGATGCACTCTTACTGGTGCAGGCACCCACTGGCCCCATAGAAATGAGCTGCCTCACTATCTAACCCACATTCTCCAGCAGTGTGAGCTCTTGAGAGCACCAGCAGACAAGGACCAAGGCCCAACTGCTGGTGTTGCTGCTATGAACTTTTCTCCACTTAAAGTCTCTAATACTGCTTTAAATTAATAAGCATTTGAACAAGCATGAGTGAGACAGGTCCGATTAGCATGGATTGCTAAAGGGCAGTCTGGGTTTCACCAAATTTATTGAATTTTTTCAAGAAATAACAGAAATTAGTTAAGGGAAATCCAGTGGATGTGATCCCTATGGATTTTCAAAAAATATCATAAAACAAGATATTGGCAGGATAGAATTAAGGGGAATGTGATGATAGGGTTAGATGGGTGGTTAGAGGAGACAAAACAAAGGATAGGGTAAAAGAAAATGTATTAGTCTGGAAAGATGTGGTGAAAGATGCTCTTATTTACCATGTACAGAAATGACCAGGAATTAGGAATTGAGGGAATTTTATGGAAATTTGCTGAATGTGCAAAATTCCATGAGTATGACAATTGTGATGAAGATTGTGAATAGACATTGATAGGCTAGCAGGATGGCAGATACAGTTCAATGTAGAAAAATGTGAAGTAATACATTTTGGAATTAAGAATAACAAAATGAAGTGTATCTTAAATGGTAATATTTTAAATGGAGTAGAAGAGCAAGCACACTAATATGCAAGTGGCAGTGCCATTAGATAGGGTTATGGAAATGGCAAATGGAATTCTTGGTTTTGTACTTAGAGGCATAGAATTCAAAGATAAGGAGGTAATATTGAAATTGCCATATTATGTTAGTTGTGTATGGTTTTTGGTACCCCATTTTGGTTAGGATATTAATGCAATAGAAACAGTACAACATATATTTTTTTGTATTCTTTCATGGGATGTGGATGTCACTGGCAAGGCCAGAATTTGTTGCCCATCCCTAATTGCCCTTGAACTGAGTGGCTTGCTCGGCCAATTCAGCGAGCAGAAAAGAGTCAACCACATTGCTAAGGGTCCGGTGTCACATGTAACCCAGATGAGGTAAGGACAGCAGATTTCTATTAGTGAACCAGATTGTTTTTTATAACAAAAAATGATAGTTTCATGGCACCAGTACTGAGATTAGCTTTTATTAATTAATTGAATTTAAATTCTACCAGCTGCCATGGCGGGATTTGAATCTGTGTCCCCAGATATGAGACTGGCACTCTGGATTACTAGTTCAGTGACATTACCACTGCACCACTATCTCCCCTAGTTCACCAAGCTATTGTACCAGCTGTACAGGGACACAGGAGGAAGGTTGGGAAAGCAATAGTGATAGGGGATTCTATGTTTAGGGGAACAGACAAGTGTTTCTGCAGCCGCAGACATGAATCTAGGATGGTATGGTGCCTCCCCAGTGCCAAGGTCAAGGATGTCACTGAGCGGCTGCAGAGCGGTCTGACAGGGGAGGGTGAACAGCCAGTGGTTGTGGTTCATATCAGGACCAATGACAAAGGTAGAAAGAGAGATGAAGTTCTGCAGGAAAAGTTTAGTGAGCTAGGATAGAAACTAACGAGCAGGACCTCAAAGATTGTAATCTCCAGATTACTCCCTGTACTACACGCTAGTGAGTAAAGAAATAGGAGGATATATCAGATGAATGTGTGGCTGGAGAGATGGTGCAGGAGGGAGGGCTTTAGATTCTTGGGAAATAGGGATTGGTTCTGGGGTAAATGGGACCTGTGTAGGGTGGACGGGTTGCACCTGAACAGAGCAGGACCAATGTCCTTGCGGGGAGATTTGCTAGTGCTATTGGGGAAGGTTTCAACTAACGTGGCAGCGATGTGTAATATAAGGGAGGAAAAACAAGGTGCATGGAGAATTGGGAGAGACATATAGCATTAGAGTAGGAAATAATATGGTGTTAGATGGGGTCAGAGTGAGAGGGAATGAAATAAGGTCTAAATTAAGTTTACTGTGCATGTATATGAATGTGCAAAGTATGGTAAATAAGGTTGGTGAATTGTAGGCACAGATAGTCATGTGGGAATATGATGTCATGGTGATAATGGAGACCTGGCCCTGGCTCAAAAAAGGGCAGGACTGGGTACTAAATATTCCTGGATACAAGGTGTTCAGGAAAGATAGGGAAGGGTAAAAAAGGGGTAGGGAAACAGTACTAATTATAAAAAGCATTATGGTGCTGGAGAGAAAGGTTTCAAGGACTGAGTCTATTTGGTTAGAGCTAAGAAACAATAGAGGTACCATTACACTACTGGGGGTATTGTATAGGTCACCATCTAGTGGGAAAGATATAGAGGAACATATTTACTACAAAATTATAGTGAGGTCCAAAACCTATAGAGTAGTTTTAATGGGGGACTTTAATTATCCTAATATAGACTTGGATTGTAATAGTGTAAAAGGTAGAGACAGGGAAGAGTTCATGAAGTGTCTTCAGGAGAATTTTCTAGATCAGCACGTTTCTGACCCAATGAGGAAGGAGGCATTGCTGGATCTGCTTCTGGGGAATGAGATGGGTCAAGTGTCAGTAGGGGAACATTTAGGGGCCAGTGATCATAGTATCAAAAGGTTTAGGTTAGCTATGGAAATGGACAAGGAGCAATCCAGAATGAAAATAATTAATTGGGGAAGGTCCAACTTCAATAGGATGAGAACAGATCAGGCCCAAGTAAATTGGAATCAAAGATTGGCTGATAAAACTGTAACGGTACAATGGACTGCCTTCAAAAAGGAGGTAGTTTGGGTATAGTCAACGAGGGGAAAGATGGAACAAGCAAATCCACAGGTGCCTCGATGATGAGAGTGATAGAGGGTACAATAAAGCAGAAAAAGGATGGCAAATAACAGATGTCAGGTGGATAATACAATTAAGAACCAGGCTGAATATAGAACATTCAGAGGGAAAGTTAAAAAATAAGTAAAAGAAGCAAACAGAGTAAGAAAAGAGACTGGCAGCTAACACAAAAGGGAATCCAAAAGTTTTCTATAGGCATATAAATAGTAAAAAGGGGTAAAAGGAAGAGTGGAGTCAATTAGGGACCAAAAAAGGGATTTATGCATGGAAGCAGGGGGCATGGCTGAGATACTAAATGAGTACCTGGCATCTGTCTTTACCAAGGAAGAAGATGCTGCCCAAGATACAGTGAAAGAGGAGGTAGTGGAGACACTGGATGGACTAAAAATTGATAAAGAGGAAGTATTAGATAGGCTGGCTTAAGGTTGATATGTGTCCAGGGCTGGATCAGATGATTCCGAATATACTGCGGAAGGTAAGGATGGAAATTGCAGAAACACTGGCGATAATGGTATCGTTCCTCCTTAGATACAGGGGTGGTGCCAGAGAACTGGAGAACTGTAAATGTTACACCTTCATTCAAAAAAAGGTGTCAGGATAAACCCAGCAACTACAGGCCAGTCAGTTTAACCTCAGTGGTGTGAAAACTTTTAGAAATGATAATTTAGGACAAAATTCACAGTCACTTGGACAAGTGTGGATTAGTTAAGGAAAATCAGCGCAGATTTTTTGAGGGCAAGTCATGTTTAGCAAATTTGCTTGAGTTTTTTGATAAGCTAACAGAAAGGAGTGATGAGAATCATGCTGTTGATGTGGTCACATGAACTTCCAAAAGCCATCTGATAAACTGCCACACAACAGTCATATCAGCAAAGTTAAAACTTATTGAATAAAAGGATCAATGGCAGCATGGATACCAAGTTGGCTGAGTGACAGGAAACAGAGAGTACTGGTGAACGGTTGTTTGTCATATTGGAGGAAGGTATATGGTGGGGTAGCTCAGAAATCGGTGTTAGGACCACTACTTTTCCTGATCCATATTAATGACCTAGACTTTGGTGTACAGGGCACAATTTCAAAATTTGCAGATGATGCAAAACTTGATTCTTTCTTTGGCCTCCTTATCTCGAGAGACAATGGGTAAGCGCTTGGAGGTGGTCAGTGGTGTGTGGAGCAGCGCCTGGAGTGGCTATAAAGGCCAATTCTAGAGTGACAGGCTCTTCCACAGGTGCTGCAGAAAAATTTGTTTGTCGGGGCTGTTACACAGTTGGCTCTCCCCTTGCGCCTCTGTCTTTTTTCCTGCCAACTACTAAGTCTCTTCGACTCGCCACACTTTAGCCCCGCCTTTATGGCTGCCCGCCAGCTCTGGGGAACGCTGGCAACTGACTCCCACGGCTTGCGATCAATGTCACAGGACGTCATGTCGCGTTTGCAGACGTCTTTAAAGCGGAGACATGGACGGCCGGTGGGTCTGATACCAGTGGCGAGCTCGCTGTACAATGTGTCTTTGGGGATCCTGCCATCTTCCATGCGGCTCACATGGCCAAGCCATCTCAAGCGCCGCTGACTCAGTAGTGTGTATAAGCTGGGGATGTTGGCTGCCTCGAGGACTTCTGTGTTGGAGATACAGTCCTGCCACCTGATGCCAAGTATTCTCCGGAGGCAGCGAAGGTGGAATGAATTGCGACGTCGCTCTTGGCTGACATACATTGTCCAGGCCTCGCTGCCATAGAGCAAGGTACTGAGGACACAGGCCTGATACACTCGGACTTTTGTGTTCTGTGTCAGTGCGCCATTTTCCCACACTCTCTTGGCCAGTCTGGACATAGCAGTGGAAGCCTTTCCCATGCGCTTGTTGATTTTTGCATTGAGAGACAGGTTACTGGTGATAGTTGAGCCTAGGTAGGTGAAGTCTTGAACCACTTCCAGAGTGTGGTCGCCAATATTGATGGATGGAGCATTTCTGACGTCCTGCCCCATGATGTTCGTTTTCTTGAGGCTGATGGTTAGGCCAAATTCATTGCAGGCAGCCGCAAACCTGTCGATGAGACTCTGCAGGCACTCTTCAGTGTGAGATGTTAAAGCAGCATCGTCAGCAAAGAGGAGTTCCCTGATGAGGACTTTCCGTACTTTGGACTTCGCTCTTAGACGGGCAAGGTTGAACAACCTGCCCCCTGATCTTGTGTGGAGGAAAATTCCTTCTTCAGAGGACTTGAACGCATGTGAAAGCAGCAGGGAGAAGAAAATCCCAAAATGTGTGGGTGCGAGAACACAGCCCTGTTTCACGCCACTCTGGATAGGAAAGGGCTCTGATGAGGAGCCACCATGTTGAATTGTGCCTTTCATATTGTCATGGAATGAGGTGATGATACTTAGTAGCTTTGGTGGACATCCAATCTTTTCTAGTAGTCTGAAGAGACCACGTCTGCTGACGAGGTCAAAGGCTTTGGTGAGATCAATGAAAGCAATATAGAGGGGCATCTGTTGTTCGTGGCATTTCTCCTGTATCTGACGAAGGGAGAACAACATGTGAACGGTCGATCTCTCTGCACGAAAGCCACACTGTGCCTCAGGGTAGACGTGCTCAGCCAGCTTCTGGAGCCTGTTTAGAGCGACTCGAGCAAAGACTTTCCCCACTATGCTGAGCAGGGAGATTCCACGGTAGTTGTTGCAGTCACCGCGGTCACCTTTGTTTTTATAGAGGGTGATGATCGCGCATGTCCTGGGGTACTGCTCCTTCGTCCCAGCACAGGCATAGCAGTTCATGTAGTGCTGAGAGTATAGCAGGCTTGGCACTCTTGATTATTTCAAGGGTAATGCTGTCCTTCCCAGGGGCTTTTCCACTGGCTAGAGAATCAATGGCATCACTGAGTTCCGATTTTGTTGGCTGTATGTCCAGCTCATCCATGTCTGGTAGAGGCTGGGCTGCATTGAGGGCAGTCTCAGTGACAACATTCTCCCTGGAGTACAGTTCTAGGTAGTGTTCAACCCAGCGGTCCATTTGTTTGCGTTGGTCAGTGATTATGTCCCCTGATTTAGATTTGAGGCTGGCGCTCTTCTTGATGGTTGGCCCAAGAGCTCTCTTAATGCCATCATACATTCCTCTGATGTTTCCGGTGTCTGAGGCCAGCTGAATATGACTGCATAGGTGTTGCCAGTAGTCGTTTGCGCAGCGCCTGGCTGTTCTTTGTGCAGTGCTTCTGGCTGCTTTAAGTGCTACGGATGTTAACTCGCTGGGGGCTTTCTTGTAGTTCAACAGTGCAATGCGCTTAGTGGCTATGACAGGTTCCAGCTCTTCGTTTTGAGATTGAAACCAATCTGCATTTCTCTTCGCACTTTTGCCGTAGGTGGTCAAAGCTGACTCATAGATGGCGTCTCTGATGTGGGCCCACTTGGTCTCAGCATCCCCTGTGGAAGTGTTTTGAAGGGCTGTTACAAGTGAATTTAGAAATTTTTGTAACAGCTGTGGGTGAGAAATTCTGCTCGTGTTGATGCGCGGGTGGCCCTTCTGCTTGGAATGATGCAACTTCTTTGGTCTGAATCTAACCTTGCTGCACACCAGGGAGTGGTCGGTGTCGCAGTCTGCACTGTGGAAGCTGCGTGTGATTTGAACACTGTTTAAGGAGGCTCGCCTTGAGACAATGAGGTCTAGCTGGTGCCAACGACGCGATCTTGGGTGCCTCCATGAAACCTGGTGACAGGGTTTAGTGTGAAAGAACGAGTTGGTGATGCAGAGGTTATGATAGGTACACAACTCAAGCAGTCTCTGCCCATTCTCATTCATCCTTCCAACACCATAGCGCCCAAGGCAGGAGGGCCATGAGTCATGGTCGGCCCCAACCCTGGCATTAAAGTCCCCCAGCAGGAACAGGTGTTCGGTGTTGGGGATGCTACTAATGATATTATGGAGTTCCTCGTAGAACTGGTCTTTAGCTTCAGGTGGGGAGCAGAGTGTTGGAGCAAAGATGCTGAGTAGGTGTACTGGACCAGAGGTGGTGAGCAGTCGGATGGACAGTATGCGTTCCGAGCCATTTGAGGGAGGGTCTATCATGCTGAGCAAGGAGTTTCTGATGGCGAAGCCCACTCCATGCTGTCTTGGTTCTTCAGGATCCCTGCCCTGCCAGAAGAAGGTGTAGTCTTGCTCTGCTAGAGATCCACTCGCGGGGAGGTGTGTCTCCTGAAGTGCTGCAATGTCTACATTGAGTCTACTGAGCTCGTTGTTAATGATGGCGGTCTTCCGAGAATCGTTGATTTGTGTAAGGTCTTCCGACAGGCCAGGACACATAGTTCTGACGTTCCAGCTTGCAAAGCGAAGGGCTGGTACCTTCTTTCCTTTTTTCATGTTGTTTGGTGCAGTGTTTCAGTCCACCTTTCGGGCAATGACCCTGAGTTCCAAGCACCCATTGAAGCAGGTAGACTGTGGCGGGACAGAACCTTATTGACCGGGGGCTGCCCGGTTTGAGGCGGGTGGTAGCTGTCCAGTGAGGTGCGATGACCTCTCCCACCGACAAAGGCAACCCGTGGCGCCCAGTTTCTACGCCAATTTAGCTGGACTTATAACCCATAACTGCTGCCTTCCGTGTTGTTTCAGTCGCTGCAAGGGAACTATGGAGTGACCTCTCCATGGCGCATGTCTGGGCGAATTTATGGAGGTTGAGAGTTGCCCAGTCGTCAAAACCCCCCTCTCGGCCTTTCTGGTGGGGTCCAAAGGAGTGCAGAGCACGATGTTTGGTACCGGTATGGCTGCAGGAACTGCCGGAAACATGCCAAAGGTGACACATGACCGCCTACGGGGTTCCGCTCCGGATTTTCTGTTTGGGTTTACTCCCTTAGCCTTGGTCTCTCCCGAGACGCCCACAAGGCAGTGGGGTTGTTAGGGCCCCTATACAGGTGTAGGATGATGCCGGTGGGAGGAGGGGGTGCGAAGGGGAGGGGTGGAGGGAAGGGGGTGCGAGGGGGAGCTGGGAAGGGGGCTGTAAGGGGGTGGGGGCGTGCAGGGGAAGGGGGTGCAGGGGGAAAATGGTGCGAGGGGGAGGCTGGGACGGGGTTGTGAGGGGGTGAGCTGAGAGAGTGGAGCAGGGAAGGGGAAGGGGGGGTGGAAGGGGGAGAAGGAGAAGGGGGGGAGAGCAGGTGCAGGTAATAAGCCATTTCCTCAGTTCCCACCGTCGACGCCTGGAAAGCTCATCCGCGTCCTTCGGGAGGTGAAGCATCTTTTGGCAGACTTACAAAGGTGATTATATTCACTAAGGGTTTTTGATGTGGTTTATATAAAGGCATACAGCATTGCCGACAGTGCGCTGCAGATGCTCTCCAAGCCATCTCCCACGGGCGCTTTGAAGTTGCTGCCGAGGAGCCATTCGTGGATTTTTGGGTGTTAGGGGCACCTTTTCTCAAGGCTTCCCTTGGGTCCCGCTGCTCTTTCTTCTCTTCAATGGACTTACCGCACGCCGTGGCCGCGGACACTCTGGACGGTGAAGACAGCAGGATCGGAGATCAAAGTATCATCAGCTGTACTTTTCAGTTTCGTCCGGATCAATTTCGTTGAGAAAACAAAGAGCAGGTGTGGCTGGGGGAGGGCAGTGGGCCCAGGTAACATAAACTAAACTAACTGTTAGCTTTTAGTTAGGGCTAAAATGAACTGATTTAAAGAGCCAGGGGAGTTTAAACAGTTTAAGAGGGTAGATTGGGGGACAAAACACTAAGAGTGGGAGCAGAAGTATTGTAAACTATGAGGGGGATAGTGATAAACTGCAAGAGGACTTAGTTTGGTGGAATGGGCAGATAAGTGGCAGAAGAAATTTAATGCAGACAAAAGTGAATCGATTCACTTTGGTAGGAAGAATGAGGAGAGGCAATATAAAATAAAGGGGGTGCAGGAGCAGAGAGACCTGGGGATATATGTGCACAAATCATTGAAGATGGCAGGGCAGGTTGAGAAAGCAGTTAATAAAGCATACAGGATCCTGGTCTTTATAAATAGGGGCCTAGATACAAAAGCAAGGAAGTTATGATGAGCCTGTATAAAACACTGGTTCAGCCTCAACTGGAGTATTGTGTCCAATTCTGGGCACAACTTTAGGAAAGAATCTGAAAGCATTCGACACAGTGCAAAAAAGATTCATGAGAAAAGGCATGAGGAACTTCAGTTATCTAGATAGATTGGAGTAGCTGCGGCTGTTATCCTTGGAGAAGAGAAGACTAAGAGGAGATTTGTTGGAGGTTTTAATATCATGAGGAGTCTGGAGAGTGTAGATAGGGAGAAACTGTTCCTATTGGTGGAAACATTGAGAACCAGAGGACGTTGATTTAGATGATTGCAAAAGAAGCAATGGTGACATGAGGAAAAGCTTGTATATGTAGCAAGTGGTTAGGATCTGAAATGCTGTGCCTGGGAGTGTGGTGGAGACAGATTCAATCGAGACCTTCAAAAGAGAATTGGATAATTATCTGAAGCAAAAAATTTACAGGGCTACGGGGAAAAGGTGGGGAAGTGGGAACTAGGTGAGTTGCTCTTTCAGAGAGCCGGCACAGACACTGTATAGCCTCCTTTTGTGCTATAACCATTCTATGATTCTATGTTACCATGGATGAGGAGCTATATTTATGGACGGAGACATGAGGCTTTAGAGCTTTTTTCACGAGGGCTGAGATAGATTTTTGAGGTGGCCTGATAGAGATCTTAAAAACTATGAAGATACTGCCAGACCATTTGAAAGGTCTGATTCCCTAGCAAATTGCCTGCTGTACTCACAGCATTTCAACACCTCCCTGGGGTCCTGTCTGTGGTCCTAGCTCGCTGCACTTTTGTATGGTCTCCTACCAATTGTTCTCCACCTGAATCTTCAGTCACTTTAGGTAGGCAACCTGCTGTTCCTTGTTCTCTCTTAGTGTGTTCTTCAGGGAAACAAATTCAAACATTGCCACAACGTAATATTTGCTGGTGTTTAGAAAAAATAAATCCCATTGTTGCCACCATATAATATTACCTGTTCCTTTGATACGTTTTCTATTATAAGACTCACAGGACTACAAGTAATATCCAAAGAAATGTGGGTTTTTATCATACTTTAAACTAGAAAATACATATATATACAAACAGTTACTACAGAGGCACATCTAACTTTGTCAAGCTACACCCACAACTCCCTGGTCCTGTGTGATATGACACCACTTCCTCCAGTTACCTTCACTTACAGCTTCTTAAGGTGGTCCGCTCTTAAGGTGGACCCACAACATAAGCCTCTGCCATTTCCTTGTTTCCCATTATTAATTCCCCAGTCTCACCTGCTAAAGGACAATGCTCACTTTAACTATACTTTTCCTTTTTAAATATTTGCAGAAGCTTTTACTGTCAGTTTTTATATTTCTTGCCTGTTTTCACTCATACTCCAATTTCTCCCTCTTTGTTTTTTGCTAGTCTTGTTGTAACATCTCATCTGAAAGACGGCACCTCCGACAGTGCAGCACTCCCTCAGTACTGTACTGGTGTGTCAGCCTTGATTATTGTGCTCAAGCCCTGAAGTGAATTTGAACAGGGAACATTGTAATTCACAGCTGAGAATACTGCCAACTGAGCTACAGCTGAACAAAGTAATGATTGGATAAGTCATACTGAGCACAGAGGAATTTGGTTTTGGTTGTTGCAGGGCGATCATCTCAGCCCCTGGACTTCACTCCAAGACTTCTTCAGGGCAGTGTCCTAGGCCCAACCATTTTCAGCTGCTTCATCGATGACCTTCCCTTCATCATAAGGCCAGAAGTGGGGATGTTTGCTGATGATTGTTCAGTGTTCAGCTTCATTTGCAGCTCATCAGATAATAAAGCAGTATGTGTCTGCATACAGCAAGACCTTGACAACATTTAGTTTTGAGCTGATGGGTGGCAAGTAATATTTGTGCAACACAGTTGCCAGGCAATGACTATCTCCAATGAGAGAGTCTTACTACCACCCTTGACATTCAATGACATTACCATTATCCAATTCCCCACTATCAACATACTGAGATCACCACTGACCAGAAAGCAAACTGGACCATCAAATAAATGCTGCAGCTACAAAAGTGGTTCAGAGGCTAGGAATTTTGCAGTGAGTAACTCACCTCCTGACTCCCCAAAGCCTGTCCACCATCTACAAGGCACAAGTCAGGAGGGTGATGGAATACTCTCCACTTGCCTGGATGCGTACAGATCCAGCAACATTCAAGAAGCTCAACATTGTCCAGGACAAGACAGCCCGTTTGATTGACACCCCATCTACCACCTTCAACATGCACTCCCTCCACCATCGACACACAGTGACTGCATTGTGTACCATCTACAAGATGTACTGCAGCACCTGACCAAGGCTCTTTTGACAACACCTCCAAAGCCCTCAACCTTTATCGCCTAGAAGGACAAGGGCAGCAGGCGCATGGGAACAACACGCTTTCCAAATTCCCCTCCAAGTCACACACCATCCTGACTTGGAAATATATCGCCATTCCTTCATTGGTGCTGGGTCAAAATTCTGGAACTACCTCCCGAACAGCCCTGTGGAAGTACCTTTATCACAGACTGCAGTCCAAGAATGTGGCTTACCACTATCTACTCAAGGGCAATTAGGGATGGGCAATTAATGCTGGTCTTACCAATGATGCTCACATCCCTGAAGAATATTTAGAAAAAATTATAGTAACTATTTATGTTCAACCTGCAGGGCTCACTTCAACTTTCTGACTGCCCTCTTAACCGTTATATTTTATGTCAGTAGCCAAGTTCATTTTCAGATTCCTATTTGCCTTCATTGTCCATCTCATAAAGTGTTTTTGAATGTTCTAGCTCACTTCACCATTTTCTCTACAGAATTTGTTTTGCTTCCCTGGTTCACTTCTTATTTTGTTGACTGTTTAAGATAATGCTTATTTTATCTACAGATGCTATTCCTATGTACGTATTTATCCAGCATGCTCAGCAATATACCTTTAAAAAGTACTCCATTTGCCCTTTACAATAATGCTGTTAAACTAATGCCCCAATCAATTTGCAAAAACTTTTATTTCACTCCCTTGAAGCTGATTCTTTTTTCAATATCTGGTTACTTGTCCTTGGTGTTGTTGAATTCCATGTCAACCTTAAACATTCTATGGTTACTGTCACCCAAAGGAGCCACATCTTCCATTTCCAATATGTTATTTGGGCCACTGACCATATAATTCAAACTGTGTCTAGCTCTCTTGGCCCTCCAGACACATTGGGTCATAAAGCAGTCATGTATAACATTTACTAACTTGGACATTCCAAACCTAAATCCAGTAGTTAAAATTAGCATTATAATACCCAGCTTGTTTTCATATCTTCATTTCATGAAATCCTGCTGTGAGATATAGGACATTTTATTTGTAATTTGAGATACAAATACAATCATATAAAGGGAACAGTGTTTAGAGGATCTACACAGAAGAACATGCTTTTTTGACCTGATAGTACTTGTAATAGGACTAGTGGACCATTCAGAGCTGGAACTGAACTTGATTCCAGCTGAAATACTTTCCATAAATTGTTCTGCCCTTTGTTTCATGTAGTTTTAGATAGTTTTCCCCCTGTATTTTCATTTTATAAAATCCTTTAATTAAAATACCAGGCTCATGCTTCACAAAATACGGCCTTGCTCCCCAGTGGAGTTTTGTTTGCTATATTGCTCCTATTAGTGTCATTGGAAATAATGGCTGACTCTTTAGTAGAGTCAAGTAGTTAATTTTCCATTGGGCTGTTTAATTTAGATGATTACTTCCACCACTCTACAGGGTGATATAACTCATGACCAGTCACTAATTAAGATATATTAGCAACTGGACAGTAATTGTGAATAAATATTCCAAAATAACTGTCCAAGTAGTCTTAATGGCTATACACAGATTACATATCACTGTATATGGTACTCAAAATAGAGTATGGGATGAAGAAAATTGGCTTGTCATAAAATTGTCATGGCAACTGCAGCACAGAGAAGTGGAACACCCAAGAATTGCAGAATGCCAGAGAAACAGTTGTGTGGATTTCGATATTGCACAGATCTGGACCTCCTTAAAATATGAACTTGTAACCTTTGTCTGAAGACTGACAAATGTTTCTGTTGATAGCTTGTTCATTGACCAATTCCGCTCAACTAATATATATATAATGAACAGAAGGTTCATGATTGACACAATTAATTGTAAACCTCTCATGTTGGATGCTAATTAAAAGAAATGACAATTTAGAATTATATTGCATCATATTGTGTCTCATAGAATTAGGAGGTAACTAAAGTAAGTAAATCAAAAATATCTCTCATTCTACCCCAAAAATAAGGGTATGACAGCAGGTAACTTGGTAATCTGTATTTGTCCCTCTTAACCTATCTATATCTATTCCTCTTACTGTCTATTTTTCTAGTTATCGCAGCACATCATTATAATGACAACAAATACAAATATGAAATGTCTTCTGTTCAATGGTTGTTTTTATAAGATTTTGTGAGTCATATCAATATTAAACTTGCCAATGAGGAATGCAATGATGCCTATTTCCTACCTTGAGTGCCTTAATTACTAGCTAAGTAATGGTTGGGGAAGGATGTTGATCCAACTCTGAAGAATACCATACTATAGGAATTGAAGTATAACCACATTCACTGATGAGACCATTGTTGGACTTTGAAAGTCTGACTGATAGACCTACAGGCATGATGACAAAAGTATTTGCTTTAATGTATGTAATCAAGCTCTGGATTTTGAAACCAGGGAACAAAGTAAACTAACATTCAAGCTTTAATGAATGTCTGCACCATCTGCTTGCGTAGTTTTTTGTTGAAAATTATATTTGAATTAATTTCTTGATTAGTTCTGCCCTACTTGATAGTAATGATTTATTTAAACAAACCTTGAGGTTTCCAAGTTCCCACAAGGAAGAATAAAATATGTGAGTAAGTCATGCCTTTAAATTACTCATCTGTTTGAAGTGCCCTGGAGTGGAACACTGTTCAACTTGTTTAAAGCACTCATGAGCACAATGAACAATTTAATAGGCCTGATGGCAGTTAGGCAGTTAGACTCCAGTACATCCTGTACCCTGGCCATCTCTTCCCTGTTGATTCTGATACCGAACCAATAATGTGAAAATTGTAGCAAAATCCAATGGTAGATGGGCCCACGCCACTCACAGATTTTTCTCCCTTAAAATGAATGAGTGCACAAACATAGGAGTATACATCTGAATTCCCAAGATGCACTCCCAGAATGGAAGGCTCTGCGTCAGAAGCACTAATGGTGAAAATTTATCAGCTCCTCTGCCAAAGAATGTTCCTGCTTCCCCGGTGAATTAACCACAATGTTGAGTAAATTCCTCTCTGGTCATTGTAATAAGCTCACAAGGTGGAAAGCAACCACATTCCAATTCACTCACCTTCCAAACCTGCGACCTTTACCACCTAGAAGGACAAGGGCAGCAGACAAGGGATTTTTGTTCAGATTTTTACTTGGTGATATTGGTTGAGAGAGCAATGTTGCTTGGGATACAGCCAGAATTCTTTGTTTTCTTTACGTAGTGCCCTAAAATCTTTAATATTCATTTGACAGGTTTGACGTCTCATCTGAAGGGCAGCACCTCTAACAGTGCAGCACTTCCTCAGTACCGTACTGGAATGACAACTTAGATTATGGTTTCATGTCTGGAATAGGACTCAAACTCCCAATCTTCTCATATAGAAGTGAGTGTGCAACCAATTAAGCAAGATTTAGCAGCACTATGATTATTAAATACTGGTGACAACCTGCCAATTAATAACTGTGGCGTCGAAGCTAAATAAATTCCTCATGCAAATAATGATGCAGCTGATGTTATCTCTCATTCCCAGTGCACCGCTTAAGGAGATGATAGTAGAAGTAGGTAAGAAGCCCACAGCTATTCACTGAGATTAACAACAAACTTTTGGCTTGACTGCAGCAACATGCAGTCTTCTGCCCACATACACAAACAAGCAATTCATAATCATTAAGAGCTTTGAGTGTCAGCTGTGATTCAGTTAGTAGCACTCTTATCTCTGAACCAAAAGGTTGTGGGTTCAACTCTCAATCCAGGACTTGAATGCAAAAAGCTAGACTGACACTCCAGTGTGGCACTGAGGGTGTGTTGCACTGTTGAAGGTGCTATCTTTTGAATGGGATGTTAAACTGAGGCCCTTCCCTCTCAGGTAGATGTAAAAGATTCCATGTCACAATTTTGAAGAAGAGCGAGGGAGTTATTCCTGGGGTCCTGGCCAATATTTATCCCTCAGTCACATTGCTGTTTGTGGGAGCTTGCTGTGTGCAAATTGGCTGTCACATTTCCTACATTACAACACTGACTTCAAAAGTGCTTTGAGATGTCTGGTGGTCATGAAAGGTGCTATATAAATGCAAATCTTTCTTCTTTTAATTCAGGTATAATCATAGTTCCCCAGTACATATCAGTATAGGAATTTACCTTTGTTAAAGCAGTGGCAGATTTGAGATTTTGCAAACCAAGGAAAAGCTTTACTCACATCAGCATGATGATGAGGAGACTAATGGTTTTCACAGATTACAAGTTCATTTATTAACATAAATTACAGGAGTCCATCTGAATAAAAAAGTAAAAAAAGGCTTGAAGAAACCAGTCAAGTATACTTTTTTGTTACATAGAATTTCACAGCACAGGTGTAGGTCGGTGTTTACGGTCCACATGAGGCTCATACTTAATTTCACCTTGTCAACATATCCTTCTATTCCTTGCTCCCTCATGTAATTATCTAGCTTCCCCTTAAATGCACCTATGCTCATCGCCTCAACCATTCCATGTGGTAGCGAGTTCACATTCTCAGCGCTTTCTCCTGAAGTTTCTCCTGAATTCTCTAAGTAAAGATCAGCACTCTCTGAGTAAAGAGACTTATTCGTGATCCACTCTGTTTGGACAGCAGTGGCTTCCAGCAATATCGCCTTCCTTCTCAGGAATTTTGTTTTACAATTTCAAATGGTTGCCGGGCTACCTATTGCATCCATATACACTAGCTTGGTGATTTAAACTATGAAGAGTTGGAAAACATATTGTCCATTTTCAGATGAGTCAGTAAGCATGCTGAAAGTCATATTGAAGTGTGCTATCCTGACTAGGTTTGATTGGGGCAGTGATCGTATCATATAGACGTTATGGTTCATGCAATTTTCTGGACTGGTTCTGATTGCCTGAGAGACATAGAGAGAAATTTCCAGAGTATTTGTTCCCTCGTTATCCTGGATAGCTGTAGAGGCTGGTTGTGTTGTGGTGTTGTGGGTGGGGTGCAGGGAGGATGGATGTTGGTGGTGGTTTTTATTTTTTTTATTCGTTCATGTCCTTCGAGGTGGTAGAGGTCGCGGGTTTGGAAGGTGCTGTCTGAGGAGCCTTGGTGCGTCGCTGCAGTGCATCTGTAGTTGGTACACACTGCTGCCACTGTGCGTCGGTGGTGGAGGGAGTGAATGTTTGTGAATGGGGTGACAATCAAGTATGCTGCTTTGTCCTGGACGATGTCGAGCTTCTTGAGTGTTGTTGGGGCTGCACCCATCCAGGCAAGTGGACAGGATTCCATCACTCTTCTGACTTGTGCCTTGTAGATGGTGGACAGGCTTTGAGGAGACAGGAGATGAGTTACTCGCCACAGAATTCCTAGCCTCTAATCTGCTCTTGTAGCCACGGTATTTATATGGCTGGTCCAGTTCCGTTTCTGGTCAATGGTAACCCCCAGGATGTTGATAATGGGGGATTCAGCGATCATAATGCCATCAAATGTCAAGGGGAGATGGTTAGATTCTCTCTTTGAGACAGTCATTGCCTGGCACTTGTGTGGCATGAATGTTACTTGCGACCTATCAGCCCAAGCCTGAAGTTCTACATGGACTGCTTCAGTATCTGAGGAGTTGTGAATGGTGCTGAACATTGTGCAATCATCAGCGAACATCCCCACTTCTGACCTTATGATTGAAGGAAGGTCATTGATGAAGCAGCTGAAGATGGTTGGGCCTAGGACACTATCCTGAGGAACTCCTGCAGTGATGTCCTGGAGCTGAGATGATTGACCTCTGATAACCACAACCATCTTCCTTTGCGCTAGGTACGAATCCAACCAGCAGAGAGTTTTCCCCCTGATTCCCATTGACTCCAGTTTTTCTTGATGCTTCTTGTTGCCATAATCAGTCAAATGCTGCCTTGATGGCAAGGCCAATCCCTCTCACCTCACCTCGGGGAGGCAGTGGCATGGTGGTATTGTCACTGGACTAGTAACCCAGAGACCCGGATGGTAGGAAGTATCCAGCAATGATGCTCCAGCCATCATGAGTGTAGGGCAGGCTTGATGGACCAGCTGGTCTTTTCCTGCCAGTCATTTGCATATGTTCATGTGTACCCTCCAGTCTTTGTCCATACTTATCATGCACAATTATCTCCATTCTATATATAAAAACAAGAAATGCTGGAACCACTCAGCAGGTCTGGCAGCATCTGTGGAAAGAGAAGCAGAGTTAACTTTTCGGGTCAGTGACCCTTCTTCGGAACTTTTGCTTTTATCTCCATTCTTACCAGCTTTCACCTTTTTTCAAGCTCATCATGTAAGAAAGTTGCATGTTTCTACTATCGTAAAGAAGACACCTGGATTTCAATACAAGTGGAACAACTGCTCTGCATACAAACATATTCTTTACCCTTTACTTATATGCCTTGAGTGCAGGGTTCTGATCTTATGGTGATGGCTCGAAATTCCAGAGCTACCACAGAGAGTCACAGGAAGATACACATCTTTGCCTTGGTTACCTACCCAATTCAAATGAGGGGTAGCTGATCTCATTCAACATAGCTGAACCTAGAGAAGCCAAGTTCTAAGCTGTCTTATGAAGCTAGGACAAAAGCTAAAAAAAATTTCAGGCTATAGAATGGGTACTTCCACTCAACTCCTGATCATGTCCTAGGCACAACCATCCTCAGCTGCTTCAGCAACGACCTTCTGTCCATCATAAGGTCAAAATGGGGTTGATCGCTGATGATTGCACAGTGCTCAGTTCCACTTGCAACTCCACAGATACTGAAGCAGTCTGAGCCAGCATGCAACAGGACCAGGACAACATTCAGGCTTGTATTGATGTGGCAAGTAACATTTGTGCCACACAACTGTCAGGCAATGACCATTTCCAAAAAGAGGGAGTCTAAATATCTCATATACATTCAACAGCCTTACCATCACCCAATCCCACACCAGCAACATCCTGTGGGTTCCCATTAACCAGAAATGTAACTGAACCAGCCACAAACTTTGGCTACAAGAGCATATCACAGACTGGTTATTCTGCAGTGAGTGACGTACTTTCTGACACTCCAAAATCTTTCCACCATCTACAAAGCACAAGTCAGGAGTTGCATGCCATAATTTCCACTTGCCTGGATGAGTGCGGCTGCAGCAACACTTAAGAAGCTCAACACCATCCAAGACAAAGCAGTCCATCCACCACCTCAAACATTCACTTCCTCCACTATCGTCGAAACGTGGCTGCAGTGTGTACCATCAGTGTGTACCTTACAACAGTGACTACACTTCAAAAATACTTGATTGGCTGTAAAGTGCTTTGGGACATTCTGTGATTGTGAAAGGTACTATATAAATGCTATTCTTTCTTTTTTCTTTCATTTACAAGTTGCACTGCAGTAACTCGCCAAGGTTTTTTCGACAGCAGCTCCCAAACCTGCGACTTCTACAACCTGGAAGTACAAAGGCAGCAGACATTTGGGAACAATACCACCTGCAAGCTCCCCTCCAAGTCATACAACATCCTGACTCAGAAATATACTGTTGTTCCTTCACTGAAACTGCTCCTAACTGCACAGTGGGTGTACCTATAGCACATGGACTGCAGCGGTTCAAGAAGGTGGCTCATCAACACCATCAGGGCAATTAGGAATGGGCAACAAATCTTAGCCTTGTCAGTAATGCCTACATCCTGTGAATGAATTTAAAAAAAGCAACATGTGCCGCCACCAGGAAAGAGTTTGCACTCCATATCATGTAATTGCTTAGTGTTTATCTAGATTTCCCAGTAGTTTGGTTTGAAAATTCTTAACCCTGGGGATGGGTTTCCAACTGTATCAGATACTTGGTGAGCAAAGAAAATGCGGGGAATTTTGTATGTATTCTATAATAGGGGCAAGCTTGATGTACTGAAAGGTCTTTTCTCATTCTTTGCTTTCTTCCATTCCTGTGGACGAGTGTTTGGCATTTACCAAGGCTTGGGAAACCCGGCCACCCACTGTAAAATCTGCAAAGCAGATTAAATCAGAGGCTGCCAGCCTCATTCAAATTTTTAAATTGCTAACCTGCCCCCTGGGAGAGGGTTGGCTGCCTGCCCTTTACCTGCCTCCATAAAAATGGGTTGGAGACAAGTCAGGTTCAGACTCTTAAAATGTTCACTTCCCCCACCCCCAGCCTGCACCCAACCCACCTGTTTTTGTGTGCTAAAACTCCCCACATCGGCTCAGATCAGAGATCCACCAAGTGGGTGACTACAGACAAAAACCCACCATCTATTACTTCACTCCACAGTGTATTAGAGCTCCAATCTGCTGTACAATAACGCGTACCAGCTATTTATTAACATAATAGCTTATGTCCACTCAGGACTCAACTTGAACACTGGGGCAAGCTATAGTTCACTATTTGTCTTCATGCTTAATATGGATCCCTCACATTCACTGCACTGGAGAACTATTGCAGGCCTGACTAATGAGCAAAACTATGATTGCTTTTAAATATTCATCCTTCATTTACACTTTAAAAGAAGTTGAACTATAACATAAAAAACAATTCCAGTCAGAGGCTTGGGATTCTCTTGGTTGGCATCATCCATTAAAGTACATTTGAGAATCCCCAATGATTAGCAAGCCTATTCTTCAAGTTTGTTGACCCGTGAATTTGTTAGTCGGAAATTTCCAGGCATCATGGAGTAGTCTTCTGCAACATGTATTTTTGATTTTCTTTCCAATACATAATTAATTTTTGCCTAACATTTATGCCAGTTCATTTCTGCATTTATATTCTTTTAGATTTATTCATGAATAAACCATTTTGATCCAATTTTGCAAATCTTCATTGGGGGACACCAAAATAATTTGTACTGGCATCCAGCATAAAGCACTTTCTGCTCAAAAACAGATTTATTGACAAACACAGATATTCAAAAGTTCATAATAAAACAACAAAAAGAAAATTCAGTCATTGAGCATTTTTCATTTACATTTATTTCTTCAAGCCATCATTTCCTTTCTTCATTGATAGATGTCAAGGATATGAGAAGTACAAAATAAATCTTAGTTTTTTAATTCAAGCTGAAATATAATTTGTTTCAATTTTATTCAGATTTATTTTGCTGATTAATAGTTACGTATATTTTAAATTGATGCTAAATTTAAATATTTGTTACTGAACATTACACTGACAGTTCTTCACAATTCACATATCATCTAATATTAATACTTTAGCAGACCCATTTTTTCTTACTGCTGAAGAATAATTCATAAAAAGAATCTGTATTTGGTTGAACTGTCATATCATCCAATACGTTACAAAGGGTCAAAGCGAGCAAGTTAAGTCAGGTTTCAGACAGACATGAGCAGAAACCATGAATAGAGGTTGCAAGAGAAGGAACATTTAATAATATATGCAAGTACGTGAAAGTTAGAAATATTTGAACAAGATGCTGGAACTGGAGGCAATGGGAAACTATGATGTTGAGGGGGGGGGGGGGTGGGCGGCAGGGTGGGGGGGTGCGGTGGTGGTGGGTGCGGAATATCAGAAGCACTGCTTAATCCAGACAATAAAAATGAATATAATATTCAGGGATATGGAGTGTTTCGAAAAGAAATAAATTTTCAGACAAAGTACAGGAAATGAAGATTACAGCATGACAGGGGAGCACTAACTCCAGAATGATCAAGTTTATTCCTGATACTCAATTACAGCAAAGAACTGGAGCCATGATTATAACTTCAAAGGACTAAATTCAAAGAGATGATGGAAGAATTGGCACAAGTTGATTGGAGGAGGATGTTTGTCAGAAGTTCAGTAGAAGACAAACAGAGCATCTGTGTGGACATTGAAACAATTTTATGGAGGACAGGTACGTACTTAAGATCTACAGGCTCAGGGTAAACAGATGTGGCAGTGAGATCAGGTGTTTTAAATGTGGTGAGATGGGGCACAAAGGCAAACGAGTGCTGATCTCTGAGAAAATCTGCAATATGAACCAGAAGGTCACGTGAACTCATAGGTATAAAATAGACAATTACGCAGCCACCTTAGGCAGTGAGGTGAGAGTGACTGCTCTTTATATCAAGGTAGCATTTGGCCTACTATGGCATCAAGGAACCCTCGCAAAACTACAGTCAATGGGAATCAGGGGGAAAACTCTCCGCTGGTTAAAGTCATAACTAGCACAAAGAAATATGGTTGTGGTTGTTGGAGGCCAATCATCTCAGTCCCAAGACATCATTGCAGGAGTTCCTCAGGGTAGTGTCCTAGGCCGAACCATCTTCAGCTGCTTCATCAAAAACCTTCCCTCCATCATAAGGTCAGAAGTGGGGATGTTCGCTGATGATTGCACAATGTTCAGCACTATTCGCGACTCCCCAGATACTAAAGCAGCCCATGTCCATATGCAGCAAGACCTGGACAACATTCAGGCTTGGGCTGATAAGTGGCAAGTAACATTCGTGCCACACAAGTGCCAGGCAATGACCATCTCAAGCAAGAAAGAATCTAACCATCTCCCCTTGACTTTCAATGGCATTACCATCGCTGAATCCCCCACCATCAACATCCTAGGGGTTAGTATTGACCAGAAACTGAACTGGAGTAGCCATGTAAATGCTGTGGCTACAAGAGCAAAGAACAAAGAACAAAGAAAATAACAGTACAGGAACAGGCCATTCGGCCCTCCAAGCCTGCGCCGATCCAGATCCTCTATCTAAACCTGTCGCCTATTTTCTAAGGGTCTGTATCTCTTTGCTTCCTGCCCATTCATGTATCTGTCTAGCTACATCTTAAAAGACGCTATCATGCCCACGTCTACCAACTCCGCTGGCAACGCGTTCCAGGCACCCACCACCCTCTGCGTAAAGAACTTTCCACGCATATCCCCCCTAAACTTTTCCCCTCTCACTTTGAACTCGTGACCCCTAGTAATTGAATCCCCCACTCTGGGAAAAAGCTTCTTGCTATCCACCCTGTCTATACCTCTCATGATTTTGTACAGCTCAATCAGGTCCCCCCTCAACCTCCGTCTTTCTAATGAAAATAATCCTAATCTACTCAACCTCTCTTCATAGCTAGCACCCTCCATACCAGGCAACATCCTGGTCAACCTCCTCTGCACCCTCTCCAAAGCATCTACATCCTTTTGGTAATGTGGCGACCAGAACTGCACGCAGTATTCCAAATGTGGCCGAACCTGTGGCAGGTCAGAGGCTGGGAATTCTGCGGCGAGTAACTCACCTCCTGTCTCCCCAATGCCTGTCCACCATCTACAAGGCACAAGTCAGGAGTGTGATAGAATACTGTCCACTTGCCTGGATGGGTGCAGCTCCAACAACACTCAAGAAGCTCAACACCATCCAGGACAAAGCAGCCCGCTTGATTGGCACCCCATTCACAAACTTTCACTCCCTTCACCACCGACGCACACAGTGGCAGCAGTGTGTACCATCTACAAGATCCACTACAGTAACTCACCAAGGCTCCTTAGACAGCACCTTCCAAACTCGCGATCTCTACCACCTAGAAAGATAAGGGCAGCAGATGCCTGAGAACATCACCAGCTGCAAGTTCCCCTGACTTGGAACTGCATCGTCGTTCCTTCACTGTTGCTTGGTCAAAATCCTGGAACTCCCTTCCTAACAGCACTGTTGGTATACCTACCCGACATGGACTGCAGCAGTTCAAGAAGGCAGCTCACCACCATCTTCTTGAGGGCAATTAGGGTTGGGCAATAAATGCTGGCCTAGCCAGCAATGCCCACTCCCTGAAACAAATTTTAAAAAACTATGGTATGGTTAGAGTGACCCCTTACCTTTATCTGGTTATGTTGAATGCAGTACATATAAGTGTTGAGAGACACTGACTGCTTCATTACAATCTAAATGGTAGCCAGGAGAACGACTATCATTATGTAAAGGATAAATCTGTCTTCATTTGGTCGCTATGGTCAACCACAGAAACACCCTTGGCTAAAGTTTAGCTGGAAAGCTTTGCTTACATAAGGATCACATAAATGGGAGTTTATTCAGCTATGCATAAACTATGCTGCTGACTGCTTGAAAAGGTAATGTTCCAGATGCAGAAGAGTTTATGGACAAACAGCTCAGGGAAATATAGATCATAGCAACACATCACAGGTAGCTGCAGAAGGCACTGACGGAGTAGGACGAGGTCCAGAACTCCCTCCTACCTAAAGAGATTGAGGGACTAATGCAATCTCAGGTAGGTTGTGTGCTAGGTTGGGTTCAAGAAAACTTCAGATAATGAAACTTCTTCAATCCATTTATTACAGGTGATTTCTGACTGGATATCTTACTTTACCACCAGCTAAAACATAGAAACACCACAAGAAGGGTAAGTGTTGCTATGCTTAGCGATATGGCAGAAAATGACAAGCAACTTATTTCTCATGACAGTTTGGAATCTACCTGTATGGTCTCTGACTGCAATCTGCAGATGCCGCCCTTCAATAACAATAACAACTTGCACTTATGTGAAAGCCTTAATGTCGAAAAAGATCCTAAAACACTTCACAAAAGCATAATTAGACAAAAATTAACAGCAAGCCAATGAAGAAGACAGTAGGAGAGGTGACATAAAGCCTGGTCAAAGGGGTTAGTATTAAAGAGGGTTTCAGAAGGAGGGGAAAGCGAGATAGAAAGGCAGATGGATTTAACGAGGGAATTCCAGAACTTGGGGTTGAGATGGCAAAAGGGACAGCCACCAGTGGTGGGTTAATGGAGTGGGGGATGCACAACAGGCCAGAGTTGGATAACTGCAGCATTCTCAGATGGTTGTAAGAATACAGAGATAAGGAAGGATGAAGCTGTGAAAGCACAAGGATCAGAATTTTAAATTGGATGCATTGTCCTTTGAACTGTAATTTTGTTAACTTGTATATGCTTATAGCACAAATCAGGATTAAGATAGTAATGAAAGAAATTACAGCACAGAAGGGTATAAAATGGCCAATACAAGGGCCAATTGCATTGTTAGCTCCAGTACAAAGTATAATTTTCAAATTCAACCAGGTTACTGCGACGGCAGTGCAACAAATCAGAATTCTGTCCTCAAGAGCATTTGCAGTGAAGAATCCTCAGCTTATAATAATATTGGAATACGCATTCAGCCGACAAATCACAAAAAGGAGGATGATATTAGTTTGTAACTACATTTCTTCTTTAGTTACTGGCACCTATTCCCAGGAGTATAAAGCACATCCTAAGTGTCTGGAGGTTAGAACACTACATTCATCTGCGAGATTTTTTGAATTAAACATAGAATAAAAGAGCTGCTGTTTCTGAGGTCTGGGTTACGGGAATTCAGCTATAATAGACATCAGCTCTTTTTCCATGAACTTTGGACTTCCTCAGGACTGTGTTCTCTCTCCTACTTTATTTCCTTCTCCATTTCAATGACCTCCTCCATTCATCATCCAATCCTAATCACTTGTTTGCTGATGATTCCTCTGTCCTTTCATCAACGTCCTTCAGATGAGATGCCCTCAGTGTGCACAACTTTCATTCCTCTTGCTTTGTAATTGGATGAATCACTGCATTGTGCACGTCACCAGACTTACTTTGCCTAAATTAGAAATAGAACTGCAATTTCTAGAAATTTGAAGTAGATGATTGAAACATACACTGGGTGCTGAAGGCCGACATCCAAAATGTTAACCTCTCTTTCTCTTTTTAGAAGCCAGCTTTTCTATGTATAATCTACCCATTCAAAGAGATACTCTTCATAGAAAAGTACAGAAAAGTCTAAGAACAGGAGGAAAACCTGATCTAGTAAAGCGGTTCTGCCTAACTATCTAACTTACTTGATCTCTAGAAGGAAGGTCTGGACAATGCTCCATTCTCCCAATCTCTAAAACCCTTGGTACCTAGGAATTTATTTAACATTTTAACTATTTATTCTCCTGTGGGATTACACATTGTCTTTTTTTTTCTCTTTACATTGGTCCCAATTAGAGTACACATATCCTGTTGTATAGCCGCTTCTGCAGTATAAGTTGCTTGTGTTGGCCCTGTGGAGACTTCACATTTGATTTTTTTCCTCCACTATTCATGGAGCCTGTGCTCAGCATTGTCCTGCAGCAGTTCGACTGAGAGGGGGAATTCTGTGGTCTAGGAATTTAAGATAGCCCACAATTCTCTGATGCTGCCATTAGTGGTTCAACACATGGCATCACAATGCTGATTCAGAGGTTATTTGCTGCAATGTTCACTCTTCACCTCAGCTGGTGAGAAGAACTCCATGGCCAAAAGGAGTTATTCGGATGGAGTGGGCTCCATATGTTTAATTGTTTTGAGTTATTTGTAGGATTGGATGGAAGGGGAGTGGGGGCATATAAAAATGTGTAAGGTGTAAATACAAACTGACCTTCCTCATACTAAAGGTTTGACGTGTTTAAGTGCTCACTGTATAGTTTTCAGCTTGAGTTGGTTATTGTGCATGTACAATTGCTTTGTCTCTGATTCTCCTGGAAGCAAGTTTCCTCACCTGGTGAAGCAAGCATCTCTAGTTATTGAAAATTGAGGACAGACGGAGATTTCATGTAGAATACAGGTCTGCTGTATCCACCAGGAAAGGTTGTGAGCTCCTGTTATGTTGGTCAGTATTAGAAAGAAAAGAGGGCAAGTTGTAGTGATCACTGTCAGAGCTAGAGAGTAGTTATGAGTAGGTAGGCAACTGAGACCATAAAAATGCTAGTTGCTTCAGTATTCATATTATAGGAGCTTCATAAAGTCATCCCACTTAGAAAGAGGGGGCCCTACATGGGCTGAAAGGACACATCTGACAATATGCACGTAGAGGGAGGCTATAATGATTGAGCCTTTCTGAATGGGTAGGATGAGGACTCTAAGGATCATGAACCTTTTTAACGGAAGGAATACATCTTGGGGAGAAGTGGAAACTAAAGCTTTCAAAAGTATTGGACCCTGAGAAGGAATGAATAGAATGTTAATGTGCTGAGAAAAATTCCTAACATCCATTAAGCAGGAGATATACTGTCAATGTTAGCAACAGACTTCATGAATGAGGCTCTGGTCAGCCAGTTGCTCCTATAGAGATAAATGTGGAGGTGTTAGAGACTTAGAGGTGTCAATACTACTGATAGGATTTAAGTGAAGATTCATATTATAGAAGAAAAGTTGAATGGAAGATTATTGATAGCAAGTCCCCTGAAAGTGAATTGCAGGAACCATAGTGACACTGCCAAATCACCATATGTAAGTGTACATCTTTCAGGTCTGGGGCTACCAGCTAATGTGTTTAACATTTTGCTTGACTAATCTGTGGAAGGGTCATCACTTAGAAACTTTCTTCCTTTATGCAAAAGATCAAAGCTTGAGGATTGGATATAGTGTGATATCAATGTATCAGGGGTAAAACGCCAAGTGTTCTTCTTGGGGGAGGACTTTCTCAATTGCTTGTATGAAGCGGAGACTGAATATTTCTGTGGACAGAATGGCTGCCATCAAAGGGTCTCTGGAGTGTTCTGATCTAATGATGACCCCCACCCCTACCCCCCCCCCCCCACCCCCATCAACATAATTAATGGATGAGAACAGAAAATATAGGACATCACCATTTCTGATCATTTTAAATATCGATGAGTCTGGTGTTGTTGTTTCCCACTGTGCGAATAGGTCTTGAAGTTTGTCCTACAGAAGAATCTATAAGGATGAAGTGGCCAGATAAGTCATTAGGAGGTAGTTATGACCTGGATCCCATCAAAAAGAGGTAGTCTCAGGTGCACTCAGAGGATATGAAGTCTGGAACAAAACCAGTTCCACAAAATGGATGTTGCGCTTGTTGGATTCTGTCATGATGGGTAGTGGTACCCTTGAAAGGAACGTTTTGTTCTATGGCCATTCCAAATATGGTCCATAAACTTTGTTGGTGTTTCTTAAAAGAATCTAGCCTTCGAAATTGCCTTTGAAGACATTTTTATCATCAAAAAGTAATTGCAACTCATGTTTATGCAGCTTGCCGGGGAGGAAGCTAACTGCAACCAGGATAAAGTCCTTAGCAAAATATCAACAACCGTGGTCCTGATTCTGTAAGCAGTCACATATTTGGCTGCTTGCTTTTGAAGCTGATCTTCAGCAATGAGGAGAAGTTGGTCATGAAAAATCCAATGGGTGTTGTGTCTTTTGATTGGGACAATGTGGTGTGCAAAGCCTACCCAGTGAGCTTGATGGGAGCCACTAGACATTTGATTTGAGACTTAAGTAAATAAACTGATACAGTGCCAATTTTCAAAGCAAGCAAGGACTTTAAAAATAACAACAGAGTTCATAATTTTACAGCTATGCAAAGCACAGGGTACCATATAGCCTTTGTTAATTTAGGCTGAAGGATTTTATAGTTTGTGGATTGTCGCCTAATGTTGTTTGTATCTTAGATGGAAACATACATGAACAACTTTGGAAACGGAAATGGCTGGGATTTACATGGAGTTTACAAAAAGGGACTCTTGTCACCATTAGATATCTCTTGGTACTAAAGTGCAAGGTTTGAGTGACCCTCAGATTAATGGCTTCTATGGATTTGAGATAATGGTCTCGAAATCATTCTGTAGTTGGATCTCTAACCAGATACAGTTCATACATTATGAACACTTCTAGCATTCTGTTCCAAATCAGGGTGAATAGGAACATGATAAGTTGGAGGTGAGGGGTCAGGACAGTTAATTGGTGAAAAGTAGGAAGAGAATAGATGTGTTTCATTACTTGAACTGAGGCATTGAGGATTGAGGATTCTTCAATATAATACATTTGTTCAAGTTAATTGTGAACTATAAGAAATAAAATCATTTAACAGTAGTGGAGTATTAGTCTGTGAATTGGACCCCTTTTAATGGTAATATATACTGAAAAACAATATTTCCTCAGATAAGTCAATCACAAGACATTCAACTTAATTGAAAGAACTGGATAAAATCAACCCGTCCATCAGAGAGGATATTGCTATGTTGTACGTACATTGCTTATTTTTGTTTTTGTTATAATCTTTTACAGTAAAATGTTTGCAAAGTGGAATTTAGACTTGATTATAGAGCCCTCAGTATTATGTGGCTTGAAGATGAAATGTTCACACAGACACATTGGGTGGAATTTTAACCTGACAAAGTGGGTAGGTTTGTGAGCAGGTAGCAGGTTAAAAGGGCTGAAATTGCTGGCATGTTGGGAAGCTGCGACTTCCACCTTTAACTTGAGTATGATCTGCAGAATATAGGAAATCCTCATGGGACCGGCAGATCAGCTACTTCTACATGTAAACTGCTAATTATCTGCTTCTTTAACCCTGAAGTCTGACTTTAACATTGTGTACATGGGTTTTCTGGGCTTCTTGGAACTTGCCAGAGAAAACAAGGAGAGAGAACGGTGGAAGTTGAGGGAAATGAGCAATGACAGGCAAGAAATACTACAAATACTGAGATCTCACACCTGCTTCCTTGCCTAAGTGAAATGCATTTGCTCAGGATTTGAGAATGTGCTTTCACTGCTTTGGAGGTGATTTACGAACATACATATGAACATACGAATTAGAAGCAGGAGTAGGCCACTCGGCCCCTGGAGCCTGCTTTGCCATTCAACAAGATTGTGGCTGATCTGATTGGAGCCTCAACTCCACATTCCCACCTACCCCTTGCTGATCAAGAATCTATACAATAAGACCAGGTAAAGACAGCAAAAGACCCCTAGACACATTTACATATGGACATACAAACATATGAATTAGGAGCAGGAGTAGGCCACTGGGCCCTTCGAGCCTGCTCCACCATTCAATAAGTCCATGGCTGAGCTGATTACTCCACATTTCCACCTACCTCCAATAACCTCCCACCCCCTTGTTTATCAAGAATCTATCTACTTCTGCTTTAAAAATATTCAAAGACTCTGCTTCCATTGCCTTTTGAGGAAGAGAGTTCCAAAGACTTGTGACCCTGTGAAAGAAAACAATTCTCCTAATTTCTGTCTTAAATGGGCTTTGTCTTTGAACAGTAGCCCCTAGTTCTAGATTCTTCGACAAGAGGAAACATCCTTTCCACATCCACTCTGTCAAGACCCCTCAGGATCTTATATGTTTCAATCAAGTTGCCTTGCAATCTTCTAAACTCCAGTGGATACAAGCCTAGCCTATGCAACCTTTCCTCATAAGACAACCTGCCGATTCCAGGTATTAGTCTAGTAAACCTTCTCTGAACTGCTTCCAAAGCATTTACATCCTTCCTTAAATAATGAGACCAATACTGTACAAAATACTCCAGATGTGGTCTCACCAACGCCCTGTATAACTGAAGCATAACCTCCCTAGATTTGTACTCAATTCCCCTTGCAATAAATGATAACATTCTATTAACTTTTCCAATTACTTGCTGTACCTGCATACTAACTTTTCCAATTCATATACTAGGACACTCAGATCCCTCTGCATCTCAGAGCTCTGCAATCTCTCACCACTTAGATAATACGTTTCTTTTTATGTGCTCTGCTGGTCCTGGCGATCCCATGCTGTTTTAAACTGTCTCTCTCTCCTATGTGCTCTGCTAGTTCCAGAGATCCCGTGCTGTTTGTAAACAGTCTCTCTCCCTCTCTCTCCTGATGTGCTCTGCTGGTCTCGGAGTTCCTGCGCTGTTTTTAAACTGTCTCTCTCTCTCCCTCTCCCCCAATGTGCTTTCAAATACTTTGGAGGCCACTTCTGCTACTGATGAATTTTTTTGCCTTTGATCCGCACTTCTCAGCTGTCAACCTTCCGATCAGCACAGGAGCCACATCTGCAGCTCTATTTTTGACCTCAGATGAGGAACAAAATGAGCAACAGCAGCAGGAACAGCACCAGCAGCAGTAGCAACCTTCTCCTCAACCACTTGCTACTCCACAGGACAGAGGGGACGAGCACAGAGCTCCAGCAATACCCCCGATACAAGTCTTACAGGCAGAGGATACGCTTCTTGGTCATGACTGAGCACCAGTGCCTCAGGAGGCTCAGACTTTCCCGTTAGGTCGACATTGACTTTTGCAGCCTCCTGGAAGAAGATCTCCTTTTAAGTGGACCAGGTCAGCTCACATTGCCAGTGGCTTTTAAAGTCACCACAGCCCTGAATTTCTTTGCCTTTGGCTCCTTCCAGGGATCTGTTGGTGATATTTGTAGAATCTCACAATCTGCTGCCCGCAAGTGCATCTCACAGGTGACCAATGCCGTGTTTGTGAGAGCTGGTACTTGTCTTTTGCCATTCTGACTGGCTTCCCACATATCCAGGTAATCATTAGCTGCACAAATGAGGCAATCAAGGTGCTCGCAGATCATGCTGGTATCTTTGTCAATCGATAGGGCTTCCACTCCATCAATGTTCAGCTCATCTGCAACCACCAAAAGATCATCATGTATGTCTGTGCAAGATACCCAGGGACCTTCCACGGTGTCTTCATCCTGCACCTGTTGAATTTTCCACAGATATTCACACCTCAAAGCAGATTCAATGGATTGCTCCTTGGAGACAAGTGCTCCCCTCTGAGGAGGTAACTGATGACACCTATGAGGAACCCTACACTGGCACTCAGGAAAGGTACAACAGAACGTTCATAAGCACAAGAGTTGTAATATTGAAGTCATCGGGATACTGAAGATGCAACTCAGGTGCCTGGACGGATCTGGGGGCGCCCTTGAGTATGCACCAGCCAGGGCTTCCAGAATGATAGTGGTCTGCTGTATCTTGCACAACAATGCACAGCAGCCAGGAGTGAAGCCCCAGAGGAGGAATGCGATGAGCGCTTTGCATCTTTGGAGGAGAAGGAGCAATGGGAGGAAGAGCACGATGTGGTGAGGGCAGCAGTACATGCATACATAACTGCCAGGGATGCCCTGGATAGGCTGATTCACTTAAACTGAGTCAGTGCAGCCATATGGTGCACAAATTCTGAAGCTACTAGACACTACCCCCCACTCCCCCAAATAGCCCCACAATCGATAATCCATCCCTTTCACAGACACCCACTGCTCACCTTGAACTCTTGCCCTAACATTCCTCACAAGGCAGAGGGCCACTTGGCAGGCTGCAGGCAAAAATGGGAAAGACGGGACAATGGAGCAGTGAAATAAATTGTATGGTGCATAAACAGAATGTAACACTGCATTAACCACCCAAGTGAATACCCTTGTGCAACTACAAATCCTTTCTCTACTACTTCTAGGTAGCAGAGGTAGAGGCAGGCAGCTCATTCTATTTTATTTATTTAGAGATACAACACTGAAACAGGCCCTTCGGCCCACTGAGTCAATGCCGACCAACAACCACCCGTTTATACTAATCCCACATTAACCCCATATTCTCTACCACATCCCCACCATTCTCCTACCACCTACCTATACCAGGGGCAATTTACAATGGCCAATTTACCTATCAACCTGCAAGTCTTTGGCTGTGGGAGGAAACCAGAGCACCCAACGGAAACCCAAGCAGACACAGGGAGAACTTGCAAACTCCACACAGGCAGTACCCAAAACTTAACCCGGGTCGCTGGAGCTGTGAAGCTGCAGTGCTAACCACTGCGCCACTGTGCTGCCCAAACCGCTGTGCCACTCTGACAGCTCAGATGCTCCTGGTTGATGCCCTCTGGGGTTTGGAGGCTGGGACGGATCCGCCAAAGACTGCTGCACCTGCACCTGTGCAGGGGTAGACTCTGCCATTGGGACAGGAGGCAGCATGAGGGGCAATCGAAATGGAAACACGTTGTCTGCTTTCTCCCTGTTCCTTCTCTTTAATTTAAAGGGTATTGAGTGATGCTGGATTGTAGCCTTCCAGTACAAGTTAATTAACAACCCTGAAGATCTGCAACTGTGGCATCTGAGGAGAATCTAGCATTTATTCCAAATTTTACAGTGAGTTTGTTTTGCTTCATTTCACGGTAATTCTCCCAACCAAAGCACATACTTATGGGAAAAGATAGCAATGTCCTGCCACACACTTTTTTTTGAAAGGTCAGTCTTACTTTTCTGAGAACAAAAGTTTTTGTTCAAACAATCAAATGGCAATGTTTACATTTTTGCATTCTAATTTTAATGAATTTACAAACAATGTGATAGAAATGCTGATTACTAGAATGTTCAGTAACAGTTAATGTTAGAATTGCTAATCATTGTTTAATCTAACATTGTAAATCCATTTTTAGTTTAAACTACACTGATCAGTCTGCACTTTGAATGCCCATAGAAATGAATGCTCTTCTGTTTTTAATAGTTATATCAAACCACTTTTTGATTGTATTGCATTAAAATGTTCGTGAAAGGTGCATTGGGAATACACCATGCCAGATATATTTACCAGGAAGACAGGAAATTGCAAGTATCAAGAACAATATGTCGGTAATATGCGCCCATTACTGAGATAATTGGATTCTCAGCAATAATAAGTTACCTCTATTTTTAAACTAATTTCAGCTTCCAAGAAGAAGTCACGAAGGGGATCTGCTACATGACATAAAGCAAGTTCGAGGTGTTTCTCTGCCTGTGGGACAAGACTTAGAAAGCTGTAGTTTTCACTGATGCGCAGAATGATGTTTAGCATGATTTAGTGGTGCTGATCTTCTTGGAAAGTCAATGAAACTAATTTGCTATATTGGTCCGGTCCTGTTTTGACAGTGAACAATGGGAAACTAAAACAAGGTGTTTAAAGACATGTATTCTAGTTGTAAAGATATATAGAACAGTAAGTGCAAATAAATCTCATGTTGTACACTCCTTAAAGTGTACCGAGTAGTAAAGCAGCCATGTTTACACTTATCCATGTTTAATGCATCAATTTATAATCATGTAGATTCTGCACTGTGATTTTCATTATAGGTATAAATGTAATTATGTACATTTGTGATGAATGTCTGATACATCAGGGTAAATACCTGCAAATCACTTTTGTTAAAAGGGCAAAAAGTAATTCAACAGCCAGGTGAAAACCTGTTATATTAATCATTTGATCCTCCAATTTTATGTCTAGTCCTTATGCAATTAAACACAACGGACAGAACAATCAACTTCGATAGGCGCCTAAATCAGGCGGTAGTGAATCAGTCACACATTACACGCCCTGCACGATTTTTGGAAAATATTTTATGCCCCTGCCAAAGTTGCCCCCAAATACAACTTAGAATTGTTTGACATTTTCAATACATTGTTACTCACCACTAAAGAATTATTTAAAGGATTCAATTTCTGATTTTAATTTCTTGCTCCATCTTTCTTCATTGAGGTACTGAATGGCTGGGGCTTTGTTCCATGGGGACTGGAAGCTGCATGTATCTCACCCATATGCCTATTCTTCACATGTGAGCTTAGCCAGTGAGCCTTGGCAAGTTATTCATTCATTGTAATGGTAGGAGTGGAATCATAATCAAGCCTAATCCAGTTCTCCCCTGATATTCACCTATGCAAACTTTTTAACAGAATTCACTGGATAGCAATTAGGATCATGAATTTTGAGTTTTCCTCCTCCTGAACCCGAGTACTGAAGTCAGTTAACTCAATACAGACCAAAGACTGAACATGGGATTATACTTTGCTGGATGGTTCAGTTGGAATATGAGGTTCTACATTTGCCCACTCATACATAATCTAACAAGTGATTCATATTGCAAGATGAATTGCATTGATTATTTGAATGCATTTACAGAACTACTACCTCTGATCTGTCATTCTTGCCACATCAGTGTATAACGTTACTTTCTAAACAGTTACTGGCATTCTAATTACACTATCATGGTATAATATCACTTGCCTTGCATTAGTGAGATTCTAATTAGACTATTCTGGTATAATACCACTTTAACATTGCACATTATGTTAAGGACACGACAACTATTTTCCATACTGGAAATCAAGTGGTGTCATTGTCTAGTCCAGTGCATCAGAGGATCAATAGTACATCATGCACAGTGATGTTTTGAGATGATTTGGCATTTTGAGTTAACTGAAAAAAGGTTCTACCACCAGCCAACAGACAGGGAGATATATAACAAAATAAACATTTAAAGATACATTCATATTGGGACTAATATATCTTTTGCACTTATTTCTACAATGAAAGGAAGCTCAATTAGAGGTGTGCAAAGGAAACCTGACCCAAGTCTGAATGCTGGACCCAGAAGCCCGACCTGACCCGAAACCGACACATGCCGTCGGATCCTGTCGGGGTCAGGTCGGGTAGCAGGCCTTTACCCATGTACTGATGTAAAAGCCTGCCACCCTACCCGACCCCAACGGGTGCCGACGACATGTGTCGGGTGTGGGTCGGATCAGGTCGGACTTCTGGGTCTGGGATTCGGGCTCGCGTGAGGTTTCCTTTAAACACCTCTAAGATCAATGGCATTCTGTATTCATGCTCTGAGATGTCAAAAAGGAGGAGGTGTTGGGCGTCTTGAAAAACATTAAGGTAGATAAGTCCCTAGGGCCTGATGGGATCTACCCCAGAATACTGAGGGAGGCAAGGGAGGAAATTGCTGGGGCCTTGACAGAAATCTTTGTATCCTCATTGGCTACAGGTGAGGTCCCAGAGGACTGGAGAATAGCCAAGGATAATCCAGGAAATTATAGGCCGGTGAGCCTTACGTCAGTGGTAGGGAAATTATTGGAGAGGATTCTTCAGCACAGGATTTACTCCCATTTGGAAACAAATGGACTTATAAGCAAGAGGCAGCATGGTTTTGTGAAGGGGAGGTCGTGTCTCACTAACTTGATAGAGTTTTTTGAGGAAGTGACGAAGATGATTGATGAAGGAAGGGCAGTGGATGTTGACTACATGGGCTTCAGTAAAGCCTTTGACAAGGTCCCTCATGGCAGACTGATACAAAAGGTGAAGTCACACAGGATCAAAGATGAGCTGGCAAGATGGATACAGAACTGGCTTGGTCATAGAAGACAGAGGGTAGCAGTGGAAGGGTGCTTTTCTGAATGGAGGGATGTGACTAGTGGTGTTCCACAGGGATCAGTGCTGGGACCATTGCTGTTTGTAGTATATATAAATGATTTGGAGAAATATGTAGCTGGTCTGATTAGTAAGTTTGGGGACGACACAAAGGTTGGTGGAGTTGCGGACAGTGAAGAGGATTGTCAAAGGATACAGCAGGATATAGATCGGTTGGAGACTTGGGCGGAGAAATGGCAGATGGAGTTTAATCCGGACAAATGTGAGGTAATGCATTTTGGAAGGTCTAATACATGTGGGAAGTATACAGTAAATGGCAGAACCCTTCGGAGTATTGACAGGCAGAGAGATCTGGGCGTACAGGTCCACAGATCACTGAAAGTGGCAATGCAGTTGTCAAGAAGGCATACGGCATAGAGTATAAAAATTGGCAAGTCATGCTGCAGCTGTACAGAACCTTAGTTAGGCCACACTTGGAATATTGTGTACAATTCTGGTCACCACACTATCAGAAGGATGTGGAGGCTTTGGAGAGGGTACAGAAGAGGTTTACCAGCATGTTGCCTTGCCTGGAGGATATTAGCTATGAGGAGAGGTTGGATAAACTCGGATTGTTTTCACTGGAATGACGGAGGTGGAGGGGCGACACGATAGAGGTTTACAAAGTTATGAGTGGCATGGACAGAGTGGATAGTCAGAAGCTTTTTCCCAGGGTGGAAGAGTCAGTTACTAGGGGACATAGGTTTAAGGTGCGAGAGGCAAAGTTTAGAGGGGATGTGCGAGGCAAGTTTTTTACACAGAGGGTGGTGAGTGCCTGGAACTTGTTGCCGGGGGAGGTGGTGGAAGCAGGTACGAAAGCGACGTTTAAGAGGCATCTTTACAAATACATGAAAAGGATGGGAATGGAGGGACACGGACTCCGGAAGTGCAGAAGGTTTTAGTTTAGACAGGCATCAAGATCGGCGCAGGCTTAGAGGGCCGAATGGCCTGTTCCTGAGCTGTACTGTTCTTTGTTCTTTGATAGTTTGATACAGAGCTAGGTCTAGGATTCTGTGCACAGCATAGACAGCAAAAGGAAGACAGTGACGAGTTCACTCTCTATGGTGAAGGGGCAAAGTCAGGGGAATCATTGCTGCACACACACTCTCAGCAGCTGACAACAGCATGGCTTTGGCAAGGGTATCAGTCTAAATCACAAGTTCACTTTTTTGGCTACAGAGCAGTGTATTCCATGGGATCAGGACTGGCATGGGCATGGGGAATCTTATAGGAGAATAAATCAACCACACAAAAAAAAAGTATTTGTTTGTTATTTGTTATATTCTTAAAGACTATGGGGGGGGGGAGGTGAACTTTATTCTCTCCCCTGCGGTAAGTTTGGAGGCAGGGAGAGCATTTAATTGGGCAGGATGTTGGCTGAGGGGGGTGGGGGGGGGGGGGGGGGGCAGAGGGGGGTCTCTGTCACATTGCCACCTCCACCCCAATTAAGTCTGTGGTGGGAAGGCCCATGGACGGTCTGCCCGCCCTGGCACCAACCAATGTCCAATTAAGGACCTCATTCCATCTCTACCAGTATTAGCTGTAGCAATTGAGGAACCCGTCATCAGGAAGTGGGAGCCCTACTGAGGGCCACTCCCCCCTGCTCTTGCTGCCAATCCCCCTATACCTCCCTCCCCAATAACCTCCAGCCTGCAAAACCCCTGCCACGATTCACCTGTGGCCTGGATCCCTCAACGATCCCAGACCTCCGGTGGGTGCATTACCGGTTGCAGCCACCGCCTCCCCAGTGGCACTGCTCAGTAAAAGAACTACCAGCCTCTGATTGGCAGGCAGTTCTCAGCAAATGGGACTTCTGTCACCGGGGTCCTTAATTGCAGGGAAGGTTCGCCGCTGTCCACTTAAGTGTCTAATTCGCACGTAATGTAATGGGCCTTCCCCAGAGGAGGCGAGGCAGGGCTCTCGCCAGCTCTTCAGCCAGTGGCTGAGACCCCCGTTGCCCATATCAAATCCCCCTATGTGAGGCACCTAACAAATAGAGCAACCAATCTGTAGTGATTAAGTTCATTGAAAAGGAATGGGAGATATATAAGCACTGAGAGTTATTGAGTAAATATACAGATGTTCAATAATCAGTAACTAATACTGGCCAAGAGTTTGTGGGAAAATGGCGCACTGACACGGAACACAAAAGTCTGAGTGTTTCAAACCTGTGTCCTCAGTACCTTGCTCTACGGCAGCAAGGCCTGGAAAACGTACGTCATCCAGGAGCGACGTCTCAACACATTCCATATTCGCTGCCTCCGGAGAATCCTTGGCATCAGGCGGCAAGACCGTATCTCCAACGCAGAAGTCCTCGAGGCGGCCAACATCCCCAGCATATACACCCTACTGAGCCAGCAGTGCTTGAGATGGCTTGGCCATGTAAGCCGCATGGAAGATGGCAGGATCCCCAAGGACGCATTGTACAGCGAGCCCGTCACTGGTATCAGACCCACCGGCCGTCCATGTCTCCGCTTTAAAGACGTCTGCAAACGCGACATGAAGTCCTGTGACATTGACCACAAGTCATGGGAGTCAGTTGCCAGTGATCGCCAGAGCTGGCGGACAGCCATAAAGTTGGGGCTAAAGAGTGGCGAGTCGAAGAAACTTAGCAGTTGGCAGGAAAAAAGACAGAAGTGCAAGGAGAGAGCCAACTGTATAACAGCCCTGACAACCAATTTTATCTGCAGCACCTGTGGAAGAGTCTGTCACTCTAGAATTGGCCTTTATAGCCACTCCAGGCGCCCCTCCACAAACCACTGACCACCTCTATGCGCTTACTCATTGTCTCTCAAGACAAGGAGGCCAAAGAGAAGAGAGAGAGAGAGAACACAATGGTTTCAGAACTCATGGAATCATTCCAATATTGCTGGTAATTTGTATGTAAATGAAAAATATAGATCGAAAGAAGAAACTTGCAATTATATGGCATCTTTCATGTCCCCTGGATTGCCCAAAGCATTTCACAACCAAAAACTTACTTCTGCCTTAAGGTCCTACAATCCCTGAGATCTCTGCACTCTTTCAATTCTGGCCTCTTGTGTACCCTCGATTTTCATTGCCCCATCATTGGCAGTTACACCTTCAGCTGCCTAGGCCCTTTTCTCTGGAATTCACTATCTAAACCTCTTTATATCGCTATCTCTCACTTCTCTTTTAAGTCATTCCCTAAAATTTACCTCTTTAACCAGCTTTTGCCTGTTGTGGGATGACTTTAAGAAGGGTCAACCTTAAGGATAGACCACCTTAAGAACTGCAAGTGAAGTTCATCAGCAGAAGTGATAATGAGTCACACATAACCAGGCATGTACGGAGGAGCCTGGCATAGTAAGACATGTTCAGATGAGCTTGTGCAGTAACCTTCTGTGTATATATATATTCCAGTTCAGTTATAATAAAACCCAAGTTCATTTTGGATATTACTTGTAGTCTTGTGACTCTTAACAACAGATCACACATTAAAGGACAAGTAATGTTACATTGCTTACCTGACCTAATATCTATTTTATGTGGTTCAGTATCAAATTTTGTCTGATAACAATTCTGTGAAGCCCCTTGGCCGTTTTTAGTACAATAAAGGTGCGATATAAATGCAAGCTGTTGTTTCAATGTGGGCACTGCTGTTTTCTAGGCAAACATGGTCGTTCTTCTTTCTCTGGTCGTGTCGCTATACCTTCCCTCGCCACTGTTCAAAGCAGGTTCTGGCTTGAGAGTTGAAGACAGTTAATCCTCATTGGAAAGGATGTTTCCTCTTGTTCGAGAGTATAGAACTAGGAGTCACTGTTTAAAAATAAGGGATCACCTGTTTAAGACAGAGATGAGGAGAATTTTTTTCTTTCAGAGGGTCATGAGTCTTTGGAACTTTCTTCCTCAAAAGGCGGTAGAAGCAGATTCTTTGAATATTTTAAGGCAGAGGTAGATAGATTCTTGGTAAGCAAGGGGAGCAAAGGTTATCGGGGGTAAGCAGGAATGTGGAGTTGAGATTACAATCAGATCAGCCATGGTCTTGTTGAATGGAGGAGCAGGCTCAAGGGGCCTAATCCTGCTCTTAATTCATATATTTGTATGTTCAATGAGATAAATGATGAAGTAATCTGTTTTAATGGTGTTGGACGAGGAATAAATGTTGCAGAACTCCTGCTGTTCTTCGAATAATGTAATGGGATCTTTGATGTCAACTTGACCAGGCAGATGAGACCTTGGTTAAACATTTTGTCGGAAAGAATGGCTCTCAACTCCATTTCTCCAAGGTTTCCATGGATCTTCCACCAAAGTTACATTGGATGATTGGGAGAACCCCCATGTATATTCAACCACATTATATTTACCCATTGTGCCATCAGAAAAACCCTTAAGTGAATATGCTACTTCGAGTGTGCCAGTTACAAATGAACATTGTTCATCTTAAAGTGCTAAGTTGAAGCTGAATGCAAATTTATGAAGCAAATTGGCCAGAAAAGATATTCATGTAGCATAAAAGAAGGTACTGAAATAGGATAGCAAAACTCTGTCCCTTCTTGTAATATGGTACCATAGTGTAATGTTAAAACCAGGTGAGGACAGGGTATAGATCTCCCCTCTCAGCCTTTTCCTGGTTTGGCCGTAACAGGACTTTATTTTTAAAATGCCGTGCTTTTAGCTTCCCCTCAATGAGTCCTTGCTCATTTTTTTAAAAATTCATTTATGGGATGTGGGCGTCGCTGGTCAGGCCAGCATTTATTGCCCATCCCTAATTGCCCTTGAGAAGGTGGTGGTGAGCTGCCTTCTTGAACCGCTGCAGTCCATGTGGGGTAGGTACACCCACAGTGCTGTTAGAAAGGGAGTTCCAGGATTTTGACCCAGCGACAGTGAAGGAACGGCGATATAGTTCCAAGTCAGGATGGTGTGTGACTTGGAGGGGAACTTGCAGGCGGTGGTGTTCCCATGTATTTGCTGCCCTGGTCCTTCTAGTTGGTAGAGGTCGCAGGTTTGGAAGGTGCTGTCTAAGGAGCCTTGGTGCATTGCTGCAGTGGATCTTGCAGATGGTACACACTGCTGCCACTGTGCGTCGGTGGTGGAGGGAGTGAATGTTTGTGGATGGGGTCCCAATCAAGTGGGCTGCTTTGTCCTGCATGGTGTCGAGCTTCTTGAGTGTTGTTGGAGCTGCACCCATCCAGGCAAGTGGAGAGTATTCCATCACACTCCTGACTTGTGCCTTGTAGATGGTGGACAGGCGTTGGGGAGTCAGGAGGTGAGTTACTTGCCTCAGGATTCCTAGCCTCTGACCTGCTCTTGTAGCCACGGTAATTATATGGCTACTCCAGTTCAGTTTCTGGTCAATCTTAACCCCTAGGATGCTGATAGTGGGGGATTCAGTGTTGGTAATGCCCTGAAAGTCAAGGGGAGATGGTTAGATTCTCTCTTGTTGGAGATGGTCATTGCTGGCACTTGTGTGGTGCAAATGTTACTTGCCACTTATCAGCCCAAGCCTGGATATTGTCCAGGTCTTGCTGCATTTCTGCATGGACTGCTTCAGTATCTGAGGAGTCACGAATGGTGCTGAACATTGTACAATCATCAGCGAACATCCCCACTTCTGACCTTATGATTGAAGGAAGGTCATTGATGAAGCAGCTGAAGATGGTTGGGCCGAGGACATTACCCTGAGGAACTCCTGCAGTGATGTCCTGGAGCTCAGATGATTGACCTCCAACAACCACAACCATCTTCCTTTGCGTTAGGTATAACTCCAGCCAACGGAGGGTTTTCCCGCTGATTCCCATTGACAGTTTTGCTAGGGCTCCTTGACACCATACTCGGTCAAATGCTGCCTTGACATCAAGGGCAGTCACTCTCACCTCACCTCTTAACTTCAGCTCTTTTGTCCATGTTTGAACCAAGACTGTAATGAGGTCAAGAGCTGAGTGGCCCTGGCGGAACCCAAACTGAGCGTCACTGAGCAGTTTATTGCTCAGCAAGTGCTGCTTGATGGCACTGTTAATGACACCTTCCATCACTTTACTAATGATTGAGAGTAGGCTGATGGGGTGGAAATTGGCCGGGTTGGACTTGTCCTGCTTTTTTTTGTATACAGGACATACCTGGGCAATTTTCCACATTGCAGGGTAGATGCCAGTGTTGTAGCTGTACTGGAATAGCTTGGCTAGGGGCGCTGTAAGTTCTGGAGCACAGGTCTTCAGTACTATCGTCGGAATATTGTCAGGGCCCATAACCTTTGAAGTATCCAGTGCCTTCAGTCGTTTCTTGATGTCATGCGGAGTGAATCGAATTGGCTGAAGTCTGGCATCTGTGATGCTGGGGACTTCAAGAGGAGGCCGAGATGGATCATCAACTCGGCACATCTGGCTGAAGATTGTTGCAAATGCTTCAGCCTTATCTTTCGCACTGATGTGCTGGGCTTCCCCATCATTGAGGATGGGGATATTTGTGGAGCCACCTCCTCCAGTTAGTTGTTTAATTGTCCACCACCATTCATGGCTGGATGTGGCAGGACTGCAGAGCTTAGATCTGATCCATTGGTTATGGGATCGCTTAGCTCTGTTTATCGCATGCTGCATACGCAGTTTGGCATGCAAGTAGTCCTGGGTTGTAGCTTCACCAGGTTGACACCTCATTTTGAGGTATGCCTGGTGCTGCACCTGGCATGCCCTCCTGCACTCTTCATTGAACCAGGGTTGGTCTCCTGGCTTGATGGTAATGGTAGAGTGGGGGATATGCCGGGCCATGAGGTTACAGATTGTGGTTGAGTACAATTCTGCTGCTGCTGATGGCCCACAGCACCTCATGGATGCCCAGTTTTGCATTGCTAGATCTGTTCGAAATCTATCCCATTTAGCGCAGTGATAGTGCCACACAACACGATGGACGGTATCCTCAATGTGAATGCGGGACTTCGTCTCCACAAGGACTGTGCGGTGGTCACTCCTACCAATACTGTCATGGACAGATGCATCTGCGGCAGGCAGATTGGTGAGGACGAGGTCAAGTATGTTTTTCCTTCGTGTTGGTTCCCCCACCACCTGCCGCAGACCAATCTAGCAGCTATGTCCTTTAGGACTCGGCCAGCTCGGTCAGTAGTGGTGCTACCGAGCCACTCATGGTGATGGACATTGAAGTCCCCCACCCAGAGTACATTTTGTGCCCTTGCCACCCTGAGTGCTTCCTCCAAGTGTGTTCAACATGGAGGAGTACTGAGTCATCAGCTGAGGGAGGACAGTAGGTGGTAATCAGTAGGCGGTTACCTTGCCCATGTTTGACCTGATGCCATGAGACTTCATGGGGTCTGGAGTCGATGTTGAGGACTCCCAGAGCAATTCCCTCCCTACTGTATACCACTGTGCCACCACCTCTGCTGGGTCTGTCCTGCCGGTGGGACAGGACATACCCGGGGATGGTGATGGGATTGTCTGGGACATTGTCTGTATGATATGATTCCGTGAGTATGACTATGTCAGGCTGTTGCTTGACTAGTCTGTGGGACAGCTCTCCCAACTTTGGCACAAGCCCCCAGATGTTAGTAAGGAGGATTTTGCAAGGTCGACAGGGCTGGGTTTGACGTTGTCGTTTCCGGTGCCCAGGTCGATGCTGGATGGTCCGTCTGGTTTCATTCCTTTTTATTGACTTTGTAGCGGTTAGGTACAACTGAGTGGCTTGCTAGGCCATTTCATAGGGCATGTAAGAGTTAACCACATTGCTGTGGGTCTGGAGTCACATGTAGGCCAGACCAGGTAAGGAGAGCAGATTTCCTTCCCTAAAGGACATTAGTGAACCAGATGGTTTTTTGCAACAATCAAAAATGGTTTCATGGCCATCATTAGACTAGCTTTTAATTCCAGATTTATTAATTAAATTCAAATTCCACCTTCTGCTGTGGTGGGATTTGAACCCATTTCCCCAGAGAACACCCTGGGTCTCTGGGTTACTAGTCCAGTGATAATACCACTACGCCACTGCCTACCCATTGCTCTCTAATTGTAATGGCAAAAAAATCAACCAGACGGGTTTTCTCAAATTTAAACAAGAAAGGTGTAAGTTTATTGACCTTAAAACTCTAACTCAGTTAAAACTATTAAAAATACACGATGCGACCATGCTAGCATGCATAAGCGATAAACACACACACAAATAGAAAGAATTAAGGAGGAAAGGTTTTAGGTAATAGATGGAATTCGGTTACTGGTTCTGGATTGGATGTAAAGTCTTTGATTGAAGTTAATTCTTGCAGTTCTCGTTGGGGCCCAGTGCACACTTTCAAACTTGTTTTGCTGGACTTCTGTCTTGAGGCTTCAGTTACTTCTGTGGGTTCATGGAACTTTGTGTGACAGAGAGAGAGACAGAGAAAGGGAGTGCTCGCTTCTTGACATTCAATTGCAATCTCTCCCAAAACTGTTCTGTGTCAGGCACAATTCAAAAAACCTCAGGTTGGCCAGCAGGTTAGTCATGTGACTAGCTCCTTGTTTGGAGCAGCTTCACCTGCGAGATTTGTAGATTCCTCCAAGCTTACCAGACACTCTCAGTGGGGTGGCGGGGGTTGGGGGGGTGGGTGGGGGAGCAGGATGGAGGAGGTGGTGGAATGCTGGCTCAATGACTCTTAATGTCTCTTGATCATCTCTATTGACAAAACCCATTTGGCTAATTGAATCAAGGAATATTTCCATTGTCTCTCCTTGCCACTGTCCTTTCGAATGCAAATGTGCAGCCATGTTTTCAGCCACTATTCTGTGGTCTTTTTGAACAAATTATTTCAATGTCCAGTAACAGTTCAAAATTAATGTTCCATATGACAAAAGAATATGTCTCATTTTGGCAGGAGTGGTTTCCGTCACAGTAGAATATTGCTATGATAATATAGTGGTTATGTTCCTGGGTTAGTAACCCTAGAGGTTGCAAGTTATGATACTGAAGTCAAACAGTCTGATAGCTGTGGTTCAAGATGCAACTGATTCACTTCAGGGAAGAGAAATTGCCCCCTTTCTAGGTCTGACCTACACTACATGGTTGATTTTTAAATAATTGCTACTAGAAGATCCACTTTATCCTTCTCAGGGCCACTGGAGATAGGCAATAAATATAACCTTTCCATTATCACCTATATCTTGCAAACAATTTTTTTAATGTCTGATCATAACAATATACTTTCAATTCTGCTATCATTCTAGTAAATTAGTTGCACCTGTTCCATTGTTCCAGCTTCATTTCTTTCATTGGCTTCCCAAACTGTGCACTCCAAATTTCGCTTCACCAATGTCTTGTATAGATTCCTGATCATTTTTCTGCTCTTGTATTCAATGCCCCTATATATAAAACACAAATTCCCAGTTGCCCTTTTTATGGCTTTTTCCCCATCTGGAATTCTGGTTTTAAAGACATGTGTATTTGCTCCAGCATTTTATTGAGAATTTTATCTTTTCAGATATATATTAATTCTCCATTTACCCATATTTATCTTCTTTGAGCTGCATTTGTAATGTACCTGCCCACTGCCCAACCTGTGTATGTTATCCTGTTTATCCTATCTTCTTTCAGGTTTGCGGTATTATTCCCTCTATGTCCAAATTACTTATGCATATGGAGAATACAAAGCTGCTAATCCAAATTGCTGGGATATGGCACTAGCTATATCACGCCAATTCAAGCAAGATCTATTTGTTCCTAATTTCTGATTTCTGTCTTCAGCTATTTCCTCTATGAAACCACCTTGTCTTCCATACTATAGCCCTTAATCTTCATAACAAATCTCCTATATGGCATTTTATGTAGTACATCTTGAAAGTCCAAATATATATGTCTTGCCTAACTAATCAATAATTTTATTAAAAACGTGATTCAATTGGTAAAGTAGGACTTACCCTTTATAAATCCATGTTGCTTACTGTTTCTTTCTAAGAGTTCACTAACGCTATCCTTTATTATAGCATCCAACAGATGTTCTACTGCCAATGTGAAGCTAACTCTTCTGTAATTAAAAGCAAAATACTGCGGATGCTGGAAATCTGAAATAAAAACAAGAAATGATGGAACCACTCAGCAGGTCTGGCAGCATCTGTGGAAAGAGAAGCAGAGTTAACGTTTCGGGTCAGTGACCCTTCTTCGGAACTGACAAATGTTAGAAATGTCACAGGTTATAAGCAAGTGAGGTGGGGGTGGGGCAAGAGACAACAAAGGAGAAGGTGTAGATTGGACTCACTTGCTTATAACCTGTGACATTTCTAATATTTGTCAGTTCCGAAGAAGGGTCACTGACCCGAAACGTTAACTCTGCTTCTCTTTCCACAGATGCTGCCAGATCTTCTGTAATTAATTGGTTTAACTCTTTGACTTTTATTACACAGGGTTGAACATTACCATCTTGCAGTCTGTACCCTTGTTATTTCCTCACAAAATTCGCTGAGTTTTTTGGGGGTAAGTCTTATGGCCCAATTAATTATTCACTTTAAGTTCCATCAAATTCTTTTATTGTAGTTTCATTTTTTAATATTTATAATTATTATAGTTGCAACTCTACATCTTCCTGTGGTCCTCCAACAATCATTCCTTCACCCTCCTTTGCAAATATAGAAGTAAAATCTTTATCATGCGTTTTTTTCTTTCTCAGATTAGCACCTTTATTGTTTCTTTTCTTTCACTTCCTCTTGCTTTCATGTGCTGAAAAAGCAATTACTCTTACCCGTTATGTTGAATGCTAATCTTTTGCTATACTCTCTTAGCATCTCAAATCTCTCTTTTTGGTTGGTTTCTCTGCCAATAGTATCAACAGCATTTCTTCTGTATTAGAAGCCTTTATTTTATTGTATTCTCATCCATAGACTTTTATAGGGTAAACTTTCCAAGGTCCCATGCTGCTGCTGGGGCCTCTGACACAGCTATCACCTGCCAGAGAATCGTGCCTGCAATTTTCTGAATGTGCTGATTGCATGCTAGTCCTCACCGGTAGCATGAGGCTTGCAAAAGCTTTTCACTCCTGAGAGGGATAATTGTAGTCTCTCCCTTAATTCTGCAGTGTATGTGTCAGCCTAGATTATGTGCTCAAAATGCCTGCAGTGGGTTTTTAAACACATGGCCTTCTGACTCAGTGCCCCCACCCCCACCCACCCCCCCCCCCCCACCCCACCCTTGATAGGATCTGCACTAGAGCCTTAGTTTCACACTATATTTATAACTGATTTAAGTGAAAGAATAGAGAGCCATATATTCAAGTTTGCTGACCACATCAAGTTAGGTGGCACAGTATGTAGTGTTGATGGGAGCAAAAACTTGCCAAGGGATATTGATAGATTAAGTGAGTGGACGAAACTGGCAGTTGTATACAAATGTTGGAAATTGCAGTGCCATCCACCTTGAACCAAAGATAGAAAGATCAGAGTATTTTCTAAATGGTAAGAAGCTAGGAACTGTGAAAGAGCAGAGAGATTTGGGCATCCAGGTACAGAAATCAGTAAAAGCTAGTGGCTAGGTATAAAACTAATTTGAAAGGAGAATGGAATGTTGGCCTTTATCTCAAAATGACTGGAATCTAAAGGGGTGGAAGTTATATTGTAATTGTGTGAAAATCTTGTCAGACCCCATTTAAAGTAATGCACTTAGTTCTTGGCACCCCACCTCAGAAAGGATATTTTAGCCTTGGAGGAGTGCAGCATTGATTCACCAGAATGATTTTGGAGTTACAAGGGTTAAATGATGAGGACAGGATGGATAGACTAGGCTTGTATTCCCTTGAGTGTAGAGATTAAAGGGTGTCGTAAAAACCCATCTGGTTCATTAATGTCCTTTAGGGAATGAAATCTGTCATTCTTACCCAGTCTGGCCTACATGTGGCTGCAGACCCACAGCAATGTGGATGACTTAACTGGCCTCTGAAATGGGTGAGCAAGCCATTAGGGATGGGTAACAAATGCTGGCCTTGCCAGTGATGCCATCATCCCATGAAAAGTATGAAACAAAATCTAATTGAAGTGTTTCCGATCATTAAAGGATTTGATACAATAGAGCAAAACTATTTCCCGTGGTGGAGAGTCCAGAACAAAGAGGCATAACATTAAAATTAGGGGCAATGTCAGGAAGTACTTTTTCACATGAAAGGTAGAAGAAATCTTTATCTCACTCCCTCAAAAATCTATTGAAGCTTGGTCAATTAAAAATTTCAAAAACTGAGATAGATGAGATGAGAGTGACTGCCCTTGAAATCAAGGCAGCATTTGACCAAATGTGGCATCAGGGGGCCCTAGCAAAACTGAAGTCAATGGGGATCAGGGGGAAAACTCTCCACTGGTTGGAGTCATACCTAGCACAAAGGAAGATGGTTGTGGTTGTTGGAAGTCAATCATCTCAGCCCCAGGACATCACTGCAGGAGTTCCTCAGGGTAGTGTCCTCGGCCCAACCATCTTCAGCTGCTTCATCAATGACCCTCCCTCCATCATGAGGTCAGAAGTGGGATGTTCGCTGATGAGTGTACAATGTTCAGCACCATTCACAACTCCTCAGATACTGAAGCAGCCCAGGTCCATATGCAGCAAGGCCTGGACAACATCCAGGCTTGGGTTGATAAATGGCAAGTAACATTTGCGCCACACAAGTGCCAGGCAATGACCATCTCAAACAAGAGAAAATCTAACCTTCTCATTCAATGGCATTACCATTGCTGAATCACCCACCATCAACATCCTGGGGGCTACCATTGACCAGAAACTGAACTGGACTAGTCACATAAATGCTGTGGCTACAAGAGCAGGTCAGAGGCCAGGAATTCTGCAGCAAGTAACTCACCTCCTGCCTTCCCAATGCCTGACCACCATCTACAAGGCACAACAGGAGTGTGATGGAATACTCTGTACTTGCCTGGATGGGTGCAGCTCCAACAACACTCAAAAAGCTCAACACCATCCAGGACAAAGCAACCCACATGATGGGCACCCCATCCACCACCGTCAACATTCACTCCCTCCACCACCGGCACACAGTGGCAGCAGTGTGTACCATCTACAAGATGCACTGCAGCAACTCACCAAGGCTCCTTTGACAGCACCTTCCAAACCAGCGACCTCTATCACTTAGAAGGACAAGGGCAGCAGCTGCATGGGATACCACCACTTGTATGTTCCCCTCCAAGCCACACACCATCATGACTTGGAACTATATCGCCATTCCTTCACTGTCACTGGGTCAAAATCCTGGAACTCCCTCAATAACAGCACTGTTGATGTACCTACACCCCAAGGACTGCAGTGTTTCAAGAAGGCAGCTCACCACCACCTTCTCAAGGACAATTAGGGATGGGCAACAAATGCTGGCCTAGCCAGTAATGCCTACATTCCTTGAGTAAATTAGGAAAAAGATATATTTTTGTCAGCCTTGGGCATTAACGGTTACGGAATCAACACAAATACATGGAGTTAAGATACAGATCAGCCATAATCTAAAGGAATAGTGGAAGAGGCTCAAAGGACTGAATGGCCAGTCCTGTTCCTATGTTCCTAAGAGTCCTGTTACTGAGCTAAATTAATATTTAACATGTGACACTAAAGTAGGCAGAACAAATAAATTAATTATAAATTACAGAATAGAAAGCAAAGGGAATATAAAAATTGGGGCAAGATATATTTTATACAGTACTTACATTGTATATTGAAATTACTGTTGTTTTAAAATGTTAGGTTTTGAACTTTACTCTTTGGAGTTCCTTCAGTGTATTTTTTTTTAAGTCTGTTCTCTCATTTCAAGCAGCCTTATTTTGACAGTACAAAGTTTTATTCACCATTAAAATTAATGGATGGGAAATACTGAGAGATCACTGACCTCCATCTTCAAATTCTTGGGAGCACAAAATCATAAAATGTACCCTCACCGCAACAACAATAACTTACATTTATAAAGGGCTTTGATTGTAGTAAAACATGGCAAGGCACTTCACACGACTGCTATCTAATAACATTTGGCTCTGAGCCATGAAAAGGGAAAGTTTTACCAAAGAGGTAAGTTTTAAGGAGTGCCTTAAAGGAGGAAAGAGAGGGAGAGAGGCAGAGAGGTTTTGGAAGGAAATTCCAGAGCTTAGGGCCTAAGCAGCTGAAGGCACGGCCACCATGGTGTATGGTAAAGTTCAGGGAGGTAAGGAAAGCCAGAATTGTAGGAGTTCAGATATCTCGGAAGATTGTAGGGCTGGAGCAGGTGACAGAGATCAGGATCTGTGATGCCTTGAATGGATTTGAACACCAAGATGAGAGCTTTAAAATTGAGATGTTGCTGGACCAGGTGTCAATGTAGGCCAGTGAGGGGTGATTGGTGAATGAGCCTTGCTGTGAGTTCGGCTAAAGGCAGCAGAGTTTTGGGTGATCTCAAGTTTATGGAGGGTGTAAAGTGGGAGACCGGCCAGGAGCATATCGGAATAGTCAGTTCTAGAGGTAACAAGGGCAAGGATGAATGTTTCAGCAGCAGATGAGCTGAGGTGGGACAGAAATGGGTGATATTACAGAGGTGGAAGTAGGCAGTCTTGTTGATGGAGAGAATATGGGTTCAGAAGCTCAGTCCAGGGTCAATGAGAGTTCTGAGGTTGCGAACAGTTTGGTTCAGCCCTAGCAGTAGCCAGGAAGAGGCATGGTCGTTGAATAGGGAACGGCATTTTGGTGTTTGTGGTGGGAACTGAAGACAATAGGTAGTAAATTGGCTAGTCCCTGAAATTGAGCACGGAGATTGCAATGCGCGATTATCCCGCGCTGAACCCACTGTTCAGTGCTGCACACCTCAGAATGGGGGCCCAAGTTTCTGCAATACTAGCAGCACTTAAAGTTAGCCTGCACTACTTAAAGTCAGACTATATCACTTAAAAAGGAGGTATGTTCCAGCTGCAGCAGGGGCTGGAACTGCTTACAGAAGAGTTGAAGACCTGCAGGAATGTCCCCAAATGGCGCAAGAAGCCAAAGGGCCTGGGTGTAGTACTGGAGATCTTGGTGCAGGGGATGCACAGGAGGAGAGAGGTCCTCTTCCCTCTGGGGGGCCATGAGGCCCTTCAGGGCAGCACAGTGGCACCGTGGTTAGCACAGCAGCCTCACAGCTCCAGCGACCCAGGTTCAGTTCTGAGTACTGCCTGTGTGGAGTTTGCAAGTTCTCCCTGAGACTGTGTGGGTTTCCACCAGATGCTCTGGTTTCCTCCCACAGCCAAAGACTTGCAGGTTGATAGGTAAATTGGCCATTGTAAATTGCCCCTAGTGTAGGTAGGTGGTAGGAGAATTGAGGGAAGGTGGGGATGTGGTCGGGAATATGGGATTAATGTAGGATTAGTATAAATGGGTGGTTGATGATCAGCACAGACTCAGTGGGCTGAAGGGCCTGTTTCAGTGCTGTATGACTCTATGAAAAGGCAGGTAGCTATCACAGTCAATGCCAGCAGTCCAGCCCCAAGAGTCTGCATGCAGTGCTAAGAGAAGTTTACTGACCTTGCATGAGTGGTCAAGGCCAGTGAATGCATTTTCATATTGCCATGTCCTACCAAATGCACCTCTAGCCTCACACACTACTCCATTCACCACAGCCCTTTCGCCTGTATACCAACAATCCTTATCAACCACAAACTTTACCTCACCTTCACAGCCTCACCTCACCCTCACGCACTTAGCACTGCTGCCAGCCTCACACTCAAAACATACAGCTTGCACAAACTGCCAGCTAATCAATTGTGGCAGGCATATCACTCAGACACAATGCACTGTATTCCATGGCACACTTCCCTCTTTCTTGCAGGACACGGTAGAACATAATAGGTGGTAACAGCCGTTAAGTGGCAGGGACAGGCATGACCGTATGTGCTCACCCCCATGGAGGGAACGCTATTGGGAGTAATTAAAGTGACCAGCGGTGTGGCTGAAACCATCAAGGATGATGGTATATTCCTGCCTAATCCACCTTCTCAAATCCTACTTCACCCTCATCCTGCAATCTGTTATGATTTACAATCTGCTGTTGGTATAACCATGCACCTCTCGCTTTCCCCCCACTTCCCTCACCCCAACCCTGCCCTTGTGCCTTTATGCTTTCTGATGCCCAAGTACTGCTACCTGTTCAGCCAGTGGTGTGGGTGGCTGAAGCGTCCTAGAGGGAGAACAGACTGAGGAGGAAGAAGCACTGCCACTCAATCTGACACTTGTAGTCACCAGTTCAGATATTGGCATTGTGTGTACATTAGAGCAAAGGTTCCTAAACTTTACTATTTGCATACCCTCTTCCACCAGCTGTCTGTGTCCTGCTCTCAGCTTACAGGTTTAATATTTTAACTCCTTTAATGCCCAAGCGTTGTACAAAATGTTCAACTTATAATACATATATACAAACTAAAGAATACCTAAGAGCACTGCTCACCATTAATGTGACAGATGGGGTTGTTTGTTCGAGCAAACACGCATGACGTTTGGAGGGATAGGTGGTAGTTTGAGTCAGAAGTTGGTTAACCTACACAAAGACACTGATGGTAGTTTGATTTAATTCCAGTGAGTGATGAAAATCCACTTTCACACAGGTAAATTGTAACAAACATTATCAAAACCTTGACAGCCCTGCCTGACAATTCAGGGAACTCTTCTCGCATTTGGTTCCAAAACTCAGCCAACTTTTTTCATTGCAATGTTCCCATGAAGCTACACATGCGTGCAGCCGTGCAGGCCTAGTTCCACTTACAAACTGTGCAAGCTAAATATTTAATAGGACTGCGCATTGAAAGAAACTGGGCCCGCACAACCATGAAATTTTAAAGGGAGCATTGGTTGAAATGTCTGGGATAAGCCTGCAGCATGGATACTGCAGAGAAATTTGTGAAAGGTAGGGGATCCAGCTGTTTCTATTTCACTGGGTACAGAGCTGATATCTCCAGCCACCCCTCCCGCCACTTTTACCTAAATCTAGGATGACATACCCAGCGGTTGACCTGAATTTATTATTAATAATTAAGGCACTACTCTAATTTTGATCATTCCTTCCTATTTGACATTTTCCAAAAACATTTTCAGATACTGTAAAGTTCAAAATTTGGAAGATGTTTTTTCCTCAGAAACAACTTAGCTCATGCAGGATTGGTAAATACAAATCTCAGCACTGGGTGTCATTCAGTCTTGTAATTCAAGGGCAATTAGGGATGGGCAATAAATGCTGGCCTAGCCAGTGACGTCCATATCCCATGAATGAGTAAAATAAAATCTGATGCAAAACTGTCATCAGCCCCTGCAAACTACAACACATCCACTTTCGAAGTGAACTTTGCTCTTCCTCCAGATGCATTATTTTTAATGCATCCTATTGCACTTACCATCAATCACATCTAAAATAGGATTGCTTACGCAATTGCTTTGAATATTTTGTTTCCTCTGAGCATGAACATTTTAGATTAAAACATTTCACATTTTAATGAGCCAGTGTTTCTTCGTCAAGTTGTGCCTTTCAGATTTAAATTGGAATCAGTGCATAATGAAAATCATCAATTTTACAAATCGACTGGAACAGTCAGCCTGTTAAGTTATTGAAAATAAGTTGATATTTTTCAAGAAAATGACTGTTTTCAAAACATAAAATCGTTGTAATTCCTCCCAAAAATTAAAAGTCAAAACGCACACCTTAAAAGATAGGGGAAAGGGCATTACACAGGAGGAGAAAATTTGGGGCAAGAACAAGCAAAGTTTTTTTTTGAAAAGCTGAACAAATTAACCCAAGGACTATTCCAGCACACTTGTGACCTGCCTCTGCCACCTCCTGTAAGATCTGGTCAGTGGTGACCTTGGTAATATTCTGAATTTCAAGTCTTTCCATTAATTTTAAACAATCTTAACAAAACAAGCAGCAACTCAACTTATTGATAAGTTTAAAATCAATCAAATGTTGCCAGGAAAACCCAAAGACTCTTTTATTTAACTGCCCACAGTGCCACCGATGCCAGTAACTGAGAGTCTGCAGCTCCTAATTTAGTGCAAATCACAAGTTGCATTGAAATGGGAGAAAACAAGGGAGCATGTGAGAGACAGCACAAGCGGAGGAGGCGCAGGAGAGGAGATCATTTTTCCCATGTACCCCTCAGAGATGTTTCGCCTACCCCTGGGACACACATACCCCTGCTTTGGGACCCCTGCTTTAGAGGGTAACTTACAGGTTGAATCTGCAAATGGCGAGTTACCAGGCATGAGTTGCCTGCAGCCAGGCTAGGGGGAAAGGATTGCATGGATGTCAGCTCCCTGGAGGTTGAGGTCACACACGGGTTCTACTGCTGATGACTCATATAAAGACTTTAATGGAGTGGTGTACAGAAAAGTCTGATGGGCATGTACACAGAAATGCTTGGTGCATTGGCAGGCCTGCCAGCAAGCCTGTTGTCACTGGCAAGCAGCATGGAAGAGTCTGGCTCCAACTTGCCACAGGGCTTTGCACAGAGCTTGGAGCTGATCCTTTCCAGTGTGGAAGTGGTGGTCAACTGCACTTCGGACCCGACCATACTGCAGCGTCTGATTGATGTCTCAGATTCCATTGCAGGATAAGCAGAAGTCATCCAACCTTTCAGTGCGGAAGGTGGAAACTCAGACTGAGGTCATGAAATTTCCAGCTTGTTGCCATGCAGGCTCAGACTGCTGCCATCATGGCTTCACACACCAGAGCTCAAAGGGGCTTGCAGGCTGTCACAGCAATCCAGCAATCCATCCACCAACATATTACTAAGATTGCTGAGCTGGCACCCTGGGGCAATGACAGTGGCTCTATGGAGCACAAACTTCCTGTCTTCTGTTCGGATGACAGCACTTGTGCTCCTGCCAACTTTGCCTGTCATCTCGCCAGCCCATGCTGAGGTCGTGCATTCCGAAGCTGGGCCTAGCCCAGAGCTGCTTAAGAACATCCTGCAAGGCCATGTACAGTCACCTCCACTGAAAGTCAGTGACCTTCCATCAGCCATGCTGCAGCCACTGGGGTAGCATTACCTTGGAGCACTAGGCCAGACAAAGTCACCTGCAAGACAGGCACCAAGGGTAATTAGTTGAGTTTTGTATGGATTATTGGATGTTTGTTGCGTAAAGTTGGTATCGAATGGTCGTTTTGTGGTGGCTCTTATTTCAGGAATTTGGCTAAGAGGATGCGGTGATGGTTCATAACAGAGGGATGGTAAGGTGTGAGATTGTTGGACAATGGAGATCTGGTGTTGTTTTCGGGGGAACTGGACAGATAGACATCCATGGACAGCCCATCTGGAATGTGGATGTGCCGGCTTAGTTGGGTAAAAGTTCCTGCTGAAAACCCTTTTCCCCTTCCTTCTGTGATCAATTTTTCTTCTTCTTTGCTGCCTCTGCAGCACCTCCCTTTTAAGCTGCCTCCGAAGAGGGACTGCTACTGTGGCATCTGTGACTGGTAACAAGTGACGTGCCCAGACCCCTTGTTGCAATAACCAATGCCTTTCCCTCATGTAGCACCACTCCCTGCAGTCTTCACCAATTTTAAACAACTCCTCCAAACATCCAGCACTTCCACAAACTCAAATAGAGCCAGTAGAAAGTAAGTTGGGTGATGATATCTTTAAATAGCGCTGGTGGGGAGGGAGGGGTGTCTGTCATGCTGCTGAATGCATGTTGAGCCGTGCGTGTTACAGAGACAAAGGTAACTAGAGCAGCGAGGTCCAAAAGTGCATGTCTGGCATCAAACCAGTGTTGCATGCTGACTGAAATTATGATTTGCTGACTGCATAATTCCAGCACACGCATGTAATGCCTGCGCTAACAACTGACCGAGGTGGCATTCAGCGCAGACTGCATCGGAAGAGGCGCAGATGCCATTTTTCTTCCAAACAGGCCAAATTTTGTGGCTAAATACTTTGGTCTTCCCAATATTTTCTTTGGAGGAAATACAAGTATAATTTCTTTAAGTGGTTCATTCCAAGTGGTAATTAGAGTCTTTTGCTTATACTGACACAGCCAACCTGGTGATAGGAAAATAAGTTTCCAATGTGATGATGGTACATGTTTTGGCATCCATTTGGCCCATATTATTACTTAATATGAGCCAATGGGATCATTAAACAAGTTCTATCAATCTTTGTTTTCAACATGTGCTTTTAAGTATAAACAGTTGTTACAGCCTTGAGAAAATTGGAGCAGGAAAACATTCTAATTACAGTTTCCTAATGGGAATGTTGGTTTATAGCCATGCACCCTAGTGTTGTGAGCCATGCTCAAGCCAAAAGCAGAAAAAAACTGAAAAGCAAATATAACAATGATCACAGAATGTATTTGTATCTTCCTTCTTAAGATTAAGCAAATGGGTAAAACTTTGGCAAATGGATTTAAATGTAGGCAAATGTGAGGTCATTCACTGGACCTAAGCAAGGACAGAACAAGGTACTTTCCAACTGATAAAAAGCTAGAAAGAGTGGGGGTTTAAAGAGATTTGGGGTCCAGGCACATAGATTATTAAAATATCATAAACAAGTACAGAAAATAATCAAAAAGGCTAGCAGAATGTTGGCCATTATATCTCAAGCATTAGAATATAAGCGTGTAGAAGTCATGCTGCAGCTATATAGAGAGCTCTGGTTAAACCACACCTGGAATACTGTGTACAGTTCTGGCACCATACCTGTGGTGGTCTACTGTGCAATCCACAACCTGACACTACAAAGTGGGAGGTATTGAACAGTAAGGATATCGGGGAGAGTGATGTCTCCTCGGATGATGAGGCTGTGGAGGAGGAAGCTGGCTAAGCATCATTAGACGAAGAACCCCAGGGAGAACAGGAATGACGCTATGAGATACATGCAAGGGAGGATCGTGGCGCCCTTATGCATTCACGTTTCCTTTGATAAAAGCAAAATACTGCGGATGCTGGAAATCTGAAACAAAAACAAGAAATGCTGGATTCACTCAGCAGGTCTGGCAGCATCTGTGGAAAGAGAAGCAGAGTTAACGTTTCGGGTCAGTGACCCTTCTTCGGAACCCTTTGATCCTTGCTACCAGTTGTAGATTGACGAATTAAGACTTACATTTATGCAGCCTTGTTGTTGACTTCCTTTCAGAAGCATTTGCTCAATAATCAGTCATGCAGCTTTTTTTTAATTCTTTCATGGGATGTGGGTGTCACTGGCAAGGCCAGCATTTGTTGCCCATCCCTAATTGCCCTTGACAACTGAATGGCTTGCTAGGCCATTTCAGAGGGCAGTTAAGAGTCAACCACATTGCTGTGGTTCCGGAGTCACATGTAGGCCAGACCAGGTAAGGACAGCAGATATCCTTCCTTAAAGCACATTAGTGAACCAGATGATTGTTATGACAATTGATGGTAGTTTCATGGCAGCATTACTGAGGCTATCTTTCAATTCAAGATCTTTATTAATTATTTGAATTTAAATTCCACCAGCTGCCTTTCGGGGATTTGAACCGCTGTCAACAGGGTATTAGCCTTGGCCTCTGGATTACTCGTTCAGTGACATTACCATTACGCCACCATCTCCCCATTAGGGACTGTTAACTTTTAAAAAGAGAAAGTCGAATTCCCAGTTATTACTGAAAGAATTACGTCATAAGATTTCATGTTTTAAATAAAAAACTTTACTGTACAATAGTTAAACAAAGCAAAACACCACTAACCTAACACTAAATTGTGAGACACTTATACTTTAAACTTAAAATCTTAACAGAGCATGAAGACATATACTTTAAACTCTAAATCTCAACAGAACACTTTCTACCCCAAGAGTTCCCCTATACATTACAGCATCTTGGTGGTTCACTTTTCCTGGGACCAATCCAAAGTGTACCACAGATTTTAGGAATTCACTTTGATTTCCTTAATTTCTCAGCTATCTTCTGGGGATTCTCCCTCTAGATTCCGGCTAGGCAAATCCTCCAGTTCTCTTCCAATACTTCCCGAATCAGGACTTCTCAGCTTCAGCAGGGGCCTGCCTCAAAACAGAAACGTCCCTGGTTCCTGATGGCCTCTTTACTCCTGAGCCTAGTTGCTTTTAAAGCCAGAAGCTTTCCAAAAGCCACTGCTTTCCCTGTGATCAACAGCCTGTCTGATGCCAATAGCTTTCCAAAGCTTCTCTTCCAGGAATGCCTATCTTGAAGAAGTTCTGTTCTTCTCTCCGATGGGATTTTCGATTATCTCTTTTACCTTGTTCACCTTCATTGCTTTCTATCTCCCCCCTGATGTTTGATAAAGTGTCTACCAAAACTCATTATCGCAGCCACATCTCCTTCCTCAGTAAATGTCTCCGGCTCCGAATTATTCCACATGGATTCCAACTGAAGTTTCATCCTTCATGTTTTGAATCCATCCAAGATTACAGGTATCTCCGAGAAATACAACGTTCCTCGGACTGCTGTTCTCGCCGTATTCTGAGATCCACACTCAGTGCCATGCGCAGCCACATGTACACACTGGACCTCTCTCTCCAGAAGCACCGCCTCATCTTATCTCAAAGCTGTTCTACTCAGCAGTTTCATTTCATCCTTCGTCTTATCTGACACATTAACAAAAAACTTTACTTCCTTTCAGGTGTAAAGGAACACAAGCTCTAGCAGCTGATGGGGACTAACGCCCCTCCAGATCCTTCTTCCCCTTCACTTCCCTCAGACCCCATCCCTTCTGATCTGACCCCTTGCTATGTATTTACTATACCCTCTGACTTTCCCCTCTCTGATGCTGAACGATCGGTACTCAGCAAAGGATTCAGTTTTATCCCCTTATGCTCCCACCTCAATGAATTTCGTGCTCGCCATGACATTGAGCTGTAAGGACTTCAATCCATTCTTCCAGTTTCTCCGTCTCCGTCGCATCTGCTCTGATGATGCAACCTTCCATGACAGCACTTCTGATATGTCTTCCTTTTTCCTCAACTGAGGATTCCCCCCACTGTGGTTGACAGGGCCCTCAACCGTGTCTGGCCCATTTCCCACACCTCTGCCCTCACCCCTTGCCCTCCCTCACAGAACCGTGACAGGGTTCCCCTTGTCCTCACTTTCCACTCCACCAGCCTCCACATCCAAAGGATCATTCTCTGCCATTTCTGCCACCTCCAGCGTGATGCCACTACCAAATGCATCTTCCCCTCCACTCCCATGTCAGCATTCCAAAGGGATCGTTCCCCCCACGACACCCTAGTCCACTCCTCCATTACTCCCAACACCTTGTTCCCTTCTCAATGCACCTTCCCATGCAATCGCAGGAGGTGTAATACCGGTCCTTTTACCTCCTCTCTCCTCACTATCCAAGGCCCCAAACACTCCTTTCAGGTGAAGCAGCAATTTACTTGTACTTCTTTCAATTTAGTATACTGCATTCACTGCTCACAATGCGGTCTCCTCTACATTGGGGAGACCAAACGCAAATTGGGTGACCACTTTGCAGAACACCTCTGCTCAGTCCGAAAACATGACCCTGAACTTTCTGTCGTTTGCCCTCTTGCCTACATCTCTATCCTGGGCTTGCTGCAGTGTTCCAGTGAACATCAATGCATGCTCGAGGAAGAACACCTTATTTACCGATTAGGCACACTACAGCCTACCAGACTGAACATCGAGTTCAATAATTTCAGAGCATGCCTGGCCCAGCCCCCTTTTTATTTCTAGTTTTTAAAATTTTTTATTTTAGTTTGTTTTATTATTCAATTGTTGTTACCATGTGCCTGCCCACTATTTTTTTTTTATGTTTGTGCTTTTGGGTAGGGCTGCTCATTATTCTGTCATTTAACACCCTCTCTACACTAATGCTTTGTCTTTCACCACACCATTAACACATTCTTTGCCTTTGCCCCATGACCTCCTTGTCAGATATTCACTGTGACCCTCTGTTCTATCAATACCTTCCCTTTTGTTCTCTTTCCCCATCCCTGCTTTATTTGCTTCAAACTAATTATATTTCTCACCTTTGCCAGTTCTGATGAAAGGTCACTGACCTGAAACGTAAACTCTGTTTCCCTCTCCACAGATGCTGCCTAACCTGCTGAGTATTTTCAGCACTTTTTGTTTTTATTTTAGCTTTCCAAAAGCCAACTGCTTGTCTGTCAGCAAGCACACGCCAAAACACCAACAGGCACCCCTGCATCGTCTATCTCCATAGTGATGTGCTAAATGTGGGATGTCCCAGATAGCAATTTAAGTTAATTGGCCCCAACTTCCAAAACATCTCTTTTGCTTCTAACACTCACATGAATAATTGATATTGCTAACAATGACAGAACAATTTCTTCTGACTTTCTGGTGCCAACTGCCAACTAAACAAGACCGCCTGCTGTTTTATGGCTCTCACCTCTCTAACTCTGTTTCTGTAAGCACTCCTGGGGAAATATTTTAACTTTAAATCCTGGGTGGTCTGCAACCTTTTGTAATTCTTACAGCTACACATTTAATTCCCCAAAACTTAGAGTGACCACTAAAATATTAATACAAACCATGAACCAGGTGGTTGTAATACAGCTCCATAGTTGAACCTTTGCAGCATAATGCCTCATCTCAAGCCCCTTGACAGAGGCAGGGTTAACATAAAGCCCCAAAGGCCATATATAAAAGGAAGGAGATCTTGTGAGATAGAAGCTTAGATTTATTATTCCTCCCAACAAATGCTAGTCTTTCAATTTAGATTAGACATTCACCCATGAATTCTAAGTGTTTTTAGGTGCTCTTCTTATTCTTCTGTGTGAACTCCTATGTGGTGTTCCCTCTGCGTTGCCAGCTGAAGTGTAGACAGGCTGCTGTCCTTGATACCCCTTGGCTTGGGATGACTTTGGTGGTCATCATCTGGATGCCTTAGGCCTGGAGGGCCCCTGCCTGCTGAAGGCCTCTTGCACAGACGCAGTACCACCCTCTGTTGTCAGGGATGAAGGGGGATATGGCATCACTGGCAGAGGGGCTGAGGAGCTGCTGGCCACACCATGAGCACCCTGATATAAGCTGCTTCTCCTCCCTTGTAAGGCACACTTATGCCTTCCTGTTGACTAGAGAGGGTAGAGGACCTGGTGGTGACTCCTGGTCCCCCGTCTCCCTCTCACCTTGCCACTGGTCAAGATGAGGGTATGCAGGTCTGCTGTACTCTGCTGGCTGTGGCTCTCCAGGAGAGCTGTCAATCACTCAGTAAAGGATGACACTTGTGCACCAGTCAGATGCAGTGCAGTATTCAAAGCCTGGATGGACTCCTACATTGTCTGTGCTTGACAAAGCCTTTGGCTGCTCTGCCAGATATTGCCTGACCTCTGGTGATGCTGATAACATCAGAGGCAAGTCATGAGCCTGGGTCTCAGAGGCCTGGACTGTCACAGCTTCTGTCAGCTGCTCATGTGCATCCGTGCTGTGTTCACCAGGTTATGTCTCCATATTTAACCGTGAGTGGATACCCACGAATGTGCGAGTATCTGCGCTGGTGGATGGTGGGGACGTATGAGGTGACGATGGACCCCCTAGGCTCTGGCCTCCCCCTCAGAGATGCCAGTCTCCCCCACTGTCTCAGTGGCTCTTTGCTGATGTTCTGCTGATCTGCATGAGTGAACAGAGACATTGAAAGTTCAAGGGCCTCCCCTCCTGACATTGCCCATGGACATCATGCCTCTGTCACTGCAGATGCAGCCTTGTGCCCCATGGCAACCTAACTCACTGCCTTGGGAAGGTGCCCCTTTCTCTCCATCCGCAACGCACCATCCATCCTGTCGCCATGCCCAGCTCCATGGCCTCCTCCTGCATTGAGATCAGGACATAGGGATTTGGCAGTCCACCACTGGTCTTGGCTCTTTCTCTGTGATTGTGTGCAATCTTCTCATGCAGACACGAAGATGAATGTTGTTGGTCTTCCAGCAGGGCCAAGCTCAAGGCATAAGCTGGTGGTAGCCCTGCAATTACTGATGGGAGCACACAGGTGCCTCCTGCATGCGGCCCCTTTCCAGTGACTTTGTGAGGGTCTCCAATGATAAATGGCCACCTTTCAGTGCCATTTTTCCATGCCTCAGGCAACTTGCCTTTATGCCTTGACCCTTTGTCCACATCTGGTTGGGCCTTCATTCTCCATCCAGTGCACCCTCCTCCTTTGAGAATGCAAGGCCCAAGATGGCAAGGGTTTATGAGGTATTCGCTTTCACTGCCTGGATGAGGTCATTGAGCTGCATGAGGCATTAGACCCATGTCCTTGTGGTGGCCCCATGGCTGTCGGCCTCCTCTGCTATCTGGAGGCAGGTTTGCTTGGTCAGGTGCCCAGCTCTCATCCTCCTGTCCCTGGGGAAGAGGACCTCGCGGCTTTCCCTGGCAGCCTGTGGGAGATGCTGGAGAGCAGCATCACTAAAGCATTGGGCTACCCAGGGTCTTCCTTCTGCCATCATTATGCAACCTCTCCTCCTAGAAGAAATCCTTGCAGTTGCAGATCATACATTGAATGCAGGGCTGGCTGTCCTCTAAATATAGCACCAGCACCTGCTGTGGCATCAGCTGATGCCAGCATCTCTACCTCGGCTCCCACCACTATCCACTGATGGCCATCCACTCATGGCCTCAGTGGAAGCCGCAGTGGCTTCTGGTCCCGACGTCAGGACCTTTGGCTTCCAAATAAAATCAGGCTCATTGCTACCAACTTAGTTCCATAATTCACAAACAAGGAGTAAAAATTCAAGGATACTGAACAGGACAAAATATGCAACTAAATTAGTTACAATGTAAGTGCAGCCATCTCACCATGCAGCAAGACATGGACAACATTCAGGCTTGGGCTGATAAGTGGCAAGTAACATTCACACCATGCAAGTGCCAGGCGATGACCATCTCCAATAAGCGAGAGTCTAAACATCTCCCCTTGTGACGTTCAATGGCATTACCATCACTGACCCTCCACCATCAATATTCTGAGTGTTACCATTGACCAAAAATTTAACTGTACCAGCCATATAAATGCTTTGGCTACAAGAGTAGATCAGAGGCTGGGAATTCTGCTGGCACACAGCGGCAGCAGTCTGTACCATCTACAAGATGCACTGCAGCAACTCACCAAGGCTCCTTAGACAGCACCTTCCAAACCCCTGACCTCTACCACCTAGAAGGACAAGGGCAGCAGATGCACGGGAACACTACCATCTGAAAGTTCCCCTCCAAGCCACACACCATTCTGCCTTTGAACTATATTGTCCTTCCTTCACTGTTGCTGGGTCAAAATTCTGGAACTCCCTTCCTAACAGCACTGTGGGTGTACCTACACCACATGGACTGTCGTGATTCAAGAAGGCAGCTCACCACCACCTTTTCAAGAGCAATTAGAGATGGGCAATATATGCTGGCCTGGCCAGGACGCTCACATCCCATGAACAAATGAAATAAAAAGCTTAATGTGAAGCAACAGATTCAGTCAATTTGTGCCTTATGTATGATTAACTCCCCATGTGGAAGGCATTTTTAATAACTAATACCGTTGAAAAGAAACTTTCAAATATATAGTACCTTCTACAATCTACAGCCAGTTGGAATCTTTTGAGATGTAGTGACTGTCATAATGTAGGGAAACATGGCAGCCAATTTGTACATAGAAAGGTCCCACAAACAGCAATGAGAGAAATGACCAGATAATCTGTTTTAGTCATGTTGCCTGAAGAATAAATATTGGTTAGGTCAGCAGGAGAACTCCATTGCTCTTCTTCAAATAATGCTATGGGATCTTTTACGCCCACCTGATCAGGTCTCTGTTTCGTAACTCACCTAAAAAAATGGCACCTCCCTCAGTACTGCACTGCAGAGTCAGTCTAGATTTTGTGCTCAAGTCTCTGGAGCGACCCAGGTTCTACTGACTGAAGTGACAGTGCTATCACTGAGCAGACACCTGAGGTGAGACTTCCACTGAAGCACCAAAGTGCACACTTTTATTCTATTCAGATGATTAATCAAGGATTTTTTTTCCATCTTTGCCAGTCATTATGAGGAATTGTCTTTGATTTCTAATCACTGAGGAAGGAAAAATAACTAAGTAGCATACTAGGAAAATTATATATTTATCAAAATGAGGTTTCACAACCGGGAACTGCTAGAACACTTCTGTAGTGTACCCTGTAATATTGTACTGTGCTTTAGTAAAATCGACAGTTTGTAACATTGTAACATTAATTTATACATATGAACTATCCTAATGGCCCAGCAACTTGCGTGCTTCAATGGTAAATTTTCCAGTTTTTAAAACATTTTAAATTCTTGTGTTCATACATTCCACAAATAACACCAAAGAGCAACGAATTGAGGAAAGAAAATCCAGATAGGTTTCATTGCTTTGGGAAAAAAAAACACTAGATTGATAGAAAAAGTCTGAACTCTCAAGAGAAGAACATGCACAGTGTTTGTACAAGGCTGTAAATCTATTAAATCCTACTGACTAGAGCTCTCCTCCACATACACTGACACTTGTGCATTAAAATGGTTTTAGAACATTTATATAGATCTTTCATGCCTTCAGGATGTCCCAATGCTCTGCAAAGCCAATTTCTACACAGCAAGTTTCCACAAATAATGATGAAATAAATGATTAGTTAATCTCTTTTTGGTAATGTTGGTTGAGGGATAAATGTTGGCCAGCACCACTCCCCTACACTTCGTTGCATTGTGCCATCAAATTCTTTACATCCAATAGAACAAAGTCTCAATTTAACTTTTGACTTTGAAAGACAGCACTTCTAACAGTGCAGGACTTCAGCAACATTGCACTGAAGTGTAAGCATGGATTCTGTGCTCAGGTCCAGGAATAGGGCTCAAACTCACAAATTTCCCACACAAAGGTGAGAGCGCTACCAGTGAGGCAAGCTGACGTTTGCATGAACTATCATTGTACTTGAAAATTAACATATTTGTCGAAGAGCTGAATAAGCCTTACAAGTTATCATCTGTTTCAAAGAACCTGGTCAAAATTAATGTGATATGACAGAGTCCCAGAGAATCGCATATGTAGGTGATGATTCCACTGCTAGAGAACAACTTTCTCAGGATGAAGGTTAGATGTGCATGTGATTCTCAAATAAATATATATTATATGAATGTATAGTGCTGCTTGAGTATGTCATGTCTTAACAATATGTTGTATTTTTCACAATAATTTGTGAAATAATATGATTTGCACCAAGGAAATAAAGATCTCTCTGCCAGTGATTTCATTATTTTTATATATTGCCAGTGGGAATTTTGGGATGAAAGGGATGCAGTATCCCCACAGCACCTACTTCTGTTCAGGCCACTTATTCAAGGATATGATTAACTGAGGACGTTTTTTTCAGTTGCTAATTTCTTTAAAAAAAACAAGCTTTAAATCTATTCACTATTACATTTGATGCAAGTTGAGAATTGTTTAAAATAGGTTAAAAGAAAAGTAGGATAGAGGAAGTGATAGGAAGAGAAAGATAAATCAAGAAGTAGGGTTTACTCCTCAAAATCACACTCTGTAAATTTATGTGTTGTTCCGCAGTGATGCATTGGACTAAAGCAAAGGATTTAAGTTTCCATCATGAGTTTACAGCGGGTATCATTTTTGTCTGTTTTCTGCATGTACATAATGAGGAAAAACTTGCACGGTTAAGTGACTGACTTCCATTAGTTAAGACGGTAATTGTCAGTTTTTGCAGCTGAATTCCAATCAAGTACCTTGTTTTCTGTCAGCAGAAAAATATTTCTGCTTGTGGAAATTAAGATACTAGGGAAGGCAATTGAAATAGACAGCATACATGAGGTGAAGGAACAATTAGAGGTACTTCTGGAAAGGGGCTAATGGGCTTCTGCTGTTCTTAACAGTTCTTATTTTCGAATTATGTTGGGTGATTTAGCATAAGATGCTTTTTTTAGATGCATTATTAGTTTTGAACAGCGATCAGATGTCTTTCCACCTGCAAGCTGACAAATAATTGTGAAATGTTCAAAATTTACCATGAGGCATGCATGTTCTTGGCAGTCAATGAACCAGTCAAAGGTATAATATTGTGCTTCTCTTTCCAGAGATCAATTTGTATTAATTCTGCCTGGTTTCAGAGCAGCACATCTTAAGCCACCCCAATAAATGATAAAGGAGAGTATCTTTAATGCTGTTACACTCTCAATGATTTGCTGAGTCAAAGGCATCCATGCTTATGTCTTGTTAAACATCTTACATATACATAACCTGCCCACAAACCTTATTTCCTGTTCCTACATTATAACAGTGATTAAACTTTATTGAATGTAAAGTGCTTTGGGACATCCTGAGGTCATTAAAGGTGCTATATGAATGCAAGTCTTTCTTTCTCATAATTAACAGTTGCCTTTGAATGTTTGTTGATGAACTAATCAAATCAAACAGTTTTTGTTAAAAAAAAGTCTGCCATTTTATTCTCAATAATGGAAATTTATGTCAAAAATAAGACTTTAAAGAGAATTTTTTAATAAAAGCTTATTTTTCAATAACATGATTAAATTTATCCATTCAATTGTCTTTTAGTGCCTTCTGTAATGTTTTGATTCCAAAAGCCTCAGGTTCAACTGGAAATTGTTCCCGTAGGCAAGTTGCAAAGAGCTTCTAACCACATTGGTACATGCTGAGCATGTGCAGTTTGCAGAATTTCCCAGTTTGCAATCTGTGTATCACTAGCAGTTGAATGGTCTCTTTATTCTGTGAGGATATGAGAATTTTTGTTGTATCTTTTTTCTCCATAAAAGATTTTGAGAGGAACTGAAGATTGAATTGTCAAAACTTTTATTTCAGGCAAGTTTAACACTTATGTAAATTTATTAACAAGGCATGTGGAATTCATCATTTCTTCTTGTAGTTTCTTTGTTAATGATTAGAAAAGAAATCAGAGATTGTGCTTACTGAGAATGGATTGCTGTTGAAAATTCAGTCAGATATTTTTGAAACTTATGGATTATTTTTTAAACATGATAGAAACCATGAATCTCTGAGTGAACATTTGGACTGCATATCTCTAAGACTGCCTAATTCTACCTCCGTTACATTGCCCGACTCCACCCTTGCCTCAGCTCATCTGCTGAAACCCTCATCCATGCCGCTGTTATTTCTAGACTTGACTATTCCAATGCACTCGGGCAGGTCTCCCACATTCGACCCTCTGTATACCTGAGGTTATGCAAACCTCTGCTGCCTGTGTCCTTACTCGCACCAAGTCACGTTAATTTAATGTCCCGTGCTTGCTGACCTACATTGACTCCCGGTCAAGCAGTTCCTTAATTTTAAAGTCCTCAGCCTTGTTTTCAAATCCCTCTATAGCCTTGCCCCTTTCTATCTTTGTAATTTCCTTCAGTCCCACAACTCTCTGAGATATCTGTGCTCATTTAATTCTGGCTTCTTAAACATCCCTGATTTTAATCACTCCACTACTGGTGGCCATGCCTTTAGTTGCTTAGGCCTTAAGTTCTGGAATTCCCTCCCAAAACCTCTCTGACTCCCTACCTTTCTTTCTTTCCTCTTTCCTTTTCTTTCCGATGCTCCTTAAAACATACCTCTTTTGGCTATCTACCCTAATATTGCCTTATGTGACTCAGTGTCTAACTTTACTTTATAACACTCCTGTGAAGCATCTATATATGTTGCTGTTATTCATGAGTGTTCTGTGAGATCACCTTTGTTTGTTGATGAAAATTTATCTTTAGTAAAAAACTGTATGGCTACAAAATTTAGCTGTCTAGCACTGCTTGTGCTGGCACTAAGGAAGCTTGGATATCATAAAATGGCAGCCATACCCAGTTCCCGTCACTTCTTGCATGCCCATGTGATGTGCTATGATTGTAAGGGCGCTAGCATGAGCATGCTGTGTGGTGCAGGAAGCATGTAGAGTGGGAAGATCATGACGTTAATAGCATCAATGCTGAGTTGATGCATAATCTGCCATTTTGGAAGTTGCAGGGCAAGTTAATGCCCTCTCTGAAAAAACTTCCAGCTGAACGTGCAGTCAGCTGTATAAGGAACCCCCTACTTGTACTATTTAACGGGATTATCATCGGCCACCTACTTTTGACTAGCTTTTGCTGCTGCAGAGTGAGTGGAAGTACTGTATTGGAGGTGTTTGAAAAGGTTTTTGGATTCAGAAAGGAGTGGACTGCAACACAACAAGTACAGGAGGACAGGAAGCAGAGAGAGGAAGCTGTGTGCAAAGTGAGGAGGAGCAGGAGGGCTGTCAATGGAAGACCGTACTCACCAAGGGTTTTCAGAGAGCACTAATCCTACCTCCACCTCAGCCAGGAGTAGTGTCGGAGTTGGCTATGTTTCATCAAGGAGATGATCACTGAACTGTAACATCTCCTACAATCTCGCAGCAGGCAAGAATGGTCATTGAAGGTCATTGCAGTTCTAAATTTCTATGCCAGAGTATCCTTCCAGGTAGGAGCAGATGACATTGCCAACATCTCGCGTTCACTGTGCATCACTGCATCAGGGAGGTGACAGAGGCCCTGTACACCAGGAGAGGGGATTTCATTGTCGTCTTTCTTACCAGAGAGATGCAAGGGGAGTGGGCACATGGCTTTGTCAGGATAACAGGATTCCCAATAGTGCTGGGAGCCATTGACAGCACCCATGTGACTCTGTGGGTCCCATATTTTAATGGGGAGATGTACTGCAAGCTCAAGGGTTATCACTCATTAAACGTGCAGTTGGTGTGTGGCCATGCATAGACCATCATGTCAGTGAATGCCCGCTAACCTGGCAGCAGTCGCAACGCTTTCATGTTGTGACAGTCAGCCATTCCTGTCAAATTTGAGCCACCATGAGGACCCAGAGGCTGGCTGCTGGGTAACGAGGGCTACCCGCTCTACACATGGCTCATGACTCCCGTCTGCCACCCAACAATGCGTGGCTTGCGCACCTACAATGAGAGCCTAGCTGCCAGCAGAAACATGGTGGAGCAAACCATCAGCATTTGAAATCAAGGGTTCTGCTGCCCAGATTGCTCGGAGGAGCCCTCTAGTACTCGCTGGAGCTTGTCTCTAAATTTGTGGTGGTCTGCTGCATCCTTCACTGCCTCATTCTCATTAGAACACAGCCCTCGTCACCAAGCCTTCAGTAGGCACCTCAGAGGAGAAGGAGGAGGAAGAGGAGGCATCTGGGACCTCTTTGTTCCAGAAGGGCTATGCATGACGGGCTGATCGGACTCTGGTTCTCCTAAAATCATCCCCAAATCATTGACGCTACACAGTTCTCCACCTCTCCGTCCCTCTGCTACAGACAATCACAGCATCCTCTCGTCCAAAATCCTGAAATAAGACACTCCAAAACAAAAATTCCATAATTGCTTTATCCAACAACACTTCCAATAATACATAGAAAACTAAACTAATCACCCTTGTACATTCTTTTAATGCTTGTCTTTTCGTCCCTTTGCCCATCCTTATACTACCCCAGTGCCTGCAGCATGGCTGGTGAAAGGTTGCTGGCTTTCAGTGGGCCGATTGCAGATGGCCTTGGAGGACTCCCTCGAGCAACTCTGGGCCTTGAGGGCACAGCTTCGGACTGCACCACCTCGGCCTGGGCAGCAGTGGGCTGGCTGGCTGAGATGCATTAGCGGGGCATTGGCGCAGTGGCACTGGTGGGAGCATGAATCCTCTTATCCTGAGAGATTTGTGTTCCATGGAGCTGGTACATCTGCAATTCTAGTGATCTGGTTGAGCAGATTGTTGGAGTCCTTTGAGAGCCTGAAAGCCCCTTTGAGCATCGGTATCTGCAGATTTGATGGCAGCAGTCTGAGCTTTCATGGCACTAAGCATGGATCTCATGATTTCAGTCCTAGCTTTTACTGCAGCACTGAGATGTTAGGTGGCTTCTGCCTGTCTTGTAATAGAAGCTGAGACCTTGGACACCAGATGCCGCATTATACTGGGCCCACAAGCACTATCATGGATTTGGCCATCATTTCCTCTCTGTAAAGGATGGGCTTCAAGTTCTGTGTGAAGCCATGTGCCAAGTTCAAGCCGGACTCCTCCATACTCCTTGACAATGACAGGAGGCTGTGTGATAATTAAGTTAGCAGCAGGAAAGGCCGAAGACAGCCTTCCTGCCCAGAGGCCAATTGAGATTCTTAATTGGTCAATCACTAGTCACTTAAGGGCCTTTTCCTGCCGCTGCTGGAATTAAACCAGTAGCGGGGGTGGGGGGCCTCTGCCACGCAGAGAGGTTGCCCAGCAAAACAAGGTGGCCTCCCTGCAAACTGGAAGGTTGGACTCCTCCGTGGGCAATCCGAGGTGGCAAAGGCCACCCCTTCGTTAACATCCCTCACTGCCTTCAACGCCCACCCTCCCCCTGTCCCCGGACGGGGCCTGCCAGACTGGCCCCAGAGTCCCTGCCTCACTTACCTTGTGTCCGGTGCTCCAGCGATGGTCTTGGCCCCAAGCCTGGTATAGTACCGGCAGTGGTCACCACTCCCAGTGGCACTGCCAATACTATTGAGATGCCAGCCCTGTGGACAGTAGCTCTGGGAGGTGGGATCGCCATCCTTAAAGGGATGAGGATCCCCGGTGCCAGGAAGTTAATTGTCCGAGAGCCGTTGAATTGCTTTGGGGGAGAGGGGGGGCTTCAAAGGTCCAAGGCTGGGTTCCTGTCACCTTTGTTGGCCCAGCGCTAGGACCCCCGCCAGCTTGTCTAAATTCAGTCTTCCAGTCATTGAGATGAGCAGACAGCATGAAGTTTGCGTGCTGCCTGCCTCAATTCGACCAAGCGTGGAGTACTCATGCACTGCGATGCCCGCACTCGCTAAGGGGCCTAATCTAATGTTTAGCCCAAAAAGTCAGTGAGCTCTGTACACTAGATTTTCAACTTTTGCAATCTTGATAAATGCTGGGAATGCATATCATGAAACTGCTTCTCCAGCCTATGGATTTTTCAACCATTAACCTTAAAGAGCAAACAAATGATGCTTAACTGTTGTAAGGTAAGAACATTTAGATAGAAATGGGCTAATGTTGGGGAAAGTGGTGGATTGCTTACTAGAGGACACAAGAAAATGTGAGATTCTGGGGTGGGGGGAGGCTAGTAGGTAAGGACATGGCAAAAGGTTGAACCCTCATGGTTTCAAAGGGGCCAATAGCAGCTTGAACCCCATTCTGCCGGGTCCTGCTCCCCACAACGCTACTACATCCTGGTTTAGTTTATAGTTTATTGTCGTTTTTTTATGCCATTATAGTTTAACGTGATTAAATCCTGCTCTCATCCAAACTGCTGGATCCCAGTAACTCTCAATACTCCTGGACTCTGACCCCCAATTACCCAAAATCACTACGTCAAATCTGATGGGCTCCAGAACCTCCTGTCAGTGTTCATAAAACCCTAGAATGCACCCCCAATTTTCCATGATCTCAGCACTACCTCAATGCTCTTGAATCCTGAGACCTGCCCCAGTCATCCAAAAATATGAAAATGACTGTCATTTTAAAATACGGTTCAGTTATTACAGAAATTTAATTCATATCATCAATTCCGATTTTAAGACTTGACCGCCACTAACCCCAAACCCCACCCACAATCTTTTATATCAGGTTAAGTAAACATAGCTATTAAAATGTTCAAAATGTGAAACAGGACAAGGTGGGTTAAGTAAAGTATGTAGCACACAAGAAAGTATTTTAATAATTATGCATTTGAGAATATTATTGAAAACAGTTTGGTGCACTGCCAACAATGCATATAATGAATGCTGAGGTTATAATGAGGCACCCAGTGAGTGTAATTGCTGCCATTTGACGCTGTTCAATAATTTCTTAGTTAAAATTGTAATTCTCAACAGTAGAGTTGAAAATTAATAATCAGCTCCGCATCTCATTTTACTGTTGATTATTTCACCATTTTAAAGACAAATGTGTTAAAAAATAAGAATGATAATTCAACAAATTTTGAGGAAATTAGCTGTCTTAACTAAAAGTAGAATGCAAATAGAGTAGTTTTTTACACTTTTTACACAATTTACACTTGCCTGTTCATATTTAGCTTAGATATAGCCTGCCCTGTTGGACTTTTACTTGTAGATAATTTAACATAGGAAGATGGATAATTGAATGATTATAAGTAAATAATTTAAGGCCATAACTATTGCAAATACTATTGTAACTTGTTATGGCCACGTGGTCAGGGGTGTGGGTGGTCTCTACTGTTCAACTCCCACCTGACCGCAGCAAGTGTTACTAGGGTTTTAACCCCACTGTGTTTTATTTGTCAAATAAACAGACAGTGACAGGTTTTCTTGTAGGTTTAAAACAGGAGATTAACTATTTATTGAGCAAATATTCACTCCCTAAATGGTCGCAACTGCACCCACACACTCATTCACTCGCGCAAGCACGCACACACAAGAGATAGATATAGAGGAAAAGAGGCAAGGGGTTTGAAGTGAGGTAGGTCTTCGGGGTTCACGGTAATCCTGTTGAATCTTCTCAAAGGTCAATTCTCTTTAAAGTTGCAGACCTGGGTTATTTGTAGATTTATCTGTTGGTTGAAATTTCTGTCTGATTACAGGAGATCACTTCCAATTCTCTGCTGCACATGTTGAAATACGGAACTCACAGCAGGGTGCCTTTCATGCTGGATTTCTGCCAGCTATCAGCTGGACAGGCTTTGGGGATGTTTGTCCTAATTCTCTTCTATCTCTCCAGAGAGCTACTTTTTAAGCTAAATGTTGACATCTTGCCTCTGTTGGGAGACATAGATATTTCTCCCTGTGGTGATTGTCAATGGCCCAGGTGGTTACCTCATGCCTTCTTTGTTTCAGAACCCATTCAGTTCAAAAATGTCTTGATGAGCTCAAGATGGTGTAATTGAGACTTCCTAGCTTTGGAATGTATCCTTCTGTCCTTGCCAGACAGTGAGACAGTTTGAATTTACACAGTCAGGCATTTTGAATTTTGGTGGCCATTTTGACGCAAATTGTCAACTTTTTTTAAATAACTTTTAAGTTTGAGTTCTTGTATTTTCATTCACCACTTCATGTAAGCATAACAGACTACATACAGGCATGAAGTTTTTTAAATTAAAAAAGCTTGGGAATTGAAGGAGCATAATTGCAACATGTACATGTTTTATATTTTGCTAGCATGGTGGGTGCGGGGAGGTGGGTACGGTTCTAGGAACTTTACAGAGGAAGATTCTTGGATGACTGTGGCAGTCCCAGGATTCAAGAGCATTAAGATAGTGCTGGGATCATGGAATGCTGAGGGTGCAGTCTATGATTTTATGAACACTGACAAGAGGTCCTGGATACCAGCAAGCCATATCTGGGAAAGGAATGAACAACATAAGGACTTTGAGGAACAGGAAAAGGTCATTATGTGCTACAGTGCCCATTTCTTTTTGAAAGATCAGTCCATCTACCCATCTTCTCCCCACATCCCGCAATCTATTTTTCTGCAGAAAGGCATCTAATTGTCTTTTGAAATATTTATGCTATCTGCTTCAATGGCCTTCCCTGATAATTTATTTAACAAGTCTGTCGCTTTTTGGATGAGAGAGTCCTGCCTGACTTTACTTTGAACCTCTCATTTTAAATGCTTACACTTTTTTAAATCTTGAATTCCCTGGTATTTGATCCTTTTGCAACAGTGAAAGGTTTGTCTTGATCAAGTTGTGAATTAGCTTAATTACTTTGAAATTTAACTAAGTCAGAAAATTTAGCTGATTATTGATCTTTTGATGACTTCCTGTAAGCTGTCTGATTATTGGTCAGTGTATTGCTCAGCAGGAAGATCTGAAGCTGTTAAGCCATCATGTGGCAGATTCTCCTCTTCTGCACCCTCAGCATTCCATGATCCCAGCACTATCTTAATGCTCTTGAATCCTGGGACTGCCGCAGTCATCCATGCATATTTGATCAATAAAAGTAAATTACTGCAGATGCTGGAAATCTGAAATAAAAACAAAAAGTGCTGGAAATACTCAGCCGGTCTGGCACCATCTGTGGAGAGAGAAGCAAGGTTAACGTTTCAGGTCAGTGACCTTTCATCAGAACTGGCAAAGGTTAGAAATGTAATAAGTTTGAAGCAAATAAAGTGGGGGTGGGGCAAAAGAGAAGAAAAGAGAAGGTGTTGATAGGACAGACGGTCACAGAGAATCACTGAAAAAGAGGTCATGGGGCAAAGGCAAAGAGTGCATTAATAGTGTGGTGAAAGACAAAGCATTAGTGCAGAGAAGGTGTTGTCAGGCAATTCCCACCTGCCAAGACTGAGGCACACATTATTTCTCCACATGAACTTCAAAACTTTAAAAATTACAATCTCTGACTGGAAGGATATTTGCATAGTACCAGATAATGTGGAAACAAAGGGGAGCCAATCCCAAGTCCTCCAATACACAGAAGTGGTCTAGCCTCTTCTGGCCACATGACTATGGCTGTTGCAGAGAATTTGCACTTCCCACAAAGGATTTTTGAAGAGAATGTTCCATACAATGAGCTAGTCACATGACTAGCCTGCTGGGTAACTTGGGAGTCTTAAAAAAAAATTTGAACTTCAGACAAAGGCATTTGAGGCAGAACGCATTGGAACTAAGAAAATCTCCTCTGCCTGTCTATCTCTCAAGGAACTGAAATCATTGAAGACATGTAAACTCAGAGAGAAAAGGTTTGCCACATGAACAAAGTTTTAAGATTACTGGGCCCCAACGAAACGCAAGACTATAACTTCAATCAAGGACTGCAGCAAGCTCGAGAAACAGTAACAAGAAATTGCCTCAAACTGTTCCAATCTCTTCTCTTTTCTGTCCCTATTTTGCATGTTTATATCACGTGTGCATGCTAGCAATAGCGTGTCGTATATCCGTAGGTGTAAACCGTATTAGGGTTTAATTTTAAGGTTTTAATAAAATTTCCTCTTTCTGCTTTAAACCAAAGAAAGCTGGTTTATGCTCATTTCTTTGCCTTATAATTGGAAAGTTGTGAACAAGAATTCACAAAGGGGGAGCTCAAAACAGAGTGTTTAAAATAAAAACCCTGTTCAAATAAGACAAGGTAAAGATAGCAGAAGACCCCCAGACATTGTTCATCTGATCAGAACAGTGTTAAATGACAGAATAATGAAAGCCCTAAACAAAAGCACAAATGTGACAAAAACAGTGGGCAGGCACATGGTAAAAAAAATGAATGATGAAACAAATTAAAATAAAATGAAATAAAAATAAAGAGTAAAACTAAAAATAAAAAAGTGTGGTGGGGTGGGCGTGGGTTAGTGGGTGCCAGTCATGCTCTGAAATTATTTAATTCAGTGTTCATTCTGGCAGGCTGTAGTGTGCCTAATTGGTAAATGAGATGCTGCTCCTCGAGCTTGCGTTGATGTTCACTGGAACACTGGAGCAGGCCAAGGCCAGAAATGCTAGCATGAGAGCAGGGGGGAGTGTTGAAATGGCAAGTAACCGGAAGCTTGGGGTCATGCTTTCAGACTGAGCGGAGGTGTTCAACAAAGTGGTCACCCAATCTGCGTTTGGTCTCACCAATGTAGAGAAGACCACACTGTGAGCAGCGAATACAGTATACTAAATTGAAAGAAGTACAAGTAAATTGCTGCTTCGCCTGAAAGGAGTGTTTGGGGCCTTGGATAGTGAGGAGAGAGGAGATGAAAGTGCAGGTATTACATCTCCTGCGATTGCATGGGAAGGTGCCGTGGGAAGGGGACAAGGTGGCGGGGGTAATGGAGGAGCGGACCAGGGTGTCACAGAGGGAACGATCCCTTCGAAATGCGGACAGGTGAGGGGAAGATGCGTTTGGCAGTGGCATTACACTGGATGTGGCAGAAATGGCAAAGGATGATCCTTTGGATGTGGAGGCAGGTGGGGTGAAAAGTGAAGACAAGGGGAACTCTGTTGCAGTTCTGTGAGGGAGGGGAAGGTGAGGGCAGAGGTGCGGGAATGGGCCGGACACAGTTGAGGGCCCTGTCAGCCACAATGGGAGAAATCCTCGGTTAAGGAAAAAGGAAGACGTATCAGAAGTGCTGTTGTGGAAGGCTGCGTCGGAGACGGAGAAACTGGGAAAATGAAATGGAGTCCTTACAAGAGGCAGGGTGTGAGGAAGTGTAGTCAAGGTAGCCATGGGATTCAGTGGGCTTATAATGAATATTAGTAGACAGCCTATCCCCAGAAATGGAGACAGAGAAGTCAAGGTAGGGAGGGAAGTGTCGGATATAGACCATGTAAAGTGAGAGAAGGGTGGAAATTGGAAGCAAAGTTGATAAAGTTTTCCAGTTTGGGGCAGGAGCGGGAAACAGCACTGATACAGTCATCGATGTACCGGAAAAAGAGTTGGGGGAGGGGGCTTGAGTAGGACTGGAACAAAGATTGTTCGACATATCCCACAAAAAGACAGGCATAACTAGGACCCATTTGGGTACCCATAGCGACACATTTTACTTGAAGGAAGTGAGTGGAGTTGAAGGAGAAGTTGTTCAATGTGAGAACAAGTTCAGCCAGGCGGAGGAGGGTGGTGGTGAATGGGGACCGGTTGGGTCTCTGTTCAAGGAAGAAGCGGAGAGCCCTCAAACTGTCCTGGTGGGGGATGGAGGTGTAGAGAGATTGGACATCCATAGTGGAGGAGGCGCTTGGGGCCAGGAAACTGGAAATTGTCAAAATGGCGTAGGGCTTCAGAAGCGTCACGGATGTAGGTGGGAAGACACTGAACCACGGAGAAAAGACTGTCACGATTGGAAGAAATAAGTTCAGTGGGGCAGGAACAGGCTGAAACAATGGGTCTACCAGGACAATCCTGTTTGTGGATTTTAGGCAGGAGGTAGAAGCGGGCTGTCCGGGGTTGTGGGACTATGAGGTTGGAAGCTATAGGAGGAGATAAGGTTAGTGACAGTCCTGTGGACAGTTGCTTGATGTTTGGTGGTGGGGTCATGGTCCAGTGGGAGGTAGGAAGAAGTGTCTGAGAGTTGACGCTCAGCCTCTGCCAGGTTGAAGTCGGTACGTCAGACAACAACAGCACCACACTTGTCGGCAGCTTTGATCACAATGTCGGGGTTAGACCTGAGAGAAAGGAGTGCAGCAAGTTCAGAGGGAGACAGGTTACAGTGAGTGAGGGGAGCAGAGAAATTGAAATGGCCGATATCTCGTTGACAGTTTTCAATGAAAAGATCAAGAGCGGGTAAGAGGCCAGAGGGAGGGGGTCCAGGTAGAAGGAGAATAGTGGAGGTGGGTGAATGGTTGGGGAGAGGACTCCTGGTCAAAGAAGTGAGCACGGAGACGAAGACGACGGAAGAAGAGCTCAATGTCATGGTGAGCACGAAATTCATTGAGGTTGGGATGTAAGGGGATAAAACTGGGTCTTTTGCTGAGTACAGATTGTTCAGCGTCAGATGGTATAGTGAATACATGGCAAGGGGTCAGATCAGAAGGGATGGGGTCAGAGGGAAGTGAAGGGGAAGAAGGATCTGGAGGGGCAATAGTCCCCAGCAGCTGCTGGAGCTTGCGTTCCTTAACACCTGAAAGGAAGTAAAGTTTTTTGGTAATGCGTCGGATAAGACGAAGAATGAAAATGAAACTGTGGAGCAGAACATATCCTTTCAGGTGAAGCAGCGATGTACTTGTACTTCTTTCAATGTAGTATACTGTATTTGCTCACAATGTGGTCTCCTCTACAATGGGGAGACCAAACGTAGATTGGGTGATCGCTTTGCGGAAGACCTCTGCTCAGTCCGAAAGCATGACCCCGAGCTTCGTGTTGCTGGCCATTTCAACAACCACTCCCCCCACCCCCCCAGCTCTGTTGCTCACATCTCTGTCCTGGGCTTGCTGCAGTGTTCCAGTGAACATCAATGCAAGCTCGAGGAACAGCATCTCATTTACCGATTAGGCACAGTACAGCCTGCCGGACTGAACATTGAGTTCAATAATTTCAGAGTATGAATAGCAACCCCCCGCCCCGCACTGCTACCCTGCCACCCCTGACGTCTTTATTTTTAGTTTTACTTTTTATTTATTTTTTTTATTTCATTTTATTTTAGTTTGTTTCATCATTCAATTTTTTTACCATGTGCCTGCCCACTTTTTGCTTTATGCTTGTGCTTTTGGCTAGGCCTTTCACTATTCTGTCATTTAACACCATTTCTGCATTAAAGCTTTGTCTTTCACTACAGTATTAATATACTCTTTGCCTTTGCCCCATGACCTCCTTGTCAGTTATTCTCTGTGACCGTCTGTCCTAACAAAACCTTCCCTTTTCTTCTCTTTTGCCCTACCCCCACTTTATTTGGTTAAAATCTATTACATTTCTAACCTTTGTCAGTTCTGATGAAAGGTCACTGACCTGAAACGTTAACTCTGTTTCTCTTTTCACAGATGCTGCCAGACCTGCTCAGTATTTTCCAGCACTTTTTGTTTTTATTTAAGGCATATTTGATTGCCTGGACACAATGCATAGAAGAGAATTGGGCAGGAAGGAGCGTACACCGATAAGGGAACTGACCTCATTTGCTCTCTGTTGGAGGTATTCCTGGACATCTAATAATGTGGCATGTGCAAATGTTGCTGCAATTTATCTTTGAAAGATTGGGCCCCTGTGGCTGTGTATATTTGCCGGTGGTTTCACACCAACAGCTGTTGTGTGAGCAGGTCACAGAACCAGGGGGCCACCAAAGGGAGGGGGTAGAGGGGGAGAAGCCGTGGGGGAGGGGGAAGCTTCGGGAGGGGGTGGAAGGGGGAAGCTGTGGGTGGTGGGTGTAATTGATGCTGCAGCGGGTGGGAGAGGGGGGAATTTTGAGTCTGGGTGCAAGGGAGGGGGGGGTGGAAGCCAAGAGCGTGAGAGAGGGGGAGGGGGAAACCAGGGATTGAGCAAACTGGGGGTTGAGAGGAGAGGGAGAGAAGTCAAGGGTGAGCGGTGAGTGTGTAAGCTGAGGGCGGGTGAGGAGGGGATCCGGGCAGATTGAGTGATGGGGGTTGGAGGGGGGTGGGGGTGGGTGGGTGTTGTAGTGGAAGCTGAAAATCAGGAAATGGTAGACTTGCTAAATACTTGTTTTGTAATGGCCTTCACAATACAGGATGAGAATAAAGTGCCAGAGAAATGAGGAAAATTAAAACAAAGGGAGGGACTTACTAGATTTGATATGTTTTTAAAACAAATGGAGAAAATGATGAGACTGCAGATTGACAAATCTCCAGAACCTGATGGTGTCAACCCCAGGAAATTAAAAGTAGCAGCTATTGAAATTATAGATGCTATAGTTATTAACTTCCAAAACACTCTCAATTCATCATTTGCTCCCTTAGGATTGGCAAATTGCCAATGTCACTTCACTAGTTAAGAAAGATAAAGGCCTGGATTTTGCGCTCAGTGGTAAACGAACAGTTCTTCCCATTTGCTACACTTGTAGCTGCCTACAGACTTTTCATGTGCATGTGCACAGCATTGGTGTCCAATACAATGAGGCATCCTCTACAGCACATCTGAGCAGCGTTTGGAATCGTGCATGGTGTGATAACGTGGGACAACAAACAATGAAGCTTTTGGGGAAGAAGTGTAGGACGCAACGGAAAGTCAGCATGTTGGTGTGGAAGGAGGAGGCACAGGTTCTGAGTATTAACTGCGGCATGCCACAAACAGTAGAATAGAGCCACAAAAATAGAATGATTTAATGCAGTCCTCTCGGGTTTGTAGAGATTCATATTTAGAAATTTTAAAATTGACATTTTTAATGTCCCTACAGTTCCTAATGCAATGGACAATTTTTGCTGTTTGTTCTTTCATTGTTGCTGTTATTTATTGTCATGCAAGCCCCCACTTGCCAAGCTTGAGAGACCTTAATTTCACCACATGGACATTAAATTTAAAATTGTTGCTGAGAATTGCCAGGCCACTCGCTGGAAAGACATTTTTTGCAGATTAGTGGACGGTGTTGGAACAAAGGAACTAGTCCCTGCTCCCCCAGTACACAAACAGGTGTGGTCAGACTGGTTTAGTCACATGACTAACTGGCTGTTGGAGGTTTTTGAATTTGAACTTGCCACAGAGTTTTATAACGCAGAAAGCTGTTTGCTCCTGGACTGGAAAAGACCTCTCTTGGCTGGCTTGCCACCGCCTCTCTCCTTTCTGATCATCTCACTCTCACCAGCTTTGGAATCCATTTAAGACACAGGAACCCCAAGAGAGAAAAGTCTCCTACAGTGAACAAGGTTGAAGAAGAATACTGGGCCCCAACGAAAAGCAAGAATTACCTACAAATGACTAATTGTGAGCTTGAAGCACAGTAAGAAGAAACTCTTCTGATATTGCCTCAAACCTCTCTACTTTATTTTTTCTTCTCTTTTCTGTCTCTATTTGCATGTGTGTATCGCATATGCATGCGAGCTTGGGGGCATGGCGTATATCCGTAGGCGTTAACCGAATTAGAGTTTAATAAAATTTCACTTTTCTTCTTTAAACCTAAGAAAACCTGGTGTGTTGCTTTCTTTGCCTTATAATTGGAAAGCGGTGAACAAGGATTCACCAACGGGGAGCTCAAAACACGGTGTGTTAAAAAAATTAAACCCTGTTACAAGAAGACCAGGTGAAGACTGAGAAAAACCTCTAGACACCTTTCTCATCTGGTTGTAACAATTGCTATTTATTTTTCTTTTATGATTGTACTATAAATGTTACTGCTGCTGTCCCTAAGTCATTTGTTTGAATTTTCTTTGCTACAAATGTTTTGCGCTAACCTCAATGTTTATGTAAAGTTGGATAACAGCTTTCTCAATGCTTCTTAGAAGTTTTGCACTGACTAGTTGCTGCTCAGTAACCATACACTGTTTCACTTTCAAACTAGTCCGTTTATTTATGCTTTCCTGGAGAGGGGTTGGGAGGAGAGGACGCATCTTACCACTTATGTTATAGTCCAAATATATGAGCCACTAGCAGTCCCTCGCAGAGCTCTGGGTGATGTTGTGGTGAATGCCGGACCTCGCAGCTCTGGGTATTGTGAATGCCAGCCCTCGCAGCTCTTGGCTTTGTGAATGCCAGCCCTCGCAGCTCTGGGTATTGTGAATGCCGGCCCTCGCAGCTCTGGGTATTGTGAATGCCGGCCCTCGCAGCTCTGGGTATTGTGAATGCTGGCCCTCGCAGCTCTGGGTATTGTGAATGCCGGCCCTCGCAGCTCTGGGTATTGTGAATGCTGGTCCTCGCAGCTCTGGGCTTTGTGAATGCCGGTCCTCGCAGCTCTGGGTATTGTGAATGCTGGTCCTCGCAGCTCTGGGCTTTGTGAATGCCGGTCCTCGCAGCTCTGGGTATTGTGAATGCCAGCCCTCGCAGTGCTCTGGATGATGAAGCAGTGAATGGGGAGGGAATCCCAGAGTTAGGGCCTTGGTAAATGGAAGCATGACCACCAATGGTGGAGTGATTAAGATCAGGGATGCTCAGGTGGGTAGAATTAGATCACCACAGATATCTTGGAGGGTTGTGGGGCTGGAGGAGATTACAGAGATAGGGAGGGGCAAGGCTATGGAGGGATTTGAAAAAAAGGATATGCATTTTAAAATCAAGATATTGTTTAACCGGGAGCCAATGTAGGTCAGCAAATGCTGTAGGCTGAATGGGACTTGCTGCGAGTAAGGACAAAGGCAGCAGAGTTTTGGATGACCTCGAGTATACAAATGTTCCATCACCTGTACCTGATCGAAATGAAATGCATGCATAAAATTTGAATGTCGTGGTTACTTTAATGGCCACTTACAAGGCACTACAGGACTTTAAACCTGGCTGGAGGTCATCTTTTGTATTTTACAGAAGTGGGCAATTACCTCCTACTAAAGACCGATCTCCTAACAGACAGCTCTTCCAACATCATCTTAAAAGACAGCCTTTTTCTGTTCACTTGTTGGGGTGAATAGTAGTTTCTCCTGATAAGCCTGGGAGCATGGTATCTGACTCTTGTTCTGACCAGGTGAGACAGGGGTCTAGGGGTTCCCTCTCAGCCTTTGCCTGGTTTAACCATAACAGGGTTTAATTTTAAAAATACCATGTTTTAACTCTCCCTTCGTGAATCCTTGTTCACTGCTTTCCAATTGCAAGGCAAAGAAATCAATTAGACAGGTTTTCTTAGATTTAAACAAGAAAGGTGGAAGTTTATTAACCTCAGACTCTAATTCAGTTAACGACTACGTGACGCGACCACGCTAGCATGCATACGTGATAAACATGCGCAGATAGAGATAGAAAAAGTAGAAAGAATAAAGGGGAAAAGTTCGAGGCAATAGCTGGGTTGTAATTACAGTTCTTTGAGCTCGATGTGGAGTCTTTGGTTGCTGGTAAGTCTTGCTGTTCATTGGGGCCCAGTACACGTTTTAACTTTTTTCGATGTACGAGTCTTCTCTCTCTTGAGGTTCAAGCAACTTCAATGGGTCTGGAGGTTTGTGAGACATCAAGAGAGAGCCAGCCAGGAGAGAGGCTCTCTTGTTCCAGGTTCAGTTGCAATCTGCAGTCTGTTTTCAAACTGTCCTGTGTCTAGTTCAAAAAGCCTGGACCAGCAGGTTAGTTATGTGACTAAGCCTTTATTTGGGAACAACCACTCCTGCAGTTTGTGGATTTCAAAGCTCTCGGTGGGGGGTGGTGTAGTGCAGTGCTGTCTCTTACACCGACAAGATGTGGACCACCATTGCCCAGACCAATCTTTGTTAATTGAATCAGTGAGCATTCCCATTATCTTTTCCTAGGTGACTGTCTCTTAGTATGCAAATGTGCTCCATCCAAATGGCTGGTGATATCGCTAAACAAGTCATTTCTTCACTTCAGCAAGTTTAAAATTAATGTTCATTTGATATTAATATGCCTATTCTTTGCAGATGGGGGGTCTTCATTACACACTCCTTTGTTGCTCCCTGTGTCAGTCTCCCATTCTGTACATTACAGAGATGAACAGTAAGATCCCATGTGGAAAAGGCATTATTTTTCCCTACTTTTTCCCCACAGGTCTCCTCTTTAAACATATGTGCAAACTTTAAATGGCGACATGACAGGCTCTTTGTGTCTCTTCAGACAAACCCTAACATTTTCTAGTGCATTTATTGGGTATCTAGTGGGTAAATACTCCAAATTCACACCCTCCATGTCTTTGAATGCCAAGTCTCTCAACCAGATACCTGTATGGAGAAGCTTCTGAAAGAACAGGATAGCTTGGTTCACAACTTCCTGTCATGGTCCTGTAGTTTTTTTTTCAGAATATGTGGTTTGCCTTTAAGGTTTGCAAGGGATCAGTATTGCTTTAACAGCCGGCAAGCCTTAGGAGTTATGGGAAGGTGCATTTTTGTTGCCTTAGAAACAGCCATTTGGAGACTGCAATTCAAATAGTGTATTCTCGATACCATGGAAACAGCCACTGGGAGTGAGTCTGATGCGATACATTTGTTACAATTCAGTTTGAACTGGCAGTTAGTAAGACAGTTTGAACACACAGACAGAAGACACAGACAGCTGTGGTGTCAGCATTGAAAAAGAGCTCTCTACCATTGAAACTGAAGAAATATGATTTTTGTCTGTAATTATTATCTCTCGAAATTCTAAAAAGTCAAGCCAAGACAGTGATCTCTGGTAATTTAAATTGAAGAAAGGAAAGTTAGACTGTGACAATCTTTTATCCCTCAAAAACTCTAAAGTCAGATTGATTCTATTGAAAGTGTTTGCAAGTCGTTAATTATTGAAATTCGCTGGACTTTGAACAACATTCTGCGGGGACTTTGAACAACATTGGACTGTAAATTTGCAAGGACTCTAATTTTTCTATTTTAAATGTTCATAGTGTTTAAGAATTTAGTTCTTCTAATTAAATAGTTAATTTATTGATTTAAAGACACCTGGTTTGGTTATCCTTATTCGGGGGTTAATAGATGGTACAATTTGGTGGGTCTTTCTTTAATTTGGAAAGTTTTTAAACGATATGTTAGCCAATCTGTGGAATGATGGGATTGAATTAACAGTTTGTTGGTCCCACCACAATCAGAATGATATAGTTTGATTGGTGGCTTTGACAGGAGAGGTCAGTCGTAACAGGACAACTTGGTTAACAACTTCCTGATTTCCACATGTTACTGAACATATGCGGTTGCCAGAAGTTGTGGTCCCATTTACTCAATAACGGTGAGTGCTGATAGCCTTATCATTAGTCTTACTGCAAATTCTGCAATAAATCAGGAAATTATAGGCCTACTAGTCTTCACATCTGTTGTGAGAAAGTTACTAGTGTTTATTGTTAGGGTCAGAGTGACTGAGCACTGGACAAATATGAGCTGATCAGAGAGCTAGGATGGACTTGTAAGGAGGAAATCATGTCGAACAAATCTTGTATTTTTTGAGGATGTCACTAACATGGTAGATAAGGGATTGTCTCTGGATGCTATCAAATGCCTGGAAGTTCATGAAAATAAGATTGAAGAAGACTGCTAACAAAAATGAAAGCACATGGAATTGGAGGTAATCTATTGACATGGGTGTACACTCAAATTGGCAGAATGTGACTAGTGGTGGCCCCAGTAATCTGTACTAGGGCCTCACTTTTTCACTATATTTGTACATGACTTATAGATGAAGCAATAGACAGCCATATTTCAAGTTTGCTGAAATCTTCAAGTTGGGTGGCACAATGAAGTGCAAGTGGAAACAAAGAAGTTGCAAAGGGCCATTGATAGATTAAGTGAGTGGCAAAACTGTGACAGATGGAGTTCAGTGTGGGGAAATGTGAAGTCATCCAATTTGAACCGAAGAAAGATAGGGTATTTTCTAAATAGTGAGAAGCTAGGAACTGTGAAGCAGGAGGGATATAATTGTCTTCTCAAGGGCAATTAGGGTAATAAATGCTAGCCTTGCCAACGATACCCACATTCCATGAAAGAATAAATTAAAAAGAGTCCAAGTACAGAAACCACTAAAAGCTGGTGGACTGGTACAAAAAAAATTAAAAAGCTAATTAAATGTTGCCGTTTACCTCAAGGGGGATAGAATACAAAGAGGTGGAAATTATGTTGGTTATATAAAACTCTGGTTAGGTCCCATCTAGAATACTGTGTTCAGTTTAGGCACCACACTTAGGGCAAGACATTTTGGCAACAGAGGGGGTGCAGTGCAGACTCACCAGAATGACACCGGGGCTGAAATAGAAATTATAAGGACAGGTTGCATACACTAGGCTTGAATTCCCTTGAGTATAAAAGATTAAGGGGTGTTCTAATTGAAATGTTTTTCGGATGATTAAAGGATTTGATAGGTTTTCTCTATCCATCCGATTTCCTTGAGTGGGGGAAGTCCAGAAAAAAGGGGTCATAACATTAAAATTGGAGCGAGGTCATTCAGGGGTGATGTCAGAAAGCGTTTCTCCCCACAAATGTGGAAATCTGGAACTCTCTCCCCAAAAGGCTGTTGAGGTTAGGTCAATTGAAAACTAAGATAGATTTTTTGTTAGGCAAGGATATTAAGGGTTGTGAGGCTAAAGGAGGTAGATGGAGTTAAGATACAGATCAACCATGCTCTAATTGAATGGGAGAGCAGGCTCAAAGGGCTGACTGGCCTACTCCCATTCCAATATTCCTACAAGTGATATAATTGGCTATATATTTGAAAGCATTACCTGGTCCAAGGACATAAGATGGAAACCAGATGGTCCGTCACAGTCAATGTCCTAAACCGTGCAATCTTGATGATTATGCTAAAAGCTGCTGCAACTGGCTATCCAAAAGGAAATAAATGTTGGCTTTAGGAGTTAGTGATGCAGACACTGGGTGTACGCAGCCTAAAGCAGCATTACATAACTTGTGAACTAGTTTTCTGCTGTCATGATGCCATGGGTTAAGTATCTCAGAGAATTGTGATACATCAATTTAGACATAAATGGGTCACTGAGTGTAATGAGAAGGTCCATTAACAGATAGATAATCACATGAATTAACTATATACAGACAAACCATCAGGCACATCACCTCCTGTTACAATACCCAGTGTTATTTGTCAAATTTTGGACTATATATTTTTAATGATACACTTGAATATTTTCTGTCAAACAACATTGATTATTATAAGGCTACAATAGGAAGTTATGTTCTTGTGGTAGTTCCTTTCCAGAAAGTACTTTTAGTAGAAAGTGTGTACTCATTGTTTTTTTTTAAATTCTTTCATGGGATGTGGGTGTCGCTGGTAAGGCCAGCATTTGTTGCCCATCCCTAATTGCCCTAAAGATGGTGAGCTGCCTTTCTGAACCATTGCAGTCCTTGTTCAAGAAGGAAAGCATCTTCTCAACATCTACCCTTTCAAGCCCCCTCAGAATCTTGTATGTTTCAATAAGATTACCCCTCATTCTTCTAAACTCTAATGAATAAAAGCATAACCTGTTTAGCCGTTCTTGCTACGTCAACCCCTCCACCCCAGGAATCAGCCTAGTGAATCTCTTTTGAACTGTCTCCAATGCCAGTATATCCTTTCTTAAATACAAGGACCAAAACTGTACACAATACTCCAGGTGCGGCCTCATCAACACCCTGTACAGTTGTAACAAAACTTCTCTATTTTTAAACTCCAACCCCCTAGCAATAAAGGTCAAAATTCCATTTGCCTTCTTAATTACTTGCACCTGCATGCTAACTTTTAGTGTTGCATGCACAAGAACACCCAGATCCCTGTGCTGCACTTTTTTGGAGTCTCTCTCCATTTAAATAATAGTCTGCCTTTTGATTCTTCCTACCAAAGTGCATGACTTCTCAATTTCCTACATTAAACTCCATCTCAAAATCTCCATTTTGTCCATTCACTCAACCTATCTATATCCCCTTGCAGATTCCTTATGTCCTCATCACAACATGTCCTCCCACCTATATTTGTATCATTGGCAAATTTGGATATATTACACTCTGCCCACTCCTCCAAGTCATTAATATAGATAGTAAATAATTGAGGCCCGAGGACTGATCCTTGTGGCACTCCACTAGTTACGTCTTTCCAACCTGAAAAAGACCCATTAATCCCGACTCTCTGTCTCAATCCATGCTAATACATTACCCCCAATACCGTGAGCTCCTATCTTGTATGAGGCACGTTATCGAATGCCTTCTGGAAATCCAAATACACGACATCTACCAGTTCCCCTTTATCAACTCTGCTTGTTCTATCCCCAAAGAACTGTAGCAAATTTGTCAAAATGATTTCCCTTTCACAAAACCATGTTGACTGTTTGATTGCATTAAGCTTTTCTAAATGTCCTGCTATTTCTTCCTTAATATGGACTTTAGCATTTTCCCAACGACCGACAATAGGCTGACTGGTCTATAGTTTCCTGCTTTTTGTCTCCCTCCCTTCTTGAACAGAGGTGTCACATGAGCAGTTTTCCAATCTGCTATGATTCTCCCAGAATCCAGTGAGTTCTGGAATATTTCGACCAATGTCTCCACCTATCTCTGCAGCCACTTCCTTTAAAACCCTTGGATGTAGGCCATCGGGTCCTGGCAACCTGTCTGCCTTGGATTCTAAAGTGTCTTTGGATCTCCATTGTTTCTAGCTTTTCACCATTGAGCTATGAAGAGAGACTGGAAAGGCTGGGGTTGTGTTCCTTGGAGCAGAGAAGGCTGAGGGGGGGGGGGGGGGGGGGAATCTATGCCCCCTGGTTATTGACCCCTCTGCTAAGGGAAAACGTTTCTTCCTATCCAACCTATCAATGCCCCTCATAATTTTGTATACCTCAATCATGTCCCCCCCGCAGCCTTCTCTGCTCTAAGGAAAACAACCCTAGACTTTTCAGTCTCTCATCATAGCTGAAATGCTCCAGCCCAGGCAACATCCCAGTGAATCTCCTCTGCACCCTCTCCAATGCAATCACATCCTTCCTATAGTGTGGTGCCCAGAACTGTACACAGTACTCCAGCTGTGGCCTAACTAGCGTTTTATACAGCTCCATCATAACCTCCCTGCTCTTATATTCTATGCCTCAGCTAATAAAGGCAAGTATCCCATATGTTTTCCTAACCACCTTGTCTACCTGTGCTGCTGCCTTCGATGATCTATGGACAAGTACACCAAGGTCCCTCTGACCTTCTGTACTTCCTAGGGTCCTACCATCCATTGTATATTCCCTTGCCTGGTTAGTCCTCCCAAAATGCATCATCTCACACTTCTCAGGATTAAATTCCATTTGCCACTGCTCCACCCATCTTACCAGCCCATCTATATCGTCCTGTAACCCAAGGTTTTTCTCCTATTTACGACACCACCAATTTTCATGTCATCTGCGAACTTACTGATCATACCTCCTATATTCATGGCCAAATCATTAATGTACACTACAAACAGCAAGGGTCCCAGCACCGATCCCTGTGGTACACCACTGGTCACAGGCTTCCACTCGCAAAAACAACCCTCGACCATTACCCTCTGCCTCCTCCCACTAAGTCAATTTTGGATCCAATTTCCCAAATTGCCCTGGATCCCACGGGCTCTTTCCTTCTTGGCCAATCTCCCATGTGGGACCTTATCCAAAGCCTTACTGAAGTCCATGTATACTACATCAATTGCTTTACCCTCATCTACACATCTAGTCACCACCTTGAAAAATTCAATCAAGTTAGTTCGACACGCTCTCTCCCTGACAAAGCAATGCTGACTATCCCTGCCTCTCCAAGTGGAGATTAATCCTGTCCCTCAGAATTTTTTCCAATCGCTTCCCTACCCCTGATGTTAGACTCACCGGCCTGTAATTACCTGGTTTATCCCTGCTACCCTTCTTGAATAATGGTACCACATTTGCTATCCTCCAATCCTCTGGTACCTCTTCTGTGGCCAGAGAAGATTTGAAAATTTGTGTCAGAGCCCTTGCTATCTTCTCCCTTGCCTTACATAACAGCCTGGGATACATCTCATCTGGGCCTGGGGATTTATCCACTTTTAAGCCTTCTAAAACAGCTAATACGTCCTCCCTTTCAATGCTAAAATGTTCAAGTATATCACAATCCCCCTCCCTGATCTCTACACCGACATCATTCTTCTCCATAGTGAACACAGATGAAAAGTAACCATTTAAAACTTCAACTATGTCCTCCGGCTCCACACATAGATTGCCACTTTGGTCCCTAATGGGCCCTACTCTTTCCCTGGTTATCCTCACGTCCTTAATATACTTCGAAAACGCCTTAGGATTTTCCTTTATCTTGCCCGCTAGTGTTTTTTCATGCTCCTAATTACTTTTTTTTTTAAGTACCCCCACCCCCCCCCCCCCCATACTTTCTATACTCCTCTCGGGCCTCCACTGATTTCAGTGCTCTGAATCTGCCATAAGCCTCCTTTTTTCCCCCCTGATCCAATCCTCTATATCCCTTGACATCCAGGGTTCCCTGGACTTGTTGATCCTACCTTTCACCTGAAAGGGTACATGTTGACTCTGAACTCTCACTATTTCCTCTGAGTGACTCCCACTGGTCTGATGTATACTTTCCTACAAGTAGCTGATCCCAGTCCACTTTGGCCAGATCCTGTTTTATCATTTTGAAATTGGCCTTCCCCCAATTCGGTACCTTTTATTTCTGGCCCATCTTTGTCCTTTTCCATAACTACCTTAAATCTGATAGAGTCATGGTCACTATCCCCAAAATGCTCCTCCACTGATACTTATACCACTTGTCCAGCTTCATTCCCTAGGATAAGGTCCAATACCGTGCCTTCTCTTGTAGGACTTTCTATATACTGGCTCAAAACGCTCTCCTGTATACATTTTAAGAATTCCGTCCCCTTTAAGCCTTTTGCAGTAAGACTGTCCCAGTTGATATTGGGGAAGTTGAAATCCCCTACTATTTTTAACATGTCTTTGAGATTTGCCTGCATATCTGCTCCTCTATCTCTCCCTGACTGTTTGGAAGCCTGTAGTCCAGTCCCAGCCAAGTGATTGCCCTCTTTTGTTTTTAAGTTCTACCCATATGGCCTCATTTGAGGAACCTTTTAAGATATCATTCCTCCTCACTGCAGTAATTGACTCCTTGATCAACAGTGCAAAATAACACCTCTTTTACCCCCTCCTCTGTCTCGCCTGTAGATTCAATACCCTGGAATATTGAGCTACCAATCCTACCCCTCCCTCCACCATGTCTCTGTGATAGCAATAATATCATAATCCCATGTGGTAATCATCGCCCTGAATTCATCTGCCTTACTAGTAAGACTCCTTGCATTAAAATAGATGCAATCCAGCCTTGCAGTTTTAACTTGTGCCTCAACAGGTCTATATTTACTCTGCTTCCCAGACTGACTCAGTTTCTCTTTTATATTTGACTGTGCATCACCCCCTACTGTACCTCCACTCTGTATCCCATCCCCCTGCCACATTCGTTTAAACCCCTCCCCCGCTCCGCCCCCCTAACAGCACTAGCAAACCTCCCAGCACGGATATTAGTCCCATTCCGGTTCAGGTGCAACCCATCCAACTTGTACAGGTCCCACCTTTGCCAGAAACAGACCCACTGATGCAGGAAACTAAAGCCCTCCCTCCTGCACCATCTCCTCAGCCACACATTCATCTGCTCTATCCTCCTATTTTTATACTCACTAGCACATCTCACCGGGAATAATCCACAGATTACAACATTTGAGGCCTGCTTTTTAATCTGCTACCCAGCTCCCTAAATTCTTGTTGCAGGACTTCATCCTCTTTCTACCCATGTCGTTGGTACCAATGTGTACCAAGACCTCTGACTTCAGAATGTCCTGCAGCCGCAATAGTTTCAATTCAATTACTTGTAGTGATTCCAACGTATACATTCATAAAGAAAACTATCCATACTTTGGCACTAATGATCAATCTGACAACATCCCGGAAACATCACACAACATAGCTGGTGTGGCAAATGTAAATTTGCTATTAAAGATAAAGCTAGACCAAAGATTTATCTCTGGGATTACACAGATGAACAGGAACAGCATTTGTCAGTGATTGTGATGGCAAAAGATAAAACCTAGGAATATTGTTCACGTTTTCATCTTTCCATAAATTCTTCACTTGGGTTTGATTAAGCATAAGACTGAATTTGAGCCAAAATTTGAGTTAATCAAATATCTGCTAATGTGGATCATACACTCCAAATTAAACTGATCAAATACCAATCCATCATTTTCTGAATCTAAAATGTAGCTATTGAGAACCAAGTGCTCATATTTACATCACGATTTCAATCATTCAAAACTTTAATTCAATATGCAGCATATAGAATTAATGTTTTATTAATAAGAGATTGGGCACCTCTGAATTAGAGTACAGTAATTCCATTTAGACCCTTCTCTCAGATGAGCTTGATGGTCATTAAGTCAGGATATTAGGTTATGAATTTGAATTCTATGCAAGGTATTGGACAAAGGACTCTGACCTTTTCTTTAAACTGTTAGTTTCTTAAATTTCCAGTTATTCATTACTATTAAGAAAGTTTGTCAGAACAGTAGGCTTTATTTTAGTGGTTACAACAATGCCATTTATTGAGTACATGACAACTTCAATGAACATCAGCTTTGAGTTAAAGCTCTAATGTAGTGGCTCAGCGGTAACACTCTCACCTATGAACTGGAAGGTGATGGGTTCAAGCCCCATGTTACAGACTTGAGCATTTAATCTAGGCTGACATTTATTTAATTTGTTTGTGGGACTTTGCTATGCACAAATTGGTTGCCGCATTTTCTACATTATAGTAACTCTACTTCAGCTGTAAAGTGCTTTGGGACATCTGAGGTTGTGAAAGGTGCTATATAAATGCAAATGCTTTCTTTTATTTATATCTGTAATTGAGTTGTAGATCCTTAGCTTTATTTTTAACTGTATGCCTGAGAAACAGAAGACAAATTTATCAAAGCGCAATGCCACTGGTAAATTATACAGTGTTATTTCCTAAATATATATCTGTCGGATATAAACATGACTCAAGTTGAAGCAACAAATATTACTGAACACACTGTATCCTACATTTTAAGTAACAATTTATTTCCATTTAAAAAAAAATCTTTAATGTGTACTTAATTTTCTATATTTTGTGTAGCATCAGGCTTGTGCAACTAGTTTGCAAATTCATACTTTAGTACACTAAAAGACTCAGCTTTTAATAATTCATCAATGTGATTTTACAGAACATGTTCCCAATAATACTCCAGCATCACTTCACTATAACAAACACCCAACTTTAATGATACACATAACAAACTGATTTTTTTCCCCCCAATGGAAATCTGCCCTACTACAATCAGCACTTAATCAGGATGATCCTAGACTGACCAGGATATAACGATGGAATTCAAGTTGCTGCTAAATGAATGATTAACGATTGTTGTGGGAATTCCAGATGACACATGCATTCATTGCCTGATGAGTTGGCCCACCATCTGCACACAAAATTATATGACATTGAATCTGAAGATAACCAAGCTACTACATGAGCAACGATGAGCGATATGGAGATTACTGAATCAGTGATAGAGTCGGGAGAGGATTAGGACATTTCTGGTACCGAGGTCCTGGAAGGCACAAAATTATCCCTTCACTGGGTGGGTTCAGCAATTGTCTGAAACTTCACACTGGGTCAAAATCCTGGAACTCCCTTCCTAACAGCACTGTGGGTGTACCTACTCCACGTGGACTGCAGCGGTTCAAGAAGGCAGCTCACCACCATCTTAAGAGCAATTAGGGATGGGCAATAAATGCTGACCTAGCCAACGAGGCCCACATCCCATGAATGCATAAAAAAAGTAATTAGCCGGAACTGAGGATTTTTTGGACTGATTAACAAGATAGCAGCATTGAGAAAAGGACACAATGTGAAGCAATCTACACTGACATCCTATGTGACTGTGACAACGGTAGACTAACCCTCCCTGTCCTTCTCGACCTGTCTACAGCCTCTGGCATGGTTCACCACACGATCCTACTCCAACGCCTCTTCACTGTTGTCCAGCTGGGTGGGACTACACACTTATCTAAAATTGTGGCTAGAGTATCATCTGCAATGGCTTCTTTTCCTGCTCCCAAACCATTATCTCTGGTGTTCCCAAGCATCTATCCTTGGCCCCTCTCCTATTTCTCATCTACATGCTGCCCTTTGATGACATCATCTGAAAAAACAGCATCTGTTTTCACATGTATGTTGACAACACCCAGCTCTACCTCACAAAAAAAACCTTGTATTTATATTGAACCTAACACAACCACTGGATATCTTAAAGCACTTTAAAGCCTATCAAGTGCTTTTGAATTGCTGTCATTGTTGCAATATAGGAAACACGGTAGACAGTTTGCGCATAGCAAGCTCCCACAAACAGCAATGTGACGATCACCAGATAATCTGTTTTTGTGATGTTGATTGAGGGATAAATATTGACCAGGACACAAGGAATAACTCCCCTGCTCTTCAAAATAGTGCAATGGGATCTTTTACATCCACCTGAGAGGACAAATAGGGCCTTGGTTTCACGCCTCATCCGAAAGACAGCACCTTTGGCAGTGCAGTACTCCCTCAGTACTGCACAGGAATATCAGCCTAGATTTTAAGCTCAATTTCTGGAGTGGGACTTGAACCCACAACCTTGTGACGCAGAGGTGAGTGTCCACAGCTGACACAGACCATCACCTCTCGACTCCTCCACTGTTGCCAAATTGGACATCCAGTCCTGGATGGGCAATTTATTAGGAAGATTCAAGCCATTGTTTTTGGATTTCACTTCAAATTCCATTCCCTAGCTACCGACTCCATCCCACTCCTTGGCAACTGAACGAAGCTGAATCGACTGTCCGTAACCTAGGTGTCATACTTGATCCCAAGATAAGCTTCCAACTATATATCCATGCCATCACTAAGACTTTATTTCTACTTCTGTAACAGCACCCAACTCCGTTCCTGCCTCAGCTCATCTGCTGCTGAAACCCTCATCTATGCCTTCGTTACCTCTGGACTTGACTACTCCAACGCAATCCTGCCAGTCTCCCACATTCTACCCTCCATAAACTGGAGGTCGTCCAAAACTCTGCTGCCCATAGGCTTACTCGCACCATGTCCCGTTTCCCTATCACCCCTATGCTCACAGACCTGCACTGACTCCAAGTCAAGCAACACTTTGATTTTAAAATTTGCATCCATTTTTTCAAATCAGTCCATGGCTTCACCCCTCCCTATCTCTGTAATCTCCTCCAGCCCTTAAATCCGCCGAGATATCTGCGCTTATCTAATTCTGGTCTCTTGAACCTCTGCTCCACCATTGGTGGCCATGCCTGGGCTCTAAACTCTATTTAGGCCATATTTGGGTTGCCAATTCTGATGGCAATACGAAAGAGTTGTAAAAGTGGGCATGCATCAGGCATTATCAGGTTCCAAACCACTTTTTGCTGTCAGAAACCCCAACTCCAGAAGAAAACTAGTGGGACTTGTCTAGTGAATCAGAACTCCAGAATAAGTTGCTTTACTAAAGAAACATGATTTTTGTTTAAAATGCATGGATTGATTGATCCTGCTGTTTTAGCAAAATGTCAGAGTACCACTTTACATTAAGTAAGTGTTTTCGTCACCCGATTTAGGAAGAGGTTATTTCTTTAAGGGTGAAAAGTAATGGCCAACTAGTTTCAGCCAGAGTGGGTATGGTTAATTACTTAATAAAAGTTTTTGACTTGCTAATCTTAACTTCAAAACTAATAATATGAAGCTTTTTTCCCTTTTAAGTCCCCTCTTTAAAACAAACAAAAATATGGAGGCATTACAGTTTTAATAAAATATCCAGTTTCACAACAGAAGTATCAAATCTCACAAATATCCATTTCAGATATATAGTTCAATATTTTCTACACAAGCTATATTGAAGCAGAAAATTTGTGGTCTTGTGGGAGTTTAACATAAGGACGAGAAATCAGCACGGGTCCTGGCCAACTCCACCAGCTTCCATGGTGATTTGTTTAGCCTGGATAGAAGTTTCATCCTAAAGAAGGATGTCTATATCAGCAGCATGTGGGTTTTGGAAGGAGAATCCCAAGGCATGAATTTCTTTGTCCTTGGCCTGGAAATCTGGCGGGCGGTTGTGCATAGAATATGTTGAGACATTGGCCAGTGCGACCCATCTGAGGGTTTGAGTCTGGATTCCCCAAAGGTTTAGGAAAAAGTTTCAAGCTTTTTTTTTTTAAGCACCCACTATTGATATTTTAATGATGTAATCTTCACCAGACTGTATTCTCTGGTGGGTTCAGTACTAGAGGTTCCCAGTGCAATTTTCCTTTCAATCTATTCCTAATACAAATGTATTTTTGGCAATGCACCTCTAGCAAGAATATGGACAAATAGATTACCACCCTTTTCAGATATTCTGTGCCAAATCTACCCACAATTGCCATGTGATGAGAGTTAAATAACCTCCTGCAGCACCCCCCATCCCCACCCCCATCCATCCATATGTGCCCAGACACACACTGTGCAGGACTTGCATTTCCAGGATCAGTTGTCTCTGTACTATAAAATCCCTTATTGCAGATAGACAACAGTAATAAAGACACTGATTACAGCAAATATAAAATATCATAGTCCAGAATGTACTGTGCACCAACTCCAATCATGTTCAAAACACAGAATTCACCATGATATGAATCATAAGGATGATCTGGACCAAAGTGCAAATCATCCAAAAAGGTAAAAAGCTTTGCATGCTGAGGTGCATCTCAGGAATTCAGGTAAATGATAGTCACCATTTTCCAGCCATTAGTGGTATGTGCCCGGACTACATGAAGCTCTACAGTGGCAGGGCTAAAAACGAAAACTGAACCCCAAGTCACTGTAATCTGAGCAGCCAAGGCCAATTTCATCAGATCCTATTAGTCATCCAATCATGTCACCCACTACTTAACAAAGAAGCACATTCTGCACTGAAATTCCACTGGAGAGAGGTTGATAATACCAAAGGGATATATTTTCCTCCATTCACTGATAGTGAAAAAGCCAGCATAGGTGTAAACAAACTTGTATTTATATAGATCCTATAATGTCTCCCTGCTTTGTATTCAAGCTGATATTTTTTTCCTGACATTAGAAAATGGAAGGAAAAATAAACCCAGATGGAGAGATTTTATGCACAGGACTTACAAACAACTGTTAACAAAAAGAATCTTATGTGTTTTTCTTCCCCTTTTCTTTGCTTGCTTTCCTTTTCTGTTTCAGTGACTTCAGTTCTGTCATTTTTGCCAATGTTCTGGATACCCAAACAATCTTTAAAAAAAAACAGAAAGTGGTTAAATTGTGGGAAAACATGAAAATTCTTGGGCAACTGGAAGCACTAAAACAAGTGGAAATGAGCTCATACCACAATGATCATTGCGTTCAATAAAAGTGGAGTTGAAAAGACGAGTGAGATGAACATCCCATTGGAGTCGAAGTACTGGAACATGGAAAATAATCTGGAAAAAATTAATTTTTACAACCTGAGTTTTCACCTAAAATCCAGAAGTATAAAAAGGTTTACCATATTATACTACTAATTTGAACAAAAGCAACAACTACAGCTAAAACCTCAAGAACAAAATAAATTTGAACAGTAGAAAAGTTGTATTTAGTGCTTGCAGCTACATTTCCCCCCCAAAAGAGCAATATTACAAGATTAAATAGAAATCTTCAATTAAAAAAATCCATTATTCATAATGATTGTTCTTGGATAGAAGTTCTAATACTAATTTGGAACTATTTTAATTTTTCTTAATAAATACTAGATTCAAGTTGAGCTGCTTACAAATGGCAGTTTAGAATTGCAATACAGAAATGGGTAGTTCAGTCCAACCCATCTATGTTAGTGTATACTCCCCCACATGAGCAGTAGTCCTAATCCTAAGTACCCGCACTTTTCCCTAATCTCTTTAGTTCCCTTTCAGTCAATCACCTACTAACCTATTCTTATATGCTGGCTTGGATGACATGGTCTCTGCTTCAATCTCTAACCCTGGTACTGCACTCCACAGCCTCAGTCCTCGGTGCAAAAATATTTTTCTTGCTTTCTGTGGTAAATCGCTTGCATTTAATCTTATAGCCATGTCACCTTATTCTAGATCTGTCAATCACTGGAAACAGTTTGTTTCTATCTACTCAGTCCTAAACATAAATTTTGAAACATTTGTATCAAGTCACCCCTTAATCTCCTCTGTTCTAAAGAGCACAGTCTCAAGCTTTTGAGATTGCCTTTTTTGCATTTCTTCTTACCAGGCAGCATCCCAGTAATTTATATCCACTAATATTCATTTTTAATCCACCGACTCCCACAGCTACTTCGACTACACTTCCTCACATCCTGCCTCCTGTAACCATTCTCCCAGTTTCTCCATCTCAGTCACATCTGTTCTGATGATGCCTTTCACAGCAGCGCTTCGGATATGTCTTCCTTTTTCCTCAAATCGAGGATTCCACCCCAACTGTGGTTGACTGGGTCCTTGAACGTGTTCAACCCATTTCCTGCACTTCTGCTCTCACCCCTTCCCCTCCCTCCCAGAACCGTGATAGGGTTCCCCTTGTCCTCACTTGCCAGCCCATCATCCTCCACCATTTCCACTATATCCAGCATGATGCCACCACTAAACACATCTTCTCCTCCCCGTCAGCATTCTGAAGAGATTGTTTCCTTCGTGGCACCCTGGTCTACTTCTCCATCACCCCCTTCCCATGCAATCACAGGAGGTGCAACACCTGCCCTTTGACCTCTTCTCTCCTCGCTATCGAAGGCCCCAAACACTCCTTCCAGGTGAAGTAGCGACTTACATACTACTTTCAATTTAGTATACTATATTCCCTGCTGTTGGGGAGACCAAACGCAAATTGGGTGACTGCTTTGTGGAACACCTCTGCTTAGTCTGTAAGCATGACCCTGAGCTTTCGGTTGCTTGCCATTTTAATTCACCACCTTGCTCTCATGTCCACATCAGATCTTAACCTTTGCCAGTTCTGATGAAAAGTCACAGATCTGAAACATTAACTCTGCTTCTCTCTCCACAGATGCTGCCTGACCTGCTGAGTATTTCCAGCATTTTGTTTTATCTTGAAAGAAGCTCTTAGAAGTGAGTGTAAGAAATAAAGAAACTGATGCTGCATTTATCCTGAAAAGCCCAAGAATAGATCTTCAATGTTGTCTGAAAAGAACTGTTCTAGAAAGATCCCAGTGACAGCCGTCTGTGTATTTGGGATGCCAAACCAAAAAGGGACAACTGACATCTTTCCATATCTTTTCTTTTTCTTCAAGAATTAGCAAGTATTTGGCCAAAGTATTTTTTTTTTTGTTTTTTTTTCCTGTAACGGAGCTCTACAGAGAAAATCTCTTTCAGTGAGTGTGCGTGAGGGATCAAGGTAAAAAGGGAACTTTCATATTTCAATCTGTGTTAATGCTTTGCTTCGTTACTGGTTAAGTCTTGTTTATTAAAGAAAGCTGGTTGGTGTATTTTATTCTGGGTTAAAAATAGAGTCTATGATTCACCATATAACTGGGTAAACATTTAAATATATATTGTGACCTGTGGAGAAGTGGAACTAGAAAAAAAAAAGTACACCCCTCCTGCCTTGGTCGTAACCCGTGTCTAAATCTGAGAAATGAATGAAATAATATTGACAGAAGAGGTTTCTTCTGTAGTTTACATAATTGTTTTAACACCATAAAGATTTCCATTGTCTTTACCTCCAATTCATTGCTGCCATTTCGTTAATGTATTCTGCACAGTATACCAACACAACTGTAATAAAGAGAAAAGAATGTGATACAAATTAGATAGGGATAAACATTTAACTGCTAAATTAAAATTTTTTTTTACTTCATGGTATGAACAACCTGCTGTTATCAGCAATTGCTATTCCAATATTTAATTAGTTCAATTATTCTAATTCAGGTTTTACACAGTTGCAGTTTTAAAAAATATTTACATAATCTACATACACTGTCCATTATATCAGTGTGAAGTTAATATTGAAGGCATACCAGCTTCACACTGCAATGTTAACTCAAACCAGTAGTACAAAACCAGAACAGAAGTTATTGTTTTGATGCTGGTCTTCAGATACAGCTGTGAAATACAAAGCCAACAGTAACCTCAACTTAGCAGTTCTGTCTCATCACCCTGTGCACATGAAAATGTAGGAAACAAGGTAACTTCAGGAATATTTTCACCTTATTCCCAATAGCCATTTTTGTTTTGGAGGGGAATGGAAGGGATGGAAATCATGGATGTAATTAAAAATCAGGGTAATTATGGAATTTAATACACAATAGGTACATTCCAACAAGAAAGAAAAATTCTGTGGTTAACCAAAAAAGTTAAAGATAGTATCAAACTTAAAGAAAAAGCATACAATTGCGCAAAGATGGGTGGCAGGTCAGAAGATTGGACAGAATATAAAAAGCAGCAAAGAACAATTAAAAGATTAATAAAGGAGGGAAAAATTAGAGTATGGGAGAAAGCTGGCAATAAATATAAAGACAGATAGTAAGAGTTTCTATAGATATTTGAAAAAAAAAAGTTAAAGTGAGCATTGATCCTATCGAAAGGCGAGTCTGGGGAATTAAGGGAAAATAAGGAGGTGGCAGATGAATTGAACAGATATTTTGCATTGTTCTTCACCAAAGAGGATATAAGCAACATCCCAGAAATAGCTGTAAATTAGGAAATGGAAGGGAGGGAGGAACTCAAGAAAATTACAATCACCATGGTACTGAACAAATTGTTGGAGCTGTGGGCTGACAAGTCCCTGGGTTCTGACGGACTTCATCCTAAGGTTTTAAAAGAAGTGGCTTGTGTCCGGCAAGCCCTCCCCCCCGCCCCACCTGCCAAGGTGAGGCACACATGATTTCGCCACATGAACATTAAAACTTAAAATAGCAAGCCCTGATTGGAAAGACATTTGCATAGTAACCGACAGTGTTGAAACAATCTACACCAATCGACAACTGACCCAGTCGTTGCTTACCCAATACGCAGAAGTTTTCAGACCAGTTTTAGTCACATAACTAACTGGTTGTTGCAGAGGTTGGAATGGAGAGAGTTTTAAGTTGGAGAAAACAGTGTTTGAAATCAGAAAGCTCCTGGCTCCCGGTTGGAACAGAACCTCCTCTCCAGTCCTGCCTGCCACATGAACCTCAGAGAGAAAAGTCTCCTACGTGAACAAGGTTTAAGAACACTGGGTCCCGACGAACAACAAGATTACCTACAATCAAGTGAGCTTGAAGCATAGTAAACAAGAAACTCTTCTGATATTGCCCTCTCGACTATACTTTCCTCTCCCTATTTGCATGTGTGTATTGCATGCTAGCGTGGAGGCGTTGTATATCCATAGGTGTTAATCGTATTCGAGTTTAAGTTTAAGGTATATTAAATTTCACGAATCTTCTTTAAACCTGATAAAGCCGGTTTGTGCTTGCTTCTTTGCCTTATAATTGGAAAGCTGTGAACAAGGATTCACAAATGGGGAGCTCAATACACAGTGTGTTTAAAAATAAAACCATGTTACAATAAGACCAGGTGAAGATTGTAACAGACCCCTAGATATCTTTCTCACCTGGTCGTAACACTAGTGAGATAATTGATGGTTGGCTTTGATTTTCCAAAATTCCCTAGATCCAGGGAAGGCTCCATTAGATTGGAAAATAGCCAATGTAACTCCTTTATTCAAAAAGGAAGGAAGACAGAAAGCAGGAAACTACAGGGCAATTAACCCAACATCTGTCATAGGGAAAATGTTAGAAGCTATTATTAAAGACGTTATAGCAGGGCACTTCGAAAAATTCAAAGTAATCAGGCAGAGTCAACATTGGTTTTGTAAAAGGGAAATCATGTTTAAACTAATTTATTGGATTTCTTTGAAGTAGTAACATGTGCTGTGGATAAAGGGGAACTGATGGATGTACTGCACTTAAATTTCCAGAAGACATTTGATAAGGTGCTATATCAAAGGTTATTGCAGAAAATAAAAGCTTATGGTGTAGGGGATAACATTTTGGCATAGACAGAAGATTGGCTAGCTAACAGGAAAGAGAGAGTAGACATAAATGGGTCATTTTCCGGTTGTAAGATGTAACGAGTGGTGTGCCACAGTTATATAAATGACTTAGATGAAGGGCCCGAAGGTATGGTTGCTAAATTTGATGACACAATGATGGGTAAGAAAGTAAGTTGTGAAGAGGACATAAGGAGGATATAAAGGGATATAGATAAGTGAGTGGACAAAAATCTGGCAAATGGAGTATAAATGTGGGAAAATGTGAAATTGTCCATTTTGGCAGGAAGAATAAAAAAGAAGCATATTAGCTAAATGGTGACAGGATGCAAAGGGATTTGGGTGTCCTAGTGCATGAATCGCAAAAGGTTAGTTTGCAGGTACAGCACATAATTAGGAAAGCTAATAAAATGTTATCATTTATGGCAAGGGGAACTGAATACAAAAGTAGGAGGTTGGCTTCAGCTATACAGGGCATTGGTGACACCACATCTGGAGTACTATGTACAGTATTGGTCTCCTTATTTAAAGAAGGATGTAAATGTGTTGGAAGCAGTTCAGAGATGGTTTACTAGACTAATACCTGGGATGGGCAGGTTGTCTTATGAGGAAAGGTTGGACAGGCTAGGCTTGTATCTGCTGGAGTTTAGAAGAGTAAGAGGCGACTTGATTCAAACATATAAGATTCAGAGGGGTCTTGACAGGGCAGATGTGGAAAGGGGTCGGCCATTTAAGACAGAGGTGAGGAGAATTATTTTCTGAGGGTCGTGAGTCTTTGGAACGCTCTTCCTTAAAAAGGTGGTGGAAACAGTCTTTGAATATTTTTAAAGGCATAGGTAGATAGATTCTTGATAAGCAAGGGGATGAAAGGTTATTGGGGGTAGGCGGGAATGTGGTGTTGAGGTTACAATCAGATCTTACTGAATGGCGGAGCAGGCGCGAGTGGCCTACTCCTGTTCCTAATTCGTATGAACTGGCAAAAGTTAGAAACGTCTTTGAGCAAGTGAAAGGGGAGGAGTAGGGAAGAACAACAAAAGGAAGGACTGTAATAGAGTTGGGGGGGGGGGGAAGAGGGGGGAAGATATTAAATGACGGGGATGTATTGGAACATAATGCAAATGGAGTGCTAAATAGTTGTAGCGAAAGACAAAGCACAAGTCCAGAGAGAGTGCTAATGGCAGAATCATGAACAGCTCTGTAAAAAGCAAAAACATGAAAAATAAGTTTCAATTAAATTTCATGCTGGATGCTTCCAACTGTTGGAGAGAGAAAAGAACCTTTATTATCAGTCTCAACTGGATTCAAACAATTTTCAGAAACAACATATTGTTTGCACTCAAGTACAGCCCAATCTATTCAATTTAGTGGATTTCCTGAGTGGATTGAGACCACAGGTTTTTACTTGTAGTGCATTGCATGTTTTTCCTTCCAAAGAAAAATGTATTTTTGGTGTAATCCAAGTTAGTTTTTTTTAAAAAACAAGATATAGTCCTAATTTTCATCCAGTTAACCAGCCAAAAGTTAAGAGTCAGTGAGAAAGATAGTATGGATACCATAATATTCCACTTGAGTTGTGAAACAATGGGCCCAAAGGGTGGATATTCATTTCACTCATACTTAAACAGATCTCCTGTGGGTGCTGCTGCTGCTAAGTCATGTAGAACACAAATGATATTATGCACAATGTAGTATTCTGCTACTAAGGTGCAGCTGAATTAAACTAGACTTATATCCTTTAGGGCTACTAAAGTCTAATAGCTGTAAATGTGAGGGCCTAAGATCAATTAAAGATTAACTACTGATAGTGAAGGATGTTTGCAGACCTACGGGAGCTTGTAAATTTCCATCTCTTGGTCAGAACTAACCAGCAGAAATTTGTATTTTCCAACCTCCATTCTCAGTCCAATGGTCTCACACATTTGCAACAATATTAAATTCCATTAATTTTTAAATATAAATAAAATTACCTCAGAAACCAGATGTACCACATCATGAGCTCTAAACTTGTATTCCTCTTGAAATGTGGATAAAAATTCAAGAATTTGCAAATTTTCTTTGTTTCTTGCTTATTGAAGCATGTATTCAGTATGATAGGAATTTACTGTGCAGTTCTACAGCAGTCATTATTTCCAGTATGGCTCCCAACACAGACAAGCTGGACGAGGGTAACGGTGTCACGTTTCACCCTAATGGTGGTGCAGATCTATACTTTGATGAAGTATTACAGAAAATTAAAAGCCGATGGTTTTAATTTTAGTGATTTTTAAATGAGTGACGAAGTGGCATTATCTTCATTTAAGATATTTCCTATTGTCATTATGTGTTATAATTCTTTACATGCTCAATGATAAATAAAGCAGTCCTTATCATGGAAATTGTGCTCTGAAATAGCTCTTTAAGATGGTAGATTCTAGGCTTGATTGAAACGTAGAAGCGTAAATCCACTAAGCCACCATCATAATAGACTCTAGTTACATAACATTTATGATGTCTGGTCACAGTATTACAATGTATTTTTAATTTGAATACTGATAGTTAAGATTCATAGTGCCAACATACTTGGCTGTGTAAAAAGTGCTTGACCAAAGGAAATAACAATGCCAATTATAACTGCCCCTCACTATACCTCACATAACATATGCTGACTATAGTTTCTGTTGAATTGAAAAGTTCCTGTACAGCAAAACGTAATCTCTGTAATTAGTTTACTTCAACATATTTTCTGGATGATTCCAAAAACAGCCTTATAAAAAGCAAATGAAAAACGGATCAATCAACTACATACAAATACTGAAAATAGACAAATAGGAACAAACCATGGAATTTATGAATATCACAAGGCATATGATACAGACAGTTGTCGAACGTGGATTTGAAAAGGTGAAAGGAAAGGAGTCAGGACAACAAAAGCATCATGAGTTTGCAGAGGAATGTGAGGCCAATGGGAACATGCAGATCATATCAGCTGTCTCACAGCTTTATATATATCATTTCATAATAAACCGTGAAGATTGTAGATAGGTATTAGATTGCACCATGTTTAGCTATACCAAAAGCTTGTCTGTATTTGGGTCTATAGATTCTGAGACAGCTGGTGACTAATGCCACAGTTGGTCGGGATTTCTTCCACCCAGCTTCCAATAACACTGGCTCTATTTCTTCAAAACACTGATCACAGGTACTAAATATTAAAATGTAAGTGTGAATTACAATGTAAGAAATTTGGGTTCAGTTAGGTTAGATTAGGTTCCCAATTATTTTACTGCCTTGTAACATTGTTCTATTATTTAATAGGTTATTTATACCTGTGTTGTACTTCCACATTCACGGCAATAGATCGGCAGGACATTTATAAAGCACCACACTGACCTCTAGTGGCAATAACCACACTGCAAAGTCAAGTATTACTGAAAACTGCACCAATTAATGCAAAGTTTCAAAGGGATTGAGCAGTTTGGTCTGCAACACTATTTTCAGCGTCTCCCAATTCACATGAATTATATAGAAACCCTTAGTTTTCCCTACATGCATATGTACCCCATATTCCGTAAGACAGTAATGCATACTAGTTATAGTGGACAAGTGTTATATGCTAGATACTGTGGGTACCACTAACTCAAAATAAAGCATAAAAGTAACAAGCATATTTTGTTGAAGGTGGAACAACATGATTCACAGTGAAGCTCCCTTTTGTAGCTTATACTTATTTTGTTACACATCAGGCTTCCTGTACAGGAATAAAATCAAAGTTTTTCCAACATTTTGTGCTTTCAATGAATGAGTGATAGATCTATTTAGAACTTTAACTGATATTACTCAGGCATCACGTCAGCAGCATGAGTCACAATCACACTGCCCAGTAATGGCCAAAGAAAAAAGCAATGCAATGCCAGGTGCTCTGCAATTTATTTACAGAAAAATAGGGAGGGATTAGGGTTGTGCAGAAGCCATCTGATGGAACGGTCAGTAAACTGTGATCCAAGTCAGAACAGTAAGGAAAGGACAGAATACATTAAAAAGCAAGCCAGCACAACAACAGTCTCCAAATATGCAAAAAAGATTCCAATTTTAGACATTCTCCTGCTGTCCAATATAAAACTTATTTGCATTTCGCCACATTATATAATTTAAAAATAAAGACAAAGTATTTCAAAATATGTTGATGGCCCATGTTGAAAAAAATTATTTGGCCTCCTTAGTGTCCTGGTGTTGAAATGATCCAATCAGGGCATCAGGGAACAACTAATTCTTGGAATTCATTTTTGGGCATTTTTAAAAATACATGTAAAGGTTTAAACAGAATTATATGAAACAAACATGGGCACACTCCATTTTACGTCTTCAACATAACTGGTTTATGAGGCTCCAAGTTCTGCCTGAATACCCAATGCTTCCACAGATTTAAAGTTTTTCATAACAATACAAACATAAAAATAACTTACTCATAAAAAGGAAATGGACAATCTGTAGTCTGTAGAATTTAACTGTTGTCAAGGTAAGTAGAAAGCAAAGAGCATGAAAAGCAAGCAGCCCAATCAGCCATGGCTCTGACCACTGAACCTGTAATGCAAAGAAAAGACAGAAGAGATGACTCATCTTAATCACTTATTAAAAACAAAAGGACTTCTGATAAAAAACCGTTGTATTTTTTCACGAACATAATCTCTCAAAGGATCTATGGGTGGATTTTGCAATGTGATCCACTCAGCCCATGGCTATGTGCAACATGGGCCACACATTAGGTACACTGATCTAGACACTCAAGTGTTCAATGTGCTATCCCATCATGCAGGACTCTGCATCAAAGGGATAAAATGTGCCTTCACATTCTGTTAATAAACAAGCAGGAAATAATTTGGCTCAGTGATAGCACACTCAATTCAGAGTCAGAAGGTTGTGGGTTCAAGGCCCACCCTTGGACTCAGTACAAATCTGTATATGACACTGCAGTGTGGTACTGAGAGTGAACAAATTAACTGTCAAAGTTACCTTTGTAACAGCGACAACATCAAAAATTACTGCCTGCAAACCATTTTGCAATGTACTGAGGACATGGAAGGAGCTCGATAAATACAAGTTCTTCTACATCATAGGAAATGAGTCTGGAGACATTTATTATTGCCATCTCATTCCCAAGTTGTTACTCCCGGTCGTATTTTTCCAGTAACATTCGATGCACAATATTGAAACTGCATTTTATTTTAAAAAATCCTGTTTTGTTTGCTAGCAGGGTGGTAGATTTCATTTGTGGCAAACTCAAAACTGAATCACTTGTTTTGACAAGCAGTGATAGAGTGGTTTATTTTGCTGTCTGGACTGTATAAACAGAGTGCTGCTGAGAACATGATGAAACACAGAACAAAGAACAAAGAACAGTACAGCACAGGAACAGGCCATTCGGCCCTCCTAGCCTGCGCCGATCTTGATGCCTGCCTAAACTAAAACGTTCTGCACTTCCGGGGACTGTATCCCTCTATTCCCATCCTATTCATGTATTTGTCAAGATGCCTCTTAAATGTCGCTATCGTACCTGCTTCCACCACCTCCCCCGGCAGCAAGTTCCAGGCACTCACCATCCTCTGTGTAAAGAACTTGCCTCGCACATCCCCTCTAAACTTTGCCCCTCGCACCTTAAACCTATGTCCCCTAGTAACGGACTCTTGCACCCTGGGAGAAAGCTTCTGACTATCCACTCTGTCCATGCCACTCATAACTTTGTAAACCTCTATCATGTCACCCCTCCACCTCCGTCGTTCCAGCTTGATAGAGGACTGATAGTGTTGTCATTGGAACTTGCTTGAAATGGTTACCTATACCAGCTTTATATGGGTGAATAGCTTCAACTAGGACCGAGTGCTCTGGACACCAGCCTGTTTATATTATATGCACTGTGCTAGAACTCATTTTGGGGCATGTTTAAAAATACATGGAAAGGTGCAAACCAGAAGGTTATGCAACAAATATGTGCAGAATTCATTTTACAGCTTCAACCCAAGTGTTTTATGAGGCCCTAAGTTCTGACTGAATACCCAATGCGTCCTCAGTCTTAAATGTTTTTCATACCAATACAAACATAAAAACTTACTCATAAAAAGGAAATGGTTGAGCTGCAGTCTATAGAATTAAAGTGTTGTCAAGGTAAGTAGAGAACAAATGTACAGGTAAAGTTGCAATTTGAAACCTTATTTCTGATTATGACACCGAGTGAAAACCATGCCAGTGGACTGTATTGGTGGGCTACATTCAAATAAAGATGGCTCCCTGCGCGACTTTCTAACAACTTGCATGTACACAGCACCAATAACAATGTCACTAGACACTTCAGAAAGGAGGGTACAAAGGGCACTTTATAAATGCAAGCTCTTCTTCTAACCTTTTAATGCCTTGTCTGATTACCGTATAGCTGAGTGTGTGGATGGACAGCCTATTCCCAGTCCTTTACAATTCTGTAGTTGACCACCAAAAGAGAGCACAACATTGCTGTCGGGTGATTTGCTATCTGAATGTTTTTTTCTCCCCCCCCTTTTGAAAAATGGTTCATTTCTGGTTAACACAATCTTTCCCTGACTCCCAGTCACAGGGTAGGTCACTGAAAGCTTTTGCCTGGAAAACACAAGAATCAACTTGCATTCTACCATTGTGCAGCAGTGTACTGCGACATCTTATTAGCATGCTTTCCCTGCAACACAAACCTGTCTGGAGTCGTTATAAAACCTTGAATATGTGCCACACCTTGAAGAATGTTTTCAAATGTGGAAGTGTGACATTGAGATTTAGATTAAAGCATTGACTGAACTCTAGTGTAGGGAGGTCACACAAAAATATAATTCTCTTTTGCTCATTTTTTAAAAACATGCATTACTTCCAATATTTATCTCTCTAGGTCAGACCTTCTGCAGACCAACATCTCTTACTGATCCCTAATATTTTATCTTTGCACTTTAGCCAGCTGACAACAGGACTTCGATAATGACCAGGCTTGGGGTGACAGGTGGCAGGTAACATTCGTGCCACATAAGTGGCAAGTAACGAAGGAAAGTCCAGCCATCTTCCCTTGACTTTCAACTTGCCTTGATTGCTGCCTCTTTCACCATCAGCATGCTGTGGCTGCAGTACTTACAATCTATAGAATGACCTCCAACTCACTCTCGTGACCTCTATCACAGAGACTGAGCAGCAGCAATATTGTGAGAATGCAATCACTTACAAGTCACAAGCCGTCCTCAATTAGACGTATGTCATTGTTTCTTCAGCATCACTGGGCCATTCTCTACCTAACGCGATATGGGAGAACCATCGACAAACATGACTAGGAGAAGGCTGCCCCCACCACCACCTTATCGGGAAAGCTATGGATGGGCAATAACTGCAGCATTGCTAGTGTCGGCTAAATCGTAAGAACAAATTTATGAGATTCATCAGCAACTCTACTTGCAGCACTGTTCATTTTCAGTCAATTCAAACAAGACAAAAGAAAAAAAGTGTTGCCATCAGCAGATGAATTAAAATAAGTGACTACCAATATAATAGACATAATTCATGTCTTGTAGATTTCATTAGCTTAACATTGCTCTATATTTATGGCTCATTAAGGTCCCCAAGTAAATAAACAATATATTAAAACGAACTCTGCTTTCTGTAATCTTTAGTTCTAATTTTCACTCATTAATAAATGTAACCTACTTTCGTAACTCTGCTTTTCTCTGGGATAGTTGAACTGGAGGGAACCATTCCACAGTTAACCCAAAATGGACACAGTAAATACTAGATAATACTGCTAATAATATCAATGACTCTCTGGAGTCTTTTTAAAAAAAAAAGATGTTTTGACCATTGTATATGGCAAAATAGTACATGTATTCTCCAGCCAGATTATCATTTAAAAAATACTTCCTAATACACTTAGGGGACCTGGAGACAGTCATGTGTTGGGAGGAACCAGACATAGTAGGGATTACTGAGACATGGCTACAGAAAAATCAGGACTGGAAATTAAACATTGCAGGGTATAACATTATTTAGAAAACTTGGGTATCGCTGAAACTAGAGACATTTTGTCAAAGCTTTTCATCTTGCACTCATCAGGACATCTCACAAGAATATCAATGTAAGGGGAAGCAACAAATTTATACTGTACGAGAAGAGAGTGCTGATCAGGGCAACACCCTGACCAATCAGAGTCAAGTTGCCTAGTATAAATTTCCAACAAAGCTTGGCAGTTAACCGTCAGTAACCATAAACTGGTGCATTCTCCATGGCAACACCTCTACCAGAGTCCACTTGCCAACCAATCAGCACTCTCTTCTCATATAGTATAAATCTGTTGCTTCCCCTTACATTCTGTCTTGAACATGCTCAATGATGGAGCTTCCACAGCCCTCAGACGCAGAAAATTCCAAAGATTCACCACCCTCCGAGTAAAGAAATTCCTTCTGATTTCAGTCTTAAATGGCCTACCGCTTATTATGAGACTATGTGCCTGGGTCTAGACTCACCAGACAGGGAAACTTCCTATTTACATCCACCCTGTCATGCCCTGTAAGATTTTGTAAGTTTTAATGAGATCACCTTTCATTCTTCGAAACACTAGAGAATACAAGCCCAGTTTCTTCAATCTCTCATAAGACAATCCCACCATCCCACGGATTAGTCTAGTGAACCTTTGTTGCACTCCCTTTATGGCATGTATATCCTTCCTCAGATAATGAGACCAAAACTGCACACAATACTCCAGGTATGGTCGCACCAAGGCTCTATACAATTACATTCGAATTAGGAGCAGGAGTAGACCACTCGGCCCTTAAGCCTGCTCCACCATTCAATAAGATCATGGCTGATCCAATTGTAATCTCGACTCAACATTCCTGCCTACCCCAAATAACCTTACACCCAATTACTTATCAAGGATCTATCTGCCTTAAAAATATTTAGAGACTCTGCTTCCACTGCCTTTTGAGGAAGAGAATTCCAAAGACTCACAATCCTCAGAGAACAAATTTCTCATGTGTCTTAAATGGGCGACCCCTTATTTTTAAATCGTGACCCCTAGTTCTGGATTCTGCAACAAGGGGAAACATTCTTTCGATAGAATAATCATCATGGGGATTTCAACTACCCTGATATTAATGGGACAGAACAGGTAGGTAACGGGGATAAGGGAATGGAGTTCCTACAATGTGTACAGAACATCTTTCTAACCCAATATGTAAAAAGCCCAACAAGGGAAGATTCGCTATTGGATCTAATAATGGGGAATAATCAAGTGCAGATAAGCGGAGCAAAGGTAGGAGAACATCTAGGCAATGGCGACCATAATAGAACACGCTTTAAGATGATAATAGAGAAGCACATAAATGTTACGAAAACCAGGTTAACAGATTGGAGAAAAGCTGATTGTCAGGGGCTGAGAATGGAACTTGGGAAAATAAAATGGGCAATATTGGCAAACAACACTTGGGCGGCACAGTGGCGCAGTGGTTAGCACTGCAGCCTCACAGCTCCAGGGACCCGGGTTCGATTCTGGGTACTGCCTGTGTGGAGTTTGCAAGTTCTCCCTGTGTCTGCGTGGGTTTTCTCCGGGTGCTCCGGTTTCCTCCCACAAGCCAAAAGACTTGCAGGTTGGTAGGTAAATTGACCATTATAAATTGTCACTAGTATAGGTAGGTGGTAGGGAAGTATAGGGGCAGGTGGGGATGTTTGGTAGGAATATGGGATTAGTGTAGGATTAGTATAAATGGGTGGTTGATGGTCGGCACAGACTCGGTGGGCCGAAGGGCCTGTTTCAGTGCTGTATCTCTAATCTAATCAAATCTAATCACAATGTAGAACAACAATGGGAAACATTTAAAAGGTCTTCAGAGTGCAGGAAAAATATATTCCGCTAAAAGAACAAACTAAACACTAATGAGACTCCATGGATGAATAAAGACATAAGGGAACAATTCCGGGTTAGGAAAGAGGCGTACATTTAGTACATATACAGAAGAGGAGCACAGGATTAGAGAGAATACAGAGATGAGGAGAGAAGACAAAAAACAATTAGGAATGCAAAGAGGAACATAAAACAAAATAGTAAAATATTTTACAGGCACATCAATAAAAGGAAGGAAGGCTGGATTAGGAATAGGACCATTAAGGAATAGACAAGATAATATCATAGATAAGGATAGAGAGATGGCTGAAATATTTTGCTTTGGTATTTACCGGGAAGACAGAACAAGTGGACATGACATTAAATGACGAGATGAGCAATGAGATAAGTGTATTTAAAATAAAGTAAAAAGGGTGTATTGAATAAAATAATCAAACTCAAAGAGGATAAAGCTCCTGGTCTGGATAAATTGTATCCATGCATTTTTTTAAAAAAATCTAGGCAAGAGCTAGCAGAGGCATTACTACACATTTAACAATTGGTTAGAAAAAGCTGTAGTACCAGAGGACTGTCGGATAGCTAATATAATTCCTATATTTAAGAAGGGGGACAGAACATGCTGAGGGACTTATAGACCAGGCAGCTCAACAGAATCACAGAATTGTTACAGCGGAGAAGGAGGCCATTCGGCCCATTGTGTCTACACTGACTCTCCAAATGAGCAATTCATCTAGTGCCATTCCCCCGCCTTCTCCCTGTAACCTTGCACATTCTTCCTTTTCATACAACAGTCTAATTCTCTTTTGAATGCTTCAATTGAATCTGCCTCCACCATGCTCTTCCAGACCTTAACCACTCGCTGTGTGATAAGGTTTTCCCTCATGTCACCTTTGCTTCTCTTACCCTTTACTTCAAATATGTGCCCTCTTGTTCTCAATCCTTTCACAGTTTTCCCCTATCTACTCTGTCCAGAACCCTCATGATTTTGAATACCTCGATCAAATCCCCTTTCAGCCTTCTCTTCTCCAAAGAAAAACATTCCCAACTTCTCCAATCTATCTTCATAACTAAAGTTCCTCATCTCTGGAATCATTCCCGTGAATCTTTTATGTACTCTCCAATATCTTCATGTCTTTCCAAAAGTGCAGCGCCCAGAACTAGAAGCAATACTCCATCTGAGGCCGAACTAGTGTCTTATACAAGTTCAGCATAACTTCCTTGCTCTTGTACTCTATGCCCCTATTAATAAAGCCCAGGATACTGTATGCTTTATTAATCGCTCTCTCAATCTGTCCCGCCACCTTCAATGACTTATGCACATATATACCCAGATCCCTCTGCTTCTGCACCCTCTTTAGAATTGTACTCTTTATTCTATATTGTCTCTCCACGTTCTTCCTACCAAAATGAACCACTTCACATTTCTCTGCATTGAACTCCATCTGCCAACTATCCACCCCTTCCACCAACTTGTCTATAATCCTTTTAAAGTTCTACACTATCCTCCTCACAGTTCACAATGCTTCCAAGTTTCGTATCATCCGCAAACTTTGAAATTGTGCCCTGTACACCAAGGTCTAGGTCATTAATATATATCAGGAAAAGCAAGGGTCTCAACGCTGATCCTTGGGGACCTCTGTTGCAAACCTTCACCCTGCCCGAAAAACATCCATTAACCACTACTCTTTGTTTCCTGTCACTTTAGCCAATTCCCTATCCATGTTGCTACCGTCCCTTTTATTCCAAGAGCTATAACTTTGCTCACAAGTCTGGTGTGTGGCATTGGTGGTAAGAATAATAATGGAGTCCCTATGAAAGGAAAGAATAGAGGAACACTTAGAAAAAAATGTATAATAATGAATAGTCAACATGTATTTCAAAAAGGAAAATCTTGCTTGACCAAACCTAATTAACTTTTTGAGGAGGTAACTGAGAGTAGCCAATGGTAATGCAGTAGATGTAATTTATCTGGATCTACAAAAGTCCTTTGATAAGGTGTCTCATAATAAGACTAATGAATAAGGTCAGAGAATGTGGAGTCAGGGAACAAGTGGCAGAATGGATTACTAGCTAGTTTCAAGACAGAAAGCAGAGAGTGGGAGTAGAGGGTAGTTATTCAGAGTGGCAGAAGGTAGGAAGTGGTGTTCCACAAGGATTAATGCTGGGACCACTGCTGTTCACAATTTACATTAACAACTTGGACTTTGGAATCAAAAACATAATTGGGGTGATAGTCAATACTGAGGAAGACTGCAACAAATTACAAGAGGATATTAATAAACTTGCAAAATGGGACAGTAATTGGCAAATGAAGTTCAACACAGATAGATGTGAGGTGGTACATTTTGCTAGGAGGAATGGGGAGGTTACTGATTACTTATAAGATGCAAGTTTAGGTAAGGTAGAAGAACAAAGGGATCTTGGAGTCCAAATACACCAATTACTAAAAGTTGCACCAAGGTTAGAAAGGCCATAAAAAAAGCAGACCAAGCACTAGACTTTATTTCTAGAGGGACAGAAATGAAAAGTAGAGAAGTTCTACTAAACCTGTATCGAACCTTGGTTACACCACACCTAGAGTACTGCATCCAGTTCTGGTTGTCAAATTATAGAGGCACTGGAGAGGGTGCAGAGAAGAGTTACAAGGATGACGCCAGAAATATGATGCTATACATATCAGGAAAGGATTAACAGTCTGGGTTTCTTTTCTCTTGAAAATTGGGTGGGGGTGGGGGTGGGGGTGTAGGGGGAGGGGATAACTTAATAGGGGTCTTTAAAATTACAGAAGGATGATACAAAGAGGATGTTTCCACTTGTGGGGAAGAGCATAACTAGTGGCCATCAATATAAGATAGTCACCAAGAAATCCAATAGAGAATTCAGAAGAAACTTCTTTACTCAGAGTGGTGAGAATGTGGAACTTGCTACCACAGGGAGTTGTTGAAGCAATTAGTATAGATACATTTAAGGGGAAGCTAAACAAACAGATGAGGGGGAAGGGAATAGAGGGCTACGATGATAGATTTAGATGAGGAATGATGGGAGGAGGCTCGAGTGGAACAAACACCAGAATGGACTGGTTCGGCCAAATGGCCTGTTTCTGTGCCATAGGTCCTGTGTAATCTTATGCAATAGTTCACCAAATGGCATAGGGTACAGTAGCATAGTGATTTTGTTACTAGAGTAGTAATCCAGATGCCTGAACTAATAACCTGGAGACATGAGTTCAAATCCTACCACAGAAGCTGGGGAATCTAAATTCAGTTAATTAAATAAAATTGGAATAAAAAGCTAGTATCAATAATGGTAGCAATGAAACTACCCGACAGTTGTAAAAACCCAACTGGTTTACTAAAGCCTTTCATCAAAAACCTGCCATCGTCACCTGGTCTGACCTATGTGACTCTTAGCCACCTTCTGAAATGGCCTAGTATGCCACACGGTTGGATTTAAAAAAATGCTTGCAAAGCGAGAATCCCTTCACCAGACGTACTGCAGCAGTTCGAGACAGCGGCTCATCACCACCTTCTTAAGGGAAATTAGGGATGGGCAACAAATGCTGGTTTTGCCAATGACATCCACAACCCATGAAAGAATAAATTAAAGGGGCTCATTGTTCAACCTGAGGCTCACTCTCCAAGCCATATTGCCATCGAGGTGGTGGTAGGGAGCTGCCGTCACGAACCACTGCAGTTAATTTGGTATTGCAAGCTTAAATTCAATAGAAGCTGACTTTTACAGAAAGCGCAAATACAAAAGCAATGGGAGTAGCCTCAGCACAGTGGCGCAGTGGTTAGCACTGCAGCCTCACAGCTCCAGCGACCCGGGTTCAATTCTGGGTACTGCCTGTGTGGAGTTTGCAAGTTCTCCCTGTGTCTGCGTGGGTTTCCTCCCGGTGCTCCGGTTTCCTCCCACAAGCCAAAAGACTTGCAGGTTGGTAGGTAAACTGGCCATTATAAATTGCCCCTAGTATAGGTAGGTGGTAGGGAAATATAGGGACAGGTAGGGATGTGGTAGGAATATGGGATTAGTGTAGGATTAGTATAAATGGGTGGTTGATGGTCGGCACAGACTCGGTGGGCCGAAGGGCCTGTTTCAGTGCTGTATCTCTAAAACTAAAACAAAAACAATTATAACACCAAATCTAGTCCTTGAATGCTATTTGACTGCGTGCTGTAGGAATTTGCAGCGTTTCATCCAAAACAGCATCCCAAACAGATTTAATTACAAAGAGACAGTTTTGACCAATAGAAGAGCTTATTTTAACAGAATAAAAAGTTCAGGAAACCTCTGCAGTGAGAAAAACACTGCTGCAAAGCCTCGACATTTTTCATTTATTGAACGCTCTTAACATTGAAAAAAAAAGGTGTCTCAAAGGCGTTTGACAAAGGCATAGACAAAAATGGATGCCAGGGCAAAGATGGAGATATTACCAAAAGCTTGACCAAAGACATAAATTTAAGGGACGGGATGAAATTGGAGGAGCTGGAGGGGTTTATAGTTTGAATTCCAGAGCAATGGGCCTAGATGGCCAAAGGCTCAGCCACCAATGGCAGAATGTAGGCTGGCAGGGGATGTATACAAAAGGGCTGAGACAGGGAAAGAGAATTTGGTGGGAGATTTGTACAGCTGAAGGAAGTTACGCAGATAGGGAGAGGGCAAGGCTTTTGTTATGTCAAGGTGTTTTGTTGAATAATAATTTTCTTCAATCCACTGATTGGAGATCTGAATTTTTTTTTTTTAAAAAGACAAAGACATTTTTAAAAAAAGCTTAGGATGTTCACCTAATTTACAACACTGTATCTTACATGGCAATGCTTGTGAAGGAGACAAAATTTCTGCTCAGTCTCCAGCAAGAACTACCTGTTCTTTTCAGCAAGCAGAGAAATACTGCCAACTACTATGTTTGAATCACTGAGTGACTATCATGTGACTAGCTCCTCACCATCTGTGATTTTAAGCTGGTGTTTTTCTCTGCAGCAAAGGAGAAGCAACTGGACTCTGACATGTGCAGATTCTAAGTGAGGGTCTCCTCCCTCTCTTTCTCTCCATTCCAGTTTGAAAGCTTTCAAATCCTGCTAGTTGACTGACCACCTTTGCATAGTCCGGCTACAATCAGAAACCCCGTTGGAAGAAATCATCCGCATCGCTGTCTCCAAGAGACTCATGGAACCAGTCATTTACCTCTTCAAAGTAAAAGCTGCAGGACCACTGAATTCACCTAGAAGCCAGCCAAATCACCAAACTTGACAGACTGTATACTTTATTTTTATGGACTCTAACTCAACCAATCTACCCTTCCACACTCTAAACCTATTTGTGTGTTTGTGTAAACGTCGTGAGTGAATTGTTTATTTTATTAGTTTGGTTTAGGTACAATGAAGTTAACCCCTTTTTTTGTTAACTCAAGAAAAGTTGTCCGATTGGTTGTTGTTATAATCATAACAACCACCAAACATCTACTGAATTGTCCACTGCATTCACTTTAAGAAAGAATGTTGTGATCAAACAAGGAGGGGGAAAAGAAGAAAGCCCTTCGACCCCTCCTCACTTGACCATAACACTATGAACAGATCTAACCACAAAAAAAATGTAATGTTGAGGTGTTGGGTGAACAGGAGCCAACGTAGGTCAGCAGGCACGATGGATGCGTGGGTCTTCGTGCTGAATAGGATACAGGCAACAGAGTTCTGGATGAGCTAAGCTTAACGAAGGATGAAAAATAATAGTCTTCTGATGAAAGGTCAGACCTGAAACGTTAACTTTGCTTCTCTCTTCATAGATGCTGCCAGACCTGCTGAGTAGTTCCAGCACTTTGGTTTTATTTCAGATTTCCAGCATCCGCAGTATTTTGTTTTAACGATTTTAGTGATGTCCATTGAGGAATAAATATTGAATGGAACACCTGCTCTTCACAGAATAGTGCTGTGAGAATAAGAAATACTGAAATGTTGTTTCTACAGCTTGTGGAAAATTACCAAGAAGTCATTTGTACACAACATAATGAAATCACTGAAAAAGAGAACTGATAAGGGTCTGTAAGTGGAGACCTTAAGACAGTACATCACTGACAAAGAGAACTGATAAGGGTCTGTAAGTGGAGACCTTAAGACAGTACATCACTGACAAAGAGAACTGATAAGGGTCTGTAAGTGAAGACCTTAAGACAGTACATCACTGAAAAAGAGAATTGATAAGGGTATGTAAGTACAGACCTTGGGACAGTACATCACTTAAAAATTGTGCTTAGGCAGATAAAAGAGAAACAGCAAGAGTTAGAACAAAGGATGTAGTGAATAAGAAACTGCCCCACTAAGATAAAGGCTGACAGCTGCAAGTTAAAACACACAATGGAGAGCCAAATAAGGTAAAACAAAAACAAGAGTTAGGGGCTAGAAAGTTAGAGTAGGGGGAGAAGTAAACAGAGGAGGAGACTGTAGCAACCATAGGATAGGTTAGTGTCATAATATGTTATAACCAATAATGTAAAATAAAGGCGTGGACAAATGGATTTGTATTGTATAAACATGAACTGAATATGTTGATCGGTGTGCCTGCTTGTTGGACACCCGATCTTGCAAGAACGTTAAATAAACTTACTTCTTCAGAGTTTGACTCGGTGTAAATTATTATCAAGTGGGCTACGTTTCTCACAGTGCCATTTGGCATTTTTGCCGACCCGAGAGGGAAGACAGGGCCTTCATTTAACATCTCATCTGAAAGACGGCACACCCAACGGTGCAGCACATTCTCAATAATGCACAAGAGAGTCGGCCTGGATTAAGTGCTCAAGTCTCTGGTGTACAACTAGACTGCTACCACTAAGCTACATTCACACGTGGGACTTGAACCTATGACCTCCTGACTCAGGAGTGAGTGTGAGCCACAGCGTACACAGAATGGCAAAGGTAATGAACTAAACTCAATACATGTAGTTGTGTTTGACTTCCAAAATAAACACACTGCAATCTGCCAGTCCCTGTTCGTGGAGATAACTTTTGTTTCCAACATCACAGCTTCAGATGCCCTGCCTAACTTGCTCCTCATCAGCTTTGTGAACAATCACAATCCTTGGAGCACGTGGAACCCAGTGGCATCACCGTCGCAGGAAAATTACGTCAATCACACCTGACGTCACCTTGGCAACACTGAACCCGCGGCACCAAGAGAAAGCGAGGTGCTGTGCCGTGTCAAAGCTGGATCGGGACCAGGGCCCGACTCTATTCATTACGCCCAACAACTCCCTCCCTCACTTACAGACAATAGGATGGTCCAAACACCAGTAATACGCAGCTTACTGAACTCGTCAATCGGTACTGCCGATCCTTCCTCTTCCCTCTCCATGGCAGCTTGGGCACCGGATGTTCTGCTCTTGAACAGTACTTCCGGCATATGCTAATATTTCACACGTAATAGGCTGGGCAGAATCCGCGTCGCGATTGGTCCGTTATCGCTGTCAATCACGCAGGTGCGCTGGGAGCTCGGTGCTGAGTGGTTTAACTTTGTGACTGTGTAGTAAGTGCAGCTTTATGTCCTTCATGGCTCTGCATCTATTCCACTTTAGATCTTCAGTCTCACCAGTAACTATGCTAATAACTTAAATAAAAGCAAAATACTGCGGATGCTGGAAATCTGAAATAAAAACAAAAAATGCTGGAACCACTCAGCAGGTCTGGCAGCATCTGTGGAAAGAAAAGCAGAGTTAACGTTTCTGGTCAGTGACCCTTCTTCGGAACTGTTTTTATGCTAATGACTTCCCCGGTTCTGCAAACAAAACTGGTCAAACATTTAAATTGGCTGGAAATGCAGTCACTGCCGGACATGCCACCCTTACCATCTATTAAGTCAAGCCAAACTCTTATCTTGAGTTTTTTCCAAACATGGAGGCATTTACGAAATAGAAGGAGGCCATTAGGCCCTCGAGTCAATGCTGGCTTTCTGTGGAGCAATCCAGTCAGTCCCACTCCCCCGCTCAATCCCCATAGCCCTATATGTTTACTTCCTTCAAGTGCCCATCCAATTTCCTTTTGAAATCATTGATTGTATCTGCTTCCGCCACCCTCATGGGCATTGAGTTCCAGGTCATTACCATTCGCTGTGTAAAAAAAGTTCTTCTTCATTCCCCTGGATCTCTTGCCCAAAACCTTCAGTCTGTGTCTCCTAGTACTTCTGTACTTCTCAGTTAATGGGATCAGTTTTCCTTGTCTAACTTATCGAAGCCTGTCATAATCTTGTACACTTCTATTAAATCTCCCCTCAATCTCCTTTGCTTCAGGGACAGCAACCCCAGCTTTTCCAACCCAACCTTGTAAGTAAAATCCTCCATGCCTGGAGCCATTCTGGTAAATCTCCTCTGCACCCTCTCAAGGACCCTCATTATTCCGAACGTGTGGTGACCAGAACTGGATGCAATACTCTAGCTGGGGCCTAACCAGAGCTTTACGAAGGTTATAAACCAATATATATTGACAGTTGGTTTATAAATCTCAGGGGTGACTTATTTAATCTCTAACAGGTCAGAGCTTTTTACAAAAACTATATAGCATCATAGAATGGTTACATAGAAGGAAGCAATTGGGCGCATAGCGTCCATGCAAGTTCTCTGCAAGAGCAATTTAGCTATCCGCCTGCTCTTTTCCCAGTCAAGAATGATGATGATGGTAATCATAGTAGCTAACAAGACAGTAAGTTTCCAGGAATATCCTCATCCACAACCAAGGTGGAATCCAACACATGAGTTCAAACAACAAGACTGAACTGTTTAAAAGTGTTTTCAACCAAGGGTAAGAAGTGGATATTCCTATTTGACTGCTTCCTAAGGTCCCCACCAGCATAGATATCTGTGTCCAGACAATTTGGTTCACTTCACAAAGTGGCTGAGTGCACTGGACACAGCAAAGGCTATGGGCTATCAAAATACATGTGGGCTACGGTACTCGAGACATAACACACCAGAGCTCGAGTGATGGCAGTGTATTTTACCACAGCACTTCTCTGGTGCACAAGAGATATTTCAATCATAAAAGCTGGTGCAGAGGTACAAAAAGCCATCAAAAATGCAAATAGAATGCTGCCATTTATCTTCAGAGGGGTGGAATACAAGGGGGAGCAGGTTATGTTTCAGTTGTACACAGCCTTCATCACAGCCCATCTGGATGTTATGTTCAGTTTTGGGCACAATACCTCAGGAAGGATTTATTGGCCTTAGAGGGGTACCTTCCATTTAGGGGTGATTAACTAAAGTGTTAAAATGTTAAAAGCTTTCGATAAAGGAGATACAGAAAACCTATTTCGTCTGGTGGGGAATCCAGAACAAGGGGCCACAATTTTAAAATTAGAACTCGGTTATTCAGGAGCGAAATCAAGAAGAACTTTGTTACTCAAAGGCAAGTGGAGTTATTGAGTTCTGTTACCCCTAAAGGCTGTGGATGCTGTGTCAAATGAAATTTTCAAGACTGGGTGCAACAGATTTTTATTAGGGTAAATGTATCAAGGGATATGGATCAAAGGCAGGTAAATGAATTTAGGAACAGATTGGCCATGATCTAATTGAATGGCAGAACTGGCTGAAGGGGCTGAATGGCCTATTGCTGTTGCTATGTTTCTATGTCAGAGGCAGGGCATTAACACCATAGGGCCGATTCTGAACCCAGGTCCTTTCTAATGAGGTCCTATTATGGAAGAAAAACCTTGCAAAATTGTGGCTGGTGTAAAAAATGAACTCCTTTTGTTTTTAGAACCCAGCATCTTGCTGTCCTGTTTACATCTTAAATATTATTGGACAGCCCACTCAGAGCTGAATTGCCCAGTCTAAAACTTAAATTGGGTTTGAAATCTACCTCTAATACTGTGCTGACAGGTATGAACATAAAATGAGAAAATGTAGTCCGTCCACCTTGTTTGTATAGGATTTACTCAGATCATTTTCTATTCCATCTTCCCTCTTCCCTTGCTCCCAGGACTACAATTCCTCCACTCTGTTCAACCTGTCTGGCTTTTTTGTTGAATGTTTTAACTATGAGGTGAAGTTACATCTGCCTGAGGTCTATTTAGCTTATTATTAAGTCCTTTGGATTTGTCCTATTTCTGCACAGGTATGTTTTATTTACTTGCAATTGATAAGATTAGAAAGTTTAACCTAAAATTAATGACAGGTAATAAATCACTATACAGTTCAAGAGTTGGTATCCTTTATGTTTTCAACCTTAATTGTCATTATGTATATTTTTTTTACAATTTTTAAATTTTGTTTCTATGTCCCAAACCAGCTGAAATTTTCACCAGCTATGTATAGGTTTGGTGGTACAATATAAACTCTAATGTTTCTGTTCATGCAGTACAGTGATCTTGCCAGCAGGTGTTGCTATTGCACTTTGAAAGAACTTCATAAGCAGTTCAGCGCAATATTTTGGAGACAAGAGGATCTAACCAACCACAGCTCTCCGGCAGCCACTAAAACCAGCAATGGATAGAAGCAAAAAAAAATCTAAATGTATGGCCCTGACCTCTACAATGGCCCTGTCCTCTGTAGTTAAGTTGTATGGGTGCAAATGGAAAACCTTGTTTGGGAAAACAAACATGTGAACAAGAAGTGTTGCCAATTTATATAAAAAATGGATGATTGAAACCACTTCTTTATTGATATGTAACAAGCGTGATTCTATGTTTTGAGTGACAAATGTTTTAATTTGTGGAAACTAAGTCATGCTGTGAGTTAAAATGTTCTTTTGCCTTTTTGGCATATATTTCAACCCAGCACATTTTCTATATATAAACTGCTAGGATCCTAAAACAATAGAATTTAAGCAATGCCAACTCAGCTCCAAGTGGATACAAGTCACCTCCAGAAATCCAGAAACAGTTTATGAGCTGACACTAAATTGCCAGTCCCAAGCAAGACCACAAAGCTGGCCATGTCAGAAATGGAATTGTCACATTGGTGTAATAGTGGTACTTTCTTGACATTTACACTTGAGATATATTGTTGCGGGATCATTACCTCACTTCTAATCTGTCTGATACCTAACTTATGCATACCTTTTGCTGGAATTAGGGCAAAGAGCAGCAAAATATCCTAGCCCTTAATGAATACACAATATTCAACAAAAATGTTTACATTTACAAAAATAAGAGAAAAACAATTGCCAGAAAGGGATCCAGTTCATATCACAGATTCTTGACATTTCAAAAGTATCAATGAGACTTGGGAAACATTTCAATGACACCTTTAATTTTAACATTGAACATTCATGTGACAAGACACTTTGGTGGCTAACCTTGATGCAGCTACAGAAATATTCAACAACAACAACAATGCATTCTTCCAGTTATCAGCAACTGCTTTATTACCTAATCCTGTTATTTTCCTGTTTGATTTTCCATAATTCACATGGCCACTCGTATATGGAGCTTATATTCTGCCTTTGTTCTTACTGGATCTTCTTCCACAAAATTGTGTGTGTTTTTCCATTCATTTTTTTTTTCCCAGGCAGAACTGAAGAGAGCATCAGTCACTCTGACATTCCTCTCTGGACAGGATACAAGAAAAAGCTTGTAGTCTGATAACAATCTTTTTCTTATCTGTATCCTCCAACCTCTCTCTCTCTCTCTCTCTTTGTCACATGCTTTCTTGTTTCTATTTAAATGAATACTGCTGTGGGCATTTCTGAACTTTCCTCTTGTTCTTCCTCCCTGTATACTCATCGTGCTGAAATCAAGAGTCGTTGCAACATCATTCAGAAACTCATTCCTTCCCAGGATCTTGAAATTTTGGAACACCTTACCTTCCTCTTTACAATCTTCCAGAATGAACATAGAGTCCAACAATTTCAGATCATAACCACTGCTCCCATTTATCGGACAGCAGCTGTTGATAATGATTCTGCTGTTCATTAAATCACTCCTGCCTTCCACCCTAACACAGACCTTCCTTTTTGTTCATTCCTCTCCTCCCTCCCTTTCCCTGCATATATACTTGCATAAAACCTGTCACATCTGTAATGTTTTCCAGTTCTGATGAAAGGTCACAGACCTGAAACATTATCTCAGTTTCTCTCTCCAAAGATGTTGCCTGGCATGCTGAATATTTCTAGCATTTACTGTTTCTATTACCTTCCTCAGTCCTTTTTTCCCTCCAACAAGCTTGGCATTATCCAGTCACCTTTTCTCTGAGCCTTTCAGCCTTTGTATCATTCTGCACTTTGGCCTTGGCTTTTCAGCTAGATTTTTCAATTTACAACAGGAATTCTGCCACATCTGTGGCTTTGTGCTGTACACTTCACTTTAACAGAATCACAACTATAATGAGATCGAGTTGAACTGGAATAAATGTAGCACTGATTATTTGAAATGACATATGTTAAATCATTTTATTAGCTAATCAGATACAGACTAAGAACATGGACTTTGATTTGAAACTGGGTAGTGGAGGTGGGAGGAGCCAAAGGGATGCCGCTATGCTTTGCGAATTTAAAATTCACATCCTTGTGTTCCGATTCTCCCATGGCACCTCTCCTCCCTATCTGTGTAAGCTCCTGAAGCTCGACAACCCTCCGAAAAAACTACATTCCTCCAATTCTGGCAACTTGTGCGTCCCTGATTTCCTGTGTCCTACAATTATCGGCCATTCCTTCAGCTGCCGTGGTCCTAAGCCCTTGAATTCCCTCCCTAAACCTTCTCTCTCCTCCTTGAAGATGTTCCTTAAAACATCAATTAATAATGCTACCCAATGTTTTATGGCAGTTATTTATTTTTGGCCAAACAGCTTTAGAAAGGATTCCAACATTTTTTGACACTTTTTACTTTCAAGTGGCTCCATCTCTTGAAATCTCTGCTGCAGCCATTTAAGGGGTATTAATATCCTAGATATTCTGCACCCTCCCACCTTTGTTGAGCTCCAAGTAGAAGACCCATTCCAGCCTGGTGTGTATATGAAGTAAGGGCTAACAATGGGATATCTGGCAGGGTTAGCTTTTCCAAGTTCTGGTGAATGCTGAGCTCCCAGTAAACCAGTGCTCTCGTTCACAAAGCTCAGCTAATTGCTCAGCAATGCACAAAGCAGCAATTCCAGGTTTAATTTTGAGTTTTACAGGTATCTTTCAGCAGTACCATAGCCTGAGGACTTCTACTACAGATACATTGATGACATACAGTTTCAAGTATCTACTATTAATTAGCTACTAACTTGTTTAAACAACTTCTAACTATTCTTACAGTTGTGTATCATTAGTGGAGCTTTTATCATGTTAACTATGGAAATATCGTAACTCTCCCAACAGCTCTACGAGTATGTGCAACATCTTGTTGGAACCGTGCCATACAGATTTGGAGGATCCCAGTTTTGATTGCTGGAAAGTCTATGTATGGTTGTTGGGTAAAGTGCTCAAAGGGGAATAGGCCTGTCGATACTTATTGGTCAGGCTCATGCAAGAACAACAACTATCTATTGAAACTATAAGCCAGCATGAGTCAGCACCTTCAGAAAAGGAAGAAAAACAATTTATAGAATAAATAACTGGAAACTTAAATTAAACTTACAGGTAATATCACAGGGTATACATTAGGGATTCTTGGTCCCAACAGGCGGCTTCGTCCACTGGCTTATATTGTTATTTCAGGCCCAGAAGGCAACAGAACACATTGTAAATAGGGGGCGCAAAATTAAACACCCCAATTTTTGGGCATGGGAGCCATGGTTGGCGGCGTGCCCATTCGGATTGAGTTGGGTAAGACACAAAATGGTCTACCCACATCATCTGAATGATTTCAGCGCAGGAATCTGCCTCCAGATTTGGTCTCCTTTGTGCAACACTGCCAGTGTCGTCTGCACACAACAGGAGGCACAGGCAGTGTTGTTTCTGATCACGTGGTACAGGCAGCCTGCTCTTTCTCAAAGGTAGACTACTTCTTAAAGGCAAGTGGAGAAAAATATTGCCAGAGTGGAAATTCCTGAAAAATGAGTACTAAGGCATGCAGAAGGATCCAGACTGACCTCACGCGAGTGGTCAATGTCAGTGAATGCATCTTCACATAACATCTTCTACCCACTGCTCCACCAGCCTGTCACGCTGCTCAATGCACTACAGCCCCATCACTCACCCAGCAGCATTTCCTGGCACTCAGGACTCATGCCTAACATTCAGATTCTCCACCTAACCCTCACACAGCTACCAATGCTGCCAGCCTCATATCCATCTCTAGCTGCCTCTACATGCCTCCATGTGGTAGGCACATCATCCAAATACAGTGTTACAGAACACTTTTATTATACTGGAATTCTTCCGTTTGTCTTGAAAGATAAGAAGTCACACAGTAGAAGGAAACAATACAAAGTTGACAGAGGACAGGGCCGCCTCCACCTCCTGAATCCTACGGAGACGATGGCTCTCAGCAGCATGGGGCCATCTGCAGTCAGGCCCATAGCATCCGACGTCACTGAGAACATTGAGGATGACGGCATCTTCCTATCTTATGCCCCTTCTTAGCTCCCAGTACACCCTCATCCTGCTTTCTGACATGCTGAGCAAGCTGATAGTGTGACCATGGACAGCCTGCCTTCCACCCCACCCCAATCCACTTCCCTCACACCAACCTTCCCTTCTGAGTTCCTGCTTTCAGGCACCCAAGAACTGCCACATGTCCCGCCACAGCAGCTGAAGGAGAAAGAGGTAGATCAACAGCACAGCACTGATGAAGAGGCTCCGTTACTTGAACTGACACTTGTAGCTACCAGCTCAGACACTGGTACGGCACTTAACTTGGAGGTTGGTATAGATTTGGGACCAGAATGTGTTGCGTCTTCTGGGCATGAGTGGACTGCAGCCAGCCCAAGGTAGGGATGTTTTGTTTGCCAGCACTCCAGAGAGTGAGCTTGAGCTGAGTTCTGCTGCAGAGGACACATGAGGATCTTGATGGGGCGGCATACAGGAGAGCGCTGAATGGGCATGTACACCGAGATGCTGGGTGCATTGGCTGGCCTGCCAGTCAGTCTCCTGTTACTGTTGAGGAGCATGGAAGAGGCTGCCTCTAAGTTGGCAGAAAGCATGATACAGGACTTCCCTCTCTGCAGCCTCTGCTCCATCTCTTTGTAGTACTGCAGATCCAGTGGTACTGTCACTGTTGCCCCTATACCTGTTGTGCACAGGTCACCTACTCCTCTACCATCCCCGTGAGGATGCAGCAATGTTCTCCGGCATATACACCAAAACACCTCCAAAAACATTCCCAAATGCTTTTGGACACTTTCCAGTGGAAGAAGTTCAATAGATTTTACTTACATGCGATTAGGGTGCCTGTCCCTTTAAATAACTTGACTGCGGTGCCCATCTCGCTTCTTCATGCTTCTATTTTTAAGAGTGGACAATACAGGCACTGTCCAATTTTGATATCCTGGCTGGTTGGGCTGTGTGACATCAGGATAGCGCAATTTTCACATGATTGGGCGCACACAGGGGATACAGCTGCCTGCACCATTATTGACGGATGCTGCATGGGGCACGCAGGTAGTAACTCACAAAGTAGCCTGCCCCCTAAGAATGGAGGCAAATCTGCATAGCACCACGAGAAACAGCACTACGCGATTGAATTTCTCGTTAGGAAGTTTTGTGGGCCTCCTGACCACCAACTTCAGTTCTTTAAATGTATTTCCAACTGGCAAAACTCCACAGTAGGAGCACAAATTGTATAATTTACTGTCAAGGTGCATTTTGCTTTGTCAGTGCCAAGGCTAGCTTAGCAACTTTAAAGTTTTGTATTTTGAATTTAATTTGAAACCAGGACGTGCCAAGAATTTGTAAAAAGGTGCTGAAGATTTGACTGTGTCAAAGAAAAAAACATTCTTATTGCTTAGTGGAAATAAGTTAGGGGAGTTTAAAGAAGCTATGCTGTGCCATAAGCAAATCACAATTTGCAAGGACTACTTTTTATGGATCTGTCTTAACCAGCTTTTATTGTAATCCTATGCATTTCAAAAATTCTGTTTGGAACTCAGCCAAGTCTCTAGCTGCACATTGGCAGTTGGTTGTGTGATTGAAGGACATTTATGCTCACCTTACTAATGCTACCATAATGATAGGAGGCTGGAAGTACAAAACTGTCAATCATCGGAAAGATACAAGTAAAAGAAGTCTTCAGAAGTGCTGTATTTTTTTTGCTTAGTATCAAGACTTGCCTTTGTTACATTTCAATCAAGAATTTACCTTTTAAAACAATGGCACAGAATTTGCTGGAAAATAATGGTGAGTTTTTTGGGACCCTCATCATTAGTCTGTAAATACCCCCAAATTTGTAGTGAGGAACTGATACGCTATGAGTTGTAAATCATGACATATCGCTAGATGATTTGTGCTGTTAGCCTTGTGAAAACAGCAGCTCGCTGGCAACCTCCCCATGAGTGTTAAGGAATTGCTGCATTGGTGTATTAATTACCAGTTAAGCTTGCTGCCAAAAGTTAGGGCTGGTACTTGATGATGTAAGGACGCTTTTAATGACAAAATTTATATTGCTGCAATGTTGCTGAACCTATCTGGCCCACAGAGGGAACACTTGAACCTCATGAGTCTCATTCCTGCAGACAGTAACGTGTTCCTAAGATCTTTACAATTTAAAATGTAACATTTTTTTTTCTACTTTTGCAGTTCGTCTCTTTTTCCACTCTCTCTCAGTCCAATCTTTCTTTCCCTTTCTATATTTCTATTTCTGTATCTAATTTAACTCTAATTTACTCTATTTCCTGGTCTGTCGTTCCTCTGTTTTATTTGCAATTTTTAAATCTCAGTGGTTAAGGAGCAAAACTGTTGGACCCATTGTTCACCAAGGTCCCAGATGCCCCATTGACCTCGCTGCACTCTTATCAGTTCGCACTTTTAGTGAATTTACAGCGCCAAACATTTCGAGCTGAAGGGTGAGGGAAAATAATCTAACAAATGGGGCACACCGAGGGATGCCCCATTCTAGCAAATTCTGAGCCTATGCAAATATATAAAATGGGATGTGAAGCTGAAAAAAGTAAAGGCTGCTATGCCTGTGCTGGGACGAGGGAGCAGTACCTCAGGACATGCGCGATGCCAATATCATCACCCTCTATAAAAACAAAGGTGACCGCGGTGACGACAACAACTACCGTGGAATCTCCCTGCTCAGCATAGTGGGGAAAGTCTTTGCTCGAGTCGCTCTAAACAGGCTCCAGAAGGTGGCCGAGCGCATCTACCCTGAGGCACAGTGTGGCTTTCGTGCAGAGAGATCGACCGTTGACATGCTGTTCTGCCTTCGCCAGATACAGGAGAAATGCAGCCAACAACAGATGCCCCTCTACAGTGCTTTCATTGATCTCACCAAAGCCTTTGACCTCGTCAGCAAACGTGGTCTCTTCAGACTACTAGAAAAGATTGGATGTCCACCAAAGCTACTAAGTATCATCACCTCATTCCATGACAATATGAAAGGCACAATTCAACATGGTGGCTCCTCATCAGAGCCCTTTCCTATCCTGAGTGGCGTGAAACAGGGCTGTGTTCTCGCACCCACACTTTTTGGGATTTTCTTCTCCCTGCTGCTTTCACATGTGTTCAAGTCCTCTGAAGAAGGAATTTTCCTCCACACAAGATCAGGGGGCAGGTTATTCAACCTTGCCCGTCTAAGAGCGAAGTCCAAAGTACGGAAAGTCCTCATCAGGGAACTCCTCTTTGCTGACGATGCTGCTTTAACATCTCACACTGAAGAGTGCCTGCAGAGTCTCATCAACAGGTTTGCGGCTGCCTGCAATGAATTTGGCCTAACCATCAGCCTCAAGAAAACGAACATCATGGGGCAGGATGTCAGAAATGCTCCATCCATCAATAATGGCGACCACGCTCTGGAAGTGATTCAAGAGTTCACCTACCTAGGCTCAACTATCACCAGTAACCTGTCTCTAGATGCAGAAATCAACACGCGCATGGGAAAGGCTTCCACTGCTGTCCAGACTGCCCAAGAGAGTGTGGGAAAATGGGGCACTGACACGGAACACAAAAGTCCGAGTGTATCAAGCCTGTCTCCTCAGTACCTTGCTCTATGGCAGCGAGGCCTGGACAACGTATGTCAGCCAAGAGCGACGTCTCAATTCATTCCATCTTTGCTGCCTCCGGAGAATACTTGGCATCAGGTGGCAGGACCGTATCTCCAACACAGAAGTCCTCGAGGCGGCCAACATCCCCAGCTTATACACACTACTGAGTCAGCGGCACTTGAGATGGCTTGGCCATGTGAGCCGCATGGAAGATGGCAGGATCCCCAAAGACACATTGTACAGCGAGCTCGCCACTGGTATCAGACCCATCGGCCATCCATGTCTCCGCTTTAAAGACATCTGCAAACGCGACATGAAGTCCTGTGACATTGATCACAAGTCGTGGGAGTCAGTTGCCAGCGTTCGCCAGAGCTGGCGGGCAGCCATAAAGGCGGGGCTAAAGTGTGGCGAGTCGAAACGACTTAGCAGTTGGCAGGAAAAAAGACAGAAGCGCAAGGGGAGAGCCAACTGTGTAACAGCCCCGACAAACAAATTTTTCTGCAGCACCTGTGGAAGAGCCTGTCACTCTAGAATTGGCTTTTATAGCCTCTCCAGGCGCTGCTCCACACACCACTGACCACCTCCAGGCGCTTACCCATTGTCTCTCGAGATAAGGAGGCCAAAGAAGACATAATTATTTCCTCATGATAAATCCTAACTAGAGATCAATTTATAACTTGTTTAGCCTGCACTGAGCAAGTAATTACTGTTTTAAATAATAACTAAGGATCACCTAAAATATACCAATAATACTCCTCTCTATTTTTGAACGACTGGACAGTAAAATAATATAGCTATTTCTTCCATTAAAATAGTGGACATAACAAAGTCATCCAAACGTATTAAGTATCCATCTATAAATATTGCCAGCAGCAATGTCAAAGCTGATGTTCAAGAGACTGTAGAATACACAGGGATTAAGTTTCTCCTTCACCACTTGAGCAGGAGATTGGCAAAATGGGAATGAAAATCAGGTGGGTTCTCGAATGAACTGGTAATCTATTCTGCCAGTTTACCACAGTTTAGCAGTGAAGGTGAAAATTACCCGACTCAAAGACTCTATGAGGATAATTATGCGTTCGAAATCTTGTTTCTTTTTCCAGGAAATGGAAGATAGGTGGCTGAATGCTAAACTTTGCTGGCTTCCTTTGTCTAGCACTTCGTGGCTGATGTTTATCTGATGAGAAAACAGGATTCATTTAGGACCAACGTTCGGGTAATCACAAAGCTGCCTGGAATGTAGATCTCCTTAGACTACATGGAAGAACAGATACATCACCTACAGTATACATGAGGTAAAATGAGCAGATATCATTAGTCCTGAAGGGGTTAGAAGCAGAACTTCCTCTGGATCATTCAGCTCATTGTGGAAAACAGACACATGCCTGTTACTGATGCAGAGATCAAACATATTCTCACTAATGGACCATCAACAATCCTAGATGGATACTTCCATTAGAGTGCTTGGGTCATACCTTGTACCCCTTCTCATACATCTACATATACAACAGAAATCAGTTGCACCTCTGGTAGACAGTCACCAATGAGATAAGATACTGGGGACTACTTTAACTTTGGCTGATGTTATAACACAGGCGATATTAGATCAGCTGCCCATTATATTATATGCTCCGTCCAATTTTCCTTTCCATGAAAGGTCAGCTGCTAATTTTTAAGTAATGCACTTTATTCACATTCCTGGCAAAAATCAGGGTATGATCGTAACTCCACCTGGGTAGTAATCTGGCAGAGCTGATTGCCTTCCTGTTACAGAACTTGTCTAATTTTTGTTTCTTTTCCATTTCAGCTCATTAGGTGGGGATGTGCTTTGGACTGAACACTCTGTACGCACGACTAAAGGAATACTTCCAGCTCTAGTGGCTTGATATTGACGCTGCCTTTGAAACTGTAGCCGTGTTGGTAACATCAGATATGGCAACAGATTGGAGATGCATTTGATCTCTCTTTAGCAAGTTGTGTCTACAGTTCAAACAAGAACTTCTCCAAGATTGGCTTACTATGCACCATCATAGATTGGCTGTTACAATTTTAAGATGCTCACTTAGGTACAGTAATGCTGCCACTCCTATAAGTGGTCTGGGGATTCTTACTTTTAGGCATTTTTTCCATATTACCCATATCTAACTATACAATAGTGCAATCTGGATGTGTAACAATAATATCCCTTTATCTGAATTATTGGAATTGTATCTGAAATTAACTGACAGTTAATTCCAGTCGAAAGCCAACCATCCCTATTCTGTAATGAGATATTCTGTGATATTTTTGTGGGTTTTTTTCAGATAGTACTTGTATAAAACTTAAATGAACGCTCCAAAGTTATCATTTTGGCCTAATCAGCTTAACGACCTGCAGCACTACAGCTACAATTTTAAATGACAGTCCAAAAGCCATGCAGATTTGTTTGTAAACTTCGACATCCCAATATCTTAGTCTTGGCATCTCTGCTAATTACATTTTTCACATGATTGACAGACTATTTGCAAATCCAGCATTCTACAAATTACAGTTTGTAAGGTGATGGTCGTAAAACCATTCAATTGCTTCTTATTAGAACTAAAGCAAATGGAGCTGTTTTGAGTTCCACAGAGTCAATCCTTACAAAAAGCAATCTCAAATCATAGATGGCAATGTAAGCAACATATCCAAGTAAATAGGTTTCTCTAACATTTTTATAATTCTTCTCACAAGGTCAAATATATAACTTTAAGGAACAAAGTGACTTCTGAAGTTTGCGAATATCTTCTGAGTGTGCTTTTTGTTTTAGGTGTTCTAAAAAGGTCATTAGGCAGATATTGCTTGAAAATCTACTGTGCAGCCCATCCAGTTTGATTAGAGAAATTATTAAGGATATTTATAGGTGCTGCATTACTATTACTCAACAATCTACAGGCTGAGAAAATTTCTGTTAACCCAAGAAATTATTTTTAAAAAAAGCTCCCGGAACCATATTAACCCAAAATCAATTGTAAGTGTCTGTAATGAGTAATTACAACAATCACAAGATACTTTTGTGAATTTAGCTCCAAGTCACCCTGAGGTATAAATAAAGTCTTATATTTTATAAATGTATTATATTTTATAAATGCCCTTATCCACTAGACAGCAAATGTTACTGCTACCCTTAGCATTTTCTATTAACTGAAGCATTTGTTACTGTCCTACTGCACTAATGCTGTAAATGCTATGCTGGCAAATGAAGCAATAATACTTATTTGGTAATATTAAACAGTGGTTGACAGTTTGAGAGTTGTTATCGGAAAGGCATTTGTAAAAGTGAAGGCTTATACCCACAAGAAGCACTAGAAAGAGTTGACTAAGAACTTTGGAGCATATATTTGGTTTTGCAAATGAAAAGGTAATTTTGTCAGTAAATATTTTGAGTTACAAGTGAACCAGTAGCTTTAAATACTTGGATCCACTTTTTAAATTTTTTGCAATAAGATAAACCAGCTAACCATTATTAATCATTTCAATTAAGTTTCTGATTAAGATGGAAATTAAGTTTCATGACCCTGGCAAGTCATCAACAACAGAGCTGTTCAGAAAATGACAGATGGGGCTGAAAATAGGAAGTGGAAGCAGGGGTGAGAAAGGGATTTAAGTTCTGATTTTTGCTTTGCTCCTGATAAAGTAGCGTTGAAAACTTTAGTAACTCATATTTCCATAAGGTAAGATGCAAATGAATGTGGAGAAAATGGTTGTATTTTAGAAAATTTTGGACAATTTGCTCAAAATAAGCAAATTTTCCAGCCCAAACTTATATGACTGGCAAGTCTTTTGAGAAAGAAAACCGGGAAACTTCACATATGCTGAATTGGAAGTTAAGTTTGTGGGGCAATAATTAAAATAGCGTCTACCTTTGGAAGCAAAAGTATTTTGCAAATTCCTTGCATGAAGAGGAGGTTAGCAACTTCTAGAAATGAAAAGAACTCATCTGCTGCTGAAACCCTCATCCATGCCTTTGTTACCTCCAGCTTGACTATTCCATTGCTGTCCTGGCCAACCTCCCACATTGCATCCTCTATTAGCTTGAGCTCATCCAAAACTCTGTTGTCCATACCCTGACTCGTATGAAGTCCCATTCACCCATCACACCTGTGCTTGCTAGCCTACATTGGTTCTCGATCTGCCAATATCTTGATTTTACAATTCTCATCCATTTTTCAAATCCCTCAATGACCTTGTCTCTCCCTATCTCTGTAACTTCCTCCAGCCTTAAACTCACCAAGATCTCTGCACTCCTCCAGTTCTGGTCTCTTGTTCATCTTCAATTTTAATCCCTCCACCAGAGGGTGGCCATGCCTTCAGCTACCTTGGCACTAAGCTCTTCCCTCCCTAAATCTCTTTGCCTTCCTACCTCTTTCTCCTCCTTTAAGATGCTCCTTAAAGCCTACTTCTTTGACTAAATATTAGGACAGGTGACCAAAAGCCTCCTTGTGTGGCTGGGTGTCAAATTATGTTTGATAACGCTCCTATGAAGCACTTGGGGCTTTTTATCAGGTTAGAGGTGCTATAAAATTTCAAGTTGTTGTTGGCATAACGGACTCTAATTTAACAGTCAAAAATGCATCAAATAAATGATTGTGTTCAATCACCAAGCGAGCAGAGTAACAAGAGAAAACACAGGAGCAGAAGGAGCAAAGAGAAAATGTAACCAGCTGTTCAGGCTTGAAAGCTCCCAGGATGCTAGAAAAATTGAGGTCCAAGGCTCTTCATATATTTCTTCCCAAAGTCAGGTGATTTGTCTGTTTATCTGTCCATCAATATTTGACAAAACTGATTAAAATACGTACCATTAAAGAGTAGAGTGCATGTCAGTCGTTATTAGGATTACTTAATGCATCAAGCAGAACGTGGACTCCTTGATGGGGCACTATGTCATTCCATGTTTCATTTTAGTTGTGACAGTAGATTCTCATGTATAGGTACATGTGTCTATTATGCTCTTCTCCCCACTTCTGTACATTTACATCACAGTTTGGTGAATCCTGGTCTAAAATAAAGCTGCAAACTGCCTTCCCGGGGTTCCTGACATTGCATCGACACATATAAATTCTTCCTGTTTTTGAACAACACTCCAGGCTTGGGATATCCCAAGCATAATCTTGATGAATCATGATGGTTGGTTGGGATGCATAGGATGCATGAAAATCTTGTTCCAGCGCCTGTATGGTCATGGTGACCATACCAGTGAGAGTGAGATGTTCTGGAATTCATATTAACCTACTAGTTATCGCCTGATAGGTAAGATTCTTCTTGTCTTGTGGGGGTGTGGGGTGGGATTTGAACTGTGAGGCATGGGGGTTGGACTGTATAGCCATGAGACACATAGGCAGCTTGTTAGTCCATCAAGTGGTGTGAACTGTACATAGCTTTTTAAGCATTGTTTTTACCGTCCTATTTCCCTCTTCACTGTCCCTGAGAATTGTGGATGATGTGAGATGTGCTGTCTATGGCAGATGCCCAACAGTTCTTGCAATTGGGATAAAACATCCTGTGAAATTAGACCCTTGACCACTATCTATCTACCTGCAGTGGTAGACACTACCTACAGATTACCTTACTCAATAATGTTCTAAACTATTAGCACATAAGTGCACATAATGCAAGCAACAAATCATACATGGACTTAAAAGATTCTCCAGCTCACTCTTCACCCGTATCCAACTTGTGGATAATTCTTCCTAAATACTATTCCTTCCTAATCTTCAACTCTCTCAATAAAAAATCTGTATCCCTTTTACTTTAATTTTATTCCCTCCGATCGTGAATAGTGTGTTTAATTCTATTCTGAATATTTTAAAGTCAGTTTCTCTGTGGAGTATGTATCAATGCCTTGATGATTTAAAAATGTTATCTCACTCTATTGGCTACATTAACAGTTTCATATTGTCCTGTTGTTAAGCTCATGTCTGAGATCTATTCTTCAGTCCAGGTACACTATGCATTTTAAATTACATCTTCACATTTACACCCGGTATCCCAGTATCATGCCACACATGTCACATCCGATACAAGCCATTCTTGGACTTTCAGGTGATCTTATCAAAAGATCAAGGAACGGGGGCGAGGGGGGGGCGCGCTGTTCTGGGGGTTGCTGTCTGTCTGACATCTTTGCTTATCTCCCTCTGCATGTCCTGATGTTATAGAAACATAGAAAATAGGAGCAGGAGTGGGCCATTCGGCCCTTCGAGCCTGCTCCACCATTCATTATGATCATGGCTGATCATCCAACTCAGTAACCTGTTCTCGTTTTCACCCCTTACTCTTTGATCCCTTTAGACCCAAGAGCTATATCTAACTCCTTCTTGAAAACATACAATGTTTTGGCCTCAACTGCTTTCTGTGGTAGTGAATTCCACAGGCTCACCACTCTCTGAGTGAAGAAATTTCTCCTCATCTCAGTCTTGAAAGGTTTACCCCGTATGCTTAGACTATGACCCCTGGTTCTGGATTCCCCCACCATCGGGAACATCCTTCCTGCATCTACCGTGTCAGGTCCTGTTAGAATTTTACAGGTTTCTATGAGGTCTGCCCTCACTCTTCTGAACTCCAGCGAATATAATCCTAACCGACTCAATCTCTCCTCATATGTCAGTCCCGCCATCCCAGGAATCAGTCTGGTAAACCTTCGCTGCACTCCCTCAATAGCAAGACCATCCTTCCTCAGATAAGGAGACCAAAACTGCACTCAATATTCCAGATGTGGCATCACCAAGGCCCTGTATAATTGTAACAAGACATCCCTGCTTCTGTACTCGAATCCTCTCACTATGAAGACCAACATACCATTTGCCTTTTTTACCACCTGTTGCACCTGCATGCCTACATTCATCGACTGGTGTACGAGAACACCCAGGTTTCACTGCATATTCCCCTGTCTCAGTTTATAGCCGTTCAGATAATAATCTGCCTTCCTGTTTTTGCTACCAAAGTGGATAACCTCACATTTATCCACATTATACTGCATTTGCCATGCATTAACCCACTCAACTTGTCCAAATCACCCTGAAGCCTCTTTGCATCCTCCTCACAACTCACCCTCCCACCCAGTTTAGTCTCATCTGCAAATTTGGAGATATTACATTTAGTTCCCTCATCTAAATCATTAATATATACTGTGAATAGCTGGGGTCCTAGCACCAATCCCTGCAGTACCCCACTAGTCACTGCCTGCCATTCGGAAAAAGATTCATTTATCTCTACACTTTGTTTCCTGTCTGCCAACCAATTTTCTATCCATCGCAATACACTACCCCCAATCCCATGCGCTTTAATTTTACATGCTAATCTCTTATGTGGGACTTTGTCGAAAGCCTTCTGAAAGTCCAAATAAACCACATCCACTGGCTCCCCCTCATTAACTCTGCTGGTTACATTCTCAAAGAACTCTAGTAGATTTGTCAAGCATGATTTCCCTTTCGTAAATCCATGCTGACTCTGCCCAATTCTACTGCTGTTCTCTAAGCGCTCTGCTATAAAATCTTTGATAATGGACTCTAGGATTTTTCCCACGACCGACATCAGGCTGACTCATCTATAATTCCCTGCTTTCTCTCTACCTCCCTTTTTAAGTAGTGGGGTTACATTAGCTACCCTCCAATCTGTAGGAACTGTTACAGCGTCTATAGAATCTTGGAAGACGATCACCCATGCATCCACTATTTCTAGGGCCATTTCCTTAAGTACTCTGGGATGCATACCATCAGACCCTGGGGATTTATCGGCCTTCAATCCCATCAATTTCCCCATTTCTCTACTAATACTGATTTCCTTCAGTTTCTCTCTCTCACTGAGCCCTGTGTTCCCCAACATTTCTGATATGATATTTGTGTCCTCCTTTGTGAAGACAGAACCAAAGTATGCATTTAGTTGGTCAGCCATTTTCTTTGTTCCCCTTAATAAATTCACCTGTTTCTGACTGTAAGGGACCTACATTTGTCTTCACCAATCTTTTTCTCTTCACATGCCTACAGAAACCTTTACAGTCAGTTTTTATTGGTAGTGGCCAGACTATCATCAAATGAGGTTCTCTGAAAGAAAAAAATCATACGCAAGGACACAACCATCTCCAAGAGAAAGCTATCAAATTACCAGTCTTATTTACACTTTCCTGGCTTGCACTGGAAAGTTCTGGACTTCTTAGAAATTCTGCACAACATTAATTTAACAGTATGAATTCTAATTCTGCCAATGGTTTATTCCCAAAATTCTTTTATTAACTGCTGCATCAGCCAGATTTCTTTTCCAATTCCCATTAGTTACAATCCTAATTCATTTTTGAGTCCTGTAGAAACTTTACTGTCCAACTCTTATTATATCGTTAAAACAGAAATCAAACATTCCCATTTGATTTCACATATTACAGTATAATGTTTGTTAGCTCTTTATCTTCGATGACATTTTAGTTTCTCAAAAGTAACTTGCTAAATTATGCAGGACTTTTTGCACCTCACAATTATCCCAAATTCAAATAAAAGTGTTGTCGGGGTGACAGGTTTTGTTAATGTTCGCAAATCTCCCTAAAACAAACTTATTTCTTGATATTTATATGAACCACCTGGACTGTTTCCTTTTTAGTTTTTTGTTTGAAACTTGATTATCTCCTTAAACTTCAAATAAATTTCCCTTTGAGTGTTTGTAATAACGACTCATATCAATAAGTTTTATCGATTCAAATCTCAAGTAATTATGGTCTAGGCTTGGTGGCTTTGTATGGTGTTTTACATTAAGGACAGAAGTGCTTGCAACCAGTATAGAGGTAACTTCTGTATCTCTCCTTCTCAAGCACTTTGTGTTGAAAGACAACAAACAGCCTTAATGGGTTAAGGCCAAGTCTTTATAAGGCAAAGTCTTTAGTCCAAATTGTCACCATGCTGTGACATTTGATGTCTGCAGATAAGATCTTAATTCTTTGGAGAAAAAAACTGCTAAATCCTCTGCTTTGGTAGCAGTACTCATGTGGCCTTAGAAATCATTGTCACCTGTTTTAAAAAAAGACACAAATAATCCATTGTGGCTCTGCCCGAGAACCCAATGAGTTAATTTGTCCAATTATATCTGTCAATTTGGAAACTTAAAATTTAATAATGCCCAATATATAAATTTACACTCAGCAATAAAATGGTTGTACGGTGAATTAAATGAGAAATAAAAGCCGTCTGCATAAAGGGTTAACTTGTTTGCTTATTTTCAAGGGGGTGGAGCAAAACATTCTCAGATGCACGCAATTGCGTTACTTTACGTAACTTTTTTTCAATTGAAGATGAACCAAACATCATTTCAAAATCTTTTTCCAAGTCTTGGAGCCCTTTTTAAACTTGTACTTTTTTTTAATCCTTAGGAATTATATCACTTTTTTTCCTTGTTCTTTCTTCAGGCACCTTTCCAAATGACTGCAATCAAACTGAAGAAAATAAAACTAAAGAAAAGGTTATTTCTCACAGTTAAATAAAACTTTCAACATTCTTACGAAGGAAACCCTTTAACAGTAGAAAAGGGGACAGAATGTTTTGCCTTATCTCCTTTATTTATCCCTTTTTTCCCCTTAAACCAATTTTCAATTCCTGGTGTTCGCTGCTTAACCTCTTTTGGGAAAAAAAGTAAGACATGACTTCAATTTAAACTGCAAAAAAAGCAATAGCAGTTTTTACAGCAAACTGTTTTGAAACTTCAAATTGGATTTCTTCCAGACATCTTCAAGGTTGAAGCTTATCTCATACAAAACAAACTGTTCAATGCCTTTTCACAGTTGTAAAACTAATTTTTAATATAAATAAAACACTACACCAGCATCTTTAAAATGTAATTCAGTTTTATATCCCATTTCTGGGTGCACAATCTTAAACTGAAATGAACACATTCAACAATCACATTCACACTTTCTTAATTCCAAACAATTGACAATTGAGAAAGGTTGATTCCTGTAATGGATTATGAATTCAAAGTTCCAAAAATCTGTGTTAAATTCCCATTCCTGAACCCAAGGAACACACACAGCTTCAATCGATTCACACCAAAACAGGATTCAAGTTTCACACAAAAGGTATACATAGGGAGGACAAGTAACCAACTTATGCCTCTACTGTCAACAGCTAGACTGCAAAGAGTTCATGACTTTTAGCTCTGTAGGAAAGAGCACAGGCATACACAGATAAGAACAGACGGTCATTCGCAGAAGCTTCGCAGAACATTCAAACACACAAATACTGAAAACAAAATTCAGTTGCTATTATCTTAAAAACTGAACACAATTCATTTCATGGGAGGTGAGCATTGCTGGCAATGCCAGCATTTGTTGCCCAACCCTAATTATCCTTGAGAATGTGGTGGTGAGCTGCCTTCTTGCACCACTGCAGACACCCACAGTGCTGTCAGGGAGGGAATTCCAGGATTTTGATCCAGCGACAGTGAAGGAACAGCGATATAGCTCCAAGTGTGTGGCTTGGAGCGGAACTTGCAGATTATTGTGTTCCTATGCGTCTGCTGCCCTTGTCCTTCTAGGTGAAAGAGGTTGTGGGTTTGGAAGGTGCTGTCGAAGGAAGCTTGGCGAGTTGCTGCAGTGCATCTTGTATATGGTGCAGACTGCTGCCACTGCACGTTGGTGGTGGAGGAAGTGAATGTTTAAGGTGGTGGATGGGGTGCCGATCAAGTGGGCTGCCTTGTCCTGGATGGTGTCGAGCTTCTTGAGTGTTGTTGGAGCCGCACTCATCCAGCCAAGTGCAGAGTATTCCAACACACTCCTGACTTGTGCCTTGTAGATGGTGCACAGGCTTTGGGGAGTCAGGACCTGGGTAACACTGCAGAATTCCTAGCCTCTGACCTGCTCTTATAGCCACAGTATTTATATGCTTGCTTCAGTTCAGTTTCTGGTCAATGGTAACCCTCATGATGTTGATAGTGGGGGATTCAGTGATGGTAATGTCGTTGAATGTCAAGGGGAGATGGTTCGATTCTCCCTTGTTGGAGATCATCATTGCCTGGCACTTGTGTGGCGTGATTGTTACACACACACATTCTTTTCTCTCAACAGTCTTTGACTTTTGCCGTGAGCCTTTTAACTTATTTTCTTTGTCCTCTTAGCCGTTTTCCCTAAACCAGCATTGTCTTCTATTTTTGAACTGTTTTGTTACAACTGTAACAGGTACTGATGTGTTTTTGGGGGTCTGTGTAATAACAGGAACAGTGGGAGATGGTACTTCTGGAGAGTCCCTCATTTTTGTCGTTTCCAACCATATACTATGTTGGGCGTATGGGTGATCGCTTCATTGTCAGACATGCAAGTATCTGGATTGTCTTCCTGTTCTAAGAGGAGCTCACCTCTCGTAAAGGCGGACACCAAATTTGCTGCATATCCAACTTCCGTTTTAGTTTGTAAATTTTCAGTTCACACTATGGCCAGGATTTTGTTGAGGTCCTGACGTTGGGATCTGTGGCGGTGGGTGGGGGTGGTGGAGGTGGCAGCATCCAGAAGATTGTACCGCCCATGGAGTCCAACGTCGGGAGTGCTGGGACCAATCTTCCTGGTGGCGGCAAGGCTCCGTGGCGCCCCCACCACGGGGGCCCAGCTTTACATATTTAAATTAAGTAAATGAATACATTTAAATAAAATTCACAGCAATCTTACCTGCTGCCCGGGATCTTTCGAGTGGCGGCTGGCACTCATGCACTTTCACTTTCCAGTCTAGGGAACTAGTTGGAGCCACTGAGGTGGGGAAGGGTTCTTATGATTTTTAGTCAAGTGTGGGGCGGGGGGGGGGAGAAGGGGTGACCTCTGCACTTTGATCAGTTGGCGGGGTAAAGTCAAGTGTTGCAGATAAGTGTTTTTGGGGGTGGGGGGTGGGGGGGAAGAGGGCAACTATTGCATTTAATTACTATTGGTGGGGGGGGGGAAGGGGCAATAGGTTTTTGTGGCAGCGCATTGTGGGGGGCTGGGGATAGGCCTTTAAAAATTTAAATGTGCCGGCAGGGCTGGCTGCCCTTTAAAAATGGCGGCAGCACCTGCGCACAGGCAGCTGACGCCGTTGCCAGCATCGCAGAGCCCGCCCCCTCCACGGGATTGGGGGAGGTGGCCCGATCGGTGTATTGTCCTGGGTCGCAGCGGCATGGCGGCGGGGGAAGAAAATTCAGCCCTGAGAGTGGCCTGTTTCTCGGTGGTGCTGGTTACATTTCACATTCTCCCCAGCACAAGTATTCAAATCTTCCTCCTGTTGCTCGAATTTAACCATTAGTGAACTAACTTGTGAGCAAGTAAAGCTTTGTTGCTACAACATTGCTGCATTTTGCTGCTCGTCTATCTCTAAACTTTGAACTTGTTTTTCCAATCGCTTAATCTCTTGATCTTCCTGCTTTTGTTGTGTCCTATCATCATTTTTATTAGTGTAATGAAATGCTCCATAGGCAAGTAGATCTCTTGCCTTTACTGCTTTCAATTTTTTGTCGTCTACTCTCCCTTGAATGAACGCAACTACTCTGTCATAGGAAGCCCTCTCTCCCTTTTGTTAAACATTCTACCAACAAAATCTGGACCTCACTCTCTAACACTTTGTCTAATTTCTCTTTGTATGTTGACAGTATGCTACACTTATTCTTCCCTGACATCTTTTCACCCACCTTTAATTGTCTGGCGGTTTCTACTGATTCCACAACCCTAAGGCTTTCCTTTCCTGATGTGAATGATGGCTGGCCATATACTACCAAGGTCCCTAATCACTAACACCAAATATTCCAAGTCCTAGTCTGGTCTGGCACAAGTCGCCAATTGTAAGATTTAGAACAGGGTTTCCAACCTTTTCGCATCGGGGGCGGGGGGGGTGGGGGGGTAGCGGGTTGTCACTTTACATTTTTTTTCTTACATAGGGGTCCAGTAAGACAATTTTGGAAAGATAAAGGCATTAAAAATTTATCTTACTATTAATCAAAACAGCAAATGTGCATTTTTGTGAAGAAGTTTTAAGTGAGAAGATTAATTTATTGACTTACTTTCTCATCACGATGTTGGACATTGATTTAGTGAGATACCTGGCTTTTTTTGCTTGCACAAGTAGTCAATGTTTGCCCTCACACTTCTTGTAGCAATGCTTAATATTCCAGATAGATGTCCATCTGTCAAGAATGATCTTGTCATTCTTTCTCTCCCCTCTCTCTCTTTCTCTCTCCTCTCCCTGTGTCCCCCCTCTCTGTGTTCCCCCCTCTCCGTTTTCTTCTACCCTCTCAGTATTGTCCTCACTCTCTGTGCCCCCCCCTCTCTCTTTGTCCACTCCCTGTCTTTCTCTGTCCCCCTCTCTCTCTGCCCTCTGCTGTCTGTCTCTCCTCCCCTCTCTCTCTGCCCTCTCTGTTTCCTCCACCTTTCTCTCTCTGATAGATGCAAGGAGTGGGAGTGCTCAGCACAAGCAGCTTTGTGGTGGGTCAGTTTTGTTAAACATTGCACAGCTGAGGGCAGGAACATTGGTTTCCCAACTTTGGACAGATTCAGAGTTTTCCGACAGCCTTTTAAAAAAAAAGTCGGTACCTGCTGGTAAACCCCGAATTTGTCCAAAGTTTGGAAACTGCTGTTCCCACTCTCAGCATCTATCAGTTGTGAAATTGACAGCACAGTTTTTAAAAAGCTGGTCTGAAAGAAGAAGGCAATGGAACATTTCTCAGCTCTGAAATACATCCGCAGGTCGGATGGAAACCTGGCCAGATCCTGGCCCGCGGGCCATATGTTGGACAACCCTAATTTAGAACCTTAATTATAATTTGTTCTTGGACCAGACAATGAGAATTTGGACAAGAAGACATCTGATGTAGTGGTATCAGGATGATTTATTAAGGCAAAAAGCAATACTTAACAAATCCATGGCAGTCGATATCTTAGTCCAGGTGGGCTTTACTCTCCACTGGCTCTAGTGGCACAGAAGGCTCTTCTCTCGTCTCTCCTTTTGACATCTTCAGCTCTGTGCACCGAACCTCTCCAGGTCTGTTCCTTTATTCTTTGTAGCATTAATAATAATCATGTGCAAAACAATGCGTCCTTGGTGCACAAACTGTCCATTGGAAGCTTTAAGTTCATTAGTTCATACATTTCCATTGAAACTTATCCTGCATTTCTGTTACATTTTGAGCACAAGTTGTTCAATTATTTTCGATATCTGTTCTTTTCTTCCATGTTATTCTGTCCATGTTATTCGTCCACGTCACAATGTGGTTCCAGTTTTTTTCAGAAAGGCACACATCTAACATTTGCCAAAAGCCTATACAAAAAGTATATGAAAGTACATAAAATGCAGAATGCAAAAATATATAAAAAGTCCACATTCTCTGCACTACTTTTTTTTTTAGAACATTACAGCGCAGTACAGGCCCTTCGGCCCTCGATGTTGCGCCGACCTGTGAAACCATCTGACCTACACTATTCCATTTTCATCCATATGTCTATCCAATGACCACTTAAATGCCCTTAAAGTTGGCGAGTCTACTACTGTTGCAGGCAGGGCGTTCCACGCCCCTACTACTCTCTGAGTAAAGAAACTACCTCTAACATCTGTCCTATATCTATCACCCCTCAACTTAAAGCTATGTCCCCTCGTGTTTGCCATCACCATCCGAGGAAAAAGACTCTCACCACCACCCTATCTAACCCACTGATTATCTTATATGTCTCTATGAAGTTACCTCTCCTCCTCCTTCTTTCCAACGAAAACAACCTCAAGTCCCTCAGCCTTTCCTCGTAAGACCTTCCCTCCATACCAGACAACATCCGAGCAAATCTCCTCTGCACCCTTTCCAAAGCTTCCACATCCTTCCTATAATGCGTTGACCAGAACTGCACGCAATACTCCAGGTGCGGTCTCACCAGAGTTTTGTACAGCTGCAGCATGACCTCGTGGCTCCGAAACTCGATCCCCCTACTAATAAAAGTTAACACACCATATGCCTTCTTAACAGCCCTATTAACCTGGGTAGCAACTTTCAGGGATTTATGCACCTGGACACCAAGATCTCTCTGTTCATTTACACTACCAAGAATCTTCCCATTAGCCCAGTACTCTGCATTCCTGTTACTCCTTCCAAAGTGAATCACCTCACACTTTTCCACATTAAACTCCATTTGCCATCTCTCAGCCCAGCTCTGCAGCCTATCTATGTCCCTCTGTACCCTACAACATCCTTCGGCACTATCCACAACTCCACCGACCTTAGTGAGATCCGCAAATTTACTAACCCACCCTTCTACACCCTCTTCCAGGTCATTTATAAAAATGACAAACAGCAGTGGCCCCAAAACAGATCCTTGCGGTCGGTACACCACTAGAAACTAAACTCCAGGATGAACATTTGCCATCAACCACCACCCTCTGTCTTTCAGCTAGCCAATTTCTGATCCAAAGCTCTAAATCACCTTCAACCCCATACTTCCGTATTTTCGGCAATAGCCTACCGTGGGGAACCTTATCAAACGCCTTACTGAAATCCATATACACCACATCCACTGCTTTACCCTCATCCACCTGTTTGGTCACCTTCTCGAAAAACTCAATAAGGTTTGTGAGGCACGACCTACCCTTCACAAAACCGTGCTGACTATCGCTAATGAACTTATTCTTTTCAAGATGATTATAAATCCTGTCTCTTATAACCTTTTCCAACATTTTACCCACAACTGAAGTAAGGCTCACATGTCTATAATTACCAGGGCTGTCTCTACTCCCCTTCTTGAACAAGGGGACAACATTTGCTATCCTCCAGTCTTCCGGCACTATTCCTGTCGACAATGACGACATAAAGATCAAGGACAAAGGCTCTGCAATCTCCTCCCTGGCTTCCCAGAGAATCCTAGGATAAATCCCATCTGGCCCAGGGGACTAATCTATTTTCACACTTTCCAAAATTGCTAACACCTCCTCCTTGTGAACCTCAATCCCATCTAACCTAGTAGTCTGAATCTCAGTATTCTCCTCGACAACATTTTCTTTCTCTACTGTAAATACTGACGAAAAATATTCATTTAACGCTTCCCCTATCTCCTCTGATTCCACACACAACTTCCCACTACTATCCTTGATTGGCCCTAATCTAACTCTAGTCATTCTTTTATTCCTGATATACCTATAGAAAGCCTTAGGGTTTTCCCTGATCCTATCCGCCAATGACTTCTCGTGACCTCTCCTTGCTCTTCTTAGCTCTCCCTTTAGATCCTTCCTGGCTGGCTTGTAACTCTCAAGCGCCCTAACTGAGCCTTCACGTCTCATCCTAACATAAGCCTTCTTCTTCCTCTTGACAAGCGCTTCAACTTCTTTCGTAAACCACGGCTCCCTCGCTCGACAACTTCCTCCCTGCCTGACAGGTACATACTTATCAAGGACACGCAGTACCTGCTCCTTGAATAAGCTCCACATTTCGATTGTTCCCATCCCCTGCAGTTTCCTTCCCCATCCTACGCATCCTAAATCTTGCCTAATCGCATCATAATTTCCTTTCCCCCAGCTATAATTCTTGCCCTGCGGTATCTACCTGTCCCTGCCCATCGCTAAGGTAAACCTAACCGAATTGTGGTCACTATCACCAAAGTGCTCACCTACATCTAAATCTAACACCTGGCCGGGTTCATTACCCAGTACCAAATCCAATGTGGCATCGCCCCTGGTTGGCCTGTCTACATACTGTGTCAGAAAACCCTCTTGCACACACTGGACAAAAACTGACCCATCTAAAGTACTCGAACTATAGTATTTCCAGTCAATATTTGGAAAGTTAAAGTCCCCCATAACAACTACCCTGTTACTCTCGCTCCTGTCGAGAATCATCTTCGCTATCCTTTCCTCTACATCTCTGGAACTATTCGGAGGTCTATAGAAGACTCCCAACAGGGTGACCTATCCTCTCCTGTTTCTAACCTCGGCCCATACTACCTCAGTAGACGAGTCCTCAAACGTCCTTTCTGTCGCTGTAATACTCTCCTTGATTAACAATGCCACACCCCCCCCTCTTTTACCATCTTCTCTGTTCTTACTGAAACATCTAAATCCCGGAACCTGCAACATCCATTCCTGCCCCTGCTCTACCCATGTCTCCGAAATGGCCACAACATCGAGATCCCAGGTACCAACCCATGCTGCAAGCTCACCCACCTTATTCCGGATGCTCCTGGCGTTGAAGTAGACACACTTTAAACCAAGTTCTTGCTTGCCAGTGCCCTCTTGCATCCTTGTAACCTTATCCCTGACCTCACTACTCTCAACATCCTGTACACTGGCACTACAATTTAGGTTCCCATTCCCCTGCTGAATTAGTTTAAACCCCCCCGAAGAGCACTAGCAAATCTCCCCCCCAGGATACTGGTACCCCTCTGGTTCAGGTGAAGACCATCCTGTTTGTAGAGGTCCCACCTACCCCAGAAAGAGCCCCAATTATCCAGGAAACCAAAACCCTCCCTCCTACACCATCCCTGCAGCCACGTGTTCAACTCCTCTCTCTCCCGATTCCTCGCTTCGCTAGCACGTGGCACGGGCAACAACCCAGAGATAACAACTCTGTTTGTTCTTGCTCTAAGCTTCCACCCTAGCTCCCTGAATTTCTGCCTTAAATCCCCATCTCTCTTCCTACCTATGTTGTTGGTGCCTATGTGGACCACGACTTGGGGCTGCTCCCCCTCCCCCTTAAGGATCCCAAAAACACTATCCGAGACATCACGAACCCTGGCACCTGGGAGGCAACACACCAACCGTGAGTCTCTCTTGTTCCCACAGAACCTCCTATCTGTTCCCCTAGCTATGGAGTCCCCAATGACTAATGCTCTGCTCCTCTTCCCCCTTCCCTTTTGAGCAACAGGGACAGACTCTGTGCCAGAGACCTGTACCCCATTGCTTACCCCTGGTAAGTCGTCCCCCGCAACAGTATCCAAAACGGTATACCTGTTGTTGAGGGAAACGGCCACAGGGGATCCCTGCACTGCCTGCTGGTTCCCTCTCCTTCCCCTGACGGTAACCCATCTACCTACTTCTTTTACCTGAGGTGTGACTACCTCCCCATAACTCCTCTCAATAACCCCCTCCGCCTCCCGAATGATCCGAAGTTCATCCAGCTCCAGCTCCAGTTCCCTAACGCGGTTCTCGAGGAGCTGGAGTTGGGTGCATTTCCCGCAGATGCAGTCAGCAGGGACACTCTTGGCGACCCTTACCTCCCACATTCTGCAGGAGGAACATACAACTGCCTTAACCTCCATTCCCACTGTTCTAAATTCCCAACAAATCTACTGAAATCAGCCACCACCCAAATATATAGTTTTTACTTCCCCAGCAGTCCCCTGGTCCTCCGAAAACAAAAGGGAATTTACTTTTAACTTACACTGAAATTGACCTCCCAGCTGCAAGTTCGCTCCCTCCTGTTAGTAGTGTAATTGTGCACCACTATTTGCAACTGAATATGGCAGGACTGCAGAGCTATGATCTGATCCACTGATTGTGGGATCACTTAGCTCTTTCCAAACATGCTCCTTTCACTGTTTAACATTCATATATTCCTGTGTTATAGCTTCACCAGGTTGGCACCTTATTTTTAGGTATGTCTGATGCTGGTCTAAGCATGCTCTCCTACAGTCCTCATTGAACTAGGGTTGGTCCCCCGGCTTGATGGTGATGGTAGAGTGGGGGATATGCAGGGTCATGAGGTTACAGATTGTGGTGGAATACAATTATACTGCTGTTGATGCCCACAGTGCCTCATGGGTGCGCAGTTTTGAGTTGCTGGATCTGTTCTGAATCTATCATTTAGCACAGTGGTAGTGCCACACAACACAATGGCAGATCTCCTCAGTGTGAAGACGGGACTTTGTTTCCATAAGGAATGTGCATTGGTCACTGCTACCAATGCTGTCATGGACAGCCACATCTGAGACAAATAGATTGGTGAAGACCAGGTCAAGTAGGTTTTTACCTTGTGTTGATCCTCTCACCACCTGCTGCAGGCCCAGTCTGGCAGATATGTCCTTCAGGGCTCAGCCAGCTCGGTCAGTTGTGCTACTACTCTTGGTGATGATCATTGAAGTCCGCCACCCAGAGTACATTCTGTGACCTTGCCACCCTCACTACTTCTTCCAAACGATGTTCAGCATGGAGGGCAATCAACAGGAGGTTTTTTTTGGCCGTGTTTGATTTGAGACTTCATGGCATCAGAATCAATGTTGAGGACTCCCAGGGCATCTCCCTTCTGACCGTATACCACTGTGCCGCCACAGTGGGTCTGTGCTGCCAGTGGGACAGGACATACCCAGGGATGGTGATGGCAAGTATGGGACATTGGCTGTAAGGTATGATTCTGTGAGAATTACATGTCAGGCCATTGCTTGACTAGTCTGTGGGACAGTTCTCCCAATTTTGGCACAACTCCCCAGATGTTAGTGAGGAGGACTTTGCAGGGTTGACTGAGCAGGATGTGCCTTTGTCATATCTGAGTACAGAAATCACTACAAGCTAGCGGGCTGATGCTAATTGAATGTTGGCCTTTATCCCAAGAGGGCTGGAATATGTTACAGTTATATAAAACTCTGGTTAGACTCCAGTTAGAATACTGTGGTCAGTTCAGGGCACTACACATCAGGAAGGATATATTAGCCTTGAATGGGGTGCAGTGCAAATTCACCAGAATGGTACTGGGGTGAAAGGGTTAAATTATGAGTACAGATTGTATAAACTGGGCTTATATTCCTTTGAGTATAGAAGATTAAGGGGTGATCTAATTGAGGTGTCTAAGATGATGAAATGATTTGATAGGGAAATAGAAGCTGTTTCCTCTGGTGGGGGAGTTCAGAACAATAGGGCATACCCTCACAATTAGAATTAGATAGTTCAGGGGTGATGTCAGAAAGCACTTGGGTAATGGAAATCTGGAACTCTCTCAAAAAGCTGTTAAGGTTAGGATCAATTGAAAATGTCAAAACTGTGTTTGACAGAATTTTGCTAGGCAACGGTATTGGAAAACTTCTCTGCTCTTCTTTGCATAATGCTATGGGATCTTATGTTCTGAGAGGGCAGATGGGGTGTCAGTTACTGTATCATCTGAAACACAGCACCTCCAACAATGCAGCACTCCCTAAGTATTGCATTGAAATCTCAGCCTGAATTATGTGCTCAAGTCTATGGAGAAGGTATTGAATCTATGACGTTCTTACTCAGACGAGCGAGCTAGCAGTCGGGCAAGGCAGATAGAAGGAGCACAAGACTAGGTGTGAGAAGATGCACAGCATATCAAAGATGATCAATGTGATAAAATACACGATCTTCTACCCATCATTTCCAGAGTACTAAATACATTGGCACTTTACATATTTTGTCCAGAGAGTTAACTTTTGATGAGGCAGAATTAGGTAGCACCAGGTGTACAGATAAGGATCTGTGGTAGTTGAGGTAGAGTATAGACTGTATTGGTGGATTAGGCAATTTAGTGAATTGGCTATTCAGTCAATTAATGAAGATCTTGTCTGTGAGTGTCGGCAGCTGCAAAGTTGTTTCAGTGCGGATATCTTCAGGTTCATTGTCGGTATCTCGCTTGTCTGTTAGCTGTGAAGGTTACATCCTCTTTCATCTGCTCCATGCTTATCATCACTGGATAGCAAAGTTGTGCAATGTACAGCAGACAGCACTGATCTCGAACGCCCTGATAGTGTTATACAATAATTTGCCTCTAATTTGTCCAGGCATTTAAATAACTGCTTTAAGATGTTTATTGTATTCCCAGAAATAATTGTGATACATTCATGGGCATCACTGTACCCGCATTTGCCCAGAGTTCCTGATGGTTGAAAGGTATCATGTGACAGACAAAAATGGAAGGTAAACACAAGTGACTCCTTTGTCTCCTTGAAACCATCCTTCCAGACTGCCTCCCGCTCCTTCAAATAACCCAGAGAAGAAGTCATCACTGCAAACATTCACTGACATGCTCCCATGTTGCTGGTCATTGACTCCTGCACATTGATGAAGTGGAGCCCATTGTGGTTCAAGAAAGTCATGGCATTGTGAATAGTGCCAGAATGGCCAAAAGGCTGCCACACATAAAGCGCTGAGCTTTGGGAAATCCTGCAATGAAGAACAGTGGAAGTATTTCCTATTTTGTTGCAAGTTTCCTGTGAGGAAAGTGATGAAGCTTTGTCCTGGTGAACAATATATCAATGGCCTGCTTGATGTATTTTGACACTGAAAACTAATTGATGTTATATAACTGATGAGGAAGCTTGAAAGGACTTGAGACACAAGGGTTCAATACTGTTGGCACTTTCATGGCTACTGAAAAAATTCTCTTTTTTTAAACTTTGTAGGTAAGTCAGATCCCAGTAGATGCCAACAGCTATCTAAATGCATCCTTGGTGAAGTAGAGTTTACAGAAGCAATTGTCCTACAATATACCAAAGTAAGTATGCCTGGGCGTGTACTCAAGGTGCATGGGTAAAGATGGGTATAGGTAATTTTCTTCTGGTTCAAACAAACTAGCATAGCGCATGTTTTTTGTTTTCATCTGCCTCCAAAAATTCAAATAGAGGGGAACATTGCATTTTTGGGTATTTACTTTACATATTTTTGGTTTTACTATCACTGGGCACCTGCATAAGTTGATCTTGCATCTCCATCAACCCAGAATGTGCCTTTATTTGCCCAAGATTTAGATCAGTGTTGTCCAACCTTTTCACATGGGGGTCCACATTTCAATATTTGTGTTACATAGACGGCTAGTGAGACAACTTCGGAAAGATAAAAGCATTAAAAATTTATCTTATCATTAATCAAAACAACAACAATATGCATTTTTGGGAAGAAGCTTTAAAGGAAAAGATTAATTTATTGACTTACTTTCTCATCACTATGTTGGACACTGATTTAATGAGATACCTAGCATTTTTTTGCTTGCACAAGTAGTCAATGTTTGCCTGCACACTTGTCATAGTGATGTGGATAGATGTCCATCGGTTAAGAGTGATCTCGATCACTTTTTCTCTCTCTATCTGTCTCTCTCTGTCTCCCTGTGTTCCCCCTCTCTGTGCTGTACTCACTCTCTGTGTCCCCTCTCTCTCTGTCCACCCTCTTTCTCTCTCTCTCTCACTCCCTCTGTCCCCCTCTCTCTCTGCCCCCTTCTCTCTGACCCCTCTGTCTCTGCCCTCTCTCTCTCTCTGCCGTCTCTCTCTCTCTCTCTGCCCCCCTCTCTCTCTGCCCCCTATCTCTCTGCTGCTTCTCTCTCTGCCCCCTCTCCCTCTCTGCCCATCTTCTGTCTCTGTCCCCCCCCCCCCCCACCGCCAACTGCTCCCCCCTCTCTGTTCCCCAAAATTTCTCTCTCTCTCTGATAGTTGCAAGGATTGGGAGCGCTCAGCACAGCAGCTTTGTCATTGGTCAGTTTTTTTAAACATTGCGCTGTCAGTTTCATAGCTGAGGGCAGGAACATTGGTTTCCCAACTTCGGACAGATTTGGTGTTTTCCAATGGCCTTTTAAAAAAAAAAGTCGGAACTCGCCAGAATAATCCAGGGGTTGACAAGGTATAAGACAATAGACAAATTTATTTCAGATTAAACAGGTAAATAAATGTTACGTAATGCCAACAATCTATTTACAGTAATTACAACTTCTACTGTTCTCTTCAAAATGTATTTGTAATTAATTACATTTTAATTAATGGAGGACTTTTTCTATTGTAAATTCTTTCAATTGTAAAGTGACTCAAAATGTAAACATTGTCAACTCAAATGGAACTGTAGCCTTTTGGCACTTGCACTGCCTCATAGCATAGCTGCACTAGAACCAAGTTTCAAAAGGAAAATAGGGCTGGATTTTAAGGAGTCCTTGACGTTGGGAACTTGTTGGGGGTGCCTGAAGATGGCCCCGGATGAGGGCTGTCACAGACCTTGACATCGGCAGGGACTGGCCTGATCCTCCCGGTAGCAGCAGCGGGGCACCGTGGCGGGCCATACCCGCCTCCGCCGCTTGGCGACGGGAGCATATTCACCAAATACAAATAAATAGATTTGCATGTACTTACCATTAATCTTGATGTCCTGCTGCAATCTTCGGCCCCACGGCCGACACTCCCATGCATGCAGAACCCTGTCTGGGGAAACGAGGCGCAATACTGGTGGGGAGCGGTGGGGGGGAGATAAGTTTATCAGTGTGGGAGAGTGGGGGGCGGGGTCAAATTTACCTCATGGGTGTAGGGGATAGTGGGAAGGGTTGTAGTTTAAAGTTTGTGCAGTTTGGGGGGGAAGATCAGATTGTAAAGGTCGGTGTTTTGTGGGGAAGGACAAATAATTAATTGTTATTGGGGGGGTGGGAGAAGGACAGAAGAAATGTATTTATTGAATTTCATTCAATTTCTCTTTAAATATTTAAATTAGCTGGTAGGGCTGACAGTCCTTTAAAAATGGCATCAGCGTCTCCGCACGGGCAGCTGATGGCATTGCCAAGGATGGACAGCCTGCCCCCTCCACGAGACTGTGTGGCGGGGTGGGGTGGGGGGGGGGGGTTGGTGGGTGCGAACCACCCCGACTATTTAAATGAATCGCCGCGCTTGCATTTTTTTCGCACGTCACCAAAACTGCACATAAAATTCAGTGCATAACATCCAATTATACCATACATTTCCTCATTAATTTTCTAATCTTTAGAATCATTTTAACATGCTACTAAATAATGACTTGCATTTATGTAGCATGACCTTAGGGCATCCCAAAGCTGTCTACTGCCAATTAAGTATTTTTTAAATGTACTCACTGTTATAATGTAGGGAGTGCAGCAGCCAATTTGTACACAGCAATATTCCAGAAACAGCAATGTGATAATGATCAGATGATCAGTTTCAGTGATGATCATTGAGGGATACATATTAGCCAGGACACCAGAGAGGACTTCCCTGCTCTTCTTCAAAGTGTTGTCACAAGATCTTTTACATCCACCACGGAGTAAAGGCCTGCTCAGGTCTGCAAATGAGACCTGACCCGAGCCCGACAGCACCCCATCTGACCCCGAGCCGGCCTGACCTTCAGTTAACCTACCTTCCGTTTTTCACTTTGTTCCTTACCTGCACAAGCATAAAATAACTGTAGCAAAACCACCTTTAAAGTCCAAAAAGTAAATTAACATCAGAGTCACTTACCTGAGGTGGTGATAGAGCGTGTCCGATCCGGCCTGACCCGACATGAGCCCAGATGCCGGACCCGGAAGTGCGACCCGACCCAACCCAAACCCGACACGTCATCAGGTCCCGTCGGGTTCGGGTCGGGTAGCAGGCCTTTACCTTGGAGTACTTTTGGCCATAGCTCACTTATCACTTTGTCACTAGCAAGTTATCGTGCCATGTATTTGCAAAGAACCTTGATAAATCTGGAGCTTCCTGAGGTATTATTGGCCTTACATTGGAAGGGTCAAAGGCATGTTCCACTGACACTTATGGTGGACTTTGTGCTCAAATAGGGCTGGACCAACATGAGAGCCACCCAGTAAAGTTTGTTGGAGCACAAAAGGGTGAACCTGCCTGAGCTTCGGTAACATCTCCTGTAAGGTGGGCTTTAGTCATGGTCCTGATGAATTGAAGCTGTGGACCACAGTGTCCTTTACTTTGTCATCTATGTTTCCAATAACAGCAATATGAGGATCTAGGCAAGATATATGATTTGTGCTTATGGTCTTATTATTTAGAGTCATACAGCACCAAAACAGGCCCTTCAGCCCACTTAGTCCATGCCAACCATCAACCATCCATTTATACTAATCCCATATTTCCCTCTCACATCCCCACCTTCCCTCAATTCTCCTACCACCTACCTACACTAGGGGCAATTTTTTTTCAATGGCCAATTTACCTATCAACCCACAAGCCTTTGGCACGTGGGAGGAAACTGGAGCAAACCCACGCAGACACAGGGAGAACTTGCAAACTCCGCATAGGCAGTACCCAGAACTGAACCTGGATTGCTGGAGCTGTGAGGCTTTGGTGCTAGCCACTGTGCCACCCCACATTTGACTGAGACTGCTACAGTATATGCTGCAGGAGCAGGCAATTGGTGTATAGTTCAGGGTAGAGGATTGTTCGTTCATTATCTTAACCATTTCCTTTAGGTCATTAATATCTAGGATGTAGATTCTTTCAGAAGCAGCCACTAAGTGTTTTCTAATGGATTCAAATGAAGTAAATACACATAGATGTGGTCTGGTATCCTATGCTCAAACAGGCCTACATTCACAGACATGGCTGGATTTGGAGCAGCTTGATCTCTGCCCAGCACCGTCAGGACTCACTGAAGCAAGCACCTTCTCACTAATAGTGCTATATCTTCATCAAATGAACTCTGCTATTGTTTTCTTACCCATATAGTGACCATCATCCAGACTTGTTAACTCTTAGAATCATAGAATGGTTATAGCACAGGGGGAGGGCATTCAGCCTGTTGTATCCATGCTTGCTCCATGCAAGAGCAACTCAGCTAGTTCCGCTTCTTGGGCTTTTCCCCATCGCCCTGCAAATTCTGTCTGTTCAGATAATTATCCAATTCCCTCTTGAAAGCCACAATTTACACTGCCTCCACCACACTCTCAGGCATTGCATTCCAGATCCTAACTAGTCACTGCGTTAAAATGTTTTTCCTCATATTTTCTCTGGTTCTTTTGACAATTACCTTAACTTAGTATCCTCTGGTTATTGATCCTTCCACCAAGGTAACAGTTTCTCCTGTCCAGACCCCTCTATCAAACTTCCTCTTGAGCTTCTCTTCTCCAAGGATAACAGTCCCAGCTTCTCCAATCTATCCACATAACTGAAGACCCTCATCCCTGGAACCATTGTCATAAATTTTTTCTCCACCCTCTGTAATGCCTTCACATCCTTCCTAAATTGTAGACAATACTCCAATTGAGGCTAGTTCTGTGTTTTATAAAGGGTTCACCATAACTTCCTTGCTTTTGTACTCTATGCACTTATCTGTAAAGCCCAGTATCCAGCATGCCTTAGTAACCACTTTCTCAACCCACTATGCCACCTTCAATGATTTGTGCACATATACCCCTAGGTCCCTCTGTTCCTGCACCCCCTTTAGAATTGTATCCATTATTTTGTATTGCCTCTCCGTGTTGTTCCTACCAAAATGGATCACTTCACACTTCTCTGCATTAAATTTCATCTGCCACATGTCCTCTTGAAGTCTATACCTATCCTGCACACAGTTGACAATACTTCCAAGTTTTGTGCTAAATTGCAAATTTTGAAATTGTGTCCTGTACACCTAAATCTAGGACATTAATATAGATCAAGAAAAGCAAGGGTCCTCTCACCAACCTCTGGGAAACCCAACTATATGCCATCCTCCAGTCTGAAAAACAGCCGTTCACCACTTAACTCTTTTTCCTGTCGCTCAGCTAACTTTTTAGAATTAGAATTAGAATATTACAGCGCAGTACAGGCCCTTCGGCCCTCGATGTTGCGCCGATCATCTGACCTACACTATTCCATTTACATCCATATGTCTATCCAATGACCACTTAAATGCCCTTAAAGTTGGCGAGTCTACTACTGTTGCAGGCAGGGCGTTCCACGCCCCTACTACTCTCTGCGTAAAGAAACTACCTCTGACATCTGTCCTATATCTTTCACCCCTCAACTTAAAGCTATGTCCCCTCGTGTTTGCCATCCTCATCCGAGGAAAAAGACTCTCACTATCCACCCTATCTAACCCTCTGATTATCTTGTATGTCTCTATTAAGTCACCTCTATTAAGTCACATCATGTATCCATGCTGTCAATGTCCCTTTTATTCAATGGGCTTCACTATTGCTAACAAACCTGTTACGTGACACATTATCAAACACCTTTGGAAGTTAATGTGCACCACATAAACTGCATTACCCTCATCAATCCTCTCGATTACCTTAAAAGAGCAATTGGGACAATAAAGGTCACATTAACATTGACATTGTTCTACAGTTATGACAGTACATGGTGCATAAATGTCTTTTCTTATTGTCTGAATGCTGTGATCCTTGTCACATACATATTATGTTCAGCACATGGCATATACCTTTACAAGGCTACCTTGGGAACTTTCTCCTGGAAGAAGCTTGTTGCCGCTATCCTTCATTAGGCACAAATCTAGAATAACACACTATCTTGAAACTTACCCTCACCTGCCACTTCCATTTCTGGCATTATAAAGCAGCTGGGCTTAGAGCAAGCAAATTGTTCACTTTTAACAGTGCTAATAAGAGGATGTATGCAGATATAGATGGTTTATCTGCATGGGTTGTTTGAATCACAGGATTGCATTCACCATTCATGCTGTAAAATGCTAAACATACACAAGTATGTTTCACACCATTTCAAGGCAAGGACATAACTAATAGTGGAGGACATAATTCTTTCCCAAATAATGCTTCTCCTCATTTTTAGTCAACTGCCTGTATTGGACAGTCTTTCCTTTCTTTTCAGTTATAAATTTATAATAATGACATGGTTGTCATCCATTTATGCATTAATTTCACATTAATTTCAGCTGTCACACTATTATTCTCATGACATAAAACCAACAGCTCGCTTACATTTCAAGCAACTGTCATAGATATTGTCAGGATCCATATCTGTTTGACCATTCATTTGGAGTTTTGCCATACCTTCGTAATTTTGTGCAAGTCATTGAAATCCTTCCTGATATTGTGGGGTGGGGGGGTTTGAGAGCACAGTAATTACAATTTCCCCAATCTTCTGCCAGCCATGTTGGCATCTGGTCTTCATGTCACTGGCTCTCACTGACCCAGAATTTGACATTCACCATTGAAATACCTCAAGCACAAGCTTGGTCACTGCCTTTTCAATAAAATAGGCTGTCTTAGTGTATAATAAAGAGCTTGTAGCACTGTTCAAGGCTTCAGAATGTTCCAGGGTGGTATACAGCCAACAAAGCACATTAGAAGTGCAGCCACTATTGTGATGTAAGCAAGTGCAACAGCTGAATTATGCACTGTAACATTCCACAAGCGGTGAGATAAATGACCAGATCATCTGTGGGCCAGGACATTGGAGGGATTCCCCAGATCTTATACAAGATTTTTACATTTGAGGTGAGGTTGTGTTGACGAAGGTTGTGAGGTAGTGACGGTGATGATGATGATCAGGGAGAGGTAGCGATGATGATGATCGGGGAGAGGTAGCAGTGATGATGATCGGGGAGAGGTAGCAGTGATGATGATCGGGGAGAGGTAGTGATGATGATGATCGGGGAGAGGTAGCAGTGGTGATCGGGGAGAGGTAGCAGTGATGATGATCGGGGAGAGGTAGCAGTGATGATGATCGGGGAGAGGTAGCAGTGGTGATCGGGGAGAGGTAGCAGTGATGATGATTGGGGAGAGGTAGCAGTGGTGATCGGGGAGAGGCAGCAGTGGTGATGATGATTGGGGAGAGGTAGCAGTGGTGATCGGGGAGAGGTAGCAGTGATGATCGGGGAGAGGTAGCGATGATGATGATTGGGGAGAGGTAGCAGTGGTGGTCGGGGAGAGGTAGCGATGATGATGATCGGGGAGAGGTAGCGATGATGATGATTGGGGAGAGGTAGCAGTGGTGATCGGGGAGAGGTAGCGATGATGATGATCGGGGAGAGGTAGCGATGATGATGATTGGGGAGAGGTAGCAGTGGTGATCGGGGAGAGGTAGCAATGATGATGATTGGGGAGAGGTAGCGATGATGATGATTGGGGAGAGGTAGCAGTGGTGATCGGGGAGAGGTAGCAATGATGATGATCGGGAAGAGGTAGCGATGATGATGATTGGGGAGACGTAGCAGTGATGATGATTGGGGAGAGGTAGCGATGATGATGATTGGGGAGACGTAGCAGTGATGATGATTGGGGAGAGGTAGCGATGATGATGATTGGGGAGAGGTAGCAGTGATGATGATTGGGGAGAGGTAGCAGTGATGATGATTGGGGAGAGGTAGCGATGATGATGATTGGGGAGAGGTAGCAGTGGTGATCGGGGAGAGGTAGCAGTGGTGATGATTGGGGAGAGGTAGCAGTGGTGATGATGATTGGGGAGAGGTAGCAGTGGTGATCGGGGAGAGGTAGCAGTGGTGATGATGATTGGGGAGAGGTAGCAGTGGTGATCGGGGAGAGGTAGCAGTGATGATGATTGGGGAGAGGTAGCGATGATGATGATTGGGGAGAGGTAGCAGTGATGATGATTGGGGAGAGGTAGCGATGATGATGATTGGGGAGAGGTAGCAGTGGTGATCGGGGAGAGGTAGCAGTGGTGATCGGGGAGAGGTAGCGATGATGATGATCGGGGAGAGGTAGCGATGATGATGATTGGGGAGAGGTAGCGATGATGATGATTGGGGAGAGGTAGCGATGATGATGATTGGGGAGAGGTAGCGATGATGATGATTGGGGAGAGGTAGCAGTGGTGATCGGGGAGAGGTAGCAATGATGATGATCGGGGAGAGGTAGCAGTGATGATGATCGGGGAGAGGTAGCGATGATGATGATTGGGGAGAGGTAGCAGTGGTGATTGGGGAGAGGTAGCAGTGACGTTTGGGGAGAGGTAGCAGTATAATACCTCTACTTCAACATTAACCTCAGCCTCTTCTTTTGTGAAGACAGATGCAAAGGGCGAGTTTTAATGCTCCTGGAAGAATGCTTCTTCAGTATTTCTGCTGCTGCATAGGCGCTAAACATGGTTAAAGCCTCGAGTGGCTTCCAACTGATCAAAGGGGAATAATGTAGGAAGTGAAGCTAATTAGTTTTCCTTGATTTTCCCTTTGAGGAAGGGCAAGAGTAATGTTGCAGAACTTTCTCTGGAAACAGTTTGGATACATTCTGTAACAAGAGACTGCGAATGGCCAGTAAAATCTTTTTTTATCTATATTCGTTTATGGGATGTGGGCGCCACTGTCTAGGCCATCATTTATTGCCCATTCCTAAATGCCCTTTAGAGTTTGGTGGTGAGCTGCCTTCTTGAACAGCTGCAGTTCTTGGGGTGTAGGTATAATCACAGTGCTGTTAGGAAGGCAGTTCCAGGATTTTGACCCAGCGACAGTGAAGGAATGGCGACATAATTCCAAATCAGGATGGTGGGTGACTTGGAGGGGAACTTCAGGTGGTGGTGTTCCCATGTATCTGTTGCCCTTGTGCTTCTCGGTGGTCGAGGTCGAGGGGTTGGAAGGTGCTGTCGAAGGAGCCTTGGTGAGTTGCTGCAGTGAATCTTGTAGCTGGTACACACTGTTGCCACTTTGCGTTGGTGGTGATGGGAGTGAATGTTGAAGGTGGTGGATGGGGTGTCAGTCAAGTGGGCTACTTTGTCCTGGATGGTGTCGAGCTTCTTGTTGGAGCAGCACCCATCCAGGCAAGTGGAGAGTATTCCATCGCACTCCTGACTTGTGCCTTGTAGATGGTGGATAGGCACTGGGGATCAGGAGGTGAGTTACTCACCACAGAATTCCCAGCCTCTGACCTGCTCTTGTAGCCACAGTATTTATGTGGCTGGTCCAGTTCAGTTTCTGGTTAATGGTAACCCCCAGGATGTTGATAGTGGGGGATTTAGCGATGGTAATGCCATTGAATATTAAAGGGATGTTTAAAAAAAAAAATCTTTTACTGCCCATTTGCAGTCCCCCCCCATTACAGAATGTATCCAAACTGTTTCCAGAGAAAGTTCTGCAACATTACTCTTGCCCTTCCTCAAAGGGTAAATCAAAGAAAACAAATTAATTGCTCTTTCTACATTATTCCCCTTTGATCAATTGGAAGTCACTAGAGGCTTTAATCACCTTTAGCGCCTGTATCAGTTGGATAGATTCTGCTTTGAACACTGCAAGTGGTCTGTAGACAGAATAATAATAACACAGTAAATGTTGGGCAATATAGATTCAGACGGTGAAGATTAGGACCAACCAACTTCCTCCAATTCTTACTCTAGTCCTAATGCAAATTCTTGGAGGAAGTAACATCCCACGTGGACTGTGGAATGTACGAAACAGATTGTACCTAGACTTCCAAAAAGCACTTGACAAAATCCCACATGCAAGGCTTTTAATCAAATTCAAATCTATGGGAATTCAGGGTAAATGCTGGAAATCAACAAGAAGCTTGTTGAAAGGTAGAAAACAATGAGTATTTGTTTGAGGAAATATTTAGACTGGAAAAATTACTCACCCCTGGCGCCAGGGCTGGATTTTGGGGCCACTACTATTTTTAATCATATAAATGATTTAGAGTTAAAAAATCAATGGAAAGGAGTCAGATTTGCTGATGGTAGTATATTGGGAAAGGTGATGGAATCAGAGGAAGCAGCTTAGAAATTAGACAAAATAAATGCTTGAGCAGATTAATGACAGATAATTTTAATCTGGACAAGTGCAAAGTACTGCATGTAGGATAGAAAAATAACCAACACATGTACTCCAAGGATATCACTGAAAAAGTGATGAATGAAATGGAACAGTTAAATATAAAGGAAGTCATGATCAAACTGTATAGCACTCTGGTCAGTTTTGGTTGCTGAGACTCAAAGGAGACATGGAAGCAATGTAGAGAGAAGTCATATCACTATTGCTGAGACGTGCTCTTTTCATCCTGGAGAGGAGGCATTGGCAAAGTGATATGAGAGTTGTTTATAAAATAGTAGATGGGATGGAAAAGGTATATTTGGATGTTCCTTTAATTTAAATTGTGGAAGCAGTACAAGGGAGACACTGATTCAAACTTGTAAAATGTAACTTTAGGATTGATATCAGGAAGTTCTTTATCCAGGGAGTGATCGGCATTTGGAATGGACTTTCTAGAGTAGACTTTCCAATGATGAATGCCCTTTTTTTTTTGAGGAAACATTTGGATACTGCAATTGGGGAAATGCTTCAAAGTGGATGATGTAATCTCAGCGAATTACTCTTCCTTATCCATAGTTATATGGTGATTTTGTGAATGGATTTGGGCACACTCAGTGAAGAATGTGACTACTGTGCGAAAGGAATGGGTTGGCTGTACTCTCTGATAAGGTGGAGTGTAGCTGGGCTGGTGGAAAGAATGATTCGGTGTGCTCTGTGTTCGAGTAGATTGTAAATAGTCTGTGTAGAAATGTACTTGGAGTGAACTTTTTTTTCGTTCTATTGTTTTATTCTTATTTTTTGAAGGACTAAGTGGAAATGTGGCATCAGCCAAGTTGAATAACATGGGAAAAATCCTTAAGGAATCCTCCATGTCTTGCTGTTGTTTAGTTAGAAACACAGGAAAAACTGGCTGGTACTGACTCAGAATGTGGAAGTGAATTTTGAATGCAGGAACCACAATGGAATGATTTGAGATGAACGTCCCCCTGCTTAATATTACCTTTCTCCTTACTTCTTCACAATGTACTCATTGGCAGCTGTCTGCAACCACTTTGTCCACAGCTGCACCATCACAGCTATTTTGTTTAAAGTCTCTCGGGTTGATTTTATGTAATGAGCCACAGATGGTCTTTAGTACCATTTAGAAACAGACAGTTTTTTGCGTGTAGTATTTTGGGAATTGAGCTCAGCATTGATGGGATAGGTTGATGAGTCAGTGCTGCCTACGGAGGAGATCTCCTGACCTGCAATGCAAACCGGAAATCTGGCATGCCCTGCCGACAATTTTTGCACTTGTAAGATTATCTCCTAAAAGCAACACCGAATAAAATCCTGAAAATAATGGAGATGGACTGTGCTTTATACTGAGGCATCATGTTGTAATAGCCTTGGGGCCATAAGTAATATAATTTGAGATAGTAATGATCATTCGTCAGTGCATCCAATAAATAAGTGTCCAATATTCTGAGGTTAGGACGGTCTCTTTATGTAACTTCTCCCTTGAATTGTATTTAAAATGGCAAGCTCACTAAGTTTAGTATTTAGTTTCAATAACTAATGATTCTGGTATTAAAATAATGTGCAGTTACATAGAAATGGAAGCAGGACTTGACATTCCAACAGTGCTTGGATATCGCAGTCACACATATGGGGCTGAATTTTGTGGGGGAGGCCAAGCTCAACCCTTGACGTCGAGAAGGGCCCGCCACATGTTACCAGCGACAGGGGGACCTCAGTGCAGCCCACCCCGCCTGGCGGCAGGCCCTTCATCTGCATACTGAAATGAACCTAAATGAGATGCCAATAAACTTACCTGCAGGTGGCGGATGACCCACGTCAATTTTACTGACTCCGAAAGCAGTTCACGCCGCTTCGGAACTCCGCATGGAATTCTGAGGCACCTGGTGGGGAGGGGGGAGGAATAACATTTTCAGGTCGGGAGGGGTGGAGCAGTGGGGAAATCAATTTTTATTGGACGGTGGGAAGGGGTGAAAGGCCAAAAGTTTGGGGGGGTAAAGTTCGGGTAGGGAAAAAGGCATATGTTGGTCATTTCGGGCATTGAAATGACCATTGCGGGGGTTGGGGAAGGAAATAAAATTTCACAATGCTACAACATTAAATATAAAAATTTTACTGAAGGGTTTAAAGCCCTTTAAAAATGGCAGTGGCGGCAGACGCCATCGCCGGGGATGCGGTGCCCGCCCCCTCCACCCCATCAAGGGTGGCCGCTCCGCTCCCTCTATTTAAATGAGCCCCCACGCATAATATCGTGGGGGCTCAGTGACGGCACATACGTGCGGGATGCTCGTTACCATTAGAGTGCGTCACTGTTCGCGGCGGCGCTCTCGTAAAATTCAGCCCATGGTGTGTGCAGGTACTTAGAGGCAAGACACTTACCTGGCAGACAAGTGTTTTACTCCTGCCTAGCTCTAGGTTTTCTGATGTAGCTTCAAGCTTTTCTTCCCATAAGGTGTCTTTGGCTTTTGCAACTCTGGGCATTTTGATATGGCACAGCAGTCACTCCCATGTAGCTTTAGTTTGCCTTTTCCCTTCCTCTGTATACTTCAGTTTGTTAATAACTCTTCTGGTGACTTGTACTGGAATGTTTCTGGGGTTGGATCTATCCTTGCATGCTCCCATGTTCTGAAATCAATTTTTTGCTCATTATAGAGAATAGACTGGTTCAATATTGTATGGAAGACTGAATAGTCTAACCTCCCAGTAAGACGCGCTGTCATGAAAACAAAATTAGGAGCGAGAAACTGGTGCGGTTCTGTGCAAGCATCTCAAGTTTGGAAAAGTGATTTAATTTCAAAGTTGGACAGTGAATGATGACAGGCTGTTCTTTGCTGGGGACAGGCAGATTGGTGTGGGGGCTCATAAAATGGCGAGGGAAGGCCGGGGATGGAGGGCGGTGGTGGTGTGTGGAGTGGCTTCCCGACGCCATTGAATTTTGACATGGGCGGGGATGATCGAGGTCGGCCTGCCCGCCCAGAGGCCAATTAAGGCGGTGATGATAATCAATGAGAGGCAGCGATGATGGCGATCGGGGGGAAATAGCAATGATGATGAACGGAGAGGGATATCTGTGGTGATTATCGGGAAGAGGTAGTAGTGTTGATGATTGGGGAGGAGAAACGATGATGATCGTGGAGAGGTAGCGATGATGATTATCGGGCAGATCTACTGATTTTGATGATGAGGGAGAGGTAGCGGTGTGGATGATCGGGGGTGGGTAGCGATGATGTTGATTGGGTAGAGGTAGCCGTGTTGATCATCGGGGAGAGGTAGTCGTGTTGATCATCGGGGAGAGGTAGCTATGATGATCATTGGCGAGAGGTAGTGAAGATGATGATAGCGAAGAGGTAGTGGTGTTGATGATCGGGGAGAGTTAGTGATGTTGATGATGGGGGAGAGGTAGCCGGGTTGATCAACGGGGAGAAATAGTGATGTTGATGATCGGGGAGGGGAATCGATGACGATCATCGGGGAGGGGTGGCTATGATGATGATCAGGGAGAGGTAGCGATATAGATGATCGAGGAGAGGTAGGAATGTTGATGATTGGGGAGAGGTAGCGATGATGACGACCGGGGAGAGGTAACAGCGATGATGATCAGGGAGGGGTAATGATGATGATGTTCAGAGAGAGGTAGCAAAGATGATGATCGGGGAGAAGTAGGGATGATGGTGAGTGGGGAGAGGTAGCGATGATGATGATGATCAGGGAAGAGGGTGCAGTGTTGATGAGCGGGAAGAGGTAGCGATGTTGATGATTGGGGAGGGGTAGCAGTGATGATGATCGGGAAGAGGGTGCAATGTTGATGAGCGGGAAGAGGTAGTGATGTTGTTGATTGAGGAGAGGTGGCAATGATGATGATCAAGGAGACATAGCGATGTTGATGATCGGGAAGAGGTAGCCGTGTTGATGATCAGGAAGAGGTAGCGGTGTTCATGATCGGGGAGGGAAAGCAATGATAATCATCGGGGAGGGGTAGTGATATTGATGATCGGGTAGGTGTAGCTATGATGGTCATCGGGGAGGGGTAGCTATGATTATGATTGGGGAGAGGTAGCGATATTGATGATCGGGGAGGGGTAGCGATGTTGATGATTGGGGAGGGCTAGCAGTGTTGATGATCAGGGTGAGTTAGCAATTTTGATTATTGGGCAGGGCTACTGATGTTGATGAGGGAGAGGTAGTGGTGTTGATGATCGGGGTGGGGTAGCGATGTTGTTGATCGGGTAGATGTTGATGTTGATGATCGGGTAGAGGTAGCACTTTTGATGATCGGGGTGGGTTAGACATGATGATCATTGGCGAGAGGTAGTGATGATGTTGACCACGAAGAGGTAGTGGTGATCGGGAAGTGGTAGCGATGTTGATGATCGGGGAGGGGTAGCTGTTGTGATTGGTAGAGTTAATGATGGCGATCAGGGAGAGATAACAACAGCAATTGGGGCTGGTGGCTTGCTGTGTCTGGCAATGTCTCACGTTCTATAATAGCACTTCTGCTCATCCTTGCATCATATTCTTGTATCTTTTAAGACATGACCCATTAGCAACCACCTGTAAAACCACACCTAGAGCCTGGATTTCCTAAGTGAAGCTAGCATTAGCTGTTTCCAGGCAATTAAATCTTGCGGAAGTGGCTCCAAGCAAGTGTTAGCTCCTCTATGTGCCCATGTAAATATGTCACGCCTCTTTCAGGTATAGGCGCTGCATGCCGATTTTTTCTTACCTAACGAGCTCTTGCTGAACATGCGCTTCCTAACTGGTTGGAATCTTCTCAGTCCCGTGGAGGCAGTTTTGAAGACAGAACTGGGAGCAAGACTCTTGCCGGTGTTATGAAAGGCTTCTTTTTTTAAAAATATGTTTTTAAGGACTCATATTGAAATTGCGGAAATGGATTTATTTGGAAGCCCGTAGAGATGCTGGACTCTTATCACTGGTGTCATTGAAAGGTTCTTGACTGAAAACACTTACAAGAAGAAGCAAGAAGTGCTGAAAACAATGTCTACTGGAGATCACCTGCCTTAAGATAAACAAACAACCGGAACCTTAGACTAAGGGGAGATGTTTACAGCAAACCATATGTCAAGATTATGGAGGTCAGGAGGTTGACTTTCTGTTTTGGGGTTTGGATTGTTTTCAGTTCAGTTGGGGTATGAATTGTTTGGAAGACAGTGGTGTTTTGCCTGCCAAGGAAAAGGAAATCCCCCAACTCATCTTTCCTGCACTTCTCTAAGAGAGCCTGAGAAGTTCAATGTGTCAGCCTCTTTCTTCCTGTCTTTGGAAAAATACTGGATTCAAGTGTGTGCTGGCTGAAACTCCTGATGCCACATTTCTCCTGGAAAAACCTGCCAGATTAATTCTTGACGCTGCCTGAAAAGAACTGCTCCAGAAAAGATCTCAGTGACCTGTCACCGAAATCCCTTCACCAGACCAAAAGGGACAACTAATATCCTTCCATATCTTTCCTTTTTTCTTCAAGAATTAGCAAGTATTTGCCCAAAGTATTCTTTTTTTGTTTTTTCTTGTAACAGACATCTGTAGAGAGAATTTCTGTATTTTTTTCAGTGTGTGTGTGTGTGTGAGCTTGTGTGTGGGGGATTTTAAAAGGGAACTTTCATCTTTCAATCTGTGTGTTAATGCTGTGCGTCATTACTGGATAAGGTTTGTTTTAAAATAAACTCATAGTTTTGCTGTTTATTAAAGAAACCTGGCTGGTGTAGTTAATTCTAGGATAAAGAAATTAGAAAAGCAAAGAGAGGACGTGAAAAATTATTGGCAGGTAAAATCAAGGAAAATCCAAAGATGTTTTATCAGTACATTAAGAGCAAAGGATAGGGCCTATCAGAGATGTACAAGGGAACTTATGCGTGGATGCAGAAGATGCGGGCAGGGTTCTTAATGAGTTTTTTGTCTTTGTCTTCAAAGGAGAGGTTTGATGCAGACATTGTGGTTAAAGAGGAGGAGTTTGAAATATTAGATACGATAAGCATAATGGGAGAGGAAGTACGAGAGGGTCTGACATCCTTGAAAGTGGATAAATCACCAGGGCCGGACGGATTGCATCCCAGGTTGTTAAAGGAAGCCAGTGAGGAAATAACAGATGCGCTGAGGATCATCTTCAAATCCTCACTAGATACATGTGAGGTACAAGATGATTGGAGGTCTGCTAACGTTATACCATTATTTAAAAAGGGTGCGAGGGATAGGCTAAATAATTATAGGCCGGTCAGTCTGTCCTCGGTGGTGGGTAAATTGTTAGAATCAATTCTGAGGGACAGGATAAACTGCCACTTAGAAAGGCAGAGATTAATCAGGGATAGTCAGCACGGTTTTGTTAGGGGAAGGTCATGTCTTACTAAATTAATTGAGTTTTTTGAGGAAGTAACAAGGAGGATTGATGAGGTTAGTGCAGTGGATGTGGTCTACATAGATTTTAGTAAGGCATTTGACAAGGTCCCATATGGCTGACTGGTCAGTAAAATGAAAGCCCATGGGATACAGGGGAATGTAGCAAGTTGGATCCAGAATTGGTTTAGGAACAGGAAGCAAAGGGCAGTAGTCAACAGATGTTTTTGCGAATGGAAAGCGGTTTCCAATGGCATTCCACAGGATTCAGTGTTGGGTTCCTTGCTGTTTGTGGTATATACTAATGATTTGGACTTAAATGTGGGAGGCATGATTGGGAAATTTGCTGATGACACAAAAATTGGCCGTGTAGTTAATATTGAAGAGGATAGCTGTAGACTCCAGAATGATATCAATGGTTTGGTTGAGTGGGAGGGGAAGTGGCAAGTGGAATTCAATGCAGAGAAGTGTGAGGTGATACATTTGGGAGGGTAAATAAAACCAGGCAATACACAATAAACAGGAAGATATTGAGAGGGGTAGAAAAAGTGAGAGACCTTGGTGTGCACATCCACAGGTCCCTGAAGGTGGCAGGACAGGTGGATAGAGTGGTGAAGAAGGCATATGGATTGCTTTCCTTTATTGGCCCAGGTATAGAATACAAAAGCAGGGATGTGATGCTGGAACTGTATAAAACACTGGTGAGGCCAAAGCTGGAGTATTGCGTACAGTTCTGGTCACCAGATTACAGAATGATCATAATTGCTCCAGAGAGAGTACAGAGGAGATTTACAAGAATGTTGTCAGGGCTTGAAAGTTGCAGCTATGAGGAAAGATTGGATAGGCTAGGATTGTTTTCCCTGGAACTGAGGAGGCTGAGGGGAGACTTAATTGAGGTGTACAAAATTATGAAGGCCTAGATAGAGTGGACAGGAAGGACCTATTTTCTCTGGCGGGGAGGTCAGTTATCAGGGGGCACAGATTTAAGGCGATTTGTAGAAGGTTTAGAGGGGACATGAGGAGGTACTTTTTCACTCAGAGAATGGGTGTCTGGAATTCACTGCCAAGAACATTGGTGGAGGCAGAAACCCTCAATTCTTTTAAAAGCTACCTGGACATGTACCTGAAGTGCTGTAACCTGCAAGGATATGGGACAGGTGCTGGAAGGTGGGATTAGATTGGGCAGGTAGTTTTTTCTCAGCTGGCGTGGACATGATGGGCTGAATGGCCTCCTTTTGTGCTGTAATTGTTCTATGGTCCTAATGAGTAGAGCATATGATTGACCCCATTTAAATGTATGTTTTGACCTGTGGAGAAGTGGAACTAGAAAGAACAGTGCACTCCTCCCACCTCGGTCGTAACAACAGAGGCGGGTGAACATTGACAGAGGTAGGTAGCCAATATTAAGTAATTAAGGGACTAATGGGGGAGACAGGGAGGACTCTGCTGGAATTTTCCCAGCAGCTGAGCAGATTCCTACTGGGTGCAGAGCCTGATAGCTCTGTGTAAGTGGTATCCTGGTGGCAGGCCGGGGATCCATCGGAACCGGAGGCTCCATTCCCCATTGATAGAACCGCGGGGATGAAAGGCCACCGCCGTGGCCGAAGTGAATCCTCAGAAGGGGTTTTCCCCTCCAGTGTGATGGCTCTGCCATCTTCGGGCCTTTTTATTTTTGTAATTATATTAACGCTTCTGAGGGTGCCTCCATTTTGAGGTGCCCTCATGCTCTCCTTTCTGCCTTAGCAGCGCCCATCTCTCCCGTTGGGCTGGCCAGCTATCCTGAGCTCTGGGCCCTCTGATTGGGCCTGCAGCTTCAGGAACTGCTGACCTTAATTGGATGGCAGACGTGGAGCCTGCCAAATGGGAGGAAATGATCCCGATGCCTGAAAAAAATCTGCCATCATAAGATTCTGCCCAAGGCTTAGCAGATCACTAGCACCTAAGAAAACAATACTGCTCAGCCGAATTTAATGGCCATAGCCTTCACGAAAGATTACTAATTAGATGATCATGTAGAGCTGCTGGCACCTGTAGAATTATATCCCTCCATGAGCTGCTGTATTCAGCAGAAAGAAGGGGAGGAAACTGGTTTTCAACTAGGGGATATAATACTTTTTCATCAATTGAACTTAAAGGACAGAACAGCTATTTTTCTAAAGAATACTGAGGTATTGTTTTTTCCAATGGGATAACACTCAACCTCAATTAATTCCCCCAAATAGAAAACTGAAGATGGAGTCAATGATTTGACAGTACTTCTCACTTTAACAGACAGCACATGGAGAGCTGATGAAGGTCAACAGTTATAGTTGTTAAGAATCATAAATGAAATGAATTGTGGCAGTCTCAGTCTAGTCCCCATGGACACATTAGTCCATAACTTGAAACTACCAGGGAGTTACTTATGTGTGAAGAAGGAAATATCAGCTGATGGATGAGAACTCAATTGGCTAAAGACGGAAAGCACATTGTATAAGGTTACTTCGCTAGCTTCACTGCATCCCATTACAACAATCTGAGTTGCATGGATCACTGTCATTTACACACCTGATCAAGAAAATCATCTAGTAATCTGCAGTTATATTAATCCATTTTCAAAGACCATACATGATAGCTGTCTTGTAGGATGAAAAGGGCAATATTATTTATGCATCAAAATTAATAATGAACATGATTACACTTATTCTATTCAAATTAATTTAGTAATTAAAATGTGGTGAAGTTCTGATGAAGTGTATTTGCAAACTAAATATTTTTCAATTCTAAAAGGGAACAATAATTGTGGGTGCTAGCTTTGTAATGCCATCACATTTTGATTCCTACTGTGCCCTGTGACCAGGAAAGATTCACTGAGAAACATCTCCTTTGATTGGATTTGGTATAAATTATTGAATAATTCTGGTCTGTAATCTTGTAATAGATATATTGAAACTGCTAAATATGTGTTCAGCAGTGTAGCTTAAAAATGTCTGAAAATAGAAATCCACAAGTGTTACATTGAGAATCGAAGAATACAGGAGTCAGCATGAATCCACAGATTCTACACTTTGATTGGCTTTCCATGGAGGTCGGAGTTAATACCATTGTTTGGTTTTGTAACTCATTGACATTTCAGCAAGCTTTTCTTCAGTGTCTCAGGAACCTTGTGTAGCACTGAATATTCTGTTATTCATTGAGAGGAGTGGAAGGTTATCGGGGGTAGGTGGAGTAATCAGTTCAGCCCTGAAATTATTGAATGGCGGAGCAGGCTCGAGGGGTTGAGTGGCCTACTCCTGCTCCTAATTTGTATGTACGTATGAGACTTCTGTGTCAAGTTTTTCAGCCATGCCCTCCCAAATAAATTGGCTCCTGCAGGAAGGATTAATTTAGACCCATAGTAATAAAAGTGGTGCTAAATTGAATTATTTCCCTTAAAATGATGCCTTAGTACAATATCTGGACAAAATTTTGCTTTTGGTGATTTAGTGATACGACATTTACATTTTGCTTCAAGATAATATATTAAAAGGGATACATGAGTGACTAGCATCTTCTTGACTTTCACCTCACATATAGGTTCCTTGTGACAGTTCAATTAAATTTTTAATAAAATTATCAGTCATTTCACGTTGAAATTTTAGCAATGATCATGTCTGAAAAACATTAAACAAAATAATATGAAAGCTATATCGGCAATTTTCTCCCTATAAATTGCAGCTGGAATAATGGTAAACTACTGTTTGTAATTTATCTAAATTACTTTTAAGTATGATGCAACATTGGAATAAGACTCAATGGAATTGGCAGGTCAATATCTTAGATATTAGTAGTGTGCTGATAATCAATAGACACTGATGTAATCAGTTGAACAAAGCAAGTGAATTGTAGCAATTGAAGCGTATCTAAACGGGCACTGGGCCAGGTATGTTGGGTTCAAATTGTTCCTTTAGAAACATCTCAGTTGTTAAAATTGGCCAGGAGACTTACCTGCCACCATCCTGCTCTGTTCCTGCTATGTTCTATGTTAACTTGTTCATTAGAGCAGGTGGAAAAGACACCCATCTGAAACTGGTGAGGTTTTCTTTGAATATGAAGATCGGGGTCCATTGATGTCATCAGGCCTAGACTGCTAGTTTAACTGGTGGCCTGGGTGTGGGAAACCATTGTGGCTTTCCTGCTAGGGAAAGCTACCGAGAAGAGCCAGAGCGAGAAGAGGTCCAAGAAGTAAATATTTTTTACTTTTTCCACTTGCCTTGTGGAGATAGACAGGCCTGAAAGTTTAGGCTTCCTCTGCTGCGAGCTCCCTCCTCTCCCCACAACCTTCCCATTACTGTGACTTTATTTTTTATTTATTTATTTTATTTAGAGATACAGCACTGAAACAGGCCCTTCAGCCCACCGAGTCTGTGCCGACCATCAACCACCCATTTATACTAATCCTACACTAATCCCATATTCCTACCACATCCCCACCTGTCCCTATATTTCCCTACCACCTACCTCTACTAGGGGCAATTTATAATGGCCAATTTACCTGTCAACCTGCAAGTCTTTTGGTGGTGGGAGGAAACCGGAGCACCCGGAGGAAACCCACGCAGACACAGGGAGAACTTGCAAACTCCACACAGGCAGTACCCAGAATTGAACCCGGGTCGCTGGAGCTGTGAGGCTGCGGTGCTAACCACTGCGTCACTGTGCCGCCCAGTGCCAGTGACCTTTTCTTTGTTTAAGGCTGGTGACTGGTGGCCTCCTGCTGCCTGAAGTTACACACCTGTGCGCGGACCAGCTACTGCTTCCTTCTAGATTTGGGTCGGCCCTTCATGTGGGGTCTGGGTATTCAAATCGCCTGGGCCTCATGCAGCTAGAGTCAAAGGGCTTTAGCGTTTGCCTCAACTCCCAACTCTGCAACTCCTGCTCTGAATTAAAATCAAGGCTTAAGTTTTTATGCCCTGAAAAGGAAGCTAGAAAGAATTTAGATGTTTTTCTTGTTTCTTAAGACCCTATGGAGGATATCCCGACACAGAAGCATTTTGTTTCAATCATGGATCTTGCGCATTTGCCTTCTGCACTATTTGACTAATGCACTGTGGTGACATTCTTAAAAGGGAATTGGGTCTCCTAAATACTTATTTCAATGATGTGAATTCAATCTCTGCTGCTAAAGGTACAGGAATTTCAGGATAACTTTTGCTCCAAGCACCTATTACTGAATAAATTTATAAATCATTTTTAAAGAATCCTTTTGAATACAAAATGTTATTTGGGTTACAAAGTATGCTTTAATATGTATAAACAAATTTGTATAAATGTTCCAGAAATTTAAATTGCAGATTATAAAATAAAAAGAAAGAGCATTTAAATTTAGGTTTTTAATGGATCAGTCCTCTCTCTAAAGCTGGAATTGTACTGTAACCAATGCAAACTCATACCAATGTGAAATTTTCTTCAGGAGCTGCTCCTGCAGCACTTGGATTTTGGGTGGAACCTGACCCTGGGCGTAAAATCTATCTTCATATGAAGGTGCTTTTAGTGAATTTCAGAATGCCAGTGTAACTGCAACTTCAAATATTGCCTGAAAATAGATCGTCCAGGAGTCTTCAACCTCAATATTAATGAAGAGGTGGGACTGGAGTTGTGCCGGGGAGGAAGGTACTGGTGATCCTGGGCGCCAAATACGGAAAATCGTACAGCATGTGGGAAAATCTGATTTCCACAAGGATGTCTCATCATTTTACTTTTGGATTATGCCTCTTCACTGCATGTGAGCAGGTGTGACATGGTCCCACATGACACAATTGCACCTCAACTATTTAAAGGGCTGCTTCATAGGTGCAATTTGGCAAAATTGTGGGGATTGTCCGATTGAGGCGAAAGTTGGAATGTGTGATCAACCTGGGCAAAAGCTATGCCCCAATTTAATGAGATATCACTCGAAGAACTGCTGAATGCAATAAGCACAAGGAAGGAGGTCCGCTTCTCTAGCAAAGGCAAAAGAAACCTGCTGTCACAGTACAAAAATGCGTGGCTGTGAGTGGCCCAAGAGAGAGCAGCAGGAGTGTTGTCATGAAGACGTGGATCCAGCAGAGGAAGTGTTTCAACGACCTAACCAGGTCAGGAAAGGTAAACACAGGTAGTGATTCACCTACATCTTGTAGTGTAACCCCCACCTCATTCCATCTTTTCAAGTATACTTCATTGGCACCACTCCTCACATCCACTTCACTTTCAGCAGCACCTCTTGTTCCATTTCAGTTCACTTCCAACTTCATCCACAACTGCTACTTAACCCCAATATTCATGTAATTTGACACCACCCCAATCAACTCACCTGATTCACAGTACATATCCTTAAATGGCACAGTCAACACATTCCTTAATTGCATGCCAGTGGCATTCATGATTGTCTCCCTCACCGAATGCACTACATGCTTTGGATGCACACATCCCTTACAGACACTTATAGGACTGCCATGTGCCCTTGCAGGAGAAGAGAACACAGAATAAATGGGAGAGAGAGAGGGACGATTGTGGGTCTCCCTGAGCATCAGAAATGGCAAGACTCATACTCCATTGCTGCCTGACTTAATCTCTTGACCCACATTTCTCTCAAGACTAAGTCATACTGACTTGACTTCATCACCAAGTAAAATATGATCACTTTAATCATATGCATTTCAACATTTGTACATTCACATGAGTAAATCATATTTCACTCTTTGCTCCAGGGTGAAGAACAGCAGTCCATGCAAACAAGATTCCTCAGAGGAGCTGATTCCTTCTGTCCTTCTGAGGTGTACAGTCACAAGGCACATGTGAACAAGGCACAAGGAGAGATACAAGTGAGCTTGAGCAGAGATTGGTGACAGGACAGCTGTGGAGAGTCCATGTCAGAGGCTACAATCCTCTCCATGTTCTGCTCCTCTGGACAGAGATGCTGTACCCCAGGAGGCATCAATGAAAAGGAGAATGATAGAGGGTCAGCAGAAAATTTGCGAGGTATTGGCAGTCCTGGCAGACACACTTTCCCAATGTCACAGAGGATAGAGGAGTCCAGCTCAAATGTTTGAGGATTGTTGTTGCAGGCTATGAATAGAGTGGCATGCTCTGTGGAATTTAGATCACGGCACATTGATTAGTCTCTGCAGACCCTGATCATGGTCATGCAAACTATGAATGGCAACATTTCTGCTGCATTAAACAGGATGACATACTTATTAGCCATGGCATTACAAGGTGTCACCGATCTGCTCTAAGCTGTTCTCCCACCAGAGACAGGAAAATAAAAGCTTTGTAATTCACTGTGGGTATGTTCATGGGTGTATTTGATGATGTTTTATTACCAAGTTTAGCTCACATAAAATGTATTGCTTTGCCCCATGTTCCCCATTCTTGAATGGCGAGTGTGAACTAGAGGTTTTCAGCTGTTTGGTGCTGAATGTGAAGACATGAATTGACTGAGACTAATTGGTGGCACATATTCTTACAACCATGGAATGGAAAGCCTCAACATTACCTGCACTTTTATTTCTAAGCAACTTCAGTCAGTCTACTTCATTATAGTGATACCCAAGACTCAGTGCAACAGTGGATGGATGGTTACAGGATTACTTGTTTAAGTGTCAGGGGGTGCGATAGTTACTTTGTCCCACTGTAACTGATCAATTGAACTGTGAAGGAAATCACACCTGCCAAAATGAAACATATTTATTTGTCATATGGAACTTTATTTTTGAACAGTTACTGGACATTGAAATAACGTGTTTAAAAAGACCACAGAACAGTGGCAGAAAATATGACTGCACATTTGCATCCTAAAGGACAGTGACATGGAGAGACAATGGGAGTACTCCCTGATTCAATTAGCCAGAGGGTTTTGTCAATAGTGATGATCAAGAGACATTGAGCCAGCATTCCACCCCCGCTCCCCCCCACAACTATCTGGTAAGCTTGTAGGAATCCACAAATCTTGCAGGTGAGGCTGCTCCAAACAAGGAGCTAGTCACATGACTAACTTGCTGACCAACCTGGATTTTTTTTGAATTGTGCCTGACACAGAACAGTTTTTTTGGAAGAGACTGCAATTGAACTTCAAGAAGAGAGCTCCTCTCTCTCTCACACAAAGTTTCAGGAACCATGGAAGTAACTTAAGCCTCAAGATAGAAGACGAGCGAAACAAGTTTGAAAATGTGCACTGGGCCCCAACGAGAACTGCAAGACATAACTTCAATTAAAGACTTTACATCCCACCCAAAACCAGTAACTGAACTCCACCCATTACTTCAAACCTTTTCCCTTTAATTCTTTCTCCTCCTCTGTCTCTATTTGCTTGTGTGTTTATCGCGTATGCATGCTAGAGTGGTCGCGTCCCGTATTTTTAGTAGTTTTAACTGAGTTAGAGTTTTAATGTTAATAAATTTATACCTTTCTTGTTTAAATCTGAGTAAACCTTTCTGGTTGATTTTGTAACAGAAATTTGGGGGCTAGCATCCTGGATTGGACCCACAGACAAACGAGAACTTGGAAGTGGGAAGTCAAATTGATCCCAATCAAAAAGAGATAAAATTTTAATACAGGTTTTCTTGTGATTGTGTGTTAGAATACAAATATGTCTGAAGCGAGTAGCTCCCCAAGCCAGGGTGAAGTAACTTGGGATAAGTTAAAAGGTACTGTCTGTGGAAGAATTGAGAAATATGGCTGAGCAGTGTGGGGATCACTGTCCGTGCCAAGGCTAGGAAATCAGAATTCCTAAGACTAGTGGCCAACCATTTTTCCCTGAAATCTGAAGAAGCAGAGACAGGGTTAGAAACAGACTCTGACAGGGTATTGCTTGCAAAGATACAATTGGAACAGAGGAAACTTGAATTAGAAGATAGGGAAAGAAGGAGAGACAGGAGAAAGAAAAAAAGAGAGGAGAGAAAGAGAAAGAAATTTCCAGAAGGAACGGGAGAAAAGAGAGCTGAGGCAGCTTGAGTTAACTAGGGGGCGACAGAGTAACCCCTGTGAAAGCATAGAAAGTACAAGTGAGGGGCTGTGGACAGAATTTTAAAAATTTTCCCATTTGATTCCAAAATTCGATGAGGGAGATGTGGAAGCATTTTATGTATCTTTTGAGAAACTTGCAAGGCAGTTAAAGTGGCCGGCTGAGACATGGACTCTTCTGTTGCAAAGTAAGCTAACAGGAAAAGCCCATGAGGTTTATTCTCTGTTGCCAGATGAGAGTTCATCAAATTATGAACTGACAGAAAATGCTATCCTTGGGGCATATGAACTAGTACCGGAAGCCCACCACCAAAAGTTTCGAACCTTCAGGAAGCAAGCTGATCAAACTTACTTGGAGTTTGAGAGAAGTAAGCGGCTGGCTTTTGACCAGTGGTTGAGGGCTCTTGAAGTGCAGCCCAGCTATGAAAACCTCAGAGATGTAATTTTGCTAGACGAATTTAAAAATTCTCTCCCCCTCTCCACAAAAGCCCATGTGGAGGAACAGAAAGTGCATAGAGCAAGGAAAGTTGCAGTTCTGGCTGATGAGTTTGCTCTAATATACAAGTCTGTTCCCCAGGGAAAACTTTTCCTAGTCACCCGACAAATCAGAAAATGACAAAGGGTGGGAAGATGATAGGAGCCCAAGAGAGAAAGAAAAGCAGGAGACACAGGGGGCTTTCCTCCAGCCAAAAGGGAAGGTGCTGTAAGTAGGACAGAGACCCAGAAACCGTGTGCTTTCATTGTAATAAGGCAGGTCATCTAAGGGCTGACTGCTTCAAACTACAGGGAAAGCCTATAGCGTTAATCAGGGCACACCCACCCAGTGAAGAAGAAGGGACCCTGATGGGAAGCACGGCTGAACAAGCTGTGGCTTTAACTGCAGCAGTCATAAGGCTCAGAAAACAAACTGCTGCAGGAAAATTTAATAGGATTCCTGAAGGTTATCAGGATTTGTGTCTGAAGGGACAGTAACCCCATACCCCTCGAGTGGGGCAAGCAAAAGCATAGTAATCCTCAGGGACACATGGGCGACTAGATCCCTTTCACTGGGAAAAGGCCTGACCTTTCCCCCGAGAGTGCAGTAAATACCAGAAAGGTCGTAAATGGTATTGGAGGGCAGTGTACACCTGTACCTTTACACTGGGTACACTTGGAGTGCGACCTAGTTTCGGGACCGGTGACTGTAGGGATTGTGCCTGACACAGAACAGTTTTTTTGGAAGAGAATGCAATTGAACTTCAAGAAGAGAGCTCCTCTCTCTCTCTCTCTAGCTCTCACGCAAAGTTCCAGGGACCCACGGAGGTAACTTAAGCCTCAAGACAGAAGATCAGCAAAACAAGTTTGAAAGTGTGCACTGGGCCCCAGTGAGAACTGCAAGATTTAACTTCAATCAAATACTTTACATCAAACCCAAGACCAGTAACTGAACTCCAACTGTTACTTCAAACCTTTTCCCTTTAATTCTTTCTCCTCCTCGGTCTCTATTTGCTTGTGTGTTTTTCATGTATGCATGCTAGCGTGGTTGCATCGCGTATTTTTAGCAGTCTAAATGAGTTAGAGATATAAGGTTAATAAACTTACACCTTTCTTCTTTAAATCTGAGAAAATCTGTCTGGCTGATTTCTTTGCAATCATAATTGGAGAGCAGTGAACAAGGACTCACTGAGGGAAAGCTAAAAACAAGGTGTTTTAAAAATTAAACCCTGTTACGGCCAAACCAGGAAAAGACTGAGAGGGGAGCCCTAGACCCCTGCCTCACCTGGTCATATCAGAACCTTCGAGCTTTTAGGGAATCCCTAGAAGCAAAAGTATTGGCTGGTTTGCCTTTGGGCGCCCCATCTTCACCTTCCTCCTCTTCTCCATTGGAACCTTCAGATGAAGAGTGCTGTGCAGTATGTTGCGTCTGCTCCTTTAGCCTTGCTGCTGCGCTATGTTGTGCAGAATGCAGCACACAACAATTATTCCAGAGACCCTCGTTGGTGAATACTGAAGGGAGCCTTCAGACCTGCCCAGGTACCTGAAGCACAGCATGAGCTGACGGCTTGCTTGATGACACATTTGGTTGTCGTATGGCTTGCATTGTAGGGCTCCTGATGTTTCTCAGAGATGTCATCATGATGTCAGATGAAGTGGTTATCCTTTGATGCTTTGCAGCCATCCTTTAAGGTTGATTCCCAATGTGAACATGTAGGAGACTCTCACCTGCCGCAGTGTGGAAGGATAATTGCAACTCCCCAGGCATCTGGTGCAGACCTTCATGAAAATCCCTTGCACAACAGCGAAGCATTGATGGAATGAAATCCCTTGGGGTTAACGACTGCTCCTGGTTGATCTGGGGGTGCTTGGATTGCTGTGTGCAGTCGATGGGACCCTGCACCTGTGGGAAGCCAGCCAGAGATGTGAATCTGAGTGCCTTCTCATTCTGGCTATTGAGTACAGGGTAAGTTTAAATGCCTCCCAGCCCTGACAAACAATTCATCAGTCATCTGCCAACTGAGAGATGCTCCCTATGTCTCCAGTAGTACCCTGGAAGGAGCTGGAGCAAAGATATTGAGGTCACTGGTGACCAACAAGTCCAGCAGGCAGCAGGTCTTTTTCTAAGAGGCTGTAGATGTCTGCGACCACATGATTTGAGAATATCAGCCTTTGCATGCATTGCTCTCTGACAAGTCAAGAAAGCTGTCTGTCTACAGACCCTATTAGGTGGGTAGTGCCTCCTGCGAATTTGACCCCTCTGTGACTCCCTTCTCTGCTGGCTACCTGCAGCTCCCTCCACAACACTCACTTGTTGCTGGTGATGCTCATTCTCTTCATCATCTAAAGTCCAATCAAAAGCAGCCATGGTGCCACCCATCCTAATGTTCTCTGTGTGAACACCTCCAAACTGTACAAGTAAGTCTCTCACAAGAAGTACTCTCACCAAACCGTTTTACAGAGGGAACTAATAAAGCAGCAGTGTGCACTGAACCTTTATTTAGATTGGGATTCCTCACCTTTAACCATTCCAATGAAGTGGCGCTCAATCTCACATTCATTTCATTGCCAAGTGAACTTGGGAAACCTGCACAGGAGACATTAATTTCAAAATAGCATGACAGGAGCCTATTTAAGTATGAGAATGGCAGACCTGCCTCTCCAGAGTGGGTAATTCGGGTTCCACAATAGCAGCCACAGTAATAACAGATATGGGCGTACGTGCGGCTAGGTAGGGTCACATCCCACGCATTTGATAATCTAACCCTTCCCTGACCCTCTCCCACCCTTCAAGGGCAGGGATTAGAATCAAGCCTTTTGTTTCCTAAGGTCTATCTACAATCATTTTCCTTCTGTCCTTAAAGAGAAACATATCCTGAGGGCAAACAATTGCCTCGCTTGTTTACTGCATTTAACAACTACACTACAATATTAAATTCTCTTTGAAATGGTGAATATTACCATACAAACCAATGACATGCTTTCTAAAATAACTAATATTTTGATTTATAATGTAATATGGTGAATTATGCTTTGCATGAAGGGCTAGAGATTAAATATAAGGTCATGGTAATTATGATGAATGAAGTATTTGTGTGAATAACAAATAAAGGCTCTTTTTATTGTTACCTCTTAATTTTCATTGACCCTCCAACAGAATATGCTAGTTAGACCTCTTGTATAATTCAATAATAATTTCTGAAAGAATTCCAGTTTTGTTTCAAATGCCTGCTTTTTAGTTTTTTGGCATCAACCTACCACTTCTGTTAAGCATTTGTTAGAGATCTTCGGACAACTTTAACAATCCTTCATGCATATTTACAATTAAAAATAGAGAAATCAATGTTACAAACATAATAGTTCATATCCTGCAAGATAAAGGAACTTTACACTCATCACCCAAAAATAAACAATGAAAGAAACTTAAACAAGAAGTGCTGGAAAAACTTAGCAGGTCTGGCAGCATCTGTGGAGAGAGAAGCAGAGTTAATGTTTCCGATCCGTGACCTTTCATCAGAACCTGACGTGAAACGTTAACTCTGCTTCTTTCTCCGCAGATGCTGCCAGACCTGCTAAGTTTTTCCAGCATTTCTTGTTTTTATTTCCAATTTCCAGCATCTGCAGTATTATGCTTTTATTTTAATGAAAGAAACAAGTTCTTTCCCATTAAATGAACATCAATGTTAATCAAATTAAGCAAACAAAACACTTTGATCTTTAAGTAAATGAAATCCAATATCAAATTCTGTTACAGATATACATACTCTCCTAACTTTCAAAATAATTGTCAAAATTACAATATATCAATATTTTCCAGAATAACATCTTTTACAATTAATACATTTATTTGACTTTCTTCCTTCATCTCTTTTGGGAGGCCTTGCATCATACAATTTTTGTACTTGTGGCTGGAGGAGACTTGCTCCTATATTTGTGTCACTTTCATTCAGTAGAAAACTGCTAGAGATGTGCAAAGATGGTTTGAAGTGACTGGTCTTCTAATTTTCTCCAAGCCTCTGTATGGAAGTGCCTTGCCTCCTTTTGGCATGACCACACAGTGATATCGATAGATTGAGAACTCACCATGGGGTAGTTGTGGACATGAAACCTGTTCCTATTACTTCATGTGCATTAGATTGGAGCTCTGCTTTAAATGTGCAGATGCAGCTCAAGTTCAGAATTTCACCTCGATGAATCAATTCCTGCATAAATGGTCTGCAGTATTTTATAAGAGCAGTCTCAGCCGAGCATCCTAAAACATTTTGAATGCCAATAATGGCTTTTTCCTACTACCACTAGGTTATTCCTAACATCTGACACTCTGATTTAAGAACCCCTTCCTAATAGCTGATTCCAACTATGCATGCTTTCTGATTCTACCAGTCTGACATTACTGCATCTCTATTGCTTAATATTATAATATTTTACCTTCCTTAATGTGGGTCCGCCTTAACTGTCCACTCTTTAGAATGTCGAATTTGAGCTTCTCTATTAGAAACATAGAAAAATAGGTGCAGGAGTAGGCCATTTGGCCCTTCGAGCCTGCTCCGCCATTCAATACAATCATGGCTGATCATCCAAACTCAATAACCTGTTCCCACTTTCTCCCTGTATCCCTTAATCCCATTAGCCCCAAGAACTACATCTAACTCTTTCTTGAATATATTTAATGATTTGGCCTCAATTGCTTTCCATGGTAGAAAATTCCACAGGCTCACCACTCGCTGGGTGAAGAAATCTCTCCTCATCTCAGTCCTAAATGGCTTACCCCTTACCCTTAGACTGTGACTGCTGGTCCTGGACTCCCCCGCTATCGGGAACATACTTCCTGCATCTAGTCTGACCAGTCCTGTTAGAATTTTGTAGTTTTCTATGAGATCCCCTCTCATCCTTCTAAACTCTAGCAAATACAAGCCTAATTGACCCAATCTCTCTTCATACGTCAGTCCTGCCATCCCAGGAATCAGTCTGGTGAAACTTCGCTGCACTCCCTCCATAGCAAGAATATCCATCCTCAGATAAGGGGACTAAAACTGCACACAATACTCCAGATGTGGTCTCACCAAGGCCTTGCATAATTGCAGCAAGACATCTTATTATTTCCTTATAGGCCGTCCTTTTTATATGTGGGGTACTTCTTGTTTTGTGTCCCTTTTGAAGCATGGCTAGAATTGAGAACAGTAAACTCTGTCTACTCTGACTGATGCACTTAAAAGCATTAGCAAAACCTCTCTAACCTTGTACTCTGACTGGATGGACTGGATTCCCCTCTTTGTGTTGGAGTTCTCTTATGCTGGGACTCCAACTCCAACTCTCTCCCAAACTAATTCATTGGAGGCCATGGTGTCCCCCTAGTAGGGCTTCTAATAATTATTTTTAAAGTTAGGAGGCTATGTATATCTGTAACAGAATTTGATATTGGATTTCATTTACTGAAAAGATCAAAGTGATTTGTTTCCTGGATTTATTTAACATTGATGTTATTTTAATGGGAAAGAATGTGTTTTTTCCATTGTTTATTTTTGGGTGATTGATGTAAAGTGCCTTTATCTTCCAGGATATGAAATATTAAATTGATTTCTCTATTTTAATTGTGAGTATGTATGAAGGATTGTTAAATTTATCAGAAAATCTCAATCAATGGTTAACTGAAGTGGTAGGTTTGATGCCTAAAATCATAAAAGTAGGACCAAGAAGCTGTGGATAGTGCCTGACTGTGACATCCTGCTGGTGTGGCAGCAGAAATCATCACCAAACATTCCGAGAAAAGTGTAATTTCTCTGCTCCTGCACCAGTCTTTGCTTCTCCCTCTGTGAAAGTGAAGAGTGTATGCTGTTTACTTCTGCATCTCCTGCTTCTTCTGACTGTCAAATCAGTGGATGTAGAAAGTGTGCCAGCACACTGCTGATCCTCAGTGAGAAGGTCGTTGATTTGCCTCTGGTGAATGAATGCCTCTGAGAATTTATCTGCAGAATGTTGGTGATGCTGCCAAATCTACATTTACTGCTCACACCCTTAGTAAGCCTGAGAAGACAATGATGAAGGTGGTGGTGGGCCTATTTCTATTGACTCTTTCTACAACTGAGCACTTTGACAGGTCACTTCAGGGGCACTTCCTGGTTGAGAATCTGTGATGCTTATTAATGATTCTTCAATGTGATTGGTTAAGGAGGCACACCTATGTTCCCATAGGTTCCAGATGCCCTGTAGAAGGTGCTATGCTATTTGGATGGTTGGCTCACGGGAACTTGCTGTTCAAGATCCCATAGAAAGCCTTTGGGCAAGTGCAAGTCCAACAAAATTTTGCCATTTGTTTGCAACTCAGACTAAAGTCTGGCCCATTGTAAACTGCCTGAGGCAGTTGTTGGGTCAGGAGCTATAAATGTCCTTACATTCCTGGGGCATATTCAAAATTGCCAATATGAGGGAAACGTTAAGGGTGACATAACCTGTAAATCTATTAAAATAGCTGTAGCTACACTTATTTAACTGGTATATATCAAAACAGATCATGCTTTTAAACTAAAATGAGTGACTGTCACTCCTGCAGAGTGACATTTAACCTAAGTGTCTAAATCTGCTGGAGATTCATGTTAGGTGCCCATCAAAGCTTGATTCAAATGTTCCACTATCTATACTCAAATAAAACCATGGGAGATTTTGGTCTGAAATCTGATCAGAGTAAATAAATCTCCATAATTCATAACTAGTGAGTCAAAATGATTGTAAATATTCCCAGCAAATATGAATTTTCAGGACAACTACAAGCAGGATCTTATGTAAGCACCACAACAGCAAAGGCTGTTAAAAGTCTAATAAAAATTCATCAAGATACATATGATAGTCTATGTGGGAATTAATGGCTTAGGGATGAGGCAGTCGGAGAAGCTCCAAAGTAGGTTTAAGCATATTGCCTGGAAATGCGGGTGTTATAAAGTTTGTTTTCTGGGTTAAATACTAGTTTGATTTTTAGGCAGAACAGAATAATCAGGGTAAATGAATGGTTGGCCAATGAGATTAGTGCTGACTTTATCGATAACTGGACTATTTTGGGATGAACCTCTGACACAGGTTAGGTAGTCTGTGTTCAAATGTCATCAGATCAAACACTTTGAAGTTAAGATTAATTGTGTAATATTGTGTAACACTAAATGCATTTGTATGAGAACCCATTATTTGCCATTAATACTTGGGGGTTAAATGTTCACATGGGTTCTTCAATCACAAAAAAAACATGTTTGTTCTTGAGGGACAGGAGAGAAACTGTGAGACAAAAAGTAAATTAAGGCAAAGAAAATAAATACAAGAAAACTACACAATGAGAAATAAAGATAAAAGTTAAGTGCCTGTACATAAATGCTGGAAACCTTGGGAATAAGAGACTGGAATTGGATTCTTATGCAGTGACAACAAATTGTGACATTATAGGGAATACAGAACATGGCTCCCAGAAGTGTGAATTCAAAGTGAAGGGCTAAAGAATGGGTATGAAGAGAAAGGAAACGAGATAAGGGATAATTTGAAAATTAGAGGTTGAAATGATAACTCAGGGAAAATAAAGAGTGAAGCAGTTTGCCTTGAATTAGCAAGCAGGTGGATAATGGGGTTAAGAATATTGATTTATTGCAGACTCCAGCATTATAAAACAGAAAAGATCAAGTTTCCATACTGTGAGATAACAAGAAAGTGTTAATAATGAGTCATTTACATTAACCTAAGATAAACTGGAAAGATCCATATAGAAGAATGACAACAGAATCAGAACAGGTAAATGTGGTACAAAGCTGCTTCTTGACATAATGGGATAGATTTGTAACTTCCAGGAACAAAGCAAGTACTTTCTATTGGAAATTGGGCAGAGATGCATTTTGCTGAATCCTTACCTTTTTTTTTTGCACTATCTAATTTTGCAAAATCCATTTCAATGACTCTATAAAAGGACCTCCAATTTGTTGTCAGATACATGTAAAAGTGGCCACAATAATGACATGTCTTCCATACTCCAGTGCCAGTGCAGTGTATTATGGGAGTCCATAGTTTCTGGGCAATCAGTTGTCTACAGAATTTCATTTGAATGGCACAGTTAATATTCTCTTCAGATAATTATAACCAGAACAGTTAGAGCACAGAAGGAGGCCATTCAGCCTGTTATATCTGTGTCGGCTCTCTTCAAGAGCAACTTAGCTTGTCCTACTGCCCCACCTTTTCCTTGTATCCCTGCATTTTTTTTTCTCCAGATAATTGTCCAATTCTCTTTTGAATGCCTCGATTGAATCTGCCTCCACCATACTATCAGGCAATGCATTCCAGGTCCTAAGCATTTGCTGCATAAAAAAGATTTTCTCATGTTGCCGTTGCTTCTTTTACCAATAACCTTAAGTTGGTGTACTCAGCCCTTCTGCCAATGGAAACAGTTTCTCCCTATCTCCTCTGTCCAGACTCCTCATGATCTTGAACACTGCTATCAAATTGCCTCTTCATCTTCTTTTCTCTAAGGAGAACAGCCCCAACTCTCCAACCTATCCATGTAACTGATGTTCCTCAACCCTGCAACCATTCCTGTAAATCTTTTCTGCAAATCTCTAGTGCCTTCACATCCTTCCTAAAGTGTGGTGCCCTGAATTGAACATCATATCCTGTTAAGGCCAAATCAGTGTTTTATGAAGGTTCATCATAACTTCCTTGCTTTTATACTCCAGGCCCCTATTTATAAAGCCCAGGATCCCATATGCTTCATTAGCCACTTTCTCAACCTGCCCTGCTACCTTCAATGATTTGAGCACACCTGCTCTCAGGTCCTCTGCTCCTGCACCCACTTTAGAATTGTATCCTTTATTTTATATTGCCTCTCCTCATTCTTCCTACCAAAATGAATCACTTCACACTTTTCTGCATTAAATTTCATATGTTACATGTCTTCCCATTCCACCAGCCTATGTCCTCTTGAAGTTTATCATTATACTCCTCACAGTTTACAATACTTCCAAGACTTGTGTTATCCGCAAATGTTGAAATTGTGCCCTGTGCGCCCAAGTCTTTGTTATTAATATAGACCAAGAAAAGCAGTTGTCCTAACACTGAGCCCAGGGGAACCCCACTGTATGCCTTCCTCTAGTCCAAAAAACAGCTGTGCAGTTCTACTCTCTATATCTTGTCACCCAGCCAACTTCATATTGTGACGGAAATCACACATACCAAATGGAACATATTAATTTTGCCATATGGAACACTACTTGAACTTTTTTTACTGGACATTGCACATAACTTGTTTAAAAAAAGCAACAGAGCTAACCAACTGAAAATGTGGTTGCACATTTGCATTCTGAGAGACAATTGCATAGAGAGACAATGGGAGTGCTCCCTGATTCAATTAGTGAGATGGGTTTTGCCAATAGTGATGATCAAAAGACATTGAGAGCCATTGACTTTGTAGGAGACAAACCTCCACCTTCCATGCACCACCCACCCCCCCCCCCACCCCCCCACCCCCTCCCCACTGAGCGTCTGGAAGACTCTTAAGTCCAGTGACCTTCCGAGATGTTGCTATTTTAAACAAAGAGATGGTCACATGATTTAGCAGCTGGCCAGACTGGGGACTGTTTGAATTGTGCCTCACGGAAAGGTGACGGTTTTAAAATATAGACACAAATTTTGCCCACTTACATAACCTACCTATATACCTTTGCAGACTCGTTAGGTCCTCCTCACAACTTGATTTCCTACCTATCTTTGCATCATCAGCAAATTTGACTACAATACACTCGGTCCCTTCATCCAAGTCATTAATATAGATTGTAAATAGTTCCAGCTCCAGCATTGACGCCTGTGGCACTCCACTAATTAATGAAAATGCCTCATTTATCCTGACTCTGTTTCCTGTTAGTTGGCCAATCCTCTATCCATGCTAATATATCACCCCTAACTCCATGTGCTCTTATCTTATACAGTAACCTTTTATGTGGCACCTTGCCCAATGCCTTTGGGAAATCCAAATACACTACATCTACTGGGTCCTCTTTATCCACCCTGCTTGTTACATCCTCAAAGAACTAATAAATTTGTCAAACATGATTTCCCTTTCACAAAACCACGTTGACTCTGCCTGATTGTATTATGACATTCGAAATGTCCTGGTACTACCTCCTTAAGAATGCATTCCAGCATTTTCCCAATGATAGATATTAGGCTAACTGGCTTATAGTTTCCTGCTTTCTGTCTCCCTCGTTTCTTGAATAGAGGTGTTACATTTGAAGCATTAGTTAGGTTAAAAATACTGAAAGCAAATTCCCTGAATCAAACAGTACACATTGCAGGAGCAGAAAGGAGTTGATCAGGAAACTTGTGGAATACTGGCATTAATCATCAGGAAGGAATCACTGGGTACCAGTGAGGTTTCACAGAGTTAACAGTAGGCATAAAGGTTGAATTTCCATGGGGGTTCTCTTGATCAGCCACAGTTACTTCAGCTGAACATCCACAGAAACCCCAGAGGAATGGCTTAAATTCTGCTTCTCCAGGGTTTCACCTGATCTTGTGCTGAAATTACAGCGGATGATACAGAGAACCCTCATGGAACCTTAACCCCTCAGTGTCTATATTTTAAAAGTATCAGCATACTAAACAATTGGAGGGTTTTTTCAGCAATTTTTACAAATACAAAATAGCCAACATGAACTTAAAAGGGGAAGATCACATCAGACAGACATTAATTTCTTTGAGAAAAAGGCTCTCATGATGACTGCCAAGGAAGTGACCACCAATGAGTACCCAGATAAAGCAAGAGGCTGGTTGTACTATCCATGCATCAAACACTTAGCCGATAATATGCTGTCATATCTGTACTGTAGTCTGAAAAACATTCAATATCTAAAGTTCCACCTTCAATTGGTTGTCTGATAAAAGCATAGCCTTCTGTTCATTCATATTTTCTCAACAACTCACTATTAGATTAGAACTATTTCATACTCTGTACTCATCATTTAAGATCAAGTAGAATGTAGACTGCTCGCTGGGGTGCCAATTATGTTACATCCCAATGTTCAAGGTACACCTTTTTCGTTTTTCAAAGAAGACAGCTGCACATAATTATTAGCAAAGAACCTACATAGTCAGTGGATTAGCTAACCTGTCATGTCTCGGCTATCACAAGGAACTGATACTTCAAAAAATTTGGCTGAAGAGAGAGAATGTAGATGCTTTCTGAATTTCCAACATGATGAGGGCTCACATCAACTTCTGCCTTTTGTAAGTGCCTAACACAGTGAGAGACCATTACATTTGCTCCTCTGTAGTGGCCTGGGTACTTGTGTACACAGCTATTGGCTTCATAATCAAAGCTAACACATGTTCTCTTACTCAGAGTCCTCTAAGATGAGGACATTTGCCCTCAGGAGAAGAAGGAAACAGCCCCTGTCACACAAGCATCACATAACCACCCAATCAGGCACTACAGACCCTGCAAGCACCAGCCCAGATACATCCAATTAGCGGAATTAGATGGGGGAGATATGGGGTACTAACAGATAAAGCACTGGGCACCAGTGAGGACAGCAAACAAAGTGGGCAGCAGGTAAGCAGCAATAGGAAGAATGGAGGATTACAGTCATATGGGCAGTTCTTCTGGAAGCCACAGATTCTTACCTTACAGGGCTGTTTTAGTTTAGTTTTAGTTTTTAGTTTTAGAGATACAGCATTGAAACAGGCCCTTCGGCCCACCGAGTCTGTGCCGACCATCAACCACCCATTTATACTAATCCTACACTAATTCCATATTCCTACCACATCCCCACCTGTCCCTATATTTCCCTACCACCTACCTATACTAGGGGCAATTGCTAATGGCCAATTTACCTATCAACCTGCAAGTCTTTGGCTTGTGGGAGGAAACCGGAGCACCCTGTTCCTGTTTCCTCTCTGCTCCTGTTTACACTGAACTCCTGTTTCCTGTGTACCCTTGTTTTCACTGTGCTGCTGTTTCCTCTCTGCTCCTCTTTCCTTTCTGCCCCTGATTCCACTGTGCTCCTGTTTCCTCTGTGCTCCTGTTTCCTCTTTGCTCCTTTATACTATGTGCTCCTCTTTCCTCTCTACTCCTGTTTCCTCTTTGCTCCTGTTTCCACTGTGCTCCTGTTTCCTCTGTGCTCCTGTTTCCTCTGTGCTCCTTTTTCCTCTTTGCTCCTGATTTCACGGTACTCCTGTTTCCTCTATGCCCCTGTTTACACTGTATTCCTGCTTCCTCTGTACTCCTGTTTCCTCTGTGCCCGTTTCCACTGTGCTCCTGTTTACTCCCTGCCCGTTTCCACTGTGCTCCTGTTTCCTTGCTGCTCCTGTTTCCACTGTACCCGTGTCCTCTGTACTCCTGTTTCCGCTGTTCTCCTGTTTTAACTGTACTCCTGTTTCGATGGTGCTCCTGTTTCCTCTGTACTCCTGTTTCCACGGTGCTCCTGTTTCCTCTGTACTGCTGTTTCAACTGTACGGCAGTATCCTCTGTACCCCTGTTTCCTCTGTGCTCCTGGTTCCACTGTGCCCCTTTTTCCTCTGTACCCTTGTTTCCTCTGTACTCCTGTTTCCTCTGTACGCCTGTTTCTACTGTACGCCTGTTTCTACTGTACGCCTGTTCCCACTGCACTCCTGTTTCCACTGCACTCCTGTTTCCACTGTGCTCCTGTTTCCTCTCTGCTGCTGTATCCACTGTGCTCCTGTTTACCCTGTTCCCACTGTGCCCCGTTTCCTCTTTGTTCCTGTTTCCTCTCTGCTCCTTTTCCCTCTGTGCTCCTCTTTCCACTGTGCTCCTGCATTCTGAGTTGCACTTACTAATCGGCAGAAACACTTTGTGCAGTTTTTTGATAAAATTCAGAGCTCCATGGATAGAGACATAGGAACAGGAGTAGACCATTCAGCCCCTTGAACCTGTTCTGCCATTCAGTACGATCATGGCTGATCTGCCACTTAACTCCACATACCTGTCTTTGTCCCATATCCCTTAATACCTTTGGTTAACAAAAATCAATCAATATCAGATTTACAATTAATAATTGATTTAGCATGAATTGACATTGCTAGAAGAGAGTTCCAAACTTCTACCATCCTTTGTGTATTTAAGTGTTTCTTAATCTTACTCCTGAAAGGTCAGGCTTTAATTTTTACACTATGCCCCCTTGTCCTAGACTTCCCAACCAGTGGAAGCAGCTTTGTTATATCGACCCTAACTGCTCCCCTTGGTATCTTGAAAACCATCAAATCACCCCATAACCTTCTAAATTCCATAGAATACAACCTTAATTAGTGTAATCTCCCCTTCTAATTTAACCCTTGGAGTCCAGGAAACATTCTGGTAAATCACCATGGCACTGTCTCCAAAGCCAATATATCCTTCCTAAGGTGTGGTGCCCAGAACTGCTCACAGTATTGCAAGTGTGGGTTAAACAGGGCTTTGTACAGCTGAAACATGGCTGTTATCTCCTTGTATTCTATTCTTCCAGACAAAGAGGCCACCTGTTTGTGGCATTTTAATGATCTGGATGCCCAATTCTCTTTGCACCTCCACTGATACTAGCATTTAACGATTGAGAAAATACCCAGTTTTATCCTTTATAGGTCCAAAGTAGATGACTTCACATTTGCCAACATTGAAATGCATTTGTCACAATTTTGCCCATTCGCTTAATCTATTAATAGCTCTTTGTAATTTTATGTTTCCATTTACTTTGCTTACAATGCTGCCAATCTGTGTGTCATTGGCAAATTTGAATAAGCATTTTTCTATAAATTGCTGACTGCATCTGCGGGAAATGCACCCAACTCCAGCTCCTCGAGAACCGCGTTAGGGAACTGGAGCTGGAGCTGGATGAACTTCGGATCATTCGGGAGGCGGAGGGGGTTATTGAGAGGAGTTATGGGGAGGTAGTCACACCTCAGGTAAAAGAAGTAGGTAGATGGGTTACCGTCAGGGGAAGGAGAGGGAACCAGCAGGCAGTGCAGGGATCCCCTGTGGCCGTTTCCCTCAACAACAGGTATACCGTTTTGGATACTGTTGCGGGGGACGACTTACCAGGGGTAAGCAATGGGGTACAGGTATCTGGCACAGAGTCTGTCCCTGTTGCTCAGAAGGGAAGGGGGAAGAGGAGCAGAGCATTAGTCATTGGGGACTCCATAGTTAGGGGAACAGATAGGAGGTTCTGTGGGAACGAGAGAGACTCACGGTTGATATGTTGCCTCCCAGGTGCCAGGGTTCGTGATGTCTCGGATCGTGTTTTTGGGATCCTTAAGGGGGAGGGGGAGCAGCCCCAAGTCGTGGTCCACATAGGCACCAACGACATAGGTAGGAAGAGAGATGGGGATTTAAGACAGAAATTCAGGGAGCTAGGGTGGAAGCTTAGAGCAAGAACAAACAGAGTTGTTATCTCTGGGTTGTTGCCCGTGCCACGTGATAGCGAAGCGAGGAATAGGGAGAGAGAGGAGTTGAACACGTGGCTGCAGGGATGGTGCAGGAGGGAGGGTTTTGGTTTCCTGGATGATTGGGGCTCTTTCTGGGGTCGGTGGGACCTCTACAAACAGGATGGTCTTCACCTGAACCAGAGGGGTACCAATATCCTGGGGGGGAGATTTGCTAGTGCTCTTCGGGGGGGTTTAAACTAATTCAGCAGGGGAATGGGAACCTAAATTGTAGTGCCAGTGTACAGGATGTTGAGAGTAGTGAGGTCAGGGATAAGGTTACAAGGACGCAAGTGGGCACTGGCAAGCAAGAACCTGGTTTAAAGTGTGTCTACTTCAACGCCAGGAGCATCCGGAATAAGGTGGGTGAGCTTGCAGCATGGGTTGGTACCTGGGATCTCGATGTAGTGGCCATTTCGGAGACATGGGTAGAGCAGGGGCAGGAATGGATGTTGCAGGTTCCGGGATTTAGATGTTTCAGTAAGAACAGAGAAGATGGTAAAAGAGGGGGGGTGTGGCATTGTTAATCAAGGAGAGTATTACAGCGACAGAAAGGACATTTGAGGACTCGTCTACTGAGGTAGTATGGGCCGAGGTTAGAAACAGGAGAGGATAGGTCACCCTGTTGGGAGTCTTCTATAGACCTCCCAATAGTTCCAGAGATGTAGAGGAAAGGATAGCGAAGATGATTCTCGACAGGGGCGAGTGTAACAGGGTAGTTGTTATGGGGGACTTTAACTTTCCAAATATCGACTGGAAATATTATAGTTCGAGTACTTTAAATGGGTCAGTTTTTGTCCAGTGTGTGCAGGAGGGTTTTCTGACACAGTATGTAGACAGGCCAACCAGGGGCGATGCCACATTGGATTTGGTACTGGGTAATGAACCCGGCCAGGTGTTAGATTTAGATGTAGGTGAGCACTTTGGTGATAGTGACCACAATTCGGTTAGGTTTACCTTAGCGATGGGCAGGGACAGGTATATACCGCAGGGCAAAAATTATAGCTGGGGGAAAGGAAATTATGATGCGATTAGGCAAGATTTAGGATGCGTAGGATGGGGAAGGAAACTGCAGGGGATGGGAACAATCGAAATGTGGAGCTTATTCAAGGAGCAGCTACTGCGTGTCCTTGATAAGTATGTACCTGTGAGGCAGGGAGGAAGTTGTCGAGCGAGGGAGCCGTGGTTTACTAAAGAAGTTGAAGCGCTTGTCAAGAGGAAGAAGAAGGCTTATGTTAGGATGAGACGTGAAGGCTCAGTTAGGGCGCTTGAGAGTTACAAGCTAGCCAGGAAGGATCTAAAGGGAGAGCTAAGAAGAGCAAGGAGAGGACACGAGAAGTCATTGGCGGATAGGATCAGGGAAAACCCTAAGGCTTTCTATAGGTATATCAGGAATAAAAGAATGACTAGAGTTAGATTAGGGCCAATCAAGGATAGTAGTGGGAAGCTGTGTGTGGAATCAGAGGAGGTAGGGGAAGTGTTAAATGAATATTTTTCGTCAGTATTTACAGTAGAGAAAGAAAATGTTGTCGAGGAGAATACTGAGATTCAGGCGACTAGGCTAGATGGGATTGAGGTTCACAAGGAGGAGGTGTTATCAATTTTGGAAAGTGTGAAAATAGATAAGTCCCCTGGGCCAGATGGGATTTATCCTAGGATTCTCTGGGAAGCCAGGGAGGAGATTGCAGAGCCTTTGTCCTTGATCTTTATGTCGTCATTGTCAACAGGAATAGTGCCAGAAGACTGGAGGATAGCAAATGTTGTCCCCTTGTTCAAGAAGGGGAGTAGAGACAGCCCTGGTAATTATAGACCTGTGAGCCTTACTTTGGTTGTGGGTAAAATGTTGGAAAAGGTTATAAGAGACAGGATTTATAATCATCTTGAAAAGAATAAGTTCATTAGCGCTAGTCAGCACGGTTTTGTGACGGGTAGGTCGTGCCTCACAAACCTTATTGAGTTTTTCGAGAAGGTGACCAAGCAGGTGGATGAGGGTAAAGCAGTGGATGTGGTGTATATGGATTTCAGTAAGGCGTTTGATAAGGTTCCCCATGGTAGGCTATTGCAGAAAATACGGAAGTATGGGGTTGAAGGTGATTTAGAGCTTTGGATCAGAAATTGGCTAGCTGAAAGAAGACAGAGGGTGGTGGTTGATGGCAAATGTTCATCCTGGAGTTTAGTTTCTAGTGGTGTACCGCAAGGATCTGTTTTGGGGCTACTGCTGTTTGTCATTTTTATAAATGACCTGGAAGAGGGTGTAGAAGGGTGGGTTAGTAAATTTGTGGATGACACTAAGGTCGGTGGAGTTGTGGATAGTGCCGAAGGATGTTGTAGGGTACAGAGGGACATAGATAGGCTGCAGAGCTGGGCTGAGAGATGGCAAATGGAGTTTAATGTGGAAAAGTGCGAGGTGATTCACTTTGGAAGGGTTAACAGGAATGCAGAGTACTGGGCTAATGGGACGATTCTTGGTAGTGTAGATGAACAGAGAGATCTTGGTGTCCAGGTGCATAAATCCCTGAAGGTTGCTACCCAGGTTAATAGGGCTGTTAAGAAGGCATATGGTGTGTTAGCTTTTATTAGTAGGGGGATCGAGTTTCGGAGCCACGAGGTCATGCTGCAGCTGTACAAAACTCTGGTGAGACCGCACCTGGAGTATTGCGTGCAGTTCTGGTCACCGCATTATAGGAAGGATGTGGAAGCTATGGAAAGGGTGCAGAGGAGATTTACTAGGATGTTGCCTGGTATGGAGGGAAGGTCTTACGAGGAAAGGCTGAGGGACTTGAGGTTGTTTTCGTTGGAGAGAAGGAGGAGGAGAGGTGACTTAATAGAGACATATAAGATAATCAGAGGGTTAGATAGGGTGGATAGTGAGAGTCTTTTTCCTCGGATGGTGATGGCAAACACGAGGGGACATAGCTTTAAGTTGAGGGGTGATAGATATAGGACAGATGTCAGAGGTAGTTTCTTTACTCAGAGAGTAGTAGGGGCGTGGAACGCCCTGCCTGCAACAGTAGTAGACTCGCCAACATTAAGGGCATTTAAGTGGTCATTGGATAGACATATGGATGAAAATGGAATAGTGTAGGTCAGATGGTTTCACAGGTTGGCGCAACATCGAGGGCCGAAGGGCCTGTACTGCGCTGTAATGTTCTAATTCTAATTCTAAAAAAAATGCAGTAAATAAGCGAGACCCCAACACAGATCCTTGCAGGATAATTCTAGTCACAGCCTGCCACTTAGAGTCCCTGCACATTATCCCTACATTCTGTCTCCTGCTGCTCAGCCCATTTCCTAACCAGGTTAATAATTTGCCTTCAATTCCATGGATGGGCTTCAACTTTTGTTAACTGCCTCTTACGAGGGACTTTATCAAATGGATGGTTGAGAACATTCAGGAGTACTGCTGTGACATTTATGCAGGTGTAGGGATACAAGAAGGTTTTAGGAATCTGCCAAACACTATGGAGTGAATGGCAATTCCAAGGCAACCTGTGGAAGAGTTGCCAAGGATAGAAGGCTTGGTATATCGAAGGCTTGGTACACTTTCTCTTGACAATACATTGTCTACTTCTATTGAGACCTTGGGCTCCAGTTTGCAGGAGGCTCTTACTTCTGCTGTGAGAAGAGGATGAGGGATTGGTTTGACAATACCTTTGATGGCTAGATTCACACTCGTAATGGCAGCTAGAAGTCTGTCCCCACATTGATTCCTGGTCATTCACAAAAAATTTAAATGCTAACATTCAGAAATTGGGGCATTGATGATCACCTGCAAAGGCAGGTGGAGACTGAAATTGACAGCCTAAATTTGCAACCTGATGACATCATCAGTCCTGTGACTTATATTTAACTGGAAGTGAGGGGGAGGCCAGAGCTGTTGGCTGCCCAGCAACAGATCTGCAACTAGTGTGGCCAACTCTAAAGATTGAGGGGACAATTTCTGCTGGCGTATTCAGGTGTGATAGAGCATCCAAAGTCTGAGGTGTCCAAGATGGGGTTTTGAGTGAAATGCTGGTTTAGGTCATGTTTAGCACTAGACACATCTTGGCAAAGGAATTAAAGCTTTCACGAGGCACAGCAGCCTGGAGGATCATTAAGCAGCTGATTACCACTTAAAATGCCTGCTAGTGCTCATTAAAGAGGCTGCTTGGCCTGATGTACCCTCCTAATAGTGACAAGTTAGGAAGGAATAAGCAAGTGGTTGCTGAGGATTTCAAGTGCAACTTAAAGCTTTATCACCTTTACTCTTCTTTGCTGCTGGAGTTTGAAGAGGACTTCTGAAACAGATCAGGAGACTTTCTGGGACACTTAATCAAGACTTCACCAACATTTATACTGTAAATTCTCTGAGGACTTCAGCTGAAGAGAGTAAGTCCTGTGCTACTTTACCTTGTTGGATACCTTTTAGGAGTCACCAGGAGAAAGGGAGTGCTTGGTGTTAGGCATCTTGCTGGGGGTTTTCCTTGGTTTGGACAAAGAATTGGATGAGGAGATGGGGCCAAGCAAAACAGCACTAGGTGCTGCAAGAGAGAGGGAGGGTGAGGTGAAATTCTTTCCCCTTTGCAAGTCCAGGACATCCCTTCTCCTCTGGACCTCCTCCACCAGGATCTCTAGTCCTGGGTCTAAGAACCTATGTGCCCTCTCCCTCAGTTCCTGAGCCATCCTGCAACATGTGACTATGTACCAGCCAGAGCACGCCACACATTCAGTGGGAGTGGGTGAGCAGAGGCCACATAAACTGCTCCATGGACATTGCATCTAATTAACACTAGAGTGTTAAATTTGCAGGTGTCTGTTTTAGCACCTCCAGGCAAGTTCAAATTACGATACTCAGCAATTAGGACCAAAATTGCATGCTAAAACCGGCCTTTGAAGCAGGCCTGTCTTATTCGCACTGTACTCGTTTAGTGCCTGTTTTCACCATTTGGCTAACATAACCCCATTGCTCTTTTCTTTGGTTTTTGTGTCAGTTGTGGCTCAATGGGTCGCACTCTTGCCTTCTGAGTAGGTTCAAGTCCCACTCCAGAGTCTTGAGTATAAAAGTCAGGCTGACACTCCAGTGTAGTATTGTAAGATTTGATCTGCGAGTCACACATTACCCAAAAGGGGGTTGTGGTCACAAGTGGTTTAAAACAGTTTATTTAAGAAGCAACAGTTCAGATACGACACATATTCTAAATAGATAGAAAAGACATATGACTTGTAAGAATTTAGAATGGCTTACCTGTCCTGGATTGGATGGATGAAGTGGAGGGATACTGATCTCCATCCCTGGTGATGTCAGTCTGTTTTGCTGTTTGTCTTCTTGAGCAAACCACGCTGTTAGACCAAGGCCAGTATATATGCACATCAGAGAGCTCTCCTTTGTCCGATGTCTTCTTGAGCTAACCAAAGTGTTTGGCCAGAGTCAACATGGATCCATTTCAGAAAATTCTCTTCTGTCCAAAGTGTTTTTTTCCCTCCCAAATGCCCATTTATGTACCTTATTTCTAGGGGGCTGGTGGATATCTCATGCCAATCACTTATTCAATTATCCAGTTAGCAAGACACAGATAACCAAGGTAGATTCCTCATATTTCCATCCACCAGCCTAGGAAGTCATCTTGTGGCTTATTTCTTGCTAGGACCTCTTGTTAACCTTGCTCAGATGTTTGGTTTAGATATGAGGCATGAGATCCCTTCTTATCAGGACTGTCTTGTACCAAGGCCTGTGCTAGAGTCATGTCCTTGGTAGAGATAACTGTTCTACACTGTTCTGTGTCTTTGTCAGCCTGGTAGACTGCTATAGAATCTTTCTTTAATAAGGGAGAAAAAGAGAGAGAGAGAGAGAGAGAGAGAGAGAGCTATTTCCATAATATTCAATTAATTTCTTAAGATTTTATAAGGTCATTAGACAGCCTTTCTTACAGTACTAAAGGAGTGCCATCTTTCAAATAAGATGTTAAAATGAGGCCCCGTCTTCCCTCTCCATTGGACATAATAGATCCCATGGCACTACTCTGAAGAAGAGTAGGGAAGTTTTTCCCCCATATCCTGGCCAACATTCATTCCTCAATGAGCATTACATCTAGCCATTATCACATTGCTGTTTGTGAGAGTTTGGTGTATGCAAATTGGCTGCTGTGTTTAATAGAAGTATGGCATATGCTCACCAATAATGCTTGAAGTACAGATTAGTCAAGATTTTTAACTTGAATCTCAGTGTGCTCGATTATTTGGCTGACAAAATGTTAATAATAAAGCTGATCCAATTTAAAAACTTTTCCTTCTATCTCTTCTTACTTTCCTCATAGTATTCCATAACTATGTAATTCTGTGTTCACTACGCAAACACTGAATTTTATAAAAAGGACTTTTGAGAATTTAAGGTGCAACAAATTACCTTGTTTAAACACCGTTAATACTTGTGTCTTTCTTTGATAAATGGTATTTTTCATAATAGTCAGAGAAAAAATAGTGAAATCTAATCAGGAAAACCATCAAGTGTCCAACTCTTAAGGTGCAGTGGAGCAGGATGCTTGGCCACCTGTGGGAGAGGATGTGTACCATTCCAAATCTCAGGTACATAGAGGCATCCACCGCAAATGTCCATTAGATAATTGGGAGTGACACTCTGGCACTTCTTTGGAAGGAATCAGCTACTCTGGGATCAATTACCTTTGCAACAAAACATTCTTGGCCTTTGGGAGGCCCAGTATAGAGGCATGGCTTCTGCTGGACTTAAGGAGAAAATAATGGGTGGAATTTCTAGTTAGTGCAGGAACACCCTTGCAGACACCATCAAAATCGCTGGTAGATATATACCGAAGACTCACCTGCCCCCTTCTCCTTACCGATTGGGATCTCAGATTATATCTATCGGGCAGAAATCCAGTAGATCTAGATTCCAACACAGATACTGGCCCTCTTGTGGGCAATCTGTCCCAGTTTTGGTCTCTTCCACCCCAGGAATTTCAGCTCCCAATAGCCCATTTGAAGAGTGTTTGTATCCCCTCAGAAAATAATTTAATAGTTTCTGCTTTTTGGCCATCCATTATGTAGCTCACTGTCAACTATTTTATTGGCAATGCATGCATTCAGATTAATCTCCTAGCAAGTGAACAGTTGTATACACTTGAGTATAGATGAGCAAATTAAGTTGGAGTTCAGGCCTTGTCTGTATTTACACTGTTCAAAATTAAGGGACAAATGATGTCTGATGAATTTATTAAGTGCCACAAGCGAGGATTTATTGATTGATATTTCTGACCTGGATTGCCATGTCTGTAATGATGTAAAGTGTGAAAGCTCTATCCATAAGTATAGCAGACAGTTAAAGAACAGCGGCAATTATTTTAAAAACACATATGAAAGTATAGGATGCAAGATGTTCCTGGGAAATAAATATAATTAGCTCTATTTGTAGTCAGTAATGGTGAGGCAAGTCAAAAAAGTGACCAAGAATTGGTTCCATGTAGCTGCTGCAACTATGTTGAAACGCCATTTCAACAGTAATATTGGTTGTGATAAGGTAAATTCACCAATCCCCTGCTATTTATGGGGTGCTGTACTCAAAGGGATTGAGGTTTAGAGAATTGACACCATAATGTTCTAGCCCTATCTCCAACCCATATGCCTTTCAAAGGGAACACAGGATTGATGAGTGAATGATAAGAGATAGCAGCCTGGTGTTTCCGCTAGATTACGCTGTCTTTTTCAGTGCAATTCACCCAAAATCAGCCAAAGATGTGCAAAAAATTGCAGAATTTCAAATGCAAATGATGTCCAACGTGACTCAAGTTTCTGTGATTTTTGCACTAGCAAATGGCCCCATCCACAAAATTGACCATGCCCCCAGATCAAATTAATCACCATTGGGAGTTTCTGCTAATTGAGGCCTTTCGAGCAGACTCTTAAAATTAAGCTTTTTTTTAGGTGCGATGACAGTAATAGGCAGAGTTTCAAAATAATTAGTTTTTAATTTATGAAGAAATTAACTACTGTATAACAATATAAGTGCAAATGGTTTTGTATAGTTTTTAAAAAAATCATTTTCAGTTATTTAAAATCAGGTTTGTCACAGGTAGACACTCTGCCTAAAATGCTTATGTAATGTGACAAACCCATTTTCAGTTGCATTAATAAAACTGCACCAAGCTACCATGCTTAAATGTATTAAGGAATTTTTTAAGGCAAAGATTCAAAAAAATAGTTTTGAAACATTCTGATTGAGCTGGCTCATGGAAGATTTTATGTTCAGGGATATGCAAATAAGTTTGAACAGAAACTTGGGGGAAAAAACACTTCTCAAAGCTGCGCAATTTTGTGTGCAATTTGCACTTGGATTGCAGATTGCATTCAAAGCGAAAAGTCCAGGCTACTCAGATTGGATTATAGAATCTTAGAACATTTACAACACAGAAAGAGGCCACTTGGCCCATTATATCTGCGCTAGAAACTGATGCAAATTTGCAGTGAGCGGGAAGTGCTAACACTGCTTAGCTATTATTTGAGAAGAGTTATTAAGAGCATAGGAGCAGGAGTAGGCCATTTAGCCCATCAAGCCTGCTCCGCCATTCAATACGATCATGGCTGATCATCCACTTCAATGCTTTTTTCCCTTGTTCCAATTAAGGTTTTTGTGAACGGAGTTCATTGAGTTTGCATAAGGATATTTCATCATTTTCTGTCAAGGGGTTTTAAAAAATTATTTCATCTCTTCTGCGAAGAGGTCACTGAGCATGTGTTCTATATAAGGGAAGTATATTTATTAGAGAATTTATGATTTTATTTTTAATGGTACATTTGCTTATTAATCTCTATTTTGAACCATTCATATAATTAAATATCACTGAGATATCAAAACTGATAATAGTAATGATAGTGGGGTAACCTCATAGCATAGGTTGGAGCAAGGGATAATAAAATAATGCACAAGAGGTAACTGAGTTATTAGGAAAGAATTGCAAACAATAAATAAATAGATAGATAAATAATTAAAGACTAGCATTTATGTCGTGCCTTTCATGACTTCAGGATGTTCTGAAGCACTTTACAAGCAATGAAGTACTTTTGACTGAACCACTTAATGTAATGTGGAAAAATTCTGGAATAAAATGGAGAAAATGAAGCTAAATGAGGCTATTTTGAGGTGAGCCATCAAATCGAGCTGGGTCATTTTCTGCGAATGAAAGTACTTTTTTAATTCAATATGAACCATTATGGAAGCCAACAACATAAAAAGGAATAAAGAAAAAAAAGTTTAATTTTGTGTCTCACATTTTACCTGGACAAGCCGTGCTAAGGGAGTGACTAAGTGATAGAAAAGAGAATCTTTAGTGTGGGGCCAATTTGCTTGCAATTGCCTGAAGTTGGGAGCTGCAAACCATGGTCATTATAAGGCCGTCAAAAAATTACAAATGTTTCTACTCACTGAATTTTGTGTCTCGTAAATTGGATGTGTGGGTATGCTTGGCATAGTGGTTCTATTACTGGACTAGTAATCTACAGGTAAAAACAAGAAATGCCGGAAATACTCAGCAGGTCAGGCAGCATCTGTGGAGAGAGAAGCAGAGTTAACGTTTCAGATCAGTGACCCTTCTTCAGAACTGACAAATATTAGAATGTAAAAGATTTTAAGCAAGTAAAGCGGGGGGTGGGGCAAGAGATAACAAAAGAGAAGGTGTTGATAGGACAAGGTCACAGAGAATAACTGACCAGAAGGTCATGGAGCAAAGGCAAACGGTACATCAATGGTGTGCTGAAAGACAAAGTGTTAGTACAGAGAAGGTGTGAATAGATTGTAAAGCACAAAGCACTCCAAGTACAAACATTAAAAAAAATTAAAAGAACAGAAACAGTGGGTAGGCACAGTAGAAACAAACTAAACACTAAAAAACCTAAAATAAAATAACCAAATTTAAAAAAAGAGAGAAAAAAAAAACTAAACATAAAAAGGGTGGGGGGGGGGGGGGGCCGTCATGCTCTGAAATTGTTGAATTCAATGTTCAGTCTGCAGGCCATAGTGTGCCTCATCGTTAAATGAGATGCTGTTCTTCGAGCTTGCATTGATGTTCGCTGGAACACTGCAGCAATCCCAGGACAGAGATGTGAGCATGAGAGCAGGAGGGGGGGTGTTGAAATGGCCAGCAACCGGAAGCTCGGGGTCATGCTTACAGACTGAATAATCTAGAGGCTGTGCTGAATGAACCAGTGATATGAGTTCAAATCCCACCATGGCAACTTTTATTTGAATTGAATTCAGTTAATTAAATAAATCTGGAATTAAAAGCTAGTGTCAGTAATAGTGATGATGAAGTTATCCGATTATTGTAAAAACCCAACTAGTTCATTATTGTCCTTTTAGGGAAAGAGATCTGCTGTCCTCATCCAATCTGGCCTCTATGTGACTCCAGACCCACAGCAATGTGGTTGACTCTTAACCCTCTGAAATGATCTAGCAAGCCACTAAGACATCTCACCATCGCCTTCTCAGGGGCACTTAGGGTTGGGAAATAAATGTTGGGCTTTCCAACGATGTCCATATGTCTGAATGAATGAAACATAAGGATGCTCTGACCAATTATCCAATCTGTGCGTGTGCGCGTGTGTGTCCCACCCTGCCCCAAACCCACATGGATGTTGCCTTGTTTCATTGGGTAACCCCACGGCATGGGACTTAATTCCACTGGTGGTGGGACGAGGCTCTTTAAGTGACTTATAATAGTCTTCGGCCTTTCCTGCACCCCACTTAATTGCGGTGCAACAGGTAGGTGACGGGCACTCCACCCCCACCTCCCATCACAATTCTATGGGACTCCTGCCTCCAAGCCCATCTCCGGGGGCCCATTAAATCCAGCCCAAATTGTGCAAGTGCAACAGTATTATCTGAGGTGCAAAATTTACTGTGGTCTTAAAATCAGTCCTACCCCCTCAATAAGGGGTGGCGCAATGGTAAGCACTGCAGCCTCACAACTCCAGGGACCTGGGTTCAATTCTGAGTACTGCCTCTGTGGAGTTTGCAAGTTCTCCCTGTGACTATGTGGGTTTTCGCCGGGTGCTCTGGTTTTTCTCCCACAGCCAAAGACTTGCAGGTTAATAGGTAAATTGGTCATTGTAAAAATTGCCCCTAGTGTAGGTAGGTGGTAGGGAATATGGGATTACTGCAGGGTTAGTATAAATGGGTGGTTGTTGGTTGGCACCGACTCGGGCTGAAGGGCCTATTTCAGTGCTGTATCTCTAAATAAATAAAAATAACTGATCTCATTAATGACTTTCTACTTCTGTACCAAAGTATTATCAAGTGACACATTTAAGAATTTAAAAATATAATAACTTTTCATCATTCTTTTGATGAGTGGCAAAATGCTATACCAGATAAGGCAATTTTACCCACCATCATCTGTGATGGCTTAAAAAATCCAACAAGGTCAAGATGCGAAAAAGAACTTGCATCCTTAAAGAAGCAAATCACCTCCCATCATTCCATTGCCTTGGTTACTATGACTTAGGGGCCCTGCAGTGTAATGTATCCACTGTAGAAGAACTATTCAGACTTGTTGGTATAAAGACAGAGATTACACCTCATGAGAGAGGCACATTGCAGTAGCACACAGTCAGGCAATTTTGACGTTTAATTTGAGGATGCTGATGACAAATTTATGTCGAGGTTGCTGAAAATCTTGTCAATAAAGTAAAGTAGCCCACTTGCATTTTGAAAATTGGTAAGCTTGAATGTATAAATTGTGACTTGGGGATAGAGGGATTTAAAATTCCAGAAGTATAAAGCATAAATCTTTTCTTAAAATATTCAATATTGTGCTTCTGTTACAATATTGGCACAGATATATTTTCATCTCTGATGCTCCCATGGTACCTATGGAATGTTCATTTAAGGAGGAAACCCTGCTGCTATTCTGATAAAACAGGGAGACTTGCCTGTATTAGACAAACTTCCTTACAATCTGCAAGTTTAGCCCACTGTTCTTTCTTTCTTTTGGGCCTCCTTATCTCGAGAGACAATGGATACGCGCCTGGAGGTGGTCAGTGGTTTGTGAAGCAGCGCCTGGAGTGGCTATAAAGGCCAATTCTGGAGTGACAGGCTCTTCCACAGGTGCTGCAGAGAAATTTGTTTGTTGGGGCTGTTGCACAGTTGGCTCTCCCCTTGCGCCTCTGTCTTTTTTCCTGCCAACTACTAAGTCTCTTCGACTCGCCACAATTTAGCCCTGTCTTTATGGCTGCCCGCCAGCTCTGGCGAATGCTGGCAACTGACTCCCACGACTTGTGATCAATGTCACACGATTTCATGTCGCGTTTGCAGACGTCTTTATAACGGAGACATGGACGGCCGGTGGGTCTGATACCAGTGGCGAGCTCGCTGTACAATGTGTCTTTGGGGATCCTGCCATCTTCCATGCGGCTCACATGGCCAAGCCATCTCAAGCGCCGCTGACTCAGTAGTGTGTATAAGCTGGGGATGTTGGCCGCTTCAAGGACTTCTGTGTTGGAGATATAGTCCTGCCACCTGATGCCAAGTATTCTCCGAAGGCAGCGAAGATGGAATGAATTGAGACGTCGCTCTTGGCTGGCATACGTTGTCCAGGCCTCGCTGCCGTAGAGCAAGGTACTGAGGACACAGGCCTGATACACTCGGACTTTTGTGTTCCGTGTCAGTGCGCCATTTTCCCACACTCTCTTGGCCAGTCTGAACATAGCAGTGGAAGCCTTACCCATGCGCTTGTTGATTTCTGCATCTAGAGACAGGTTACTGGTGATAGTTGAGCCTAGGTAGGTGAACTCTTGAACCACTTCCAGAGCGTGGTCGCCAATATTGATGGATGGAGCATTTCTGACATCCTGCCCCATGATGTTCGTTTTCTTGAGGCTGATGGTTAGGCCAAATTCATTGCAGGCAGACGCAAACCTGTCGATGAGACTCTGCAGGCATTCTTCAGTGTGAGATGTTAAAGCAGCATCGTCAGCAAAGAGGAGTTCTCTGATGAGGACTTTCCGTACTTTGGACTTCGCTCTTAGACGGGCAAGGTTGAACAACCTGCCCCCTGATCTTGTGTGGAGGAAAATTCCTTCTTCAGAGGATTTGAACGCATGTGAAAGCAGCAGGGAGAAGAAAATCCCAAAAAGTGTGGGTGCGAGAACACAGCCCTGTTTCACACCACTCAGGATAGGAAAGGGCTCTGATGAGGAGCCACCATGTTGAATTGTGCCTTTCATATTGTCATGGAATGAGGTGATGATACTTAGCAGCTTTGGTGGACATCCGATCTTTTCTAGTAGTCTGAAGAGACCACGTCTGCTGACGAGGTCAAAGGCTTTGGTGAGATCAATGAAAGCAATGTAGAGGGGCATCTGTTGTTCACGGCATTTCTCCTGTATCTGACGAAGGGAGAACAGCATGTCAATAGTCGATCTCTCTGCACGAAAGCCACACTGTGCCTCAGGGTAGACGCGCTCGGCCAGCTTCTGGAGCCTGTTCAGAGCGACTCGAGCAAAGACTTTCCCCACTGTATTACTGGTATTACCTCAGAGATATTGCGAGAATTTAAAATATCGCATCTCCTTCTGAGAATCCTGTCCATGAAACAACAGATTCCAGAATATCCATCTTTTATTTTAATAAAGATTTTGGCTCTGAAATTCTGATGGCTTGGCAGGACATAAACCTGAAGAATGTTTCTGGGGGACTGGGTGGATCAAAATTTTGGGAAGAAAGAGGGTCTGCATGTTTTATGCCCCATTTCAGTTCTGCCCTTGTTACAAGGTTTTTGTTTTTGTATTAAAAACTTAGAATTCTGTGTATTTTAAAAAAACTGAAAAAGGACATTTCAGTGGACATTGACACCTGAAAATAGCTGAAATTTTTGGATGTTTTGAAAGGAAGCTGACTTTGTATGCAAGAACAGCAAAGCAGGCAATTTCAAGGAAACCAGCAAGGGGTTTGTCCTCCTTAGAAAAACACTTTGAATGACAAGGGAGACTCTGTGTCTGGACATGTGACCTATTCAGGAAGGTTTGCTTTCACTTTGGACCCTTTTTATATTAAAAAAAAACAATGAGTTGGACAAAGAGCAGGCATTTGAAATTTGTTATTTTACCTGCCAGGAGGTCAGAGAGGAAGACCCAGAAAAAGTGTTACATCTCTCTGTAAAGGAATCCTGCACCTCTGTATTTCAAAGGTGGCAGATTCCTACTGCTTCCTGTCTCTGAAGAATCCCTGCATCAAGTGTAGTTCCTGTTTCCTCCTGTGTTTTAAGAAATCCTATAATCTGAAGAAATCTTCTGCTGCTAGACTACTGCTGTAAAACCTAAGAAGACCTGTTGCTACACCCCTGATGAAAGACCTATGTTAGACCTACTGTAGTTGAATTGCCTTGAACTCCTACCATCACAGACTGTTCATCAACCTCGCCTGGAGAGACTTCGAGTGGCATCTGACTATTTGACTCTGGGACACCTGATATGCTGTGACCTGTGGAGAATTGGGACTGAATTAATGCTGCACTCTTCCCGACTCGGTCATGACATCCTAAATTCCACAAGAATTGATGTAGAGTGTAAGATAAGTCCACCCCAGTTTAGATGCAACCATGCAAATGACAGGTTTTGGGCAACATCAGCAGTCCTAACTTTTATCCTTCATGCCCCAGGATCTGCAAATCTAAGTTGTCTTGTTTTATATTGGTTTACATTAGCACAGCAGCTGAGAAGGGCTAATACTGGGATCTTAAAGGTGAATTACTGCAATTTATTTTACTGTTAGATAGATGCTCATAACTTTACTTTGGTCATTTGTCAATTTCTTTTAAAAAGAATGAAAATGGTGATTAGTTTCCTGCTGTTCACTTTAGGTTCATGCAAGTGTTTTCTCAAAGTATGAGCCTCAAAACAGAGAAACCATTTCTGATCTTTGGCCATTAGTAATTAGTCAGCACAAACTAGCTGTGGAAACAAGTCTTTCCAGGTTACCATCCTCTACATCTTTAGCTGAATGAGTTCCCAGGTTAATCTTCGGCCTCCTTCTTCCCGTGAATTATGTGTAATATTTTTGGGTATAACAAAAGACTGCCTTCACTGTCAAGCCACAGACTGTTTGTTTAATCTGACAATTCTCAACATTTAAGGATTTCCCACTGAAGTAATGAAGCGTCATTGGGCATGCATGGTTTGCAGGATTTTATATCCATTTAATTAGTATATATGATACATACATATCATCACTGATCCTTTAGAACACTGGATGAGTATATTTGTGAATCGACTTTTAGGGTAAACAAAAGTCCATTTCTACTGTTGCATTTTCCCCTTCCCTGTATCTATTATGTGAGATTATTTATGTCACTCTCTGAGAAGTTTAGGGTTTTCTTCATACTGGTTCTTGTTCAATCCATATGGGGCAAGATTTTAACTCAATCAAAATCCATTCACTTACACAGTTAAAATCAGGGCCATATATGTCTTCAATTTGCTGCCATCTGGTCCTGCATTAAGAGAAGACCAGCTTTGAATTTTGCAGCTGTGCCCCTGAGTGTTTTCCATCCTCCAGCATTTTCCAGGCCTCCTGGTGTGGTCCATCAGTTGTTCATGGGACAAAACCTCTTTCTCCTATCTAGCTATAGTAAAGAGAATTGACCCTGCGATGTTTAGTAGACTCAGTATAGAGGACATTGGAAGGGCGTAAATCCTGCCTTGCCACACTTATAGAGATGGAATGTGGGGCTCGCAATTTTGGGTCTTTTGTGTTTTTTGAGAAAAAAAATAACTGACCCATTGATATGACCAACATCAAAGCAATTACTGCTGGGGGGAAAGTACTGTGCCTGCATTTCAGTTGCATTCATTAGAACAGAGCAGCTAGCACAGAAAGTCTTGCATGGACTTGATGGGCCAAATGGCCTCCTTTTGTTCTATAACTCTGCAAGCAAAAGAAATTGAATTGTATTTGAACTGGCGATATCAAAAATGGGTGTTGGAGAATGGGAAAGCTCTCTTTATTTTTATATATATATATAAAAAAAAAAGTCTGAACCTTTTCTGGATCCAAAAGAAATGTAATATGTATGACAGGCAGGAGTTCTATATGTGAGAATGATAGACTAAGAAATTCTCCTAATCAATGTTCAAATTTATAGATAATAAACTATGCCATAAAAGTAAAATATATCAATTGACTATCAACCATTCATTCATTAAATACATAGAAAACCATTGAATAATATCTGTGATGATTTCAAATTCCATTTGCCATATTAAAAATTCATGTGTATGATAATTATAATCACTATGATGTAAAATATTGTAACCGTGTTATCAATCTGAAAGTGCAAGTTATCTTGATAGTTAAAAATTAAAACTTTGACTTCTCTGGTGCAGGATGGTATATCATTAAGGTGCACAGTGTTGCAAAAACAGGGCAGCTCTACTGTGCATTTATAGAAAGAGAAAGAATAGACCGAGTTCTGCCTGTTGCGTGAGAAGTGTTTACAATTATGCTATTGACAGCTTCAAGATGTCATTGCAACCAATGCCACAGAGTTAGAAAGGAATTCTAAACTGTCTAGGGGAAGAGAAAAATAGACTGGTAGGAGATGGAGTGAAAGAGGGATGACGTTATTATTCTTTCACGGGATGTGGGCATTGCTGGCCAGGCCAGCATTTATTTCCCATTCCTTATTACCCTTGAGAAGGTGGTGATGAGCAGCCCTCTTGAACCACTGCGGTTCATCTGGTGTAGGTACCCACACAGTGCTGTTAGGGAGGGAGCTCCAGGATTTTGAGCCAGCAATCGTGAAGGAACGGTGATATAATTCCAAATGAGACTTGGAGGAGAACTTGTAGGTGGTGGTGTTCCCATGTGTCTGCTGCCCTTGTCCTTCTAAGTGGTAGAGGTTGTAGCTTTGGAAGGTGCTTTTGAAGAAGCCTTGGTGAGTTGCTCTGTATGCTATGTAGACTTTTCCTTACAAATGGACTTCAGAGAAATCGGCCCCAAAAATATTGAACCACCAGAAATGCGGGTATAATTAAGGTATTAAATGGATTTTATTCCCCCAAATTATATTGCAGTTATGGGATAAATTGTCAGGGAAAACCATTGCCTTGGGCAGTATATACAGACAGTTAAGTGCTGACAGGCTCACACAGCAATAAAAGCAACTTACATTTACATAGCGCCTTTAATGTAGTAAAACGTCCCAAGCAATTATCAAGCTAAACCAAACAGCATTTTATAAAATCCTACCTGCTCTAACTGTGATTATCCTTGCTGTTTGGGAGGCTCCAGTGATAGCATCAGGTCTCGCAATAGATACATTTTGTTAATCTTAGGGTATGGATTTATCTATTCAGGAAAGGAGGGAGACAGAAAGCAGGAAACTATAGGCCAGATAGCCTAACATCTGTCATTGGGGAAATGCTGGAATCCATTATTAAGGAGGTAATAACAGGACATTGTATTATGATTTTCTAAATCAAGCAGAGCCGACATGGCTTTGTGAAAGGGAAATCATGTTTGACTAATTTATTAGAGTTCTTTTGAGGAAGGAACAAGTAAGGTGGATAAAGGGGAACCAGTACATGTAGATGTGGTGTACTTGGATTTCCAAAAGACATTCAACGAAGTGCCACATTAAAGGTTACAAAATAAGAGCTCATGCTGTCGGGGGTAACATATTAGCATGGATAAAGGATTGGTTAGCTAACAGGAAGCAGAGAGTAGGGATAAATGGGTAATTTTCAGGTTCGCAAGCAGTTTCTAGTGGTGTGCCACAGGGATCAGTGCCAGGGCCTCAACTATTTACAATCTATATCAATGCCTTGGATGAAGGGACCAAATGCATGGTAGCTAAATTTGCTGATGACACAAAGATAGGTAGGAAAGTAAGCTGTCAAGAGGACACTGAGTCTACAAAGGGATTTAGATAGTTTTTAAGTGAGTGGGCAAAAATTTGGCAGAAGGAGTATAATGTGGGGAAATGTGAACTTTTCCACTTTGGCAGGAAGAATAGAAAAACATAGTATTATTTGAATGAAGAGAGACTGCAGAACTCGATGCACAGAGGGATCTGGGTGTCCTGGTACATGAATCACAAAAAGTTAAAATGCAGGTACAGCAATTGATCAGGAAGGCAAACAGAATGTTGGTGTTTATTGCAAGGGGAATTGAGTATAAAAGTTGGGAAGTTTTTGCTGCAGCTGTACAGGGCCTTAGTTTGACCACATCTGGAGTACGTGTACAGTTTTGGTCTCCTTACTTAAGAAAGGATATAATTGCATTAGAAGCAGTTCAGAGAAGATTCACTTGATTGCGATGAAGGGGTTATCTTATGAGGAAAGGTTGAACAGGTTGGGTCTATACCCATTGGAGTTTAGAAGAATGAGAGGTGATCTTATCGAAACATCTAAAGTCCTGAGAGGACTTGATAAGGTGGATGCTGAGAGGTTGTTTCGCCTTGTGGGGAAGTCTAGAACTAGGGGGCACAGTTTAAAATTAGGAGTCTCCCATTTAAAACTGAGATGAGGAGAAACTTTTTCTGAGTGTCGTTAGTCTGTGGAATTCTCTTTCCCAGAAAGCAGTGAAGGCTGGGTCATTGAATATAGGCTGCGTTTGCTGACAACGCCGCCACTAGGTGGCGCTGCATGGGCACAAATGCAGCCTGTGTCACTAAAACGACACAGTCTGCAATGTTCAGGCAGCTGCCAGGACTAAAGATGGTGCTGCTCAAATCATACAAAGCCAAAATAAACACATGGTAGCATACAATGACCGGAGAGAGCGAGCGAGCATGGGCGTAGCGAGCGACCAAGCAGGGTGGGTTGGGGGGGGGTGGGTGGTGTGAGGAGCAGAGTGCACCTGAACCCGCCACCATCAAGATCTTCGGCTGCTCTTCCACCCAGTCTCCCCCTGCTTCCCCGAGTACCGCAATGACCTCATATGCGCATGCGCCATCCAGTCCTGGCAATCAGGAATGCAGCGCATGCGCAGACAGCAGGAGCCCGTTTGTGCATGTGCGCAGCTTGGCGCAGTCTTATGACGTCAACGGCCAGCTGCGTTGTCAAGAATCACATTGTTGAATAATTCAAGGCTGAGTTAGATAGATCTCTGACAAGGGAGTCCACAGTTATGGCGGCAGGAAGGAATGTGGAGTTGAGGCCACAATAGATCAGCCATGATCTGACTGAATGATGGAGCAGGCTCGAGGGACCAAATGGGCTACTCTTGCTTCTAATTCTTGTGTTCCTGTGTTCTTGTGATTTTGCTGGGATTTTCTTGCTCATCTGGCTAAACTTCACCAATTTTCTGGGGTTTTGCTGTTCTTCACACAAAGTTAATATGCATATGCAGCAGAACCCCTACAGAAAGTCACCACTTTTAGCTCAAATTTCTGTCATTCATTCCCAGACCAGCTAAAGGACCTTGCTGATTATTGACTTTTTTATTTTGCAAAATGTTGTTAAGTATTGTGAAATTATTGTTTTGGTTAGGACGGGAACAGGTCTATTAGAAATCCACTGCAGTAATCCAGACTTTTAATTGCTATTGGCTTGCTGACCTATCTTCTCAAATAATTTGGATGTAGCCTCACTCCTGCAATGGGTGGATTATGAATATATTACTAATCTTTTCGACAATAAAAACTGTCCAGTACCTTATTATCCTCCAACCCACTATTTCACCTGTTAATGGGAACCATTTTTCCTTATCTAATTTATAAGCTTGTCATAATCTTGTACATTTCTATTAAATCTCCCCTCAATCTCCTTTGCTCTAAGGAGAACAACCTCAGCTTTTACAACTTAGCCTTGTAACTAAAATCCCCCATCCCTGGAACCATTCTGGTAAATCTCCTCTGTACCCTCTCAAGGACCCTCACACTCTTCCTGAAGTGTGATGACCAGAACTGAAGCAATACGCTAGTTGGGGCCGAACCAGAGCTTTATAAAGGTTCAGCATAACTTCCCTGCTTTTGTAAAGTACTTAATGCCTTTATTTATGAAGCCCAAGGTTCCATATGCTTTACTAACCACTCCCTCAATATGTCCTGCCAACTTCAAAGATTGATGCATATGCATCCCCAGGTCCCTCTGTTCCTGCACACTCTTTATAACTGTGCTATTAAGTCTATATTGCCTCGCCCTAACCCTTCTGCCAGAATGCATCATCTCACACTAGTCCGTATTAAATTCCATCTGCATCTCTCTGCCTATCCTGCTACCCAATCTATATCCTGTTGTAGGCGGTGCTTCTATAGATATGCAAAGATAAAAAGATTAGTGAAGACAAATGTGGGTCCCTTGCAGTCAGAAATGAGGGAATTTATAATGGGGAACAAAGAAATGGCAGACCAATTAAATACATACCTTGGTTCTGTCTTCAAAAGGAGGGCACAAATTACCTGCCGGAAATGTTGGGGAACATAGGCTCTAGTGAGAAGGAGGAACTGTATGAAATCAGTATTAGGAGGGAAATGGTGTTAGAGTAATTGATGGAATTGAAGGCCAATAAATCCCCAGGGCCTGATAATCTACATCCCAGAGTACTTAAGGAAGTGGCCCTAGAAATAATAGATGCATTACTGGTCATTTTTCAAAATTCTATAGACTCTGGAACAGTTCCAATGGATTGGAGGGTAACTAATGCAACCCCACTATTTAAAAAAGCAGGTAGAGAGAAACCAGAAAATTATAGGTTGGTTAGCCTGACATCAGTAGTGGGGAAAATGCTAGAGTCCATTATAAAAGATGTAGTAGCAGAGCACTTGGAAAGCAATGACAGGATCGGACAAAGTCAATATGGATTTACGAAAGGGAAATCATGCTTGACAAATGCAGTGGAATTTTTTTGAGGATGTAACTAGTAGAATAGATAAGGGAGAACCAATGGATGTGGTGTATTTGGACTTTCAGAAGGCTTTCGATAAGGTCCCACATAAGCGATTAACATTCAAAATTAAAGCACATGGGATCGGGGGTAAGGTACTGACATGGGAATTGGTTGGCAGACAGGAAAGAAAGAGTAGGAATAAACGGGTCTTTTTCCGAGTGGCAGGCAGTGACTAGTGGGGTACCGCAGGGATCAGTGCTAGGACAATAGCTATTCACAATATATATTAATGATATAGATGAGGGAATTAAATGTAATATATCCAAGTTTTCAGATGACACAAAGCTGGGTAGGAGTGTGAGCTGTGGGGAGGATACAGAGAAGCTCCAGTGTGATTTGGACAGGTTGAATGAGTGGGCAAATACATGGCAGATGCAGTATAATGTGGATAAATGTGAGGTTATCCACTTTGGTGGCAAAAACAGAAAAGTAGATTATTATTGGGAAAGGGGGAGGTGCAGTGAGACCTGAATGTCCTTGTGCACCAGTCGCTGAAAGTAAGCATGCAGGTACAGCAGGCAGTTAAGAAGGCAAATGGTATGTTGGCCTTCATAGCGATAGAATTTGAGTATAGCAGCAAGGATGTCTTTCTGCAATTATACAAAGCCTTGGTGAGACCACATCTGGAGTATTGTGTGCAGTTTTGGTCTCCTTATCTGAGGAAGGATGTTCTTGCTATGGAGGGAGTGCAGCGAAGATTCACCAGACTGATTCCTGAGATGGCAGGACTGACATATGATTGGGTCAATTAGGCTTGTATTTGCTAGAGTTTAGAAGGATGAGAGGGAATCTCATAGAAAACTACAAAATTCTAACAGGACTGGACAGACTAGATGCAGGAAGGATGTTCCCGATGGCGGGGGAGTCCAGGACCATGGATCACAGCCTAAGGATAAGGGGTAAGCCATTTAGGACTGAGATGAGGAGAGATTTCTTCACCCAGAGAATGGTGAACCTATGGAATTCTCTACCACAGAAAGCAGTTGAGACCAAATCAATGTTTATGTGGTGAAATTAATGTGCCTCATTCTTGGCAGGTGGAGGCCTGCATGACACAGGGTTAATGTGCATGTACGTGAATACACGGAGTGTGTTTAATAAGACTGGTGAGGTACAGGCGCAGATTGTCATGTGGAAATATGATGTTGTGGCTATAACAGAGACCTGGCTTAAAGAAGGGCAGGACTGGGTGTTAAATATTCCTGGATACAAGGTGTTCGGGAAAGATTGGAAAGGAAAAAAAGGGGGAGGGGTGGCAGTATAGATTAAGGAGAGCATTGCAGTGCTGGAGAAAAAGGATATCCCAGAGGAGTCGAGGACAGAATCAATTTGGCTGGAGCTAAGAAACAGAAAAGGTGCTGTTACATTGGTGTTGTCCAGAGGCCACCAGCTCATGGGAAGGACATGGAGGAACAAATTTGTGAGAAAATTACAGAGGTGCAAAAATTATAGGGTTGTTGTAATGGGGGACTTTAATTATCCAAACGTAGACTGGGATAATAGTAGTGTAAAGGGCAGTGAGGGGCAGACTTCCTAGAATGTGTTCAGGAAAGTTTTCTACAACAGTATGTTGCTAGTCCAATGAGAAAGGAATGAGGTGGGCTAAGTGGATCAAGTATCAGTAGGAGAGCATTTAGGGGATAGTGATCAGTGTATCATAAGGTTTAGGCTGACTATGGAAAAGGACAAAGAGCAATCCAGGGTAAGAATAATTAACTGGGGGAAGGCCAACTTCAGTGGGGTAAGAATGGAGCGGTGGCAAATAAATTGGAGTCAAAAGCTGGCAGGAAAACCGGTAGATGAACAATGGGCTACCTTCAAAGAAGAGGTAGTTTGGGCACAGTCAAGGTTTGTTCTCTCAAAGGGGAAAAGCAGGGCAAACAAATCCAGAGCTCCATGGATGACAAAAGAGATGGAGATTAAAATAAAGAAGAAAAAGTGTGCTGATGACAGATGCCAGGTAGAAAATACTATTGAGAATCAGGCTGAATATAGAAGGTCCAGAGGGGAAGTGAAAAAGCAAATAAGAGAAGCAAAGAGAGAGAATGAAAAGAGACCGGCAGCTAGCATTAAAGGAAATTCCCAAGTTTTCTATAGGCATATAAATAGTAAATGGGTGGTAAAAGGAGGAGTGCGGCTGATTAGGGACCATAAAGGGGATTTACAAATGGAGGCAGAGGGCATAGCTGAGGTATTAAATGAATACATTGCATCTGTCTTTACCAGGGAAGAAGATGCAACCCAGGCAAGAGGAGGTAAGTCAGACACTAGACAAGTTGGTGGAATGGGCCAACAGGTGGCATATGAAGTTCAATGCAAAGAAATGTGAAGTGATTCATTTTGGTAGGAAGAACATGGAGAGATAATATAAAATAAATGGTACAATTCTAAAGGGGTGCAGGAGCAGAGGGACCTAGGTCTGTACGTGCATAAATCATTGAAGGTGGCAGGACAAATTGAGAGTGGTTAATAAAACATACAGTATCCTGGGCTTTATTAATAGGGGCATAGAGTACAAGAGCAAGGAAGTTATGTTGAACTTGTATAAGAGACCAGTTCGGCCTCAGCTGGAGTATTGCGTCCAGTTCTAGGCGCCGCACTTTAGGAAAGATGTGAAGGCATTAGAGAGAGTACAGAAAAGATTCACAAGAATGGTTCCAGGGATGAGGAATTTCAGTTATGTAGATAGATTGGAGAAGTTGGGACTGTTTTCCTTGGAGAAGAGAAGGCTGAGAGGTGATTTGATAGAGGTATTCAAAATCATGAGGGGTCTGGACAGAGTTGATAGAAAGAAATTGTTCCTACTCATGAAAGGATCGAGAACTAGAGGGCACAGATTTAAAGTATTTAGTAAGAGAAGCAAAAGTGACATGAGGAAAAACTTTTTTACGCAGCAAGTGGTTAAGGTCTGGAATGCGCTGCTTGAGAATATGGTGGAGGCAGGTTCAATTGAAGTATTTAAAAGAGAATTAGACAGTTATATGAAAAGGAAGAATGTGCAGGGTTGCAGGGAGAAAGCGGGGGACTGTAACTGAAGGAATTGCTCTTTCAGAGAGCCAGTGCAGACACGATAGGCCAAATGGCCTCCTTCTGTGCTGTAACAATTCTGTGTGATTCTGCTCAACCAGATCATGCACCACCATGGAAAATGACAAAACCAGGCCCATTCTCCTAATCTTTCAATATGCTGGTTGGATTCCTGAAGATTCTTTTAAATTTACTAACAAATGTAGCACATCAAAATACAAGGGATTACGTTTATCCAGTCTCACTATCTAAACTTTTCTTGCTATGTCACAGCTGACCTTAGTTTTATTAGCTAGACTAACATTATGGGCAGAATTTTGCCACAACTCATAAAACCCGTGGCAGGTCTGAAAAGTTTAATTAAATACTGAGATCCATACAGACAGCTTACACAATCTCACAAAATTCCCTCAAAATGAACTGTCACAAAATCAGGTGCTGGGTCTCGTAAAATCAGAGTCTTGATCTTTTAAGCATTTTGGGATAGAGTTTCCAACAGAAAATATTCTTTGATACATTTAAGAGTGGTAACTTGGTGCAATTTTATTAATGCTATGGAAAATGGGTTTATCAAAAAATGTCCATTTCTTCACGGAGTAGCCTGATTTAAAATCTCTGAAAATAACTGAAAAAAGCTATGCAAACTATTTAATAGTTTCATTAGTGCACACAAGTCACTTTCTCAATAAAGTAAGTATATTTTGATATGAAAGATCTTTTAAAATGTGCCGACTAGTGCCTGTACACTACCTCACCATCACCTTTCGCGAGCCCTCCATTGCCTCTGATTTGTCACTCTGCTTGTCCAAAATCTAGTATTTGGTGAGCAGAAATTTCCTTCAATTAAGTATTGGGAATACTGAAGCATTGGGGTTGATTTATTAATGTAGAGGCAGGGTTGGAGTGAGCACTGGATGGCGCAAAATCCAGTAGGTAAAGGGTACACATGGGAATGTGTAATTTCAACAGGGATGCCTCATTATCATTTTACTTTCGGGTTTCACTTCTCCAATGTGCATGACTGGACATGATGTGCAACTGCATGACATGATGACTCGACTATATAAAGAGCCAATGCAAAGATGGATTTGGAGAAGTCGGGAGCATTGTAGGAGAGAGAGAAAAATTTACAGATGGAGTCAGGAAGGACAAAAGTTGTGCTGTGGTTCAATGAGGCATCTCCTGATGTACTGCTGGGTGTAGTAAAGGTGAAGAGGGAGGTCCTATTTTCCAGCCATTCCAAAAACAAACCTGCTGCTGGAATGAAGACGGCATGGCTAGAGGTCAGTAGCAGGAGTGTAGTGCTCCACCAGTGCAGGAAGTACTAGTGCAGACAAAAGGGGATATGGAAGTGAACACTCCACTCAAAAGTTTCCTCTTCTCACCCATTGCTCACCAATGCCCACCCCAGCCAATACTCGACATGCTGCCTCCTCTCCTGATGGTTGAGTCTGCATACCCACCCCCCACCCCATCACAGGTACGGATTGCACAGTCTTTGCAAGGGGCCTCATTGTCTCCAACACTCAGAAGTCATTCCTGCCCTGGGTTCTGAGATGCACAGAGCCAATCTGAGCAGCCTGCCTCCACCTCTGCTGATGGAGGTGCGGGATGTGATAGTTCCTTTGGTCCAGTGTGAGTCACCAACTGAACCTTCAAGCGTTTAGAGCATCTCTGGCATCCCAAGCATCAATGTGATGGCTGTTCTGGCTTTGGAGGACCCATCTTCATCTTCTTCCTCCTCCTTTCCACTGGAATCCTCATTAGATGAGGTCTACTGAATAGTTTGTTCCTCCTCCAGCTCTAGTCTCTGCCGCTGCCCTGTGTTGCAGATTGCAGCACAGAACGATTAGCCTAGAGATTGTGGCTGGTGTCCAGACCCCTCCAGCCACCTGAAGCACATCTTCCATATGCCAATACCTTGATTGATTACATATCTGGCTGTCATATGGCTCCTGTTTAGCACTGTTGGTGTTCATTGGTGGGGTTGCTCAAACATGGCATCAGCCAGCTTTAGAAAGGATATTCTTTGTTGCCTAGAATCCACTCTTTAAGGTTGGTTCCAGGTCCCAACAGGTTGGAGTTGTTGGACAACCGCACAGCTGAATATTGGTGGAATGAAATCCCTTGCTGTTGAAGAATGCTCCTGATTGATCTGGGGGTGCTCACATTGCCATTTGTGTGCAATTGATAGTAGCCTAAAACCTGTGGGAATCCAGCCAGATGATAATAATATGATGATATTGCTGCAGATTGCCCATCAATGATTTGATATTGTGGGTGACTATAACTACTGACATGACTGTGCATTTCATAGTTGACAAGTATGCCTGAGGTTATGCTGTAAGGATATGAAATAAAGGGTTGTTTTCCTTACAGCATCTGTTAGTACAGCTTATAAAAGGTTGATCTCCATCTGGTTGTCAAGAACTGTATGAGATGCTGTTCAGAAATGCTTTGTTGTTGTTGGAATTGACCAGATGCTTAGCAGTTTTGACAGATTGATGAAAGTAGAAGCAGATGTTCATAGTAAGGGAGTCATAGCTAGAAACTGATTTGGACATGCTCAGGGAGCTATCCAGCAACTGTGCAGTCCTTGACTGATAAATATTTGAAGGTAGTTTGTTTTTCAGCAGTAAAATATAACAGCAACAACTTGCATTGAGGTATCTCCCATCCCACCATTTTATTATACAAATTATTGTTGACTTCAAGATCATTATAAAGCATGACCAAACCAGTGTAGAGGGAATGTTATACATTGGTTTGTAAAAACACTAAAATTATTGGATGGAAATTCAGACAGGCTGCAAAAGGGGTTTCATAATCTCCATGTCTAATATTGCCAGGAACTATGCCAATAAATACCCAGTACTCACAGTTGCTTTCTTACCTGCTAGTGGGAAAAAATTTGATTACAGTGTTCTTGCTGAGAGGTTACTTTCTACACTGTAGAGATGTGCTCCCTCACATTAGGATGTGTGCCACTTTTGCTGCTTTAGATTAGAACTTGGATGAGGACCAAGATGAATAACAATAGGACCAGCAGCCACTAAAGCAGTGCTACGCAAATTAATTTCTCCTGCTTTTATTTTGAGTACAGAATCAACGTGACATGTAGATGTATGCAGAGGCCAGGCGATTGCAGCAGCACACACATACAAAATCACTATCTCCTGACAGCCAGAGACACCGTACGTCCACTTGTTTTCAGTGCCTCCTGCTGTGCAGTTGTGAGCTGTGTGATCTGTGGCGGACCCCCTCCAGTTCTCTCCCTCTGTCTGGTGTTCTGTCCTCTCTTCTGCAGAGATGGAAAGAACAGATGTCTGAGTGAGAGTAATGGCATGTGTTCAGCCAATGGGTAGAGTGCAATTGGTGAGGGTGGCATTGCATAAGGCATGACATAGCATAAGGATAAGGGTGAGTGGCAGGTGGGTTGATGGAGAGGTGAGGAAGTGCAGAGACAGAGGGTTGGGAGCAGCTGCAAAGTAAGTGTGTGAGGAGTGATGTCGTGGAGTGGGTTTGAGAAGACAGTGAGGGAGTGGGGTGACGTGCAGAGGAGGATGTAGATGAATGTTCCTTTGTACTTACCTTTCCTGCCCTGCTTATGTCATTACATTGTTTTTTGCATTGAATTCAGGACTGTAACACCACATTCCTCCACAACCTCTAACCATGCCTTCCTTGCCTCAGCAGCACATTTCTTCTTCCTTTTGTTGGGAAAGAGTAACTTACTGCCCCCCAGCAACACATCCAGTCAGGTGTCAATGAAATAGCGCGCAGCCTTTGCACATCTGGAGCAGGACTTTGTGAGGGCAGCAGGAGCAGGAGAGGAGGCTCAGGGGTCTGAAAAATTATGACGGACACGCTCGCCAGAAAACCTGACGTTGATTCCAGATTTTGTCAGTGGTGGGAAAGTGCCAAGGTGGCATTGGGACTGCAATTTAAATTGGTCAACAGTTCATTTTAATACATTAGCATTAAAAGGATCACAATTTTATTGGGGGTGGGGGCAGTTTGAATTTAGTCAATGGCATGCTGAGATCATGTGTCTTCTGATCCCCAGCCATTTAATGCATGATGTGGATCTCCAGAAGTGTAGCGGAGGACACATGAACACAATCCTCACTCTCTCTTGTGTGGACACTTCAGTCTCTCTGTCCGCTCTGGGGCCCCTGCTAGCTCCAGAGCCGCCTCCTCTGTCGCAGTCAGAGGACGAAGATCTGGGATGCCTCCACCAATCATCGAGGTCACCCTCGTGTAATGGGCCCATTTGTTCTGCAAATGGAAAGAGGGACATAATAAGACTTTGCAGGAAGAGCAACAGGACAGTTACGCCAGTGACAGCCCCTCATCCCCTGATGGGGCTTTCTACAATGGCTTCTTCCCACATCCACTCTAAGGGGACATAATGGGGATGAGCTGTGAAAGAAGGCATCCTGTCTCGGAGATGCAGCCATGTATCTACCCGGATGTGGTGATGCCTTATCCTCTTGAGGACACTCCCTCCCCATGTCACACTCCCTTCCTTGTAGCCACATGCAAGCCCCAAAGAGAAAAGAGGTATGGAGGACTCACCTTGGCAGAATGAAGGAGGTCATTGACCTCTTGCGAAGCTGGATTCAGTTCCGGGGAGTGACCCCATGGCTGCTGACCTCCTCCATGATTTCTATCCAGGCTTGCCTAGTCAGGTGGGAGGACCTTTTCTTGCCATCTCTTGGAAAGAGGACTACCCGCCTTTCCCTTGCAGCCTCGGAACCCACCCATTGGGCAATTAGAGAGGCCCTGCACCTCCACTATGTTAAGTGGCCGCTCGCCGCATGATCGCGGTCGGCCAGCCAGCCACACGTGCCTCATGTGGCGATGGCATCCTCTTCCAGGTCTGCTGTCGGGACCTGCAATGGGGTCACAATATTCAGCCCCTGGACTCCATTCTGACACTTGCTTCTCTTTTCTTCCCAACTCAAAATTCCTGTTTGTTTGGATTGTCCCTTTTAATACTGGAGCTGACATTGTGTCATGAGTGTTCACATCTCACACACTGTCACTAATTGACGTGAAACCTGAACTTTCAGGTTTCCCTCATGCTATTGGACCACCGCACCCACCGAAATCAGCGGCTGATGAAAAAAATGGCAGCCCACCCATGTGGGCCACACGCCAAAGAGCTACCATGATTCCAAGCGCGGCGGCTCATTTAAATAGCTGGGAGAGCCGCCACTCCCTCGCCGATTACGTGGAGGGGGTGGGCTGTCCGTCCCCGGCAATGGTGTCAGCTGCCTGTACGCAGACGCTGACGCCATTTTTAAAGGGCTGTTAGCCCTACCAGGAAATTTTAAATATTTAAAGTTAAATGGAATTTAAAAAAATAAATACATCTCTTTTGCCCCTCTGCCACCCCCCCAATAACAATTAAATGAATTATTTGCCCTTTCCCTGCCAAACACTTACCTTTACCTTCTGACCTTCCCCCCGCCAAACTGCACAAACTTTCACTTGCAACCCTTCCCACCAACCCCTGCACCGATGACGCTAATTTGACTCCATTACCCCTCCCGCTGCACTGAAAAACTTACCTCCACCCCTCCCAACAAGTGTTCCGTCTCCTTTCCCTGGACGGGGATCCGAAGGTGTGGCAGGGCCGGCCTCCGGGATGAAGATTGCGGTAGGACATCAGGAGTGAAATTACTTAATTCAGATATTTTAATTTATTTAAATATTTAAATTGTGGTCCCATTGCCGAGCGGTGGGGAACGGCCACCACGAGACCTCGCTGCTGCCGGTAACATAGGGCCGGGCCCTGTCGGCGTGGAAGTCCGTGGTGGGCCTCATCCAGGGCCATCTTCAGTTTCCCCGAGCAACCCCCCACTCCCCCACCACCACGGATCCCGACTTTGAGGGATCCTTAAAATCCAACCCATCACGTTTTAAATTAGTGTCTTTGCAAAACATTCAAAATTTATATTTCTCCTGCATAAATTTTTATTTTAAATGATTAATTACCTTCATTATAATAGTGGACAAAGGAATTTCAAAAGAATGTGTTAAGCATTTTTACATCAATATTCAAATAATCTCGTTTTACAATAATGGCCCAAATTCAAATCCCCCGCCTGATGGAAGCTGGACAAGGGGTGGGTGGGATGAGGAGTTAAATTGAGAGCAGTAACATACAGCAACTGAACCTAATCTCTTCCCACGATGCCCCATGTTAACCTGCTGTTCTGAGTAAGCAAACAGGACACCCACAGGAAAGCAGCAAGGTCCTTCTTTAGACATGCAGATCGGGCCCGATGAGGCTTGAGTAATGACAGCTTACCAGTCAGGTCACACCTGTCGGCAGGTAGATTGTGGGCAGAAGAGTCCCAGCAATGCAAGTTTAAAAATGGCTTTTAAGATTTTCTTGTGGGCCAGAGGGGCATGAGTGCTTGGCCAGGCCTTACAAGGAAACCTTGGTCTGCCATTGCACCGTCGCCCCTCCACTCCCCAGTGCCTCCCACCTCCTCCCACTGAAGCGATGCCAGGGACCATAGTTCTCAAATGCCATTTTTCCCCAGCTGCAGCTTCCTGTTGCCGAATTCCCACTCTAACCCACTAACCAGGTAGTGGTTCCAGCAAGGATCAGGCAGGTCACCAAATTTTTTATGGGACTTAGGCTCAGCCATTAAGATCAGTCGGCCCTCCACATCTCTGGGTGTGCCGCCAACTTCAAGGCTGGCACGCACTGTACCTACCCTCCCTTTAAAAGCAGGGCCAGTTAGTTGCTTTATGGCCAGTATTTTCAAAGGCTCCCAGCTGTATTAATAGATAAATGATGCATTATTAACCCTTCAAGATTGGGAACATCCCAGGTTCAGTTACTGGGACATATTATTTGATTCACATGGGCAGCTATGGAAATGCTCTTTTGATTTATTATCTGCATGCTACCAACAGAAGTATCAGCTAAGGTTCCTGCTCCAAGTTTGCTACCCAGTCACTGCCTAATGGTATGTGTAGAGGTGGAACAGGATATGATACATATGTAGGTTTCTCTTCATTTATTGCAGGTTGAGATTTAGTGTGCATTATTTCACAGCTGGATTCTTATTTATTATTGAGTATAATCTCTCATGCTCCCTTCCTGGGCTCTCTTCTTTCATGATAGTTGGCTCTCCTTACCCTACTCTCTTGACAACATTGGCTCCTTGTTAATCTATGATACTAGAGGCATTGGGTACTTCTAGTTCCTTGTGCAAAGAAGTGTGATCAGACGAGGTGACAGGCTATTCCTCAGGGGAACATTAGTCACACTGCAAAGGTGCTGGCATATGGTTCGACTATTGTCCTCAAAATCTGCTGGTATGACCCAAGAGGCCATTCTTCATGCAGAGAATGTTGGTGAGCTATTTGGCTGTGGTGGGTATCATATCAAAACCCAGAGCTGTCCTCACCTAACACCCACATAAGTACATTAGGTGTCACTGGTTAGTGACCAGAACAAGGAACTCTAGCTGATTTCATCTCTAAATCTAGGAATACTGAAGCCAAATGTAGCAAGCATCCTGCATTCTCCCAATGTGATTATTTAATGGAGCACAGACCATGAATTGAATTCGGTCTGCATTCGCGATACAACAATAGGTGGTACGTTTATTGCTTATCCCTTCAGCGTGGCACAGAAATTAATTTAGCCAGCACTTGCTGATTATGCATTAAACAATGGGCCATTTGTGGTGTCTATTGGTAAGCCAGTCCTTTTTTCTTCGTTTCTTCAAACAACCTCCATACATTTGTGAGACAAATGATGTTGCAGTTTTGTCTGCTAGTCCTCTAGTTGTGACACCTAATATTCAAAATGAACAGAAACCATGATGAAAGTAAGCCTTCCTCCATTATTTGTGGCAAAATTATGAACATGTTCTTTATACTTCTGCTTACAGTTTTAAAATGGAACAGAAATAAGAGAAAATCTTTCCCTGAAACGTGAATTAGTTTCTGAAGCCTATTTGATCTCAGCTTTTTGAAGTATAAGCAGGAAGCTTTAGTCAGAAAATCTAGTATCAAAATAAATTGAGCACAGCCAGCTTTCACATCTGAATGACGAGTGAAAGATTCTGACATAATTCTAATGAAAGTAAAACCCTTTCTTTGGCTTTCTGAATTTAAGCAGGAGCTCCAAGGAGACAGAATTTGCATCAATATGACTTCATGCTTACAGATAATACCTCTGCTGCATATTTATTATAGAACTATATTTGTATATCAGTCAATTAGGTGTAAAATTCGACTCGACTTTATTTTGATGCACAACAAATTAACTTTGCAGTATTTACATACTGGCCTTTCTGCATGTGTTCTCAAATGATAGCACCACTCACAGTCAGCTCAAACATTTCACGCATGAGACAAATCAAGTTAAGGAACAAACAAATCAGAATGAACCTATTATTGCAGTTTAATCTGATCTGCAATGTTTACATTCAGACAAATCATATTTTAATTTCATGCATTTTAAATGTGTGGTAAGTGATAAATATATTAAAGGAAAAAAGATTATAGCCAAGCTCATTTGATCCCATTACTTCTATACCTGGGCTAAATACAAAAGCACTGTAGACAGCTATGTCACCAGCTATTTACATTCTCCACTGAATTGCCATCACCAATGTTCATAGCTACTTGATTTTCTTGTCTAATTGGATTCATTTCCATCAGCCGTGATTTAAGATGCTTAGCAGTAGTACTACAGACATCTATAGGTTAATCAAGTCCAAAAGGGCCTCCATTTATTAAATACTGAAGAATGTCCTGAATCCATATTCTAGAAAGGAGGTTTGGGATGGGTTTATTCAGCAGTTGAATGCAATCCCTAAAAACAGTTTTACCATTATCCAGGTCTTGGGAAAGCAGTGCCAAATGGATTTCCATGTGACACTTCCCAATATTAAGACTGTCCTTTCCTTCTGCAAAGTTACTTCTTGCACCATAACGGTAAACCAAGCAAAGCTCTTGAAATACATGTTTAACCTTGGAGCTTACAGCATTATGCATGGGCTGCCTTCTTTGACATGATATTTCTATAGGCCCAGCAGCTCAGGAACAATTATTTTTGTTGTTGTGGCTCTCCTTATCTCATTAAAATGTTTATGAACACTGAACCACATACCAAGTATGTTTATTCGTCAGTTGCTTTTGCTTTCTGTCAGTGCAGTCGATTGCTCTCCCACTATTGCCCAAAGTCCTGATTTGGCTGGTCAAGGAGGCTACTTTCGAATCTCTTATTTGCTATTAAATAATTAAAAAATATCTTTCCCATTAATAGATATTTGCTGCTATCCGGAGAAAGGCATTTTAAAATATTAAGAAAAATGATTAATTTCCAAATGGCAAATACAGAATTGTTTTCAGTAAAATCGAGCAAATGTTCCTTCCATTTCATGTTGAAATCATTTTGTTGCTGAAGTTGGTGCTTGGAATCTGTGCTGCTAAATTAAGGATCTGTGGTCTCTTTGTGCTTTTCTTTGTAACAATTTGTTACTCTCACTTTTTGGTAAATTGTTGGCTTTCAATTTGTAGTACTATAATTGATTGCCTGATAAACTACTTTACCTGTATAATTGTAGTGGTATTAATTTCAGTAATGAATCATAATAGTGATAGCTAAGACTGCATTAACCACAGTAGTGATTTGTGATTCCGAGTAGTTGCAGAAATGATGCTGTGCTTCGTGTGGTCTCGTAGTGTTACAATAGATTGTCTGATTGATTTCCTTGGCTGTATAGTTGCAGTGCTATTGAAATGATAGTATGACCAGTGTCCAGATTAATCATAGTAGTGATTCAGGGTCTCCTACTAATTACGCGAAACTGGTGCTGTGCTTCATACAGCTTCACGCTTTTCCTGGCTGCAATAGTCTTTATCAAAACATAGAACATAGAACAGTACAGCACAGTACAGGCCATTCGGCCCACGATGTTGTGCCGAACCTACTAACCTACTCTAAGATCAAACTAACTACTTACCCTTCATTCTAATATCATCCATGTACCTATCCAAGAGTCGCTTAAATGCCCCTAATGTATCTGCTTCTACTACCACCGCTGGCAGCGCATTCCACGCACCCACCACTCTCTGTGTAAAGAACCTACCTCTGACATCTCCTCAAAGCCTTCCTCCAATCACCTTAAAAGTCTCTGACTATCCACTCTATCTATGCCTCTCATCATCTTGTACCCCTCTATCAAGTCACCTCTCATCCTTCTTCGCTCCAATGAGAAAAGCCCTAGCTCCCTCAATCTTTCTTCGTAGGACATGCCCTCCAGTCCAGGCAGCATCTTGGTAAATCTCCTCTGCACCCTCTCTAAAGCTTCTACATTCTTCCTATAATGAGGCGACCAGAACTGAACACAATATTCCAAGTGTGGTCGAACTTATAAGGTCAGCCTTATGGAGCTGCAGCATAACCTCGCGGCTCTTAAACTCAATCCCCCTGTTAATGAAAGCCAACACACCATATGCCTTCTTAACAACCCTATCAACTTGGGTGGCAACTTTGAGCGATCTATGGACATGGACCCCAAGATCCCTCTGTTCCTCCACACTGCCAAGAATCCTGTCTTTAAGCCTGTATTCCGCATTCAAATTCGACCTTCCAAAGTGAATCACTTCACACTTTTCCAGGTTGAACTCCATCTGCCACTTCTCAGCCCAGCTCTGCATCCTGTCAATGTCCCGTTGCAACCTACAACAGCCTTCCACACCATCCACAACTCCAGCAACCTTCGTGTCATCGGCAAACTTGCTAACCCAGCCTTCCACTTCCTCATCCAAGTCATTTATAAAAATCACAAAGAGCAGAGGTCCCAGAACAGATCCTTGTGGAACACCACTGGTCACCGAGCTCCATGCTGAATACTTTCCATCTACTACCACCCTCTGACTTCTATGGGCCAGCCAATTTTGTATCCAGACAGCCAACTTTCCCTGAATCCCATGCCTCCTTACTTTCTGAATGAGCCTACCATGGGGAACCTTATCAAACGCCTTGCTAAAATCCATATGCACCACATCCACTGCTCTATAGAATGTTGTCACTAATTTTTTCTGGAGAATGCTTCAAACATTGAAAGTCTGTGACTTTAGTCTACTGCATGCCTCATTGGGTCCAATGCATCTGAAACAGAGGGGACAATACTGGTTGGAGGAACAGCAGTGAGGGAGCAGAGTGAGAGGATACAGCTGCCCCAGAAGTGATATAAGCAACAGAGCTCAGCTGAATAATTATTTAAGGCTATTGAATAAATTTGCTTGGAGTGGATGAGATGGCAGGTGAATGAAACAAGCTTCTAATTCTGGCCTCCTGTGCATCACCAATTTTAATCACTCGACCAGTGGTGGCCATGCTTTCAAGTGGCTTAGCCCTAAGCTTTGGAATTCACTCCCTAAACCTCTCTGCTTCTCTACCTCTCCTCATTGAAGATGCTCCTTTATAGCTTATCTCTATGATCAAGCTTTTGATCATCTCTCCTGATATCTCCTCCTGTGGCTCAGTGCCAAACATGTTTACATTGATATTGCTTGTTAAGAGCCTTAAAATGTTTTGCTCTGTTAATGGTGCTATATAATTGCAAGTTGTTGTTTATTTCATAAATTTCAGATGTGCCTTAGATATTCTCTCCGCAAACAAGTACACCCATACTGGGCAGTGGACATTTTAGCATAACCTCAGTCATCTCTCTCCTCATATAAAGACATGCCTGTTCTAGTCAATAGACTAGATATATGCTTCCTATGACGAGCTATGTGTTATGGCCAGGTGAGTCATGGCATGGCTTGTTCCCATTGTTCACCTCCCAACTGAGCGCAGCAAGTGTTTTTGTGACTCGGGTTTTAACCCCTTGTGTTTTATTTGCCGAATAAACAGACAGTGACAGGCTTGCTTGTAGGTATTCTAAGCAAATCACAAATTTCTTTTATCCGTTCATGGGATATCGTTGGCTATGCCAGCATTTATTGCCCATCCCTAATTGTCCTTGAGAAGGTGGTGGTGATCTGCCTTATTGAACTGCTGCAGTCCTTGGGGTGTAGGTAATGTGATTTATGACTTTAACCCCTTATAGGGACTAAACCAAATCAGGAGTACATCCCTATAAATCTCCTTTAATCAAGTTCAAACCAGACAAATTGTCACACATATTTGGGTACAAATAATTGTACTAGCTTTCCCTCAAAGTAAGAAAACCAACAGAGAATATTACCATCTTTCGTATCGCCTATTTTAATATTTATCGCTAAGTCATAAATATCCCAGATATTATAAGTGTCTGGGAAACTCTCTTCAATACGTAAGTCTCCACTTAAAGAGACACTGAGATGGGGTTCTTGTAGTTGTACATAGAATTTGTAGGTTTGTGGCTGCCTGCAACGAATTTGGCCTAACCATCAGCCTCAAGAAAACGAACATCATGGGACAGGACGTCAGAAATGCTCCATCCATCAATATCGGCGACCACGCTCTGGAAGTGGTTCAAGAGTTCACCTACCTAGGCTCAACTATCACCAGTAACCTGTCTCTAGATGCAGAGATCAACAAGCGCATGGGAAAGGCTTCCACTGCTATGTCCAGACTGGCCAAGAGAGTGCGGGAAAATGGCGCACTGACATGGAACACAAAAGTCTGCGTGTATCAAGCCTGTGTCCTCAGTACCTTGCTCTGTGGCAGCGAGGCCTGGACAACATATGTCAGCCAAGAGCGACGTCTCAATTCATTCCATCTTCGCTGCCTCCGGAGAATACTTGGCATCAGGTGGCAGGACCATATCTCCAACACAGAAGTCCTCGAGGCGGCCAACATCCCCAGCTTATACGCACTACTGAATCAGCGGCGCTTGAGATGGCTTGGCCATGTGAGCCGCATGGAAGATGGCAGGATCCCCAAGGACACATCTTACAGCGAGCTCACCACTGGTATCAGACCCACTGGCCATCCATGTCTCCGCTTTAAAGACATTTGCAAACGCGACATGAAGTCCTGTGACATTGATCACAAGTCGTGGGAGTCAGTTGCCAGCGATCGCCAGCGCTGGCGGGCAGCCATAAAGGCAGGGCTAAAGTGTGGCGAGTCGAAGAAACTTAGCAGTTAGCAGGAAAAAAGACAGAAGCGCAAGCAGAGAGCCAACTGTGTAACAGCCCCGACAAACAAATTTTTCTGCAGCACCTGTGGAAGAGTCTGTCACTCTAGAATTGGCCTTTATAGCCACTCCAGGTGTTGCTCCACAAACCACTGACCACCTCCAGGCGCTTACCCATTGTCACTCGAGACAAGGAGGCCAAAGAAGAAGAAGACATGAGACGATTTATTAACTTTTATATATTTGTTAAAGAATTTAACATGTAATAAACTTCTTAAAATGGGTAAGTATATCACAATATCAAATATTACAGAGATGTAACACACATTCTTATTTCTAACATAGAATCCAAAAGTTTAACCTTGCTAATGTTGCAGCAAAATTTTTTTTAAATATCCAGCATATCCATCAAAATTTAAAGTAAACTTTTACCTTAAATCCCCCAAGCAAGGCATGGGATGAGAAGTGTTGTTTGAGGAAACAACAGTCCTAAACTTTGCTTTCAAAACCTCTCATTTTTATACTACTTCTAAGGTGTCATCTGACTTCCAGCATTTCTGTGACCTTCCTGTGTTATTTTTAAAATCCATATTTTAATTACCTTTTCCACTTAATATTTTACTAGAAACCCCCTGTTTTCTGAAGTTATAAGCCTTTATCTGGTCAAAATGTTTATAATTGTGTTTACTTGACCTCTGTTTCTGTGAGTCCATTTTCTATAATTGCCTTTTTTATGGTACCTTAAAGCAACCTCCGAAGCTGACCTGTCTGCACAAACCAATTAAGTTTGTTGCTACCTCTGTGTGTGTTTATCTTCCAATTCCCTAGAAATTCTATTCTAACAGGGACCCTGAAATATTTAACTCTTCTTTCTTAAAGGGGAATTTCATTGAGGTTTGAAAACTGATCATTCATTCAATCCTTTCTTCGAAAAGGCACATTATACTAACTATTTCCAAATTCTACTTAATTAAGCCTATTATACCTATATTTCATCACATAGGTATACCAACAGCACTGTCAGGAAGGGAGTTCCAGGATTTTTACCCAGCGACAGTGAAGGAGCAGTGATACAGTTCCAAGTCAGGATAGTGTGCAGCTCGGAGGGGAACTTGCAGGTGGCTATGTTCCCATGCATCTGCTGCCCTTGTCCTTCTAGGTGGTAGAAGCTGTGGGTTTGTAAGGTGCTATTGAAGGAGCCTTGGTGAGTTGCTGTAGTGCATCTTGTAGATGGTACACACTGCTGCCACTATATGTTGGTGGTGGAGAGAGTGAGTGTTGGGGTGACAATCAAGCAGGCTGTTTTGTCCTGGATGGTGTTGAGCTTCTTGAGTGTTGTTGGAGCTGTACCCATCCATGCAAGTGGAAAGTATTCCATCACACTCCTGACTTGTGCCTTGCAGATGGTGGAGAGTCTTTTGGGCATCGCAACACCACACACACACGCATTCACAGTCACGTGCATTCTCAAGAGAAAATAGATATAAAAGTGCAGGGTAAGAGGTGTTCAGAATTCAGGTTGTAAAAGTGTGTTGTTTCAGGAATAACCTGTGGGATCCTCCTGAGAAGGTGAAATTTTAAAGTTGCAGGCCTGTTTACTGGTTGTCTGGTATTGCTTGGGCTGTTGCAGTCTCCTGGCGGTTCACTTTGGGTTGAAGACAGTGCTGATGTCTTAAGTCAATTCTCATCGGTAGAAAAGCCATTTTTGCAAAGGCATTCCCCTGTCTCTGCTTTATCTAGCTTCCAACTTTTCTAAGCAGGGTTCAACTGTATTTGCTGGAATCAATCTCTCCCTCTCTTACTCTTGCTGGAATTCAAAATTGGCTTTTTGTTATTGCTGTAATGTGAGAGCTGAGGATAGACCAGACTGATGTTGTCTGGAGTCATATCCTGAAAAGTCTCCCCTTCGTTCCTCAAGACAATTAAAGTTTAAAATGAATTTTTACAAGGGTTGGCTTCACCCATGTAGCTTCAGGTTTCAGTCCTAGTTGGGCTGTGTAATGGCCTTGATGATGACCCCATTCTGCGGAGATGAGGGTGGTTCACACTCCATTGTAATGGAGGTTATTCGGAGACGAGAAGTCTGAGAAAGGTTTTGTCTCATTGTGTTTGATTATAGCTCAAATCCAGGTGTAATTATTTGTTAATTTCCACGCAGATGGGGCTTAATTGGTTTTCAGTCTTAGTAGATACGGATGTGGAATGGAGTGCAACAGATGCTGCGGGTCATATGTCTTGTCCTCCATTTTGTGACAGCACATGCACCAGTCTCTTTAAAATTGTTCTTTTCTTTAACTCTTCAGTTTGGTTCTGTATTTTCATGGCTGCATTTCAAGTGAGTGTGACACCTCTTTGAAAAGGGAAAAAATGACTAATTGGATTTCATTGTATATGTTTTGTTTTTGGTTTAGAAATAAATAAATAAGGTATAGGGTCACATCACTGCACAAATTCTGCAATCATGACACCCACACTTCAGTCTTACAGCTGCTACAGCTGGCATTGTCTGTAACAGCCATTTTTTTTTCAAGTTTGACATTTTCATTATCCTTTTCCCACTTTTAAATCCCAGTTAGGTGGTATTGAACAGGTTGGACTTCTCTAGCATCTGTTTGCAGTACTTTGGAGACTGCTGAAGAAGCATTTTTTTCTGTTCCAAGGCTTGTAATATGCACATTTCCATTATTGCATTGTTCCTGGCTGCTTGCAAATTGTACTGCCTGTAATCCCTTAACTGCTTCTTTCACAACACGTGGTTTTAATAATCCAGGTTCTGGCACATTAATAATTCTTCACTCTCAGGTGACAGTGGGTGATAAATTGTTTTTAGACCCTGTGAGGCATCTGGGTTCTCCTCCTGTACTATGTCCTCAGTGGTTTCTGAATCTGTTTTACTGAGTTTGGTTAGTTTTGGATCTAGAACCTGACTCTTTGATTCTTCAGTGGGCACATCCACACTGACCTCACTTTTTTATTTTTCTTCTGCCTGTGTTGTTTACCCTAGGGTATAGAATCATAGAAAGTTTAAGGCACATAAAGAGGACACTTAGCCCATCATGCCTGTGGCGACTGAAAAACGATCCACCTATTCTAATCCCACCTTCCAGCATTTGGTCCATAGCCCTGCAGATTATGGCACTTGAGGTGCATATCCAGACTCCTTTTGAATGAGTTGAGGGTCTCTGCCTCAACCACCCTTTCAGGCAGTGAGTTTCCAGCATTTGTTTCCAGCATTGTTTAAGCATTTGCCAGTAAGCCCTTTTACCAGTACTGTGGTATTTGTTCTGCTTTTGGATGGTATTTCTGCAAACTTTGCTACAAGACATGTTTGAAGACAACTGGTATCCCTGAGGGTGGTTATCTCTTTCCCTTGTGCCTGGGATACAAAAGGAATCATGTTTACTTTATGCTAAAAGTTCTTGTAGGTATTCTGATCCAGTGCTACATAGCACACATGCTCAACACCTTCATAGCTACAGACACTGTCTTGACTGCAGCACTACCTGTTGGTTCTTTAGAGTGCCAACAATCTGCCTTGATATGCCCAGATTTTCCAAACTGGAAACACATTGGGTGTGCTGCTACTGGTTTATCATCTTGGTTCCTGCTTTTAAAAGTTGGAGACTGATCTGGTTTTCCTTCCCGACTCTCCTTTTTCTCTCAAGCCTATTGCTGCTTCAGCTGCATCCCTCCTATCTCTACTTAGCCTGTAAGAGTTACTAGACCCAAACTTATTCTGAGTTATGGGCCTGTGTATTAACTCATAACCGTCAGCCATTTCTGTCTCTTCTCTTACCCTTGTAACTCTTTGCTCTTCAATATGGGTTCTTATATTAACTGGGATGCTATTTTTAAATTCCTCCAGCAACATCACTTCTCACAAATTTTCATAAGAGGATTCTAGCTTGAGAAATTGTATCCAGTGATTGAAAGCCATATGTTTAATTCTTTCAAATTCAATATCAGTCTGGGTGAATCTTTTCCTTGTGTGTCTGAATTTCTGTTGATACTAACTCACATGCGCTCAGATAACATTTTTGGTCATCTCATAGTTTTACAAACTCTCGTCGCACCATAGGGAATAAACTTCATGGGCTTTTTCTGTTAATTTGCTTTGCAATAGCAGGGTCCAGCCCTCCACTTGCCACTTTAATTGTTTTGCAGCTTTTCAAATGAGATGAAAAATGCCTCCACATCCCCCTCATCGAACTTTGGTATCAATTGGGAGAACTTAAGAGCTCAGCACTCGGTCCTAAGCTAGGGGTAGTTCCCTCACTAGTGGTACCTTCATTGGGCACAGTGGGTCTACCCTCTTCAGTTTGAGCTGCCTTAACTCTCTTTCCTGCCCCACCTTCTGGAAAGCTCTCCTCCTTCTATCCCTGGAATTCTAGCTCTAGTCTCCACTCTTCCAGCTGTGTCTTGGCTAATACTATTCTCTCTGTTTCAGATTTTATGCCTGTCTCTGGTTCTTCGAGTTCACTTTCAAAATGGTTATCCTTACGTTTTAGGATTTCGGGTTTCCTAGCTATTGGATGGGTATTTATGTCTAAATGCCTAGCTTTACTCCTTAACTATTCAATGGATAGGCTTTTAAACTGTCCTGAGTTACTTCATTCTGCTCTAGGAATGTACTGGCCTCAAATATGGACACCTTTAGTACTCTAGCACGAAAACTATCGCTGGGGATCAGTTTGGTTTCCCGCTTCCAATTTTTTGTCATCTGAGAATTCGATCCTGGATGTAGAACCCACAATTTATTATGGCCAGCTGAGTAATGGCATGGTTTATACACACTGTTCACCTCCTAACTGACTGCAGCAAAAATTTTTATTACTAGTGTTTTAACCCCTTGTGTTTTATTTGCCAAGTAAACAGTGACAGGTTTGCTTGTATGTAAAAAATACTATTTATTTTAAACAAATCTCGAAATGATTGCAATACCACTCATGCACACATTTACTCTCACATGCACTCTCAAAAGAAGATAGAAAAGTACAGGGTAAGATGTGTTCAGAGTCTAGGTTGTAAAAGTCCTTCGTTTCAGGAATAACCTGTGGGATCCTCCTTGGGAGGTGAATTTTTAAAGTTACAGGCCTGTTTGCTGTTTGGTATTCATTGGGTTGTTGCAGTCTCCTGGAGGTTCACTTTGGGTTGAAGACAATGCTGATGCCTTCGCTCAATTCTCATCAGTAGAAAAGTCATTTTTACAAAGGCATTCCCTTGTCTCTGCTTTAGCTAGCTTCAAGCTTGGTCTTGGCAGGGTTCAACTGTATTTGCTGCAATCAATCTCTCTTTCTCTCTTAGCCTTTCTGGAATTCAAAAATGGCTTTTTTATTGTACTGTGAGAGCTGAGGACAGACCAGACTGATGATGATGTCTCTAGTCCTGTCCTTAAAAGACTCCCCCTTTTGTTTTTCAAAACAATTATCTATTAAGGTGAATATTTTTACAAGGGTTGGCTTTGCCAATGTAGCTTCGGGTTTCAGTCCAAGCTGGGCTGTGTAATGGCCTTGATGATGACCCCATTCTGAGATGAGGATGCTGAACACTCCATTATAATGGAGGTTATTCGGAGATGAACATTGCTCATATCCAATTGTGATTTATGTTTTGCACTTCCATGCAGGCGGGGCTTGATTGGTTTTCAGTCCCAGTTGACATGGATGTGGATTGGAGTGCACGAGATGCTGAGGGTCATGTGTCTTGCCATCCATTTTGTTGACAGCACATGTACCAGCCTCTTCAAAATTGTTCCAATTTTTTCATAACTCTTCAGTTTGGTTCTGTATTTTCATCGCTGCACTTCTCGTAAGCATATGTTTTCGTATTAGTGCAGTTTGAACACATCTACTGTTAGTACTGCCTGTGGTCGCCTCCAATACTAGCACTGTGTGTTGTCCAAACTCAAAAGTAGTTTATTTAAGACATTAGTCCTTATTGAAAATCACAAAGTTACCAAGACAAACCTAATTGAACTACTGAGTACAGTGCTTGGAACAATCTTTTATTCTGAAAAGTTCCCATTAATGACTGCTCTCTGTTTCATGTTTCCTCTCTCCTAATTCATTTACAACTGCACTTTCAGAGTCCCAACTGTCCAGCCTTTGTTCATCTCAGCATTTCTGCAGCTGCTGATCTTCTCAATCATACCCTCACCTCCCCCTTTGATGCCCGAGTCCCCATAAAAAACGATAGCTGTCTCGCACCCTGGCTGTTCCCCAAGAACTGCCCTCTGCACTCCCTTAAGTCCAAGGGATTCAGACTTGAACAGATATGGTGGACAACTGGTTTAGCCATTTACCACTAGATCTGGCCAAACTACATAAAACATGATAGGGTCCTGCTCTCATCTGCCAAAACTGTTCACTTATTTCAGGATCATCCTTGAATGCAAAGATAACCCGGCTTCTTTTCTCTTCTGCAAAGTCGTCTTAAACTCCTCTCCTCTATCTCTTCCACCCTCACCTCCAACAACAAGCACAAAGAGCTCATGTATATATTTGTCACTAAAATTTAGACTATCCAATGCCTCTGATGCTTCCCTCGCTTCCACTTGCCCACTGGCCCAAAGGTCCTCTAAAGCTCCACCTTACCCTCGCACTGAACTCACATCTTTCTCTAGTTTCTCTTCCATCTCCCATCATTTCTTCTCCAAGCTCATCTTGTCTATCAACCCACCTGCTGCTCCCTCGACCCTATTTCCACCAAACTGTTTACCACCCAGTTGCTCTTCGTGCCTCCCATGTTAGTTAATATTGATAACTTTCTCTCATCAGATACTGTCCTTCTCTCCTTTAAATCTGCCATCATAACCCTTCTCCTCAAAATCCAAGCATCCTTGCAAACTTCTGCCCCATCTCCAACCTTCCATTCTTCTCCAAAGTTCTTGATCATGTTGTCCTCTCCCAAATTCGTCCCCATCTTTCCTGAAGCTCCATGTTTAAATCCCTCCAATCAGGAACGAGATTAGCAAGCAGGACCTCAAAGGTAGTAATCTCCGGATTACTCCCAAGGCCATGTGCCAGTGAGTATAGTAATAGGAAAATACACCAGATGAATGTGTGGCTGGAGAGATGGTGCAGGAGGGAGGGCTTCATATTTCTGGGGCATTGGGGACTGGTTCTGGGGAAGGTGGGACCTGTACAAGCTGGACAGTCTGCACCTGAGCAGGACTGGAACAAATATCCTTGCAGGAAGGTTTGCTAGTGCTGTTGAGGATGGTTTAAACTACCTTGGCAGGGGGATAGGAACCTGAGTGCAGTCTTAGGACAATTTCAGGGCAGGTAACAGGAGGCAGAAAAATAGCGAGTGACTCTGAAAGACAGAAGAAGCAAAGGTTAAAAAGTGTGCAGCACAGGAATTTGGCAGTGTTAAAGGGTATTTATTTAAATGCAAGGAATATAGTAAATAAAGCCAATGAGCTGAGGGCACAGATAGACGCATGGCAACACGATATCGTTGCTATAACGGAAACTCGGCTTAAAGAGGGGCAAGAATGGCAACTCAACAACCCTGGATATAGAGTTTTCAGGTGGGATAGCGAGGGAGATTTAAAAAAAAAAGGAGGGGGTGTAACATTATTAGTTAAGGAATCAATAACAGCTTTGAGGAGGGATGATATGCTAAATGAATCATCAAATGAGGCCATATGGGTGGAGCGCAGAAATGAAAAAGGGGCAGCCACACTGAGGAGTGTACTATAGACCCCCAAATAGTGAGAGGGAAATAGAAGAACAATTATGTAGGAACATTTCTGTGTGCAAAAACTATAGGGCAATAATAGTGGGGATTTCAACTACCCCAATATCAACTGGGATACAAACCGTGTGAAGGGCACAGAGGGGACAAAATTCTTGAACTGTGTTCAAGAGAACTCTTTTAGCCAGCACGTAATAAGCCCATTGAGAGGGGGGCACAATTCGAGATTTAGTCTTCAGTAATGAAGCTGGGCAAGTGGAGGAAATAACAGTAGGTGACCATTTTGGAGATAGTGACCATAATACAGTAAGTTTTAGCATCATCATGGAAAAGGACAAAAATAAAACAGGAGTAAAAGTTCTAAATTGGGGGATGCAAATTTTAAGGAACTGAGAGGTGACCTGGCGAAAGTAGACTGGATACAGCTACTTGAAGGAAAATCAGTGGCAAACCAGTGGGAGGCATTCAAAAGCAAGTTACTCCTGGCATAGTATAGGCAGGTCCCCACAAAGATAAAGGGTGGTACTACCAAATCTGGAGCTCCCTGGTTATCTAGAAGCTTACAGAGTAAGTTAAAGCAGAAACAGAACGCTTATGACGATCACAAAAATCTTAATACTTTAGAAAGATTAGAGGAGTATAGAAAGTGTAGGGGTGATGTAAAAAAGGAAATTAGAAAAGCAAAGAGAGGACATGAAAAATTATTGGCAGGTAAAATCAAGGAAAACCCGAAGATGTTTTATCAGTACGTTAAGAGCAAGAAGATAACTAAGGAAGGGTAGGGCCTATCCGAGATGTACAAGAGAACTTATGAGAGGGTTGATGTAGACATTGTAGTTAAAGAGGAGGAGTGTGAAATATTAGATATGATAAGCATAATGAGAGAGGAAGTAACAGAGGGTCTGACATCCTTGCAAATGGATAAATCCCCAGGACCGGATGGATTGAATCCCAGGTTGTTAAAGGAAGCCAGGGAGGAAATAGCGGCTGAGGATCATCTTCAAATCCTCACAAGATACAGGAGAGGTATCAGACGCTTGGAGGTCTGAGAACGTTGTACCATTGTTTATAAAGGGTGTGAGGGATAGGCTAAATAATTATAGGCCGGTCAGTATGACGTCGGTGGTAAGTAAATTTTTAGAATCTATTCTGAGGGACAGGATAAACTGCCATTTAGAAATTCACAGATTAATCAGGGATAGTCGGCATGGATTGGTTAAGGGAAGGTAATGCTTTATTAACTTAATTAGGTTTTTTGAGGAAGTAACAAGAAGGATTGATGAGGTTAGTGCAGTGAATGTGGTCTACATGGATTTTAGCAAGGCATTTGACAAGGTCCCACATGGCAGACTGGTCACTAAAATGAAAGCCCATGGAATATAGGGCAATGTGGCAGGTTGAATCCAGAATTGGCTTAGGGACCGGAAACAAAGGGTAGTAGTCGACAGATGTTTTTGTGAATGGAAAGCTGTTTCCACTGGGGTTCCACAGAGCTCAGTGTTGTGTCCCTTCTGTTGATGGTATCTATTAATGATTTGGACTTAATTGTGGGAGGCATGATTGGGAAATTTGCTGATGACACAAAAATTGGTTGTGTAGTTGATAGTGAAGAGGATAGCCATAGACTCCAGAAAGAGATCAGTTTAGTTGAGTGGGTGGAAAAGTGGCAAATGGAATTTAATCCAGATAAGTGTGAGGTAATGCATTTGGGGAGGGCAATAAATGGGAGGATAATCAGAGGGTAGAAGAAGTGAGATTCCTTGGAGTGCATGTCCACAGGTCCCTGAAGGTAGCAGGACAGGTAGATAGTGGTGAAGAAGGCATATGGAATGCTTTCCTTTATTGGCCCAGGTATAGGATACAAAAGCAGGGATGTGATACTGAAACTGTATAAAATGCTGGTTAGGCCACAGCTGGAGTACTGTGTACAGTTCTGGTCACCAGATTACAGGAAGGACATAATTGCTCTGGAGAGAGTAGAGAGGAGATTTACAAGAATGTTGCCAGGGCTCGAAAGTTGCAGCTATGAGGAAAGATTGGATAGGCCAGGGTTGTTTTCCTTAGAACAGAGGAGGCTGAGGGGTGACCTAATAGAGAAGTACAAAATTATGATGGGCCGACATAGAGTAGACAGGGAGGACCTGTTTCCCCTAGCGGAGAGGTCAATTACCAGGGGGCACAGATTTAAGGTGATTGGTAGAAGGGTTAGAGGGAATATGAGGAAAAACTTTTTCACCCAGAGGGGGGTGGGTGTCTGGAATTCACTGCCAGGAATGGTGGTGGAGGCAGAAACCCTCAATTCTTTTCTTTTAAAAGATACCTGGACATACACCTGAGGTGCTGTAGCTGGCAAGGCTATTGACCAGGTGCTGGACAGTGGGATTAGATTGGGTGGCTAGTTTTATCAGCTGGCACGGACACGATGGACTGAATGGCCTCCTTCTGTGCCATACTTTTTCTATGGTTCTAACTGATAGCGCACATTGAAGTAAATAAATGTGTTCTAATAGCTATTACTGAGTCATGGCTGCAGGATGACCAGGATTGGGTCTTCAATATTGAGGGGTATTTAACATTCAAGAAGAATAGAAAGCTAGGTAAAGGTGGAGGGGTAGCACTTTTGAAAGAAAGATGAGTGGGTCTAAGACTAGTATTTTAAACTTAAATAAGGGCAACTATGTGGGCATGAAAGCTGAGCTTGATGAAGTGAACTGGGTTACTAGGCTAGGAGATAGATCAGTAGAGAAGCAGTGGCAGACATTTAGGGGGATATTTCAGAAGACTTAGAACAAATATATTCCTACTGTAAAGAAAAATTCTAAGGGGAGGTCCCACTGTACGTGGTTAACTAAAGAATTAAGGAAAGCATCAAACTTAAGGAAAAAGCATATAATTGTGCAAAGATGAGTGGCAGGTCAGATGATTGGTCAGAATATAAGGAACAGCAGAGAATGACTAAAAGGTTAATCAGGAGAAAGAAATTAGAGTATGAGAGGAAGCTAGCTAGAAATGTAAAAACAGATAACAAGAGTGTCGACGGGTATTTAAAAGGGAACAGAGTAAGTAAAGTGAATGTTGGTGCTCCAGAGAATGAGAATAGTAGAAAATAAGGAAATGGCAGATGAAATGAACAAATATTTTGCTTCAAATAAAAACAAAGTGCTGGAAAAATTCAGCAGGTCTGGCAGCATCTGTGGAGAGAGAAGTAGAGTTAATGTTTCAGGTCAGTGACCCTTCTTCAGAATATTTTGCTTCTGTCTTCACTATAGAGGATACAAAAAACCTTCCAGTAATAGTTGTAAATGGGGAGATAGAAGGAAGAGAGGAATTTGGTGAAATTATCACCAGGGAAGTGGTACTGAGCAAACTGATGGAGCTGCGGGCTGACAAGTCCCTGTGTCCTGATGGGCTTCATCCTAGGGTCTTAAAAGAGGTAGCTAATGAGGTCATAGATACGTTGGTGTTAATTTTTTCAAAATTCGCTAGATTCCGAAAAGGTTCCATCAGACTGGAAAGTAACAAATATAACCCCTCTATTCAAGAAGTGGGAGGGAGGCAGAAAACATTAGGCCAGTTAGCTTGGTGTCTGTCGGTGAGAAGGTGTTAGAATAGATCATTAAGGAGGCTATAGTTGGGCACTTAGAAGAACTCAAGGTTATCTGGAATAGTCAGCATGGTTTTGTGAAAAGGAAATCATGTTTAAACAATTTATTGGAGTTCTTTGAAGGAGTAACATACACTGTGGATAAAGGGGAGCCCGTTGACGTACTGTACTTGGATTTCCAGAAGACATTTGACAAGGTGCCACATAAAAGGTTATTGCGCAAAGTAGGAGCTCATGGTCTAGGGGGTAACATATTAGCATGGGTAGAAGTTTGGCTGGCTGGCAGAAAACAGAGTATGCATTATGGGTCCTTTTCTGATTGGCAGAATGTGACGAGTGAAGTCCTGCAGGGGTCTGTGCTGGGGCCACAACTTTTTACAATTTATATCAATGACTTAGATGCTGGGAGCGATGGCATGGTCGCTAAATTTGCAGATGAGTATTGCGTGCAGTTCTGGACACCGCATTCTAGGAAGGATGTGGAAGCTTTGGAAAGGGTGCAGAGGAGATTTACTAGGATGTTGCCTGGTATGGAGGGAAGGTCTTACGAGGAAAGGCTGAGGGACTTGAGGTTGTTTTCGTTGGAGAGAAGGAGGAGGAGAGGTGACTTAATAGAGACATATAAGATAATCAGAGGGTTAGATAGGGTGGATAGTGAGAGTCTTTTTCCTCGGATGGTGATGGCAAACACGAGGGGACATAGCTTTAAGTTGAGGGGTGATAGATATAGGACAGATGTTCGAGGTAGTTGCTTTACTCAGAGAGTAGTAGGGGCGTGGAACGCCCTGCCTGCAACAGTAGTAGACTCGCCAACTTTAAGGGCATTTAAGTGGTCATTGGATAGACATATGGATGAAAATGGAATAGTGTAGGTCAGATGGTTTCACAGGTCGGCGCAACATCGAGGGCCGAAGGGCCTGTACTGCGCTGTAATATTCTAATTCTAATGACACAAAGATGAGTAGGAAAGCGAGTTGTGAAGAGGACATAAGGAGGTTGCAGAGTGACATAGGTTGAGTGAATGGGCAAAAATCTGGCAGATGGAGTATACTGTGGGAAAATGTGAAGTTGTTCACTCTGGCAGGAAGAATAAAAAAGCAAAGTATTACTTAAATGGAGAATGACTGCTGAATTCCAAGGTGCAAAGGTATCTCGGTGTTCTAGTGCATGAGTCACAAAAGGTTAGTATGCAGGTACAGCAAGTAATAAAGAAGGCTAATGGAATGCTATCCTTTATTATGAGAGGAATTGAAAATAAAAGTAAGGATGTTATGCTTCAGTTATACACGGCATTTGCGAGACAACATCTCAAAAACTGTACAGTTTTGGTCTCCTTATTTAAGGAAGGATGTAAATGCGTTGAAGGTGATTCAGAGGAGGTTTACTAGATTGATACCTGGAATGAGCGGGTTGCCTTATGAGGAAAGATTGGACAGACTGGGCTTGTTTTCACTGGAGTTTAGAAGAGTGAGGGGAGACTTGATTGAAGTATATAAGATCCTGAACAGTCTTTACAAGGTGAATATTGTGAGGATGTTTCCTCTTGTGAGGGAGTCCAGAACTAGGGGCCACTGTTTTAAAATTAGGGGTCGCCCTTTTAGGACAGAGGTGAGGAGAAATTTTTTGTCTGAGATGGTTGTGCGACTTTGGAACTCTCCAATGGAGGCGGGGTCATTGATCATTTTTAAGGCGGAGATAGATAGATTCTTGTTAGGCAAGGGCATCAAAGATTATTAGGGGTAGATGGGAGTGTGGAATTTTGAGTCTGAAACAGATCAGCCATGATCTTATTGAATGGCGGAGCAGGCTCGAGCCAAATGGCCTACTTCAGCTCTTATTTCGTATGGTTGTAGAGTGCTGGAAGCTAGATAAACAGACAAGCACTGCTAAACATCTGCTCCTGTCAACCAAAGCAGTCAAGAGAGTTTTTTTTAAAGGAGTAACAGTACAGACTTATAGAATAAGTCTTAAAGCAAGTTTTAAGCAAAAGAACAGCTGGAAGATGGATACCAAATTTCTCAACATGAACTGGAAGGCCATGGATATTCTATCTTAGTTCCAACTTTTTAAACAGAAAATGCAACTATGCTTTACAAACCAAGTGATTGTAGAACCAGAAAAACAGCTGTAAAGATATTTATGGCAGCTGAAAATGAGGGATTACACAGAACTAATACCTCAGGCTTATTTGACGAGGACCCGAAAGATCTCTCAACTATATGGAAAGTGCTAGAAGATCAGCTCCGATTACAAGTGAATTTTAGAATTCACCATCTGGAATTGATGTCCTACAGGCAACAGCCATAGTAGATGCTCTAGTAAGGGCAATGAATAGAACTTCTCAAAAAGTGAGCTGAAGAACTGAATAGTGGTGCTGCTGATTGTATCAACACGCACTTAAACATTTCAGAAAGACCGCTCGGGCAAAAAGAAAGGTCACAGCATTGATGCACTGCTGGAAGATGGCAGGAAGTATGAAGCCATTGTCGCTGGACAACAGCACTTGCAAGCACTTGGTGCAGCCAACAGTACTGGCACCATAACCAGGTCGAAAAGAACAAGCAAGCTGTGTGGTAAGTGTGGTTGGTCCCACTCCCTGCGACATTATCCTGCATTTCGAGACCTGTGCATGTCATGCAGTGCAAAAGGACACTGGGCCCACCTGTGCAAGGAATCTGGCTCAGAAGAAACAGCCAAAAGTCGCAGTACGGCATAAACAAACAGACGACTGGGGCAGAAATGGCAACAGCAGCAAGGAAAGTGCCAGAGATCTACATAAAAACAAGTCGATACATGAAGTCACCAGCAAAGCAGACTTGTGACAAGGCTCAAAGAGAAGCAGTTCTCAGACAGAAGATGAACAGGCATTCCATATTGTGAACCTGTCACATCATGTCGATGAAGTCAAACAACTGAAAGCTTTCACCACATTAACATCATGTGCCCAAAGAAAGCTGGCAAACGCACACTCAGGGTCAAGATTGACATCGGCACTAGTATCCTACCAGTCTGAATACTGTACCGGAGTCCTTGGAAATCAATGATACAACTGACAACTGCCAAGATATCTGCCTACAATGGGTCACCCATCCTTACAGTGGCACACTTACAATGCAATGCAGCTATAGAAAGTTGGCTTGGAAACCACAAACATTCTATCTAGTAGATATGAGCGGACCAGGAGTAGAAGGACTACCAGCGTGTAAGGACCTCAACATCATAACTATCCACAAGAGCATTGCCAAGGGGAAATCTCCAAGGACCAGAACTCACTTGCAGACTCTGACCAGCATCAAATACAGTCCAGAAACCCAGCAACAGCACAACTATGCTACACCTTCACTTCTGCTCCCTAGAGAACTGCCAGCACCACCACAACTAGCCAGAATGGACCGGTATCTCCATGAGACCAAGGACTCTTCACCCAATAAGTCCTCGACCTTGTGCCTCAATCCTTCAGGCATGGAGGATGAGGAGAGGCGAAGGACACACAATGTCCTGAAGAGGCAGAGGAGGAATGAGTTGAAGCAATGTCTGTTGGCTCTTTGATATGAGGTGCCTGAACTTTCCAAGGCCCCAGAAGTGATCATCTTGAGAAAATCAACAGAGTATGGTAGCAGGTTGAAAGCAGAGCCACAGAAACTAAATGCAGTGAGGGAGAAACTTCAGAAAGAACGACAACAGAAGAGATGCAAATTCCCCGCGTGAGAGTTGTCAAACCACCGAGATGAAATATGGACTTTTGAGCCTCTATATTTGTATATTTCACAATCTCTATCCACATGTAAATAATTTTGTTATCTAATTGTATATATTTTTACTTTTAGCATACAAGACCTATCTTTGGAAAGAAAGGGGATGTTGTGTGATTGCCTTTAAGAGTGATGTCGCTTTAAGATCTTAGTATGCTAATGAGCCCAGTTCCAGGATGCAGTCATGTGACATGAGGCCAGACTCATTCTGTAACTGTAACACCCAGAGTAAGGTTCTGTAAATAGTTAGCTCTACTGTTTTTAATAGTTTAGTTGTAAATAAACCTGTTTGAGATCTTCAACCAGCTGGACTCCATGCATCTCATTTATTTTACATTCGACAACATAAAATGACCTCATTATATGGTGGCATCTCCTCATTACAACCCTCCTAGATGTCTACTTTTCTCTAATTCTGGCCTCTTGAGCATCCCCGATTTTATTCACTCCACCATTGGTGGCCATGCCTTCAGCTACCAAGGCCCTAAGATCTGGGATTTCCTCCCTAAACCACTCTGCCTCTCTACCTCTCCTTCCTCCTAAAAGCTGCTCCTTAGAACCTACCTCTTTGACTAAGCTTTTGGTTCTCTGACCTACTATCTCGCTTTGTAGCTTGATGTCAAATTTTGCTTTACAGTACTTCTGTGAAGCACCTTGGAATGTTTTGTTACATTAAAGGTGCTATATAAATACAGGTTTTTGTTAAGTAAATTATCTGCCAACAGTTATACTTTACCTACAATTCTGTGATTCCACATCATAGTCATTAATTGCTGCAAGGGGATATTGTCAAAAGCTTTCTCAAAACCTTAGAATATATCGACTGAAATACTGCAAAACTCCCGCTGTGTAATTCTTCCCTTCCTGAATCCAGGCTGATTGATTTAACAGGTGATGCTTTTCTAAGAGTTTGCCCACTTGACCTCTCAAAATTGTTTCAAAGCCTTTCCACACAACTGCTGTTAAACTTATTACTTTATGGATTTTAAACATCTCTATTTTAAAATAACGGGATAATTAAAATGGGCCATTTTCTAATGCCGAAGAATCTCCTGAGTTCAGCAAACTTACAAAAATGTGAGCCTTACAGATTTCAATCCTGCTTTTCATTCGGGTTTACAGGTGCAAGTGGCCTAGAACATGTTATTTGTCAATTGTAAACATTTATACTGTGAATTGCATATATTACCACAGTGATACATTTCCAAAGTAATTAGAATCATAGAAAGTTTACAGCACAGAAAGAGGCCACTTGGCCCATCGTGTCTGCACCGGTCGAAAAACGAGCCACCCAGCCTAATCTCACCTGACAGCATTTGGTCCATAGCCCTGCAGGTTATGGCACTTGTGGTGCATATCCAGACTCTTTTTGAATGAGTTGAGGGTTTCTGCCTCAACTACCCTTTCAGGCAGTGAGTTACAGACCCCCACCATCCTCTGGGTGAAAAAGCTTTTCCTCATCTCTCCTCCAATCTTTCTACCAATCACTTTAAATCTATGCCCTCTCGTCACTGACCTCTCTGCTAAGGTAAACAGGCCCTTCACCTCCACTCTGTCCAGGTCCCTCACAATTTTGTACATTTCAATCAAATCTCCCCTCAGCTAGATTGACTGTAAAGTGCTTTGGGATGTCCTGAGGTCATGAAAGGTGCTATATAAATGCAAGTCTCTCTTTCATTGCTCTGTTATTTCCTGCCATTCAGGATAACCTAACCTCTGACAATCTGCAGAAAAGTGAAGGAGCCAAGAGTGGTACATTTAAGAAGTGTTCGATTACTGAGCTAATCTGTAAAATTGTCTTAAACCTTGAACTTATGGGCTGGAATTTTGCACTCCTCCCACCACAAGGAGTGGGCTAGGAGGTGGATGGGTGTTGTAATATCGGGTAGGATGCTGGGGTGCTGTGCCTATCGCCACCTAACCCTGCTGGTATCTTACTGGCGGCGGGGGAAGTGGCAGTTGGCCTGCCTGCCCTTGGCTAATTTTACCACCTGAGGCGGCTGCCGAGTAATACTTGGCAGCTTCCTTGAGGGCTGGTGGGGCGGGGGGGCAGGGGGGTGGTGTGGGCCTCCTAATTGGGAACTCCGTGCCCCATGGAGGACACCCCAGTGGCACAGATGCCCTCACCGGAACAACCCTTCCACCTCCTCGATCAACTACGCCCCCCACCCCCTGCTGTCAGCCCTCACCAGGGCCTTCCTGATTGGTCCCAGTGAGCCTCGACCCCACTTACCTGCTTCTGAGGCCACTGTCCATGATGGCTCTGCTCGCTGGTTGCAGTCCCAGTGGCACTGCTGGGACTGAAGAGCTGCTGGCCCTCTGATTGAATGGTAGCTCTTGGAGGTGGTACATCTGGCCTTATGGAGGCAGAAGCCACCACTGTAGGCAATTAACTGCCTGAGCCACACAAAATGCGGTTGTGGCATTCAGGGCTTATGGAGGCGGGCTCGCCCCCGGCTGTCCAATTGGTGAGCGGGGCCACTGCCTCCTTGTGAAATTTCACCCTGATGTGGGCTATTAGCGTAGCGATGTTCATCTGATATTCTTCTCTCTGCTCTTCTAAGAGACTTCAACCATTTAAAATAATTATGTTAAAGCCTTTACTCAAGTGTGCTGTGTCAGTATGCTAGTATCCCATGTGCAATTTCATGCTAAAATTTGTGCAAACTGTATTATGCTTTATACTTTGAAATTTCCTTCATGCTTTGTGAGTTTTTTTGGACCTATGCAAGATGGTGTAAAGTTTCATTTTAATGCTTCTGGTGTAGAGTTCATATGCTGGAAGCACTAGACAAGAAAATATACCCTAATGTTGCTTTGTCCTAAAATAATGTTGCTCTGCCACAATTTTGTATACTGGGTAGATAATTTTCTCTTGTAGCCACTCTGAAGCTTCATTTGTAATGGATGTTTACATTGTGTTTTCCCTACAGCAACCTTTACATTACACCTTGACACAGTCTCAAGACAAGTCACAGGTAACAAATGAGTGCTTTGGCATCAAATCAAACCAGTGAATTGTGTGGCATATGTTATGAAAGTCCTTCAATTTTTAAAAAATGTTTTGAGGACTTGTGTTTGAAGATTGTGGAGATGGATTCATTTGGGACTGAAGAGATTCGATGGATGCTGGACTTTGTTTTTTTTTTAAAAAAAAGGTCACTGGAAGGATTGAACTTTTTGTTTAAAAACAACCCTTACTGGATGTCACATGTCTTAAGCTAAATAACAACAGGAGCCTTTGTGACTAGGGAGTGTTGCTTACAGAGAAGTGACATGTCAAGGTTTATGGTCGTCAAGAGTTGGTTTCATTTTGGATATTGTTTTGAGGCAGTTGGTGGTCAGCCTGCAAACAGAGAAGCAACCAGCTCATCCTTTTCTCCACCTCTCTGAGAAACCCTGAGAATTCAGTATGATAGCTGAAACCCCTGATGCTGCATTTCTCCTGGAAAGCCTGCCAAACTAATTCTTAATGTTGCCTGAAGAGAACTGCTCCAAAAGGATCCCAGTAACAGCTGTCTACACGTATTTGGGATGCCAGAACAAAGGGACAACTAATATCATTCCATAGCTTCTCCTTTTCCTTAAAGAATTAACAAGTATTTGGCAAAAGTGTTTTTTCATTTTGTAAGGAGATCTCCACAGAGAAAACTTCTTTATTTTGTATTTAACTGGTGTGTGTGTGTGTGTGTGTGTGTGTTGGGCTAATCTAAGAGGGAACTTTCATATTTCAATCTGTGTTAACGCTTTGCATCTTTACTGAATAAGTCTTGCTTTCTAATAAATAGAACATTTTGTTGTTTATGAAAGAAACCTGGTTGGTGAATTTTATTCTGAAATAAAAATAGAGTATATAATTGGCCGTATTGGTAACTGGGTAAACATTTAAATATGTGTTGTGACCTGTGGAGAAGTGGAACTCAAGAAAGACAGTGCACTCCTCCCACCTAGGTCGTAACACATAATCATGCCCAACCCCTCTTAATCTGATTATGCCTGTCATTGATATAGCGTGAAATTGTGTACAATCAATACTAAAGTAATTAAGCATAAAAGTTAAGTTACAAACAACCTGAAAAGCTTGACATTGATCAAAAATTAAATGAAGAAATATGCTGCAACTATTATAATGACGCTTAACTAATCACGTGGCTTTATGACTTAAAGATAATGTGCGCCAGATACTTTAAAACCGATATCCTAATACATCATATAGCCTTTGCACCTTAAATTATACAGCAAAGCCTCGAAGAGAAATTAATTAAAGATTTATGATTTGTTTTATCTACGATTATTCACAGTTACCTCTGTGAGACGTACATCACTCTGAATTTTAATAATCTGTAACTAATGTATTCATAGTTTTGCATTTTTGATCTATCAGATTAATGGCATGAAATTAAATGTTGCCAGAGTTAAATCTATCCTTGTTTGAAATAAGTAAACTGTTGAAAAGGAGATGTTTGTTATTAAGTAACTAAAGAGCTTTGCTGGTGCCAATGAGAGCTTTTGATTGTTCTGTTTGCTTAGTTTTCAAAAATGGTACGCTATGTAGTTTTCTGCACTTTATTGGAACACGTATGATATGACATTAGCTCGTAGATCAGTCGCCTAGATCTCCTGCTGTGTATTTTAGTTTTTTTTTAATTGCAATGGTATTGGCATTGAATGTCAAGGAGAGCAGATTCGGCTTTATCTTGCTGTAGATGATCATTGTCTGGCACTTTAATGATGTAACTGGTATTTGTCATTTATCAGCCCAAGCTTGAATGCTATCCAGGTCATGTTACATATGGACATGGACTGCTTCATTATCTGAGGTATTGCAAATGGACTTTAACACTGTACAATCATCAGTGAACAGCTCCACTTCTGACCTTGTGATGGAGTGAAGGTTATTGATGAAGTAGCTGAAGATCATTGGACCTAGAACTGATGGGCTGAGATGATTGGTCTCCAACAACCACAAGCATTTTCATTTGCAGAAGCTGTAACAACCACAGGAATTTTTTTCAGCTGATTTCCATTGACTTCAGTTTTACTGTGGCTCCTTGATACCAAACTCAGTCAAATGCTGCCTTGACATCAAGGGGAGTCACTCTCACCTCACCTCCGGAATTCTACTCATGACTATGTTTGGACTAAGGATATAATGAGGTAAGGAGCCAAGTTGTTCTAATGGAACCAAAACTGAGCATTGGTGAGTAAGTGCCACTTGACAGCACTGTTGCTAACTCCTTCCATCACTTTGCTGAGAATTGGCAGTAGGCTGATGGAGCAGTAATTGGCTGAGTTGGATTTGTCCTGATTTTCATGGACAGATCATTTCTTGACAATTTTCCACATTGTCGGGCAGATGCCAGTCCTGAAGCTGTATTAGAACTGCTGAACCAAGGGCATGCTAGTTCACAAGCACAGATCTTCAGAATAACAACTGGCATGTTTGTTGCCAATACCCATAGCCTTTGCTGTATATAATGCATTCAGCCGTTTCTTGATGCCATGTGGAGTAAATTGAATTGGCTGATGATTGGCTTATATAATGGTGGGGATATCAGGTGGAGGCCAAGAAGGATCATCTATTTGGCACTTCTAGCTGAAGATGGTTGCAAAAGCTTCAGCTATGTCTTTTGCACTCACATGCTGGACTCTCCCGTCATTGAGGAGAGGGATGTTCATGGAAACGTCTCAACCCATTGGCTACTTTATTGTCCACCATCATTCATGATTGGATCTGGAAGGACTGCATATCTTTGATCTGATACATTGACTGTGGAATTGCTTAGGTCTGTCAGTAGCATACTGCTTCTGCTGTTTAGCACACATGTAGTCCTGTGTTGCATCTTTACCAGGTTGGCACCCCATTTTCAGGAACACCCAGGTGCTGCTATTGGCATGATCTCTACACTTCTTATTGAATCAGGAATGCAGAAAGACAACCAAACTGGTAGTTACCTTAAGGCATATGAACTATGAGGAGAGATAGAAAAGCTTGGAATCATTTGCCCTCAAGTAGTGATAGCTCAGTTGAAATATTGGCCTGGATATTTATTCAGGGCCAGGAAGGATAAGGATTTTCAAAAACTCCTGCAGGTTCTGATGGAATTAACCTCAGGCCATACTTTAATTTTTTTTCTGCCGAACATATTCCAGGTTGATAGGCCTGTTGGGTGGGAAGGCAGCTGGGGGTGGGTAAGTCTGACATCACTGAATTTCACAGGAATGGGCTTGTCATCTAGGGGGTAGCTGGACATCACAGGAGAGGTCAGACATCACGGAGGAGCTCAGACTTTGCGGGGGAATCTGACATTGCAAGAGTGGGGGTGTCAGACATTACTGAAGGCTAGACTTTGCAAGGGTTCGGACATTTGGAGGCATGGAGTCAGACATCATGGGGGATTTGGGACATCATCAGCTTTGGATTGGACACGATGGAGGTGGGTGGTCAGACATCGTGGGGGTGGCGGTTGTACATCACGAGGGAGTCCAGACATCATGCTGGGGGGCAGGCTGTACATCTGGCGATGGTGATCAGATTCACGGGAGTTGTGGTCGGACATCTCTTTGGGGGGGATCAGATATCGTGAGCCATGTCAGACATCGCTGGAGGGTCGGACATCATGCGGGGTCAGCTGATTGCAGACTTCCAATTATGTGGATATAAACTTACTGTGCTTGGGGAAGCATTCCTCATGCCCACAAGCAGTGCAATAATTGCATGTCATGGAACTGGCCCTTCTTGCCTTCTTTTACCTGTTGGCATTCCTGAGGCCTGAGAATCCCGACCTCCATGTGTTAAAAATAAAAATTCTGTTCGAATGGAGGCCTTTTTCTCAAAGATTTTAGTGACCTCCTGAGAGTGGGTTGGTAACTTTCCCCACAATCCCAACCGCCTCCCGACCCCTAACCCCACCCCCAACCAGCCTCAATTAAAACCGTAAGTGGGTGGGTTGGGATTGTGTTTGAGAAATTTTACATTTTTACCTTTCCACTCACCCCCAATCCACCCATTCTCGGGGGTTAAAATTCCCACCTTTATTCAAGTATACAAAATTGTTAAAGAGTAGATAAATGGCAGTAGTATTTACACTGGATGACAAAAAGACTTAATGTGGCATTAAATGTTTTATACTGAGGACTAAAATTGCTATTTAGCAAATTATTGGGTGATGGAGAAGGTGGCAAATGGATCCAATTAACTTCTGTAATTTTGTAAATTGTCTTGTAGATTTATGTCACACTTTTCGGGGGGCGGGGGGTGTGGGGGAAGAGGTAATTTTGTGTAAAATGAACGTTAGCAAATGGCAGTCTATTTTACGTCTCTCCCAATTTTTATTTCCATTGACTTCAAGAGCCAATTTGTTAGCATCCATTTTACACTTCCGCACAGTTAAGATTACCCTGAGGACTGTCCCTAAACCAATTTTATTCATTAAAAAAAACGTTTCCAGTATGTGCAGCTTAAAATAATGGTGCATACTATTCTGAAATATTAGTCATCATAAATTGATGATGATGATGACTTTCACAAACACTGGCACTTCAATGTGTGTGATGTATGCATCTACATGAAACCGTCTCCAAAAATAAAAAACTGATGTGTGTCTGAAGATTCCAGTTACTGTTGTAGTTATGCTCTGGGGAATGAAGGGTAGCCATTTGCGTATGAACAGGAATTGGAAGACCCTGGAGACAGAAATGTTATAATAAAACTCCTTTTACTTTCATGGCTTGTAAAATATTACAAGTAAATAAAATATCAACATGTATTGTCAAGCTGCTTTGAGTGCTGCTTACAAAATGCTTGAATGATTTTTTTTCATGAAAAGGATTGTGAATGTTCTATATTTACTAGAATGCCTGAGAGTCTGGGGAGGTACTTCCTTCCTCGTGTAGCTGATGGACAGATTGGCATTTCATGTATTCAGCCTCAGTAAGATTCTTTTCAGCAGCTTATAGTGCTGTGTATAGTCTGTTTGCTTATTGTATTCCATTTTGCCAGCCATTAAAGGTCATTCAGTTCTGTGATGTTTGTGAAATTTTGGAAACTTATTTGCCATATATGATTTCAACACTGTCATTCACTCCTCTGGGGATAGTGCCACTGATTTTCTGCCAAAAAAAAACTTTGAATTTTATGAATTGTTTCCCAGTTCTGATTCAATAGATTCAACTTCTATTCTGAGCCCTTTATCATTAGAAAAAATAATGCAATTAACTCTTTTATTCATTGAGGATGCCTATTTGGAATAATTCCAGTTTCTTATTGAATAGCGACTGCTGGTAGTAAGTTCAGATATTCTGCATCAGAATATGTAGCATCTAGCACTTTGTTACCCACAAGCTGGGATATTGCCTCTAATTTTGTTGAAATTATATTACATGCAGAGAAACATGCCTATGAACCCACGGCGTTTGCTGCAAATCATGAACAACCTGTCTATTTGGAAAATAAAGAATTGGAACTTCTTTCTCTTTCATGGATTTTTTTGTGCACATCCAATGTTAATGCTGCAAAATAAAACACTCTCTACTTTCAGCATCAGGTTGTCCCAGTAAAATTACAGCATTATTAGGTGAAGCCTCAACCTCAGAGTAAAAGTTTTTGCTGCTTTGCTTGGCAAAATTCTATTTTACACCCCGCTATCCTGTGGTCTCTTTGAGTAGGAGTGGCAATTAATGCTGACTTTTTTTCTAATAGAAAATTGATGTTTCACTAATTTATCCAGCTATGACATGTTTAACATGTAATGTTCAACGGATACAGCAACTGAAAAATAATCCGATTTCAAGAAACGGCATATAGCAAAACAAATGGTGTAGAGGGATCACAAAACAGCAGCTGGATTTGTAGAAAACTGAATCTGCTGTGAATTTTTTATACATTACTAAATAACATTTGCAAAAAAAGGGCACAATTTTGATAAGTGTAAATGAGGTGTTCACCTACACAAATCCTTAAAGATGTCAGGGCAAATTTCTAGGTGACTAAAAAAAGTATGCATTACTTGGGGTCATAAATAGAGAGATAAAAGCAAAGAGATTATGCTAGAAAATTCTAAATCACTTATTAAGTTTCAGCTGGAGTATTACAGACAATTCTGGGCGCCATACTTCAGGAAAGATGTAAAGGCCTTAGAAATGGTAGAGAGGAGGTTTACCAGGATGTTACCAAATATGAGGGACTTCAGTTATGCGGAGAGGTTGGAAAAGTTAGGACTGTTCTCCTTTGGGACAGAGAAGGCTAAGAGCTGCCCCAGTAGATGTTTTCAAGATTTTGAGTGGTTTTGATAGAGTTGATAGAGACAAATTATTCCCTCTGGCAAGTGAGTCAATAACTGGAGGTCATAGCTTTAAAGTCATTGGCAAAAGATCTAGATAGAGATGAGAAGAATTTTTCCACTCCGAGTTGGATCTGGAATGCTCTACCTGAAAAGGTGATGGAAGCTAATTCCACCATTAATAATTTTAAAAGGGATTGAACAGGTACATGAGGATGAGGAAGTTACAGGGCTATGGACAAAGAGTGGGGGCATGAAGCACAACAAAAGAGCCAGCATAGGCACAGCAGGCTGAATAGCCTCCTTCAGTACTATAATTTTCTATGATTCCCATCCACATTTAGGGAAGAGTAAAAACTAAAAATTAGCAATATCAGCGTGGATCCTGAATCACATTTTATTTGAAACTTAAGTTTGTGTGGAAGAATATAAACTAAGCTGTCAGTAATTAAAAATGGATTGAAGAAAGCTTGCAAAGGCAGGTAATGGGAATGAGACAAATCCTTTGCACAGTCAGATTCTATCCGTCTTTTTCTGAGCAATATTTCCTGGTAAACTAAATTTGTTTTCCTAGTTTTAGCTTCTGTGAAATATCTCCTTTTTAGTTTTCTGAATTTTAAATCTGCAAGAATGATTCAATCATGGACATTTGCATTTATTTTCAAGAAAAATGTGGCCCTAACATTTGAATACTACAAATCCTTCTATAATCACTCTCATACAGTGCTATATAATTACAGTAACTGTTTTGTCTCCATTTCAAATGGGAAAAAAAAGCCCTTGTGGCTCACTTATTTAGCTGATGTCAGGTATTGTATATCAGACTAATTGTAAGCACTTTCTTGACACTTGCATTTTGTAAAATTCTCCTAAGATTCATAAAATTGATTTATCTGGATACACCAGTTAGGTGATCAGACCCATTTCTTTTCTTATGCAATACAAATGAATGAGAAGTACTGAATACATTTGGTAGCAATTTGTTAGGACCTCATAAGAAACTACAAGGATGTTTGATACTTATATTGTTTATCATAATCTACTTGCTGAAAAGATAATTACATGCTTTACTGAGTCAGAGCAGTTTGCCTTGATTCCCCATTTTATTCGAAGAATAGTTATCAATTTCCTGAGGAAACAATTTCTGTACCTGACTTTTTCATTAACCTTGTCTCCTGATAATCTCAGTCGCATCTAAAAGGTTATCTTCAATCTCATTTTGCACTATCAAATAATTTTGCCATTTAGCAGCCTTCACACCAGGGGTGCTTTTGGGTAGTATTAATACCCTTTAGCTAATCATGGGCGTTGATTTAACACATTGCTAAATATTTCATGTTACTAAATTAAGATCACTTATTGAGCCCATTGTGTGTGTGGGTGTGGTCGGGATGGTATCTAATTAATTTAGATCAAGATGCATATTCCAAATGGTATTGGAGTATAATTTGCCAGGGACGATATTCTGCATTTAGACCAGTCCTCAAGAATGTGAACAGAGTAGATAGAGGTGGGTTAGGTCTGATAGCATGGTTTTTGCTCCGATAGCAGCAACCATAGTGCTTTTGGATGGGGAATGGGAAGAAAGATGAAGTGAGCTCACAGGCAAAGGAAACTGAAGCGAAAGCTTTTGCAGAGAGAGGCTGCATGGGGCTCGTATGTTCTATCTAGACCTTCCCAAGGAGTCACATTCTAGAGGTTCAAACTATCTTAGGAGGTAATGACAAAGACTGGAGGTTAATTGTACAAGGACCATCCATTACTTAAATAGTTCTCCCTCCAGCTGTCAAAATGTTAACTGGGTCTTTCAAGCCATCAGGTGATGATATTTCAAGCACTTGATGAAGAATTATGTCTATCAGTATTCAAAAGGTTACCAAAGCTGCAGGGTTCATCCATTTCCTCAGATGTGTTCCGCCTCAAGTACTTAGAAACAACGGTGCTAATAGTCGCTCTAATAGCATGAATTGATCCGAAGGAGTTCCAGTCACTTCAAAATGTACATGGTGTGTGGCACTGAGGAAACTGTCCTCATGTGAGCCCTGTCATCCTTGGCATATCTGACTGCTAACTAGGTCTAATGAGTTTCTGACTCCATTGCACAACTAAGGAATGCCAGACAGACACAGGCATATCAGTCATTCAAAGGAGCATAGGCCAACTGTTTTTGGTTGAAGAATTAGTGCCAAGGCTGCTCAAGGATATGTTCTAAATTGAGCTGCCTACTGTGATCAAATTGTTTGTGGCATAAGGCCCACCTTTGAGAACATCATCCATTGAGACTATAAAAGGAGTGGCCTCCTGCCATCACTCTGGGTATGATTCCAACCGCCTGCACTAACAGAGGGTGAACCAGAACTGAAATCCCTATTCATTTTGATTTAGAAAACTTCCCTGATCAATAAAATTGCAGTTGTCCTTGGATCCTTCTAGTTTATGACATCTCAGCATACTTAATAACCAATCAACAGAGCTGAAATTCCAGTCCTGTGTATGTTGTCATACAGGTGGGCAAACACGTTGTGCTCGGTTTATTTTTTAAATTGCCTGGGAATGCAGGAGGCTCATATTGCTCCACTGCATGAGCCTCATTAGTGCCACTAATCATATGTATTGGAATGGTTGTCACCCCACAAATTCAGTTGTGTTATGTCAATGGCACAATATCCTCTCGGTATGTCAGGGATAGGATTTCTTCTGGTTACTATATCAACATCATAAATGCGCTCAAAAAGAACATAATTAAGATTTCACTGCACATAGTAACCAGAAGAGTTATTCCATCATAGCATTAATTTGGATCAATTTCATGCTGAATAATGTGCTGCCTGTCTGTTCCTCATTACAGGGCTGGCTAATAAATAAACAAAATGTGTAAATGAATCACATTAAGAACTTAGGGTTTCAAAGAATGATGGCCATATGCAACTTTCCAATTAATATTCTGCTGAAATACACAATCCATGAAATTAGGCACATCGAGCGAGAATCTGAATCATACAGAATTTTTATGATAGGATTGTATTTTATGTAGTTGGCTTGCTTCAGTGATGGTACTCTTGCATGTGAGTTAGGAGGTTATGGGTTCAATCTCCACTTCAAAAATTGAGCACCTAATTTCTCTTATTGTCTGGTTCTCTCCATCTCTGTCTTGTTTTCTGGTAGTTTTCCTGTGTTATTTTGCTCTGTCTCTTCCTTTCAAGCCTTAGGAGGCTTGGGGGTCCTTGGGAATACCGTGCTGGAGAAGCCCAAAGGCTGGAGCAGTGAGAACAGGTGGGGAAATGATGCTGAAGAGCAGGAGAAGTAAACAATAATTTCTACAATAAAATATAAAACTTACTTGCAATGGATCTGCGAGACCGAGTTTGTGCAATAGCACAATATGGCATCAGAATCAGTAGCCCTGAGAGACAGAATTGGAGGTGGCAGCTGTGGCATAGTTGGTAGTACTCTAGTCTCTGAGTTAGAAAGTTGTGGGTTCAAATTCCACTCCAGAGTATGACACTACAGTGCAGTTCTGAGAGAGTGCTGCAGTGTCAGAGGTGTTGTCATTTGGATGAGATGTTAAACTGAAGTCCGACCTGCCCTGTCATGTACATGAAGAAGTGTTCTCCCTGGTGTCCTGGCCAAAATCTATCCCTCAACCAGCATCTGTTTAAAAAAAAAACCAGATATCTGATTATTATTACATTGAGGTTTGTGGGACTAAGCTGTGCACAATTTGACTGCTGCATCTCACAGATTACAACAGTATCTGCAATTCAAAAAGTCTTTCATTGGCTGTAAAGTGCTTTGGGATGCCCTGACATTGTAAAAGTTGTTATATAAATGCAAGTCTTTCTTTCTTTTATTAACTAGGAATGGGAGGGATGAAAACTAAATATAATTCACATACATTTACAGTTTAGAGCCCAGAATACTGTCATGCTAAGCCCCCACCTGCCAAAAGTGAGGCACATTCATTTTGGCATGAACATTGATTTTAAAATGTTGCTGGAGCGAGGAAATGGCTTGCAAACAGATCAACCATGGCTGGAAAAGACATTTGCATATTAACAGACAGTGCTAGGAAGGACAACGGGCCATTCCCTGACAGATTCAACCCGCAATGGACCTTGATCACCAGGTATTGTGTGTAAGAGGAGCATTCCAGAGACTGCTAAGGTGATACAATCCAGGACTGGTTAGATCCGCTGGTCACATGACTAACTGGCTGTTCCAGGGTCTTTTGAACTAACACCAGAGAGTTTGAACTCGGAAAAACAGTTTGCTCCTGGACTGAGAAGATCTCTCCTGTCTGCTCCCATCTTTTTCTCACAAGCCTCTGAATTCACTGACAGCAAACAAAGTTGAAGAAGAATGGGCCCCAACGAAAAGCAAGATCTACCTACAATCAGGACTCTACAGTGAGCTCGAAGAACCATAACAAAAATTCTTCAGATATTGCCTCAAACTTTACCACTTTATTTTACTTCTGCTCTTTTCTGTCTCTATTTGCATGTGTGTATAGCGTAAGCATGCTAGCGTGAGCACGTCATGTATCCATAGATGTCAACCGAATGAGAGTTTAAGTTCAAGTTTAATAAATTTCACCTTTTCTTCTTTAAACCTAAGAAAACCTATTTGTGCTGGTTTCTTTGCCTCATAATTGGAAAGTGGTGAACAAGGATTCACCAAAGGGGAGCTAAAAACACAATGTGTTTAAAATTAAACCCTGTTAAAGTAAGACCAGGTGAAGGCTGAGAGGGAACCCAAGACCACTTTCTCACCTGGTCATAACAGAAATTTGGGGGCTACCGTCCTGGATTTTACCCACAGACAAACGAGAGAAATTGGAAGTGGGAAGCCAAATTGTTCCCAATCATAAAGAGCAAGATTTCAATACTGGTTTTCTTGTGGCTTTGTATGCTTGAATACCAACATGTCTGTGACTGAAGCTCCCCAAGCCAGGGGGAAGTAACTTGGGATAAGTTAAAAGAACTGTCTATGGAAGAGTTGAGGAAAATGGCTGAGCAGTGTGGGATCGCTGTACGTGGTAAGGCTAGGAAGTCTGAACTTCTAAGACTACTGGCCAACCATTTTTCCCTTGAATCTAAGGAAGCAGAAGCAGTGTTAGGAGTAGACCCCAACAAGGTATTGCTAGCAAAGATACAATTGGAACAGACGAAACTTGAATTAGAAGAGTGGGAAAGAGAGAGACAGGAGAGAGTGAAAGAAAGAGCCTTCCAGAAGGAACGTGACGAAACAGAAAGACAAGAGAAAGAAGGAGAGAAGCAGGAGAGAGAGAGAGGGAGAAAAAACCTTCCAGAAAGACTGCGAAGAAAGAGAGCTGAAGCAGCTTGAATTAACTAGGGGGCGACAGAGTAACCTGAGTGAAAGCATAGCCAATATGGAGGAGCATAATTAAGGGCTGGGGCCAGAATTGTCAAAAGTAGCTCAACTAATTCCAAAATTCAATGAGGTGGATGTAGAAGATTTTTTGTGTACCTTCAGAAACTGGCAAGGCAGCTAAAATGGGCAGCTGAGACCTGGCTTCTTTTATTACAAAGCAAGTTAACCGGAAAAGCCCATGAGGTTTATTCCCTATTGCCAGATGAGAGTTCATCAAATTATGAACTGACAAAAAGTGATATCCTCGGGGCATATGAATTAGAACCTGAAGCCTGTCGCCAAATGTTTCGAACCCTCAAGAAGCAAGGTAATCAAACTTATCTGGAATTTGAAAGAAGTAAGCAGCTGGCTTTTGATCAATGGCTGAGGGCTCTTAAAGTACAGCTCAGCTAAAAGAATCTCAGCGAAGTAATTCTGTTAGAGGAATTTAAAAATTCTCTCCCACTCTCCATAAAGACCCATGGAGAAGAGCAATGGGTCCAGAGAACCCAGCAAGTGGCCGCTCTGGCACATGAGTTTGCTTTAATTTATAATCAGTTGCCCAGGGGAGAACCTTTCCTGGTTTCTCCACAAATCCGAAAAGGACAAAGGGTGGGAAGGTGATAGGAGCCCTAGCACTCCTGGGAGAGAACGAAAGATAGGCGACACAGGGGACCCTCCTCTAGCCAAAAAGGAAGGTGCTATGAGCTGGAGTGAGACCTAGAGACCGAATGTGCTTCTATTGTAATAAAGCAGGGCATTTAAAAACTGACTGCTGGAAACTAAAGGGAAAACCTGTAGGGTTAATCAGGGCACACCCGCTCAGTGAAGAAAGAATTCTGGAGGAGCGTACAACAGAGCAAGCTGTGGCTTTAACTGCAGTAAGAGTGCAACCCAGGAAGCTGGCTACTGCAAGTGCAGAACAAGTTAATAGGATTCCTGGTGGTTACCAGGGTTTTGTTTTTGAAGGGAAAGTAACCCCATAGCCCTCAAGTGGTGCAAGCAAGCCCATAGTAATTCTGAGGGACACTGGCCACGAGATCCATTTTACTGGGAAAAGGCCTGACCTTTCCCCCAGAGAGTGCAGTGAACACCAGAATGGTGGTGAATGCTATTGGAAGGCAATGTATGCCTGTACCTGTACACTGGGTGCACCTGGAGTGCGACCTAGTTTTGGGACTGGTGACCACAGGGATTGTCCCTCGTTTGCCTGTGGACGGGGTTGACCTTCTCTGAGGTAATGATCTGGCAGGGGTGAATGTGGTAGCCCCCCCCAGTAGTGAAAGAAAGACTGCAGGAGGTCAGTGAGTCAGGGCTGTGGCAGGAGACAGACCACTGCAGTTTTGCTGAATATGCAGTTGTGGGTCAGGCCATGATCAAACCAGTTCCCCCAGAGGAGACTGAATTGGCACTGCAGGCAGATGACCAGGTCTGTCTGTCTGAGACTTTCTTTGGAAAGTTAGAAGACCCAGGGAATGAATTAAATGGATTTTTCCTTGTGAGGCTCAGCGAGCCAACCCAATATTGCGAGAGTTAGCACAGGCTGCCCAGTCTGAAAGTGAAGCAGAGGGAGTCCCTGACTGCTACTATTTAAAGAATGAGGTACTGATGAGGAAAGGGAGTTCTCCTCACAGACCTGAGAGCAAGGAGTGGACAGTAGTTCACCAGTTAGTGGTGCCACAGAGGTACCAGAGAGAAATATTAAGGGCCCATGAGATTACAGTGGCTGTACATGTGTATAGGAAAGACCAAAGCCCGCATAAGGCAGCAGTTTGAACAAAGAACAGTACAGCACAGAAACAGGCCATTCGGCCCTCCAAGCCTGCACCGATCTTGATGCCTGCCTAAACTAAAACCTTCTGCATTTCCGGGGACCGTATCCCTCAATTCCTATCCTATTCATGTATTTGTCAAGATGCCTCTTAAACGTCATTATCGTACCTGCTTCCACCACCTCCCCCGGCAGCAAGTTCCAGGCACTCACCACCCTCTGTGTAAAGAACTTTCCTCGCACATCCCCTCTAAACTTTGCCCCTCTCACCTTAAACCTATGTCCCCTAGTAACTGACTGGGTTTGACACTCCGGAAGCCCGGAGATCTTAAAATGGCAGTCAATCCGCTTCGGCCATTTCCGACGCGAAGCAAACAGCATGCCGTGCTTGCAAGGGCGTGCCATGAGTACGTCTGAAACATGCAGAGTGGGCAGATGATGACGTCATTCAGTGTCTAATGCTGATTTGATGGCTCATTTGCCATTTTGGACCTCACCGATCCTGTTAGTGCCCTTTCTTAATCACTGTCGGTGAACATGTGTTGAGCTGCATGAGTGACTCCCTACTAGCACCATTTAAAGGAATCAGCATGTGACTTTCAGGTGAGGTTCTTTTGGCTTTGCTTTGTTGCTGCAGAGTTCGAGGAAGTACTGTGTTGTTGGAGAAGGTTGGAGTCGAATGGGACTTTTCCAAAAAGTTCATTGGGGTTTGAAGGCCTGTCAGCAGAAAGCCTGCTGTCACACATGGGGGCTATAGCTTCAGTCACTCTTGGGTTGCAACACGACAAGGAGATGAAGCGCAGGCAGCCCCGGTGATGAGGGGATGGAGGGTGGGTATTGAGTGCAGGGGGAGGGGGTTCAGTGAGGTTGGTTGTTTACTGATGGGAGCCCTCTGTGCACCACAGGTTACCTATGGAGGAGGACCGCCTGTCACTCAAGCCTGCAGGGAGGCTGTCTCATTTTACTGGGCGACCTCCCCATGTGACGGAAACTCCCCCAGCCGCTGGCTTAATTCCAGCGGCGGGAAGAGGCCTTTAGGTAGCTGATAATAGGCCTCAGGGGCCACAATTAGCTTTTGGATGGAAAGGCTGTTGTTGGCCTATCCCGCCCCTGACTAAATTTGCGCTGTGATGGGAATGCGATGGGCCCTGCGCACCCAGCTTCCCATTACAATTCTACTCCTAGCCCATCTCTGGGGGGGTGTGGGGGTCCCATTAAATCCAGAAGTGCAAGCCGGCTGCGAGTCACACAAACACCGTGCTAGTCACGGAAACACCTGGGTCCCCCCAGTGAGTGTGCAGCCAGTCAGCAGTGCATTCAGTGCTGGGCTGCACGCCACAATCATTGAGATGAGCAAGCATCAGCTCGGCCGGTTGCGAGGCAATCGCGCATCGCAATCCCTGCTCCAGCTATTGGACTTAATCGAATTTTTAGCCCTACATCTACCCAACTCAGATTCAGAAAGTCCAGGAGATCACAAATGGGAGCTTACAGATGTTTATATGTGAGTTACTTCTCTTTCATTAAAAGATAATGAAAGCCTCATATTTGTCTGATGATAATGAAGTCAAACCTCAACTTGAAGGTACTCGAGTATTAAAGAATAGATAGGGTCACTTATCAATATTAAATGCTTTCTTTGCATCAGAGGAGAGAGCAACTTCAGAATCTATGCGAGCAGACCAGGCATTAAATAATGTTTTAAGAATTTCAATGATAGATCATTCCCACTTGATGTCAGTTAATAATGAAAGACTTCTTTCAAATCTAATCACCAAGATCTAAGATAAGATTTTTCATTCCGTACTTACTCAGGACATGAACTTGACTGTGCTTTTAAATATATGAAATTAATCCATACAGAGAGTTTCTGGACACTCTTGGTCATAAGGGCTTTATTATACATCTATAGCAACAAAGATGAAAGCTTATTACAGAATATGTGATATAAATCTGATGAATTTGTGAAAGGAGAGAACAGATCACATTTTTTGTCCCTTTAATTATAATTATACATTTTCAAGTTAGCCGATTAAAAGAAAATATCAGGTCGGTTTTCATGGGAGGGATTATTTTTAGCTGGACCTAATTTCTTCTAAGAATTTAAAAAGTCTATTTAATATCTTGGGCACCAAAGTAAGATTTTTTATCAAATATTGCAGTTAGAAGTTGCCGTGGAGGCTGATCCATGTTTTATAATCCAGTGTATCAATAATTTGCCCACATTTTCCACTGCATTTAAAATAATTAGTGGTACATTTTAATGTTTGTGCTGTTTGATATATTTAGTTCCCCGTTCATTAAGCTCTAAAGTATTTTTGCTTTCATTCCAGTCTTTTTTTTTCTGTTTTGAAAGCTCTTTCATGTGCCCTGTATTTATTGAATGGCAGATTGGAGATTAATCTTCAGTTTAGAATAAGCTTTAATAATTTACCAAGAGTAGATGGAGATACAGCTATATCGTTAACCATGAGTAATTTTTCCAAGTCTTTTAATAATTTGATGATCTATCAACAATGATTCATTAAAATGTCACCTTGGAGATCTGGATTTCTGGAGAAACTATCAGATATGCATAATAGGGATTCTATCAAAAAGTAATGTGGTGTCAGCTTTGACATGCATCATAGCCTCTATAAACGTCAAGAAAATTATTTTAAAAATATATTTAATTGCAGTATGTACATTGTGAACTGTGGAGTAGTCACCCAATAGCTTGAGTTATTCATTCCCTAAGTAAAAGCAGTTGGACTTATATCCCCACTAATATTTTTAAAATGTCTGATTTCTTGCCATAATGGGAGCTTCTAGATATGTAACCATCTGTTTAATACTGCATTCAAGGCAGCTTCCAAGATAATTGCAAAATTACCAATTAAGAGGCCAGAGTAACATTTATTACAAAGAGAATAGACATTGGACTGGATTTTAAGGAGCCCTCGACGTCAGGATCTGTGGCTGGGGTGGGCCTGAAGATGGCCCTGGATGAGGCACGCCACGGACTATTTAAGTGATCCACCGCGCTTTGAATCGCAACTTTTTTTTCTTGCAGTCTGCATGGGCAGGCCACTATTTTCTTTACCTGCCGTGATTAGGAACTACACGGGATGAATTTTACCAGCTCCCCGCCAACATCAGGAGTGGTGGCGGGAGAGCCCGAAAAATACTTCCGGGAGAGGCCCGCCATGATCCCTGGCACCGGGAAGGCCCCGCCCCATTTTACTGACAGCACCGGGACTTGGTAGCGGTCTCCTGCCGCTCGGCGGTGGCATCCCAATTTAAATATTCAAAGTACGACTTACCTTGCTTCATGATGCATCCTGCTGCTTCTCAGTCCACAGTTCCATATTTTCCTGTGAACGGAAGTCTCTCACATGCCATCCCATTCACAACTAAGAAAAGGCAGCGGGACAGCATAAGTGGTGGACAATTAAACAACTAACTGGAGGAGTTGGCTCCCCAATTATCCCCATTTTCAATGATGGGGGTGCCCAGCATATCAGTGCAAAAGATAAGGCTGAAGCATTTGCAACAATCTTCAGCCAGAAGTGCTGAGTGGATGATCCATCTCGGCCTCCTCCTGAAGTCCCCATCATCACAGATACCAGTCTTCAGCCAATTCGATTCACTCTGCATGATATCAAGAAACGACTGAATGCACTGGATACTGCAAAGGCTACGGGCTCTGACAACATTCCGGCAATAGTACTGAAGACCTGTGCTCCAGAACTTGCTACGCCCCTAGCCAATCTGTTCCAGTACAGCTATAACATTGGCACCTACCCAGTAATGGGGAAAATTGCTCAGGTATGTCCTATACACAAAAAGCAGGACAAGTCCAACCCGGCCAATTACCACCCCATCAGTCTACTCTCAATCATCAGTAAAGTGATGGACGGTATCGTCGACAGTGCTATCAAGCGGCACTTGCTTAGCAATAACCTGCTCACTGACGCTCAGTTTGGGTTCCACCAGGGCCACTCAGCTCCTGACCTCATTACAGTCTTGGTTGAAACCTGGACAAAAGAGCTGAACTCAAGAGGTGAGGTGAGAGTGACTGCCCTTGACATCAAGGCAGCATTTGACTGAATAGGGCATCAAGGAGCTCTAGCAAGACTGGAGTCAATGGGAGGAAAACTCTCTGCTGGTTGGAGTCATACCTAGTGCAAAGGAAGATGGTTGTGGTTGTCAATCATCTCAGCTCCAGGACATCAGGAGTTCCTCAGGGTAGTGCGCTGGGCCCAATTATCTTCAGCTGCTTTACCAATGACCTTCCTTCAATCATAAGGTCAGAAGTGGGGACGTTCAGCGATGATTGCACAATGTTCAGCACCATTCGTGACTCCTCAGATACTGAAGCAATCCATGTAGAAATGCAGCAAGACCTGGACAACATCCAGGTTTGGGCTGATAAGTGGCAAGTAACATTCACGCTGCACAAGTGCCAGGCAATGACAATCTCCAACAAGAGTGAATCTAACAATCTCCCCTTGACATTCAATGGCATTACCATTGCTGAATCCCTCACTATCAACATCCTGGGGGTTACCATTGACCAGAAACTGAACTGGAGTAGCCATATAAATACCGTGGCTATAAGAGCAGGTCAGAGGCCAGGAATCCTGTGGCGAATAACTCACCTCCTGACTCCATAAAGCCTGTCCACCATCTACAAGGCACAGGTCAGGAATGTGATGGAGTACTCTCCACTTGCCTGGTTGGGTGCAGCTCCAAACAACACTCAAGAAGCTTGACACCATGCAGGTCAAAGCAGTCTGCTTGATTGGCACCCCATTCACAAACATTCACTCCCTTCACCACCGATACACAATGGCAGCAGTGTGTACCATCTACAAAATACACTGCAGCAACGCACCAAGGCTCCTTAGACAGCACCTTCCAAACTCATGACCTTGTCCACCTAGAAGGACAAGGGCAGCAAATGTGTGGGAACACCACCACCTACAAGTTCCCGTCCAAGGCACACACCATCCTGACTTGGAACTATGTCGCCATTCCTTCACTGTCGCTGGGTCAAAATCCTGGAACTACCTTCCTAACAGCACTGTGGGTGTACCTACCCCACATGGACTGCAGCGGTTCAAGAAGACAGTTCACCACCACCTTCTCAAGGGTAATTAGGGATGGGCAATAAATACTGGCCTAGCCAGTGACGCCCACATCCCATGTATGAATTTAAAAAAAGAGTCTTGCAAGACGGGTCTCAATTTTGCATGTATGTGTACGGGGGTGGGAGTGGGGATGGCATTACCAGGGGCACAACTCTGCAGGCATGAAGGGAGGTGGGAGGGGGATAGAATTACTGGGGGGCACAATTATGTAGACATGAAGGTTGGTGAGGGGTGGATGGTATTACTGGGGGCACACCTCTGCAAGCATGAAGGGATCAACTGCATACCCTCCCTCCGTAAAGGGGGGCACTCTGCACCATTGAATGTTTGTGTGTGAAGGAACAATGGCACTCTGGGAACCCTGTGTGTGGGGAGGGTGCCATAAACGGTAGGCGTGTAAAGGTAATCTGGCTGCTGGGCCAATCCACGCAGCTGTTACAATCTTAATGTGGTCATGCTGTGCCACTCTTAGTGGAAGCTAAGACGGGCAATGCCATGCTATGCCACATAGTTGATGCATGAAAGTACCAGTCAACATCAATCTCTGTCCTGTTAGGTACCTTCCAAGAAGTGTAGGAACAGAGTTTAATTGCAACTTGGAGATGGGGTTGGTACACCCTATATTCATCGATCCACTTGTCGGTGAGGAGCCATATCCATCGCAGGCAAAACCAAGAGGCCAGTGCAACCCACGTAGAAGCCCCCAGTCTTGAGCAGCAGCAGCCCTGAAGGCCAACTCGCCACTACAGATCGTCGTGCATCTACAGGTCCTGCATGACATATCTGCAGATGTCTGAGTGCCAGTGTCAGAGGTGACTGCAGATGTCCAGAGAGGCAGTGAAACATCTCCTTGCCCTGCTGAACGATGAACGTCAGCATGTATTGGCTTCAGTGGACATCCTATGCTTGTGGCCCTCAAAGTGACAGCGGCTCTCAGCTTCTACGCCTCTGCATCATTTCAGGAACCCGTCAGCGACCTATGTGGGGCCATACAGTCAGCAGTGCACCACTGCTTCAGGGAAATCACCGATGTCCTGTACCGGAGGGCAGGTGACTATGTCCGCTTCAAGATGGACCCTCGGAGTCAGGCCCAGAGGGCCATCGGATTTGGCTCCATTGCAGGATTCCCACAGGCGCAAGGGCTCATAGACTGCACCGATTGTGGCCATCAAGGCTCCCGCCAGCCGATCAGCTGCATACCGCAACCAAAAGGGCTTCCACTCCCTCAATGTACAGCTTGCATGTGACCACTGTAAGAACTTTAAGCAAATCTGTGCCCGCTTTCCAGGCAGCTGCCATGACGCCATCATCCTGCGCCAGTTCCAGGGGGCCTTTGCTGTTCACTGAACTGGCTCAGATCGAGGGGGTGGCTTCTTGGAGACGAGGGCTACCCCTTGCAGACATGGCTCTTGACTCCGGTGAGAAACCCCACCAATGATGCAGAGGAGAGATACAACGCCTGCCACAGAGCAATAAGAGCCACCATCGAGCAGGCGATCGGCATGCTGAAAAAGCACTTCCACGGCCTGGATAGATTGGGTGGTTCCCTGCAGTACGAATTGGAAAGGGTAGCTCCTATCATTGCTATTTGCTGTGTTCTGCACAACTGTGCACTCAATAGGGGGCAACTCTTGCAGGATGAGGAAAGTCCTGAGCAGGACTCATTTTCGGACGATGAGGATGCCGAGGGCTTGCAGCAGGAAAGGCGCATGGGAGGATAGAGAGCATCCAGGTGCCACAAGCAGGTCGAGAAGCGAGCAAGGGATGAACGGCAACACCTTATTGATGAACAGTTCTCCTCGCCATAAAGACCACCATGTGCTCTGCAAGCCACACAGCACCCTCGTTCACCTATTCTGCAGCAGTCTGCATCTGCAACATCTTTGTCACTTTGGGGAATCCAGAACAAGACAACATAATCTTACAATTGGAGCTGAACCATTTAGGAGAGAAATCAGGAAGCACTTTTCCAAATATAGGGTTGTGAAAATCTGGAACTCTCTTCCCTCAAAAGGCTGTGAATGTTGGGTCACTTTTTTTGGTACGTGGTACATGAGCCTCCGATGTTTGGAGTGCTCCAAAAACAGAAAGCAGTTCCAGGAAAAAAACTATCTGCCATAGTCAAAAGGTAAACATTTATCTTCTTTGTCTGGTGTGTTTACAAGAGCATTATGATGCAGGTAGAGCACAAGGGCACCAACATTAACCTCTGATAACTGGATTATCACTCTCTGGGTAGACAGCAGGTGTTCTATTATATGATCTTTCCCATGGTCAAGTGTGGTCTCCATCGGAAGGTCTCAGTAGGCAATGCAAAGGTTTAATTACATCCTAATCCTGATGGTGGCTTTAACTTCGTTAGCTTGAGCATATCATTTTCACCTAATTATGAATCTCCTCGAAATCATTCAATTATAGATTTTCATTATCTTTCACCAGAATGCAACATCTAATGCATTAAACTTACTTTAATTAATGACAGAACTTAAAATTACAATTTGGCTTTCACTAAATGGTGATTTAAAAGACCAATTACAGTATGTTTTTTTTTAGATTTCATACAGTCCAATTTTTTTTTTTGAAAGGAAACTAATTGACACTGTCTCCTTGAATGTATTAAAGAACTCCAAGGATATGAGACTGGAACATATGGTGGCGGGCTCCAGAAACTGGAAACGCTGGATGCAAGGCTACATGCACATCATCCTTCCAAATTCGCAATATAAACCAGAAAATGGCTGCCTGCATTGTGGAATGATAAACTAAACACCGAGCTGATGAGCAAAGTAAGTGAACTGCATCTCAGTTTTGAGACTTTGTGAGAAACTATTTAAACTAGTTAGATTATAAGTCCCGTTTTTCCTACCATGGTAAAAGTGGTTGGGCTTATGCCAGTCATGGGTTGGGGGTGTGTGGGGCAGGGCTGGGCAAATTTCTGAATGTAGCCCCTTCCTTTAATCGCAATGGAAAGAAGTCAGATCTGAAGACTGGTTGACTGAAAATTGGAAAATTGGATGAGCCAGCTGCTGTTAAAGGCCTGTGATCCCCTTTAAAGTAGAGTAGAGGAGTCTGAGTGAAAGTGAAAGCACAGTAGACACTTGGAACATTGATGGCCGAGGCATAGACTCCAGGTTTTAAATATCTTGCAGGAGGTGTGATGAAAGGTGGTGGTCCTCTTTTAATGAAAGATTATTCCCACTCTGAAATCAGAGACCCACACCTTTTGGGAGAAGTTCATGGAATTAGTTGGGAGTGACTCTTTGGCTTAATGTCACCTCTAGCTTAGAAGGTACATGGTTTGAAACGTGCTCAGGACAGTCCCAGCGAGCAGAGATTGGATCTCTGGCTCTGAATTCTAGGTTGAGAACTAGAGGGATACTCATGTCTGGTGGGTGTGGCTGCCCCTCCCCTCCCCCCCCCCCCCCCCATTGTTTGGGATGTATGAGCCCATAAAACCCTCCAGCTGTAAATGACTAGCCACCCTATTGGCTGGTACAAAGATGGTTGCGGTTGACCATCAGACTGTTAATCAGTCTACGAGTCCTTCCATTCCTTCTCACTATTCCCCAAGGACAGTGTGTGAAATAAGACAACACCAACAACATGGAATGTGTTAGGATAGTTTCCCCAGTTCAACAAATCTGGGAGCAGATGAGAAAGGAGTTCAGTGACATCAAAAGAAGTGCAAAGGTTAGTGTAGAATAGGTAGTTTTGTATACCTTCCTAATGTTCCTCATATAAGATGTGATGTCAATGCAAAAGTCCGCTAGCTTCATCCTCTGGGAGATTTACCTGTCAAGATAGCACACAGCATTGCTCCTGCACAAACTCTTTATAAAAACCACAGGTTTTTTGCAAAATATCACTGTAGGAACTTATGTGAACCACCAGGGCCAGGGCGAGAAGTATGCATCAGCTCAGCTTATGGACCAAAGTTGCCTGAAACCATTGGGAGAGGACCAGGAGAGGCAAGCAATACAAAAGCAGCTTACTACCTATGAAGAGATGGCACTCATTCTATATGGTGGGAATTCGCAGAGGACAATGGCAAGAACAATTTTGGAATCACTGTGCCACAATCTATCAGATAGTCTGCACTTTCTCCAATACTATATATTGGCGTTCTGCTTTAGAAGCCTAGCAATAGAACCATTGATTGTTAATCTACTGAATGATTTTACCTCTAGACTTGACTATTACAATGTTCTTCTGGCCGGCCTCCCGTCTTCCACCCTCCATAAACCTGAGCTCATCCAATATGCACCCACCACCCCCATTCTCTGACCTACATTAGCTTCCAACCTGGCAATGCCTCAAGTTTTGAAATTCTCATCCTTGTTTTCAAATAATTTCTGTGTCCTCACCCCACCCTTATTCTTTAACCTCTTCCAGCCTTACAGCTCTCCAAGATACCTGCACTCTTCCAATTCTAGCCACTATTTTAATCACTCCACCATTGGTGGTTGTGCTTTCAGCTGCCCAGGCCTTACACTCTCAAATTCCTTCCCTAAACCTCTCTGCTTCTCTACCTCTCTCTCATCCTTTAAGACACTCCTTAAAAGCTACCTCTTTGACTGAACCTTTGATGATCTGTTCTAATATTTCTTTATGTGGCTTATGTCAAATTTAATGATGTTCTTGTGAAGTACCTTATGACATTTAATTTTATTAAAAGGACTTTATAAATGCATGTCTTTGTTATTGTTTTGCTGTTTGAGAATACATTGTAAAATGTACTTCATTCTTTTCTGGTAGTTTAAAGTGAGGTAACCCAAAGAAGTGGCAACTCAGTTCCAGGCACTTACTTCACAGCACTTTATATCAAGTTCTCCACCTACCTCAAACTCCAGCCCTGATACTAACACCCTAGAGCCTTCAGTTAGTCACTAAGTAAAGTATGAATTGCAAGTCAGGAGGAGAAAATTAAGATGGTGGGAGAGAAAATAGAAAATTCTGATGGGGATAGAAACTCACAACTAACTTGAACAGGAATTGATATCCTACTGGGCCTGCTTTCAGATAGGAGTTAATGCAGGTGCAAAAGGCTTTTGCAACCTCTTTTGTGGTTATCTTGAGAAGCCAGCAGCAGCTGTCAGAGAATATGCAGCAGTGCAGTGCTGAGAGAGACTTGTTGATATGCGGAGGACCATGATTGGAGTGTGACCTTTGATACTTTGCAAGGACATTTAAAATGTCTGAGGGATCAAGCACAGAACAGAATTTTCTAATGAGCACTATGGCTTGGCACCACCAAGCCTGTGGACATTCAGTTATAGGCACCTGTTACTGCTGTATTTCACTAGGTGACCACTTAGTAACAGTAGTGCTATGGGGCTCTATCAGAACCCCTGCAGCTTGTCTTATGCATATTCCGAGACATTCAGCTGTGATGCCCAGTATCAGAGATCTTGGCATGAAATTTGTCTAAGCTCTCATTTCGGTCAGGTTCCTCAAAGGAGTAAGAAAGTGCTAGGCATTGCCACCAATACATCATCAAATGTAACTCCAGCTATTGCAGGGGTATTACTTTAGAAAAGAGGATATTTAAAGAAGACCTGATAAATGTATTTAATCTTGTGACTGCGTGGGACAGGGTAGATGTGAAAAGAATGTTTCCACTTGTGGGGGAATCCAAAATGAGGGGCAATAAGTGCAAGGTAGTTACTAATAAATCCAATAGGGAAATAGGCGAAATTTCTTTGATTAGAGAATGATTCCATTGTGAAACTCGTTACCAAGGAAGTAGCTTAGATACTTTCAAAAGGAAACTAGAGCAGTACATGAGAGAAAAGGGAATGGAAAGATACGCTGAAAGGCTAAGATGAGGGAGCTGGAATGGGAGGAGACTCTTGCAGAGCATTACTACTGAGGTGGCAGGGGTGCACTGTCTTTTCTAGTTCTACTTCTCTACAGGTAACAGCATTTTTTAAAATTACTTTTATCCAGTTACCAAAGCGGTCAATCATGCACTCTACACTTTATCCCAGAATAAAATACAACCACCAGGTTTCTTTAATAAACAACATTATTCTCAGTATATTATAAAACAAGATTTAACCAGTAAAGAAAAGCATTAACACACAGATTGAAAAATGAAAGTTCCCATTTTAAATTCCCCACACACAAACTCATACCCACACTGAAAAGAATACAGAAATTCGCTCTACAAAGGTCTGTTACAAAAAAAAAGACAAAAAAGTACTTTGGCCAAATACCTGTCAATCTTTGAAGAAAAGAAGAGATGTGGAAAGATGTCAGTTGTCCCTTTTTGGTCTGGCGTCCCAAATACGCGTAGATGGCTGTCACTGGGATCTTTCTGGAGCAGTTCATTTCAGGCGATGTTGAGGATCAATTTGGCAGGCTTTCCAGGAGAAATGTGGCATCAGGAGTTTCTGGCAGGCTTTTCAGGAGAAATGCAGCATCAATTTCCCTATTTCTTACACTTGATTCTCAAGAAGTTCTCAAAGCGATGGAAGAGGGTGAGCTGATGGTGGCTGCTCTCTTGGCTGGTTTTCTCTGTGTTGAAAACAGTTCACACCCCAACACACTGTGCAAAGCAAAACCAAAAACAATATCTCATGAGTCAAGTCTCCTGACTCCTATAAATCTTGACCTGTAACTTCTCAGTAAACATCTTCCCGAGATCACCAAGGTTTCTGTTGTTTATTGCTTCAAGCACATGACTTCCAGCAGGTTGTTTTAAAACAATATCTCAACGTCCTTTCAATCAACTGTCAACAACAAAGCAAAGTCCAGCTTCTATGAAATCTTCAGCCTTCCAATGAACCCATCTTCACAATTTAAATATAATTCTTCAAAAACATATACTTAACAAAAAATATAGGACTTTCATAACAAGAGTACAAATACTAGCATAGGTTAGTTGAAGCAAATGGCCTGTTTCTATGCTATCTATTCTATGCAATTTATGTAACTGCATGACACTATACCCAGAGGTGCTAGGCCACTACCATCTTGATCAGCCTTGATGACTATACAAGTTCTATCTACAGGGCTGTACATTATTGGAAACCTTGCTACTTAAGGTCCATTCCACCAGGAAAGTCATGAGGGTATTTCTTTCAGCCACGTGTGACTTGCTTAATGCATCTGTGACTGCCGGTTTGGCTGGTGTCCTTTATGTTGGCCTTTGAGGACCCTGGCTGTAATGAGGGCTTGGACAATTTTCCTGCCAAGACCTCTGATACTGGGCATCACAGCTGAAAGTTAAAGCTACTGTCACATCAACAGGGAGTGCTGTATCGATCATAGACATAGCCTGGAGATCAGTCTGCAGCAGATGCAGCACCTTGGTTATTGTTGCTTGCGAACATAGTGATAACAGAGACATGTCTCCTCTGCCATCTTTGGGTATAACTGACATGTTTTCCCAGAATACTGCCCAGTTTATGTGGATGAAGACAGCACTGTTGGCAGAGACTTGCTGGTCATTGCTTATCATTGAGTTAAAATGGAATGGGGGAATTTATACGTTTGTTTTCATCTTGATCTGCCCGACTTCAATTTTAAATTGTAGGTGGCAAAGACATCAATCCCAAACCAGCAGGGTCTTCTTTAAATAACCAGATTACACTCTGATAATGTAATTGAGGCCTGGTTTTCTATTTTAACCTGAAGCCTGAAAAGGGGAGCAGAAGAGGGTTCCTTGCCAGGAAGCCGCAGTCAGGAACAGCTCAGCAAGGGAAGTTTTGACATTTTATTTTCAGTTCAGTGCTCCTCATGGTCTTACAAGGATACCTTGGGCCTCCCCTACCACAGCCTTTTCTCCACAACCCCTGACATAATTTCCCTCCCGGATCACTTACCTTGTACGGGGACTGAGCTCCTGGGTCCCTGTCGGTGAACACAAGAACACAAGAAATAGGAGCAGGAGTAGACCATATGGCCCATTGAGCCTGCTCCACCATTCAAAACGATTATGGCTGATCTTAGGATTCAACTCCACTTTCACGCCTGCTCACCAAACCCCTTGATTTCCTGAGAGACCAAAAATTTGTCTATCCCAGCCTTAATATATTCAACGGTAGGGCATCCACAACCCTCTGGGGTAGAGAAATCCAAAGATTCACAACTCTTCAAGTGAAGTAGTTTCTCTTCATCTCAGTCCTAAATGATTGGCCCCTTATCCTGAGACTGTGCCCCCATGTTTCAGATTCCCCAACCAGCAGAAATAATCTCTGTGTCGACCCTATCCTGCCCCTTTAGAATCTCATATGTTTCAATGAGATTGCCTCTCATTCTCTTAAACTCCAAAGAATACAGATCCAATTTACTTAGCCTTTCATCATAGGACAACCCCCTCATCCCAGGGATTAATCTAGTGAACCTTTGCTGCACTGCCTCCAATGCAAGTACATCTTTTCTTAAATGTGGAGACCAAAACTGCTCAAAATATTCCAGATGTGGTCTCACCAAAGCCCTGTACAATTGTCTCAATACTTACTTTTTCCTGTACTGCAATCCCCTTGCAATAAAGGCCAACATGCCATTTGCCTTCCTAATTGCTTGTTGTACCTACATGTTAACTTTCTGCATTCCTTGTACAAGCTCACCCTAGTCTCTTTGAACATCGACACTTACAAGTTGCACACCTTTTAAAAAAATTCTGCTTTTCTATTCTTACGACCAAAGTGTATAACTTCATACTTCCCTACATTATACTCCATCTGCCATCTTATTGCCTACTCACCTAACCTGTCTATATCTCTTTGCAGCCTCTCTGTGTTCTCCCCACAGCTTGCCTTTCCATCTACCTTCGTATCATCAGCAAACTTAGATAGATTACTCTCTGTCTCTTCATCTAATTCATTAATATAAATTGTAAATAGCTGAGGCCCCAGCACTGATTCTTTGCATACTCCACTATTTATTGCCTGCCAACTTGAAAATGCCCTGTTTATGCCCACTCTTTGCTTCGTCTCTGTTAACCAATCATCTATCCATGTTAATATATTACCCCCAACTCCATAATCCCTTATCTTGCCAATTAACCTTTTGTGTGGCACCTTATCGAATGCCGTTTGGAAATCCAAGTATACTACATCTACTGGTTCCCCTTTATTTACCCTATTAGTTACATCCACAAAAAACTCTAATAAGTTTGTCAAACAGGATTTCCCTTTAGTAAAACCATGTTGACTTGTTCTAATCATACTGTGCTTTTCTAAGTTCATTGTTAAGACTTCCTTAATTATAGATTCCAGCATTTTCCCAACTACTGATGTTAGGCTAACTGGCCTGTAGTTCTCTGTTTTCTCTCTACCTACTTTCTTGAAAAATGCTATAACATTTGCCAACTTCCAATCTGATGAGACTGTTCCCGAATCTAAGGAATTTTGGAAAATCATAGCTAGCACATCCACTATATCTACAGCTATCTCTTTTACCCTAGGATGTAGGCCATCAGGTTCTGGAGATTTGTCAAATTTTAGCCCTTTAAGTTTCTCCAATAATTTTTCTCTTCTGATATGAATTCCCTTAATTTCCTCACTCTTTTTAGCCCCTAGGTTACTGCCTATTTCTGGTATGGAACTTGTGTTTTCTACAGTGAAGACTGACATACAATATTTGTTCAATGCCTGTGCCATTTTCTCATTCCCCATGATAACTTCTCCCATCTTTGGTTCAAAGGGACTAGTGTTTACTTTAGCTACTCTCTTCTTTTTGATATATCTATAAAAGCTCTTACAGTCTGTTTTTATGTTACTGTCTGGTTTATTTTCATATCCTTTTTTTAACCTTTTTTCCCACTTTTTGGTGGCCCTTTGCTGGTTTCTAAAACGCTCCCAATCCTCAGACTTGCTGCTCTTGTTTGCAACATTGTAAATCTTTTCTTTTAATCTAATACTATCCTTAACTTTCTAAGTGAGCCACAGATGGGTCTTTCTGGCTGAGTTTTTGTTTTGCAAAGGAATGTATTTTTTGTTGAACATTTTGAATTGTTTCTTTAAAGGTTTCCCACTGTTCATTTACCACCATACCTTTTAGTCTATTTACCCAATTTACCTGAGCCAGTTCTCCCCTCATACCTACATAATTGGTTTTGTTTAAGTTTAAGCTTCTTGTTCGTGATTGGAACATGTCACTTTCAAACTTAACATGGAATTCAATGGTATTATGATCACTGTTTCCCAGTGGATCTTTTATTATGACATTGCTTATTAACCCTGCTTCATTACACAATACTAGATCGAAGGTTGCTTTATCCCTAGTTGGCTCCACAATGTATTGCTCCAAGAAACTGTCCTGAAAACATTCTACAACCTCATCTTCTAGACCACTCTTGCCAATTTCATAGTCCCAGTCTATATGAAGATTAGAGTCCCCCACAATTCTTACATTGTCTTTTTTACAAGCTCCAATAATTTCTTGTTTAATGCTGTGTCCAAAGGTATAACTACTGTTAGGGGGCCTATAAATACTCCCAACAGTGTTTTCTGATTTTTGCTATTCCTTATTTCCATCCATTTTGATTCTACTTCATGATCTTCTGAAGCCAGATCCTTTCTCACTAATGCCCTGATGTCATCCTTTACCATCAGTGCTACGCCTCCTCCTTTGCTATTCTGTCTGTCTTTCTGAAATATTGTGTACCCTGGAATATTTATTTCCCAACCTTGATCACCATGTAACCATGTCTCTGTGATGGTGATTAGATTTAAATCATGTACCTCTATTTGTGTCAATAGTTCATCTATCGTATTGCAGGTGCTTTGTGCATTCAGATATAAAATCTTTAATTTCATTTTTTTGCTTCTATTCCCCTCAATGACCTTATTTGCGAATGGAAATAATTTCTGTTAAACTCTCTGCCCCTTCCTGTCCCATTCTGCTAGTCTTTACCCATAATGCTGCACTGTTCCACTGTGTTGGCCTTTCTCTTTGGATTTCTAAATCTCCCCTCTCTGGAACCCTCACAACCTCTAGTCTGACTCACTCTTGAGTTTATACACACTGTCCCTTCCTGTCATACCCTGATTATCATTACCCTTATTGCTATTTTGCTCTCTTGCCTTCTCCTCTCTTTTTAAACTATCACATCATTCCTCACTTGATCCCTTACCCCAAAATTAGTTTAAAGACCTCTCTACTGCCCTAGTTATATGACTCGCCAGAACACTGGTTCCAGCATGGTTCAGGTGTAGACCATCCAATGGTGCAGCTCCCACTTTCCCCAGTACTAGTGCCAATGCCCCATGAATCGAAATCCATTTCTCCCACACCAATCTTTGAGCCATGCATTTAACTGCCAAATCTCGTTTACCCTGGTCTCCTATTGCCCTATTTTAACAGCCAACCTCTGCTCTTCACTGACTTCACAGCCGTTTTAGTTGGGAGGTCAGCAAGCGGCATGCTAATGAGGTCTGGCCATTAAAATCATTCAAACCTACCTGCTCCCCAGAACTAGTTACTGGAGTGGTCGATTTCGATCCCAGACAATTGCCGACCAAATACTTACAGCTCAATGGTAAATTTCAGCTCATTGCATTGTAAATCTGCTGGTCACCACAATCATTAATGATAAGAATACCAGTGGTATTCTCTTATTTCCCACTGAGCAAAACTCCTGGTCATTGTCCCTGAAATTCTCCAGGGAGATTGGCAAAACCCCAGAGAAATGACATAAATGGCCATCCACTGGCAGTTCCATCAGTCTCCTGCCAGAGTTACAATGGGATACTGGGAGAATCCCAGTGGAATTTCAGTGCCATGTTCAATTGATATTTTCAACCAGCTGCCATCCCAAACATGGTGCTTCTTTTACTCAGTTTGTTTGCAATATAATGCTATTTCGAGTGGAGATTAAAATCACAGATCGAGAATAATGTGAGAAGCTGACATTTTGGTAATAGTCCTTTTTACAGTGCTATGTATAAGACCCACAGTTCAATTATTCTTTCAGCCACCATCACTATTCCTTTGGGAACATTGACTTAATACCATTATTCCCTAACCTAGAGCTCCAGGACAGATAATAACTATTTTCTTGTCCTATTTGTCATTTTGTGTGAGAGGAGGTTTTTTGATTCAATAAATATTCGCGAGCTTATTTTTTGTAAAGTGCAATTCTGAGTCTTTTTCAAGTGAGTCCCTGCTTTGTAAAGGACACTGGCGGACATTCTGACTTTGTGAGATTGTGTAGAACAAGTGATAGTGAGTCAGCAACTTATGTTTTACATCTCTCCTGATTTGCACTTCAATTGATTTCAATGAAAAAAAAAATTGAGAGAAATGTAAAGCTGGTTGCCGATTGACTATCACTTATTTTACACGATCTCACAAAGTCTGTGCTTATTATATCATAGAAACATAGAAACATAGAAAATAGGAGCAGGAGTAGGCCATTCGGCCCTTTGAGCCTGCTCCGCCATTCATTATGATCATGGCTGATCATCTAACTCAGTAACCTGTTTCCGCTTTGCCCCCGTATCCTTTGATCCCTTTAGACCTAAGAGCTATATCTAACTCCTTCTTGAAAACATACAATGTTTTGGCCTCAACTGCTTTCTGTGGTAGTGAATTCCACAGGCTCACCACTCTCTGGGTGAAGAAATTTCTCCTCATCTCAGTCCTGAAAGGTTTACCCCGTATCTTTAGACTATGACCCCTGGTTCTGGACTCCCCCACCATCGGGAACATCCTTCCTGCATCTACCATGTCAGGTCCTGTTAGAATTTTATAGGTTTCTATGAGATCCCCCCTCACTCTTCTGAACTCCAGCGAATATAATCCTAACCAACTCAATCTCTCCTCATACATCAGTCCCGCCATCCCAGGTTATCAGTCTGGTAAACCTTCGCTGCACTCCCTCTATAGCAAGAACAACCTTCCTCAGATAAGGAGACCAAAACTGCACACAGTATTCCAGGTATGGCCTCACCAAGGCCCTGTATAATTGCAGCAAGACATCCCTGCTCCTGTACTCTAATCCTCTCGCTATGAAGGCCAACATACCATTTTCCCTTTTTGCCGCCTGTTGCACCTGCATGTTTACCTTCAGCGACTGGTGTACAAGAACACCCAGGTCTCGTTGTATATTCCCCTCTCTCAGTTTGTAGCCATTCAGATAATAATCTGCCTTCCTGTTTTTTGCTGCCAAAGTGGATAACCTCACATTTATCCACATTATACTGCATCAGCCATGCATTTGCCCACTCACTCAACTTGTCCAAATCGCCCTGAAGCCTCTCTGCATCCTCCTCACAATTCACCCTCCCACCCAGTTTTGTCTCATCTGCAAATTTGGAGATATTACATTTAGTTCCCTCATCTAAATCATTAATATATATTGTGAATAACCAGGGTCCTAGCACCAATCCCTGCGGTACCCCACTAGTCACTGCCTGCCACTTGGAAAAAGATCCATTTATTCCTACTCTTTGTTTCCTGCCTGCCAACCAATTTTCTATCCATCACAATACACTACCTCCAATCCCATGCGCTTTAATTTTACATGCTAACCTCTTATGTGGGACTTTGTCGAAAGCCTTCTGAAAGTCCAAATAACGACTTGCACTAGTTCCCCCTCATCAACTCTACTAGTTACATCCTCGAAGAATTCTAGTAGATTTGTCAAGCATGATTTCCTTTTCGTAAATGCATGATGACTCTGTCCAATTCTACCACTGTTCTCCAAGTACTATGCTATAAAATCTTTGATAATGGAATCTAGAATTTTCCCCACTACCGACAACAGGCTGACCGGTCTATAATTTCCTGTTTTCTCATTACCTCCCTTTTTAAATAGTGGGGTTACATTAGCTACCCTCCAATCTGTAGGAACTATTCCAGAGTCTATAGAATCTTGAAAGATGACCACCAATGCAGCCACTATTTCTAGGGCCACTTCCTTAAGTACTCTGGGATGTAGATTATCAGGCCCTGGGGATTTATTGGCCTTCAATCCCATCAATTTCCCCAACACCATTTCTCTACTAATACTGATTTCCTTCAGTTCCTCCCTCTCACTAAACCCTGTGTTCCCCAACATTTCCTACTTTGTGAACACATGACCTAATTATGCATTTAGGTGGTCAGCTATTTCTTTGTTCCCCATAATAAATTCCCCTGTTTCTGACTGTAAGGGACCTACATTTGTCTTCACCAATCTTTTTCTCTTCATATACCGATAGAAACTTTTACAGTCAGTTTTTATGTTCCCCACAAGCTTACTCTCGTACTCTATTTTCCCCTTTTAAATCAATCCCTTGGTCCTCCTTTGCTGAATTCTAAACTGCTCCCAATCCTCGGGTCTGTTTTTTTTTCTGGCGAATTTGTATGCCTCTTCCTTGGATCTAATGCTATCTCTAATTTCCCTTGTAAGCCATGGTTTGGCTACCTTTCTCGTTTTACTTTTGCGCTAGACAGGAATAAACAATTGTTGCAATTTATCCATGCGCTCTTTGAATGTTTGCGTTGCCTATCCACCGTCATCCCTTTAAGTAATGTTTCCCAATCTATCATAGCCAACTCGTGCCTCATACCTTCGTAGTTTCCTTTATTAAGATTCAGGGCCCTAGTTCCAGAATCAACTACGTCACTCTCCATCTTGATGAGGAATTCTATCATATTATGGTCGCTCATCCCCAAGCGGTCTCACACAACGAGATTGTCAATTATTCCTCTCTCATTAGACAATACCCGGCCTGGGGTAGCCTATTCTTGAGTTGGTTCCTCAACATATTGGTCCAGAAAACCATCCCATATACACTCCATGAATTTCTCCTCTATGGTATTGTGACTAATTTGATTTGCCTAATCTATATGCAGATTAAAGTCACCCATAATTACAGATGTTCCTTTATCGCATGCGTCTCTAATTTCCTGTTTAATGCCATTCCCAACATCACCACTACAGTTTGGGGGTCTATATACAACCCCCATAGTGTTACTCAGCTCTACCCATATAGATTCCGCATCGTCAGAGCTAATATCTTTCCTCACTAGTGCGTCAATTTCCTCTTTAACCAGCAATGCAACTCCACCGCCTTTTACTTTTTGCTGCCCTTCCTAAATACTGAATATCCCTATGTTCATTTCCCATCCCTGGTCACCCTGCAGCCATGTCTCCATAATCCCGACTATATCATACCCGTTTACATCTATTTGTGCGATTAATTCATCCACTTTATTGTGAATGCTACTTGCGTTAAGGCACAAAGCCTTAAGGCTTGTTTTTTAACATTACCTGTCCCCTTCCCACTATTTTTTCACTGTGGTCCTGTTTGATTCTGGCCCTTGATTTCTCTGCCTATCACTTTTCTTATTCCCTTTACTGTCTTTTGTCCTTGTCCTTTATCCTCCGCCCCCCCCCCCCCCCACCCGCCCTCCTCTGACTCCTTGCAAAGGTTACCATCCCCCTGCCATTTTAGTTTAAACCCTCCCCAACCACTCTGGCAAATACTCCCCCTAGGACATCAGTCCCGGTCCTGCCCTGGTGTAACCCGTCCAGTTTGTACTGGTCCCACCTCCCCCAGAACCGGTCCCAATGTCCCAGGAATTTAAAACCCTCCCCCTCACACCATCTCTTCAGCCACGTATTCATCTGATATATCCTGCTATTTCTACTCTGACTAGCATGTGGCACTGGTAGTAATCCTGAGATTACTACCTTTGAAGTCCTACTTTTCAATTTACTTCTTAACTCCCTATATTCTGCTTTTAGGACCTCATCCCTTTTTTTTAACCTATGCCATTTGTACCAATGTGTACCACGACCACTGGCTGTTCACCCTCCCCCTTCAGAATATACTGTAACCGCTCTGAGACATCCTTGACCCTAGCACCAGGGAGGCAACATACCATCCTGGAGTCTCGTTTGCGGCCATAGAAATGCCTATCTATTCCCCTTACAATTGAATCCCTTATAACTATTGCATTCCCACACTCTTTTCTCCTCTCCTGTGCAGCAGAGCCAACCGTGGTGCAACGAATTGGGCTGTTGCTGCTTTCCCCTGAGAGGCCATTCCCCCGAACAGTATCCAAAGCACTATATCTGTTTTGCAGGGGAATAGCCACAGGCGATTCCTGCACTGCCTGCCTAGTCCTCTTGCTCTGCCTGGTGGTCACCTATTCCCTTCCTGCCTGTGGAGTCTGAGCCTGCGGTGTGACCACCATGCTATACGTGCTATCCACGATACTCTCCACCTCGCGGATGCTCCACAGTGTCCCCAGCCGCCGCTGCAGCTCTGACCCGGGCTTCCAGGAGCTGCAGCTGGAGACACTTCCTGCACATATGCTGGTTCCGGGCACTGGAATTGTTCCCGGCTTCCAACATGGAGCACGAGGAGCTCACCATGGCTTTGAGCTCTCCTGCCATGACTTAACCCTTTAAATTAAACCTTTTGGAAGATGCTTAATATCAAATGATATCAATTACTCTAAGGCCCTTCTTCCATGGTCCTCATTACTACAGAACTCCCTAAAAAACACCACTTATTATATATGAAAATAAACTGTCGACCTTTCTTACCTTAGTTACTAAGCCAGTTATTTAGAACTATTCCCTAACAGTAGTTACTCACCAACCAACCAGTGTTACAAATTATATTAGAGTTCTAGCCTTGTGTATTGGATTAAACTTTTCACCGGTTACACACCTAAACATTCAAAACAGCATCGTACAGTACAATGCAAAACAACTGCAAGGTGATCTATCATGGTTACAGTGTGGAAACTGCTCAAGATCAGAGCATTTCATGTTCAACAAACAGCAAATAGATATAGGTCCCAATGCATTTGCTTATCTGTCAGGAATATGATTTATAATGCACCAAGACAACAATTCTAACTGTTAATTGAATGATGAAAAAGACATGCCTCATTAATAAAAGTTACAAGCTGATATAAAACCTCACTTCTGAAGCAATGACTGCAATACTGAGTTATTCAAAACATTTCTACATGTATCCTATCTCGTACTAAGTCCCAGTAACCCATCACCCTGTGCTTGCTGCCCTACATTGACACTCAGTCCCCCAATGCCTCAAATTTAAAATTTGCAACTTTGTGAATAAAAATCCTTTTTATGCATCGAGTAGTTAGGATTTGGAATGCACTGTCTGATTGGGTGGTGGAAACATTCGAAAGTAGCTTTCAAAAGGAAATTGCATAAATACTTCAAGGAAAAAAAATTACAAGGATGTGGGGAAAGAGCAGGGGAGTGGGACTAACTGGGTTGCTCTTCAAAAGAGCCAGCACAGATTCGATGGGCCTAATGGCCACATTCAGTGCTGGACTATTTTATGATTCTAAGATTGTGCTCAACTTTCTTCATTGCCTTGCCTCTTCCTATCCCTGTAGTCTCCTCTGAATCTATAACCCTTTGAGAACTCTTTGTTATCTGACTGTGGTCTCTTATACATCCCCCAAGTCTTTTGCCCCACAATTGCTCTCCGTGCCTTCAACTGATTAAGACTTGTGTTCTGGAATTCCCTTCCTAAATCTCTTAGCTACTAATCTCCCTCTCCTCTGATAAGACCCTTCTTAAACCCCACCTATTTGATCAAGTTTGTAGTTACCCCTCCTAATACCTCCTTCTTTGATTCAACATTTAGTTTTGTCCTAATATGCTTCTGTGAAGTGCTTTGGGACATTTTCTGACAAGAAAGGCATTGGGCTGAACTTTATAGACCCCCTGACTTTGGAAGTTGTGGTGGGGGTGTGTCAGAAAATGTCTCCGGGAGAGGGCTGCCAAGCACCCCGACACTGGGAGGGCCCAGCCCAATATTGGCGGCGGCAAGGCCTCGTGGCGGCCCCCCACCCCTGCCACTCGGTGATGGGACTGCCATTAACATATTTAAATAAATTTAAATTATTGAATTAATTATATTTTCATTCCCACTGTCTGTCCCAGTGCAATCTTCGTGCCGCTGGACGTCACTCCCATGCCTTCAGATCCCCGTCCAGGGAACCGAGGCGGAACACTGGTGGGGAGTGGGAAGCAGGTAAGTTACTCAGTGGGGGGGGTGGGGGGGGGGGGTGGGTGCAGGTTGTGGGGAACACAGTCAAAGTCAAAGTGGTGTAGGGGATGGTGGGAAGGGTTATAGTTTAAAAGTTCATGTACTTTAGGGGGGAAGGTCAGGTGGACAAGATAAGTGTTTTGGGGGGGGGGGGCGAGGGCAAGTAGTTAATTGAATTGTTATTGGAGGGGTGGGAGAGGGGCAGAATAAATGTATTTAATTTTTTTTAATTAAATGTCTTTTTAAATATTTAAATGGAACGGTAGGGTGCGAAGCCCTTTAAAAATGGCATCAGCGCCGGTGCACAGGCAGCTGTCACCATTGCCGAGGATGGACAGCCCGCCCCCTCCATGTCATTGGGGTGACTGACTGCACCGGCTATTTAAATGAGGTGCCGCGCTTAATATCTCTGCGGCTCTGCAACGAGCAGCCCTTGCGGGCGGGCAGCCATTGTTTTCGCCCAGCCCATTATATAAATGGAAGTTGTTGTGATTCTGGCATACTCAATGCAGACACTTTTCCAGGGAACAGTATGCTACATAATACAAATTTCTATGCGTTACCTCTTAAAGGGAGAAAGGGGGTGTAGTTGAGGCTCATCTTTTTAGACCTCACTCAGTCTTGGCTGAGGTTTAAATAAACAATGTGAGAACTGATGCCACTGTTTCAGCCAATGAGTTGGATGTGGGGCAGTACTTAGGGCAGGAATTACAGCAAAGAGTCTATTTACTCAGAAAATGGGATCCATATGCAAAGAATCTTTATGAAGTATTGTAAATAGAATTCATGATTGAAATCAAGCAAAATGTCACAATGAAAGCAGGGTTATTTCGCCAACAGAATGCAGTGAATGGAGGATAGTTACATAATACAAATGATGTGAGTAAAATCAATCCCATTCACTTACAGCAGCGTTTGGCAGGGGAATTACCCAGTCATTGGCATTCTGGCTGGGAATTGTGGTACCACTGCATGTAGCCTTAAATAAATAATGGTATCTTCTTCAGGCACTTCATTTTTTTATATCCCTGACTGCCTCTTCTGGTGCTCCAGTGATGGTCCTACAAGAGCACCACAAAGACATTGCTCTCTCACTATGGTTGGTGGGGATGCAGACAGGAACCAACTTAAGGAAATTAAGGATGGTATCAAATTGAAAGAAGTATAATGCTGCAAAGATTAGTGGTAGGCCAGAAGATTGGGAACATTTTAGAAACCAGCAGAGGATGACTAAAAACTGGGAAGAAATTAGAGTATGCGAGTAAACTAGCAAGAAATATAAAAAGAAACTGTAAACACTTCTACAAATATATGCAAAGGAGGACAATAGCTAATGCAAGAATTGTTCCCTTAGAGGATGACACTGGGCAATTAATAATGGGAAACAAAGAAATGGCAGAAACTTTGAACAAGTATTTTGAATCTGTCTTCACAGTAGAAGACACAAAAAGGATCCCAAGAATAGTAGAAAATCAAGAGGCAAAAGGGAGGGGGAAACTTCAATCACTATCACTAGAGAAAAAGTACTAGGAAAACTAATGGGACTAAAGGTTGACAAGTCCCCTGGACCTGATGGCCTGCATCCTAGGGTCTTAAAAGAACTGGCTGCAGAGATAGTGGATGCATTGGTTGTAATCTTCCATAATTCTCTAGATTCTGGAAAAGTCCCAGCAGGCTGGAAAACCGTAAATGTAACACCTCTATTCAAGAAAGGGGGAAGACAGAAAGCAGGAAACTATAGACCAGTTAGCCTAACATCTGTCATTGGGAAAATGCTGGAATCCATTATTAAGGAAGTAGTGGCAGGACATTTAGAAAATCATAATACAATTAGGCAGAGTCACCATGATTTTATGAAAGCAAAATTGTGTTTGACAAATTCATTAGAGTTCTTTGAGGATGTAACAAGCAGAGTGGATGAAGAGAACCAGTAGATGTAGTGTATTTGGATTTCCAAAAGGCATTCAATAAGGAACCACATAAAAGATTACCACACAAGATAAGAGCTCATGATGTAGGGGGTAATATATTAGCATGGATAGAGGATTGGCTAACTAACAGGAAACAGTTTGGCAAACAGTAACAAGCGGAGTTCCACAGGGATCAGTGCTGGGGCCTCAATCATTTACGATCTATATTAATTACTTGGATAAAGGGAATGAGTGTATTGTAACCAAATTTGCTGATGATACAAAGATAGATAGGAAAGCAAGTTATGAAGAGGAAACAAAGTGTCTGCAAAGAGATTTAGATAGGTTATGTGACTGGGCAAAATTTGGCAGACGGAGTATAAGGTTTGCAGCACAGAAAGAGGCCACTTGGCCCATCATGCCTGTGCAGCTGAAAAATAAAAGCCACCCAACCTAATCCCACTTTCCAGCATTTTGTCTGTAGCCCTGCAGGTTACGGCACTTCAGGTGCATATCCAGGCATCTGGAACGTTGGCATTTATTGCAAGGGGGGAATGGAGTATAAAATTGGAGAAGTCTTGCTACAACTGTACAGAGCATTTGTGAGACCACACTTAGAATACTGTTTACAGTTTTGGTCTCCTTACTTAAGGAGGGATATAATTGCATTGGAAGCAATTCAGAGAAGGTTCACTCGGCTGATTCCTGGGATGAAGGAGTTGTATCATGAGGAAAGGTTGACCCTATACTCATTGGAGTTTAGAAGAATGAGTGGTGATCTTATTGAAGCATATAAGATTCTGTGGGGGTTGGATGCTGAGAGGATGTTTCCCCTCGTGGTGGAATCTAGAACTAGGGGGCACAGTTTAAAAATAAAGGATCTCCCTTTTAAGACAGAGATAAAGAGGATTTTTTTCTCTGAGTGTCATTAATCTTTGGCTTCTCTTCCATAGAGAACAGTAGAGGCTGGGTTATTGAATATATTCAATGCTGAGTTAGACTGATTTTTGATCTACAAGGGAGTCAAGGGTTATGAGGGGGTGACAGGCAGGAAAGTGGAGTTAGGGCCACAATCAGATCAGCCATGATCTTTATTGAATGGTGGAGCAGGCTCGAAGGACCGAATGGCCTGCTCCTGCTCCTATTTCTTATCTTATGAATCTGGCCCACATGGGAAAAGACCCCTGGCCTCGGAAAATGGGTTGGAATTGCAATGTCCTCTGGGTGGCAAGCAAAAATTCTGCCCCATCCTGCAAATGCTAGGATAGGAAATGCACCATCATGCCACATCAGCATAGTTTCATCAGCTAATTAACACCCCACTAAGAAAGCCACAGACATCCCATGGTTATGTTGAAGGAACAGGGATCTGGTGAGCTGATCTCTGACCTTGCTTTTTCTAATCCTTACACTCTGGGAATTCAGCATTCTCCGTGGCAAAACCCAAGAAAATCAGTCCTATACGACATAGGTGTTATGAAGCTACACCAATGGCAGGGTACATGAATTGTACCATGTTCAATTTTCCAATGCATCAGTTTAGGGGATGGAATGAGGCAGTGCCACCAGTATGTGCAAGTTCCACTTATATGGTACTATTAAGGAATTGATTTTCCATATTATATGTCAGGCCTTTGGACAAAGCTCCATGCACACCTCCCGGTGAAAAGTAAGCGCTTTACGGGGAGATTAATCCCTCTCACCTGGAGGTTAGTTCCCACCCCACTGTGATACTGCCAAAAGAAGAGAATCCTGTCCCAATTATCCTAAGGGACTGTCCAAGGAAATGGCATCATGCTTATTAACATGCAGTTATTCATGTGTCACAAGGCTATTTACTAATGTGCAAAAATGTGTGGCATCATGTATAAGGCCAAATCTTTTTGCCAAGCTCCCTGCAATCTATGACCTCCATCCCCTGCAATCTCTGACGTTGCCCACTCTGATTTCTGACTCCCCACCCTATTTCCAACTCCCCACCCTGATCTCCGACCCCTCTGTGATCTCTGACCCCCCCCACCCCGATCTCTGACTGCCCCACAATATCCAAACCCTCCCCACCCCCACAATCTCCAACCCTTCACCCTGATCTTTGGCTACTCTGCAATCTCTAATGCCCGCCACTGCTCCGCAATTTATGACCCCCAACCTTGATCTCAGGCTCCCCCTGCAATTTCCGACCCTCACCACCACCACCACTCCTCAGCTGTTTTCCCACCAAACAGGCAGTCAGCCTGTCAATCAGGCTGGCTGGTGGGCAGGAAAGGTAAGGAAAGAATTTAAAAGGTGTTCTATAGTTAAATCCCAGTCTATTAAATCCAGGAGCAGTAGACTCCTGTAAATGAGTACCTTTCTTCATCTAAATCCTCTACCCCTCCAGTATTATTCTGGGGGCTAAGGAAAACCTTCACTCAATGGCTAACCACCTCCTCCAACTCACATCCTTTCCTCACCTCATTTTAACCATCAGCATGAACGGTGAAGATTTGTTCATCTCAAGCATTGATAATCCTCCTCCTTCACCTTGTACTCATCCAGTCCTCAACAACTCACCCTCATTTCTCAGATCCTCACCTATCTTCCAAGACCCTCATCAAGCCCATCCCCTTCAAGAAACTCATCTCGCTTCCTCCTTAAATCGCACATCACAAATCATACTTGGCATTTTCAGTGGCTCTCTTTCTTCTGTCCTCCCACCCTCACTTCAAAAACATCTCCCTTGATCTCCCCCAGCAATTGACCTAACTTCAACATTCTCTTCCTCTCAAGGCCTCATATGTACCCTCCTCTCACATCACATAAGAACAAAGAACAGTACAGCACAGGAACAGGCCATTCGGCCCTCCAAGCCTGCGCCGATCTTGATGCCTGCCTAAACTAAAACCTTCTGCACTTCCGGGGTCCGTATCCCTCTATTCCCATCCTATTCATGTATTTGTCAAGATGCCTCTTAAACATCTCTATGGTACCTGCTTCCACCACCTCCCCCGGCAACCAGTTCCAGGCACTCACCACCCTCTGTGTAAAGAACTTGCCTTGCACATCCCCTCTAAACTTTGCCCCTCTCACCTTAAACCTATGTCCCCTAGTAACTGACTCTTCCACCCTGGGAAAAAGCTTCTGACTATCCACTCTGTCCATGCCACTTATAACTTTGTAACATCCTGCATGAATCTGTTGAATAGATTTCTGCCCATCCACAGTACAAAGACTGTCCTTGTCAAACTGCATAAGAGCATAAGAAATAATAGCAGGAGTAGGCCATTCAGCCCTTCGAGCTCCTTCTACTATTCAATGAGATTATTGCTGATTATGGCTGCACTAACAATGACGTCCTTTATTACTGCTGCGTCCTTTTGTCCTCCTTCCCTACTCTGATAATTTAAACATGGTTACAACTCACCCCTCTCTCCTGTGTCTCCTCTGTAGCACTGCCCTAATATGGTTCTAGTTTACCATCTCAACACAGTGAGCATATCTCCTGCAGTGGACTTTCCTCTTGACTCCATATCATATCATCAGGTGTGACTCAAGACACCACATACATGGATCTTTTTTCCATTTTACATGGTGTCCCATGGTAACATTCTTCATAGACATGTAGTCAGCTTTTATATTGATACTGATAGCACCCAACATTACCTCTCTACCACCCAGTCTTGACTATTCAATCACGATTGTGTTCTCTGATTACTTTGTCAACATGATGTCCTGGATGAGCAAGAATTTTCTTCAATGCAACATTTTTAGGACTGAAAGCATTGGGTTTGAATTTTACCTCAAAGCATCAGCAGCACATTTGGACACCACAGGCAAGCAAGACTCAACAAATTGAGGCTGTTAACTAGGAGAGACTGGGCCTGGCTGTGTTGGTCCCTTGCACTGAATAACCTATCAGCCTTCAATGCCTAGACATACATAAGAATTATGGTTCAGGGACCAGGGATCTAGCGACATTGTGGAATAATACCCTAATGCATTCAGGAGATGAGGGGAGAAAACTGGAGAGAGATGGTTGAAAATAGTAGGTTCATTATCTCAATATTTCAGATTTCCATAATCTGCAGAATTTTGCTTTTTGTATTAAGATTCACTGTTTGATTGGTTAAGTGTAAATGCATCGTGCATGAACAAAGGAGAGACTGAGTGCCTCAGAGAGAGATAATTAAATTAAGGAGAGAGATAGATTGAACAGCATGACTCAGAAAGAGTGCACTCATTCTCCTGCTTTTTTTTTTAACTATTTAAAGGACCTTTTAAATAATCTCAGCAGATGGCTGAAGACAATAAAATTGGGCTGGGTTTATAGTGCATGAATGGAAGAATGTGTTACATTAGATTAAGCATTTCCTGAGCCATAGACCTTCCAGAAATATATGAGTGATTTGTCTTAAAACTTGACTTTTCAATAAATAGTACTTTGCAGCTAACCTATTATTAGAATTGCTGTTTATGCTGTGTATAGTAGTATATTATGTTGCTAAGATACTAACTTGGCTCATCTTTACAGATTGAGCTATGTTGACTTTGCTAATCAGACACTCGAGATAAATTTAATTAGATGATGCAAGATCCGAAGTAAGATTGGAATTATTTACTTCAGCATGATGTCTTCATGTAGACCATATCAACTTCTACCCTTTAATCATAAGTTACATCATACCCAGAAAAGACATGTCCTATTCATAACTTTAAACATGGACTGTATTCAGTATATAATCTTCTGGAGCTGAATTTTCTTTTTATGTGTATCACATTGGACATTAAAATGTTCCATAAGATGGCTGTCGAGGGTCCAGATTCGGAATTATCTCAAGCCTCCGGAAAGTTCCTAATTGAATGACCATGGATGGAGTGCCTCCCTTGAATGGACATACCAAGACAAATCCATTTGTGGAATCCTCACCTCCTTTTGTTTTGGTCTGACCCAAAACTCAATATCTATGGTCAACTGACCGATACTAATGACAGAAATCATATCATATTACTCCAAGCTCCAGGGAGAGAGTGGGGCAGGCTAAAAACAACAGCTGCAGAGACAAAAGCAAAGGCAAAACACTTATTCCTTAAAACTGGAGACTATTACATATTAAGGCCTTCAAGCCTGTTCCTTTACAAGTCCACCGTATAGAAAACTGAGCTCCTAGTAATAAGACTACAAGCAACTAACTTTGTGACCTGCTGAAAATCCACCCCTTCAAGAGAATCCTGTACTGGCTTTGATGTACAACTCGTGCTATCAAATCCACCCAACTAACCTTCAGGAGTGAAAACACCTTCTTCCCTGGGCCTGCAATACATGTCTTTTGCCTGAGACGAGCCAGATCACGTGGCTTACAAACAATTCCTTTGTTTGTAATTTGTAAGAGTGCACTATCCTCTTTAACAGCTTTCTTTCTCAAGTGTGTGTGTGTGTGTGTGGCAAGTGAGTGACGTAGCTTTAGACTTTCAGGGTAAAAGTGTGAATAAAATAATCCTCTTTATTTCAACCCACAAAGAGCGTGCTGCTGGTTATTCAAATTGGCCATACACTCAGGAGGTAGGAAACAGACCCATCTTACTTTTCAAAAAAAACACAGCTTATGGACAGTAAAGAGAAGGGAACTGGGGTTTTGCTCTCTCTCATCCTTGTCCGTAACAGTTCCCTAAACACTGCCTGAACATAATCTTCGATAGAAATTAAACAAAAACAGAAAATGCTGCAAATACTCAGCAGGTCTAGCAGCATCTGTAGAAAGATAAACAGTTAGCATTTCAGGACAATTAATTTTCATAATGAAGGATCACTGTTCTGAAACGTTAACTCTGTTTCTCTCTCTACAGATGCTGCCAGACCTGCTGCGTATTTCCAGCATTTACTGTTTTTGGCTGGAATTTTACGTTGGACAGGAGATCCCACCCATCGGCCGTAAAGTCAGGGGCAAGCCCACCTCCACTGGGCTTGGGGAGCTGGGCCGGGATTTTTCGCTCCACAGGCCCTTAACGGTCTCGGATGGGACTTCCACCTCCTTGAGGCAGGAAGTCCCGCCTAAAGGAGTTGCCAGCCAATCAGCGGGCCAGCAGCTCTTAGTCCCAGCAGTGCCACCAGGAGCGGTGTCCACCACTGGGACTACACCCAGCCATCGGAGGCAAAAGGAAGGATGGTTCCAGAACACAGGTAAGTTTTTAGGGCCTCGCCGGGGACAATTGGCCTGGCCTGGCGAGGCAAAGGGGTGGTTGGTTGGGAGGAGGGGGGGGGGGTGCGTGTTGTGCTTTGGTGGCAGTTGGAGTTTCAGGGATGGCCCTCCATGGGGCGCAGGGTGCCCAATCAGGAGGACCCACCCCAAGCCTGCAAGAAGGCCACCTAATTTTACCAGGCGGGGTTCTTGGGGCCTTTGCCATCTGGCCACCGAGGGTGAAGTACCCATGGTGGCAGGAGGAGGCCCATAAGTGGCAGTTAACTTTAAGTGGTAGTTAAATGGCTACTTAAGGGCCTTGATTGGCCTGGGGTGTGCGGGCCATTTGTCCCTGCCGCCGCATCGTGTAAAATTGCAGCAGGGGCGGGACGAGGTCAGGAGCTGCCTCCCTTCCCACTTCCCACTCAATTTTACACCCCACCCCCCCACGCCCTCCCCACCACCAGTCTGCTTGTTGGGGGGATGTAAAATTCCTGCCTTTGCTATAGATTTCCAGCATCCACAGTATTTTGCTTTCGATAAAAATTGTTTCCTTATGGGGGTGGTGGGTGGGGAAGGATATTAGTGGTGTCAAATGGAACACTTTATTTCATATTACATCTGGTATATGTGCTCTCAGGTCCAGTATTTGTGGAAGAGTGACAGGTTGAAGCTTTGTTTACTCTGAATTAACAACATGCCTTAATAATGCATCAAAAGAGCACATCCCACTGCTCTAAAGTAAATTGTCCATTTCCAGCAAAAGATGGCCTCTCTGAACGAGATTTCCAATTTACTGACAATTGCTGCCAAATTAAAGGCAGTTTAAAAAAAAAATCATTATTACCTGGCATGCTTCACATGCCTCAGTTTTTAATGAATGAAAATTAACCACTATATTTAATTTTTCCCAATTATTTAAATTCCAAGGCTCAGCTGCTATTACAACACCAACTAGGAAATACAATAAAGGTATCTAAATGTTGCTGTCACTGGAGACACCAGTTCAATGGGATTTAATTTGCGAATCAAAATAATGGACAATGGTAGAGATTCATTACCTCCTTTGCCTATGTTCAGGTACCTGCTCTGTAAGTATTCCCAGAACAGTATGTCAAATATTTTGAGCTCAATTCTTTTCAATGTACACGCAATTTGAAGATTAGGATGCTTGGATAAATGTTTTACAATCTCTAGTGTGGTCGTACAGGGAGGGACCACCAGTGAGATCAAAGCATCTCAATCTTTGTTTCAGCAGTCCAAAAAGTACACACAGTTACTGACCTTGTGATTTGATATGCATGATTAGAATTTTGCTCAGCTTCATTTGTTGGCTTCTGTAGATGTCATAGGCCGTGGTCACATTTGATTCCCCAAGAGAGAATCTCGCAGTTAATTATTCTGTTTGGCTGACAAGCAATGAAAAACTTTGTGTTGAACCAGAGAGTTTAGCTATGAGAGGCATTATAATGTTCTGTGAATTGCACATCACCTCTTTCAATTGATGTACTACTGGAATTTTCATAAGATCACATTTTCCAATGTGTGTTTATGCAACCACAGCTGGCATTTTTGCAAATACAGCTAATGCAGAGACTTTATTACAATTATTTTAATGTTTTCTCCTTTAAAATAGGAATGTATAAAGAATTCCCCAATGCAGCTTTAGTTTCTTCTTGTTTACAATTTGCTTTGTGCAATGCCACGACAAGCGTAGTTAATCCAATATAAAACATTGGTTAGGCCTGGAGAATTGAGTCCAATTCTGGGCACTCCATTTTAAGAAGGATGTCAAAGCCTTGGATAAGGTTCAAAGGTTATGTACTAGAATGTGAAGTTATGTGAAGACTAGAGAAGCTGGGCTTGTTCTCCTTACAGCAGAGAAGGTTAAGGGAAGATTTAATAAACGTATTTAAAATTATGAAGGGTTTTGCTAGGCTAAGTATGGAGAAACTATTTCTCAAGGCAGGAGGGTTGGTAACTAGAGGATATAGATTTAAGGTAATTGGCAAAAGAAGCAGAGAAGAGATGAGAGATTTTTTTTTTAATGGAGCAAGTTGTTATGATCTGAAATGCAGTGCCTGAAAAGGTGGTGTAAGCAGATTCAATAGTAATGTTCAAAAGGGAATTGGATGTATTCTTGTAAAGGAAGAAATTGCAGGGCCATGCAAAAAGAACAGGAACAAATGGGCATACAAAATAGTAGATGATACGACCCCTTGAGCCTGCTTCAACATTCAGTATGATTATGGCTAATCTTCTCCCTCAACTCCACTTTCCTGCCCACTCCCCATATCCATTGACTCCCTGAGAGACCAAAAGTCTATCTACCTCAGCCTTGAATATACTTAATGATTTAGATCCACAAAACTCTTGGGAAGGGATTTCCAAAGATTCACAACCTTTTCAGTGAAGACATTTCTCCTCATGTCAGTCCTAAATGATTGAACCATTATCCTAACACTGTGCCCCTGTGTTCTGTTTCTCCAGTCAGGAGAAACAACCTCCCAGTGTCTACCCTGTCAAGCCCCTTCAGATTCTTGTATATTTCAATGAGATCCCCTCTCATTCTTCTAAACTCCAGAGAAGGCCCAATTTACTTAGCCTCTCATCATAGGACAACCCCCTCATCCAAGGAACCAATCTAGTGAGACTTCACTGTACTGCCTCCAATGCAAATAGCCAGAACAGGCATAATATGGTGAGCAGCCTCCTTCTGTACTGTATAATTCTAAGTGCCCCGAGGAAATTGAAAGGACAACCATAGTAACAATATAAGGGAAAACGAGCACCAACACATGTGCCTCCTTAGTTATTCCAATCTAAGTTATTTTCTGAGATGGCAAGAAAGCATATGCTTAAACCATGTGTGATTGAGTCTTGATTCTGTGTTTGGTGAAAGTCTGCAGTCGTATCTAAAAATCACATTATGCCTGCATTTGATTGGATAGTTCTTCTAAGTTACAAAACTGCAGCTTTTGGATATGGTGTACATAAATAAATGTGATGAAAATTTATTACTGATGGAACATTCTGTAGTATAAGGGTCTGAATGGGTTAATGTTGAGAGAGTCTAAAGAATACCTCCTACCATGATGATGTAAAAGATCACATGTGAGAGAGACTTAAAGATAGATGCAGTGTGTCTTTAGAGGAGTCACATGGACTGGTGTGAAGCTGTACGTAGTTATAATGCAATAAAGATTAATGTTCTAATTACTCCAGACTAAAGAATCCCTCTAAGCTCGACTAACTAAACATATTAAAGTGGCAGCGTACCAAACAAACATACAATATGGTGATCAGCGGTGAGATCGAAAACAACGGTGGTTCTTGCCATGCTACAATCAGAAGAAGATGTTGAAAAAATTTAGAAGAGGGCTGACCTGGAAAATGTGCTAAAACTGCAGGACTTGAGAAGAGGCTGTGGAAAAGCTCCAGATACGGAGAGTCGGGGAATCGGCAGTAGAAATCCAGTCCAGAGTTCAAAGGCTTCATGTCAGAGAACAAAGCAATGATTGAGGATCTGGTGAGCAACAATGAAAGGGGGTAAACAAAATTTTGTCCCTCATGGCACTAGGCAGGCAGCACCGGGAAAGTCTGTAATGAGGGCTGATCTGAGGTCAGTGCCATTACATGTGGAAATGGGAACGAAAAAAATAATGAGGCTGCAAATACTCAATTCTATGTGAGAAGGGAGTTAAAGGAATATAGCAGTAATGCTATAAAACTGAGTTTAATACAAGGAGCAAAGTAATCCTAAATCTAGTGGCCAGGTTCAAAGGCAGAAACATTGGCCATAGCTGGAGTCAGCGCAGGGCTGAAAAAGCATGGGAATCTTCTGCTACTAGAGGGAAAAACCCAAAAGTGAAAGTAAAACAAATTGAAGCTATGGAGCTGAAATTCACAATACCAGAGAGATTTGAACACCTAGAAGGACCAAATTATTCCCAAAATTGGTCACTCTGACGAAAAAGATTTCTGAGGTACATAATTGCTTCCAGATTAGACAGCCAGTCTGAAGTAGAGCAAGTTAACACATTGTTATATTATATTGGGGCTACAGCAGATGTTGTTATTGCAAGACAAGGTATTAATGAGACATCTCCCAGATTTGATGAAGCATTAAAAGCTTTTGATTCTTATTTCAACTTGCAGAGCACTAAGATTTTAGAGCAAGATTCAACAGAAGGGTCCAGAAACCAGGTGGAACAGTTGATGCTTTCAGCAATGACCTTTACAGGCTAGCTGAAGGTTGTGAATATGGAGATCTTAAAGCAGAATTAATAAGAGACCATATTGTAGTAGATATTGCTAACGAATCCCTATCAGATTTATTGCAGTGTAAAGAAGACCTCACCCTGGACAAAGCTATTCCGTGGTGAGACAAGCAGAGGTCCGCAAGAATAACAGAGCAATCCTGAGAGGTTCAGGAAACCTCTAGCAACTGTACCATTCTTTAACCAGAGGTTTGTAAATGAAGCACCAGAAAAAAAGGTATACTGGTGGGGGGAAGCGAATGACACCATTAAACCCTGCCAGCGATGTGGCGCCAAAAGTTGCCACAGGTGCAAACAGTGTCCTACAAATAAAGCAAAATGCTTCTGCTGTAAGAAAATAGGGCATTTTGGTAAAATGAGCCAAAGTAAAATCTCTACTCCCATAAGTTCAAAAGAAAAAACATACAAGCATAGAGTGGTGAATGAAGTTAAACAACCTCCTTCAGCAGAGCAATCAAAGCACTTTCTTGGTGAGATCAATGGTTCTAATCAGGCATTTTGGTCTGTAGATATATATGTCAACGGACATATCACTATCTTTAAACTAGACCCCGGAGCAAGTGTAACGGTTTTATCAGACAAAGAGCCGTGGTTGTCAACACATTTTCTGCAACCAACAGAAACTCAGTTACAAGGCCCAGGAGGGGTTAACTCAAAGTTAAGGGCAAGCTACAGGCAACACACCAGTACAAGGGTAAGCAAATATTATAAACATTATATGTTCTAAAGAATCAGGAATTGTCTCTCTTAAATAGAAGAGCTTGTATCGACCTTCATCATATAAAGAAAGTGGAAGAATTTAAGCAACAAGAATCCAGGAGTCATTCCAAGAGGAATTCCCAAAATTGTTTATTGGTCTAGGGAGACTGAAGACCGAATGTAATATTACTTTGCGAAAAGATGCAAAACCAGTTTGTCTTTTCACACCTAGGAAGACTCCACACCCACTAATGAAGAAAGTCCAACATCAATTAGAAGACATGACCAGGATGGGAGTCATTTCACTCTGTTACTGAACCCACAGAGTAACGTTCGGGATTGGTTCCAGTTCCTAAACTTAAAGGTGATTTTCACATTTGTGTAGGCTTAACACAACTTAATAAGGTGGTGGCATGGGAAGTTCATCCGATGTCCTCAGTGGATGAAAGCTTGGCAAAGTTATCCAAAAGTACCATCGTCACAAAGTTTGATGCGAATAGTAGCTTTTGGCAAGTTCCATTGGATAAGAAGTCAAGGTTATTGACAACCTTCATTACTCTGTTTGGAAGATTTTGTTTTAACTGTCTATCATTCAGTATCACGTCAGCACCGGAAATATTCCAAAGAACTATGTCAAATATTCAACAGGGCCTTGAAGGTGTAATATGCCTTATCGATGACATCTTAGTTCACGGTGAGCTCCGAGGGTTAGAACAGTTTTGAATCGTCTGCAGATGAAGGCCTAACACTTAATGAGAAGTGTGAGTTTGCAAAAACATCCATTCATTTTTTAGGACACATTGTCAGCAGTAGCGGCATAATGGCAGAATTTCCACTTCTTATTTTTGTCCAACAAATTCCTCATGTGCAGATGCAAGATGAAGAATGCATCTATATCCACTACTGTTGCAGGCAAGGTTGGCCACAACAGAGTCCCAAGGGTAAGAGGATGAAAATCTTCTTTGAACATGGAAGACACTTTACCATAGTGGATGATTTGCTGGCATATGATGAGAGACTAATGATTCCAGAATGATTTCGGGTAGAGATCTTGGAGAAAATACACCAGCGTCATATGGGCATAACTAACTGTAGAGCGCGGGCTCAGTCGTCCGTCTGGTGGCCAAGAGTATCAAAAGGAATAGAAGAAATGATTTCAAATTGCCGTATATGTGCAGTGCACAGACAGGATCAGACAGAACCTCTTATCTTGACCAAATTCCAATGTACACAACCAACAACTTAAGCAGACATTCAAGTGTTACAAGAAATCTTCGCAACACATGGTATACCTGATCAGATTATGGATCACAATTTGCAACCAATTACTTCATGCACTTTGCGGAAAACTGTGGAGTTGTCCATTTAACAAGTTCCCCTAGGTTTCCATAATCTAATGGAGAAGCTGAGTGAGCAGTCAGAACTATTAAAGCACTGTTAAAGAAAAATCAAGATTTTCAAACATCACTTCTGAATTACAGAACTGCTCCATTGTTATGCGGATTAGCACCATTCGAACAGTTTTTTTATTCTTTCATGGGATGTGGGCATCACTGGCAGACCAGCCTTCTTGCCCATCCCTAATTGCCCTTGAACTGAGTAGCTTGCTAGGCCATTTCAGAGGGCAGTTAAGAGTCAACCACATTGCTGTAGGTCTGGAGTCACATGTAAGCCAGACCAGGTAAGGATGGCAGATTTCCTTCCCTAAAGGACATTAGTGAACCAGACAGGTTTTTACGACAATCAATGATAGTTTCATAGCTCCATTACTGAGACTAGCTTTCAATTCCAGATTAATGGGAAGAAAACTTAGAACACAACTTCCAATCCTACCTGACAAGTTACTTCCGGGGCTACAAGTCCATGATTATGAGAGAGTTCAAGACAGAGAAAAGTCTGACTGAAAGCAACAAGTCTATAATTATAACAGGAAATACCATACCAGGAACCTACCAAAGTTGACAGAAGGACAAAGGTATGAGTATGAGACCAAAGCAGAGAAGGAGTATTTGTCCAAAGAGAGGAAAACCAACAGCGATCTTATTTAGTAAGAACTTCAGAAGGTACTATAAGAAGAAACAGAAGGAATCCTATTCCTATTCATCAAAGACGCCAATCAGTCATACATTTGGTTGAACCTGAAATTTAGAAAGTATTGGATACTGCAAACCTCAATGAATGCCATCCAAGTCAAGAAACAAGAGTTCAGAGAAAGACTACTGATCTTCTGCATCTGACAACAACATGATCAGGGAGAGTTGGGAAGCCTCCTGAAGATTGAATCTATGAAGTCAGAGATCTGGGGGCGGGGATGGAATAGAATGTAGATAAAAAAGTGAATGCAGATAAATATATATATTTGGATATATGCTTGGGGGGGAATGTAGTATAAGGGTCTGAAAGGGTTAATGTTGAGAGAGTCTAAAGAATACCTCCTACCATGATGATGTAAGAGATCACATGTGAGAGAGACTTGACGATAGATGCAGCATGACTTTAGAGGAGTCACACAGACTGGTGTGAAGCTGTACATAGTTGTAATGTAATAAAGCTAAATGTTCTAATTACTCCAGACTAAGGGATCCCTCTAAGCTGGACCAACTAAACATATTAAGTTGGCAGTGTACCAAACATACGGACAATACATTCAAGCAAAACTCTAATTTTTTTGCCCAGTGGAAGTTGAGAATTTATCAGCACCTGGAAAATAGGTTTCCAGTTCACCTCTTTTGCTCAATCTTTGTTTTTAATTTAATTGTTTTTTTCAGTAGTCTCAGTAAGACTATAAGTATCTCCATACTGCTTGGCTTTATATGCAAATACTCATAAGGAACGATTTGTTTCGACATTGGGCGAACTACAATCTCCATAGTGCTTTTGAGGGTAGTTGCCTAGGTTTGTTCTCTTTCCAGGTGCAGCATATGAAATATGAAAAATGCAAGTTTCATGAACATTGAGAGCCTCCTTCAAGTAGCAAGGTTAATGAAAATTTGGAATCAATATTCAAATCTATATACAGCCATTAAATGCTTAATGATGAATCCTGGCCATTTTAATGAAAAAAAAATGCTATTCACACTGATATGTGACAAGAAGAAAAACAGATAATATAGTTTAAAAAACAAGTTTAATTGTCATAGAGCATAGACTTATACAGCACAGAAACAGGCCCTTCAGCCTATCGTGTCCGTGCCAGCCATCAAGCACCTAACTATTCTAATCCCATTTTCCAGCACTTGACCTGGAGCCTTGTATGCTATGGAGTTTCAAGTGCTCATCTAAATACTTCTTAAATGTTGTGAGGGTTCCTGCCTCTACCACCTCTTCAGGCAGCATGTTCTAGATTCCAAAACCCTCTGGGTGAAAAAAATATTTCCTCAAATCCCCTCTAAACCTCCAGCCCCTTACCTTAAATCTATGCCCCCTGGTTATTGATCGCTCCACTAAGGGAAAAAGTTTCTTCCTATCTAACCTATCAATGCTTCTCATAATTTTTTTTTGCCTCAGTCAGGCACCCCAGTCAGCCTTCTCTGCTCTAAGGAAAACAACACTAGTCTTTTCAGTATCTCTTCATAGCTGAAATGCTCCAGCCCAGGTAACATCCTGGTGAATCTCCTCTGCACCCTCTCCAGTGCAATCACATCCTTCCTATAGTGTGGTGCCCAGCACTGCACACAGTACTCCAGCTGTGGCCTAATTAACATTTTATACAGCTCCATCATAACCTCGCTGCTCTTATATTCTATGCCTCGGCTGATAAAGGCAAGTATCCCATATGCCTTCCTAACCACCTTGTCTACCTGTGCCGCTGCCTTCAGTGATCTATGGACACGTACACCAAGGTCCCTCTGACCTTCTGTACATCCTAGGGCCCTACCATCCATTGTATATTCCCTTGCCTTGTTAGTCCTCCCAAAATGCATCACCTCACATTTCTCAGGATTAAATTCCATTTGCCACTGCTCCGCCCATCTTACCAGCCCATCTAGATCATGCTGTAATCTAAGGCTTTCCTCCTCACTATTTATAACACCACCAATTTTCGTGTCATCTGCGAATTTACTTATCGTACCTCCTATATTCACGTCTAAATCATTAATGTATACTGCAAATAGCATGGGTCCCAGCACCAATCCCTGCAGTACACCGCTGGTCACTGGCTTCCACTGCAAAACCAACCCTCGACCATCACCCTCTGCCTCCTGCCACTAAGCCAATTTTGGATCCAATTTTCCAAATTGCCCTGGATCCCATGGGCTCTTACCTTCTTAACCAATGTCCCATGTGGGACTTTATCAAAAGCCTTACTGAAGTCCATGTAGACTACATCAACTGCTTTACCCTCATCTACACATCCAGTCGCCACCTTGAAAAATTCAATCAAGTTAGTTAGACACGATCTCCCCCTGACAAAGCCATGCTGACTATCCCCTATTAATGCCTGCCTCTCCAAATGGAGATTAATCCTGTCCCTCAGAATTTTTTCCAATAGTTTCCCAACCACTGATGTTAGACTCATCGGTCTGTAATTACTTGGTTTATCCCTGCTACCTTTCTTGAATAATGGCACCACATTCGCAGTCCTCTAGTCCTCTGATACCTCTCCTGTGGCCACAGAGGGTTTGAAAATTTGTGTTAGAGTCCCTGCTATCTCATCCCATGCCTCACATAACAGCCTGGGTTGAATTTCATCTGGGCCTGGGGATTTATCCACTTTTAAGCCTGCGAAAACAGCTAATACTTCCTCCCTTTTAATGCTAATATGTTCAAGTATATCACAATCCCCCTCCCTGATCTCTACATCTACATCGTCCTTCTCCATAGTGAACACAGATGAAAAGTAATCATTTAAAACCTCACCCATGTCCTCCGGCTCCACACATAGATTGCCACTTTGATCCCTAATGGGCCCTACTCTTTCCCTGGTGATCCTCTTGCCCTTAATATCCATAAAACGCCTTAGGATTTTCCTTTATCTTGCCCGCCAGTGTTATTTCATGTCCCCTTTTCGCTTTCCTAATTACTTTTTTTAGCACCCCCCTACACTTTCTATACTCCTCTCCTGCTACCGCTGTTTTCAGCGCTCCGAATCTGCCATAAGCCTCCTTTTTTTCCTGATCCAACCCTCTATATCCATTGACATCCAGGGTTCCCTGCATTTGTTCGTCCTACCCTTCACCTTAACAGGTACATGTTGGCTCTGAACCCTCACTATTTCCTCTATGAATGACTCCCACTGGTCTGATGTAGACTTTCCTACAAGTAGTTGCTCCCAGTCCACTTTGGCCAGATCCTGTTTTATCATATTGAAATCGGCCTTCCCCCAAATCAGTACCTTTATTTCCCACCCATCTTTGTCCTTTTCCATAACTACCTTAAATCTTACAGAGTTATGGTCACTATCCCCGAAATGCAACCCCACTGACACTTCTACCACTTGTCCAGCTTCATTCCCTAGGATTAGATCTAGTACTTTCCCTTCCCTTGTAGGACTTTCTACATACTGGCTCAAAAAGCTCTCCTGTATGCATTTTAATAATTCTGCCCCCTTTAAGCCTTTTACACTATGACTGTCCCAGTTGATATTAGGTAAGTTGAAATCCCCAAATAATATTACCCTATTATTTTTACATCTCACTGAGATTTGCCTACATATCTGCTCCTCTATCGCTCCCTGATTGTTTGGAGGCCTATAATACACTCCCAGCCAATTGATTGCCCCCTATTTGTTTTTAAGTTCTACCCATATGGCCTCATTTGAGGAACCTTCTCAGATATCATCCCTCCTTACTGCAGTAATTGACTCCTTGATCAACAGTGCAATGCCACCTCCTCTTTTATCCCCTCCTCTGTCATGCCTGAAGATTCTATACCCTGGAATATTGAGTTGCCGGTCCTGCCCCTCCCTCAACAATGTCTCTGTGATAGCAATAATATCATAATCCCATGTTCTAATCAATGCCCTCAATTCATCTGCCTTACTAGTAAGACTCCTTGCATTAAAATAGATGCAATCCAGCCTTGCATTTTTCACTTGTGCCTTAACAGGCCTATATTTGCTCTGCCTTCCAGACTGACTCAGTTTCTCTTCTATATTTGACTGTGCATCACACCCTACTCTACCTCCACTCTGTATCCCATTCCCTTGCCAAATTAGTGCTTTCTCCTTCTTCAGTTTTAGGCAGTCCCTTAGGAATGACGATGACTTTCTTCCATTCCAGGATTGTGGGTCCTTAGGTGACTGAATAGTCCAATTCTGATATTCCAAGTCCCGAAGTTCATTTTGAGGGGGTGGAAGATGCCTATGCGTGGGCACTTTTAATGTGGGGTGACCGTTGCACACCAACTACCACACGGTCCGAGCTTTCTTATAGCTGTCAACAAAATCACAAATGCGGCAGATGTCTCAAAGGCTCAGCTCCCAAGTGTGTTGGCACTAACCAAACAGAGGCGGCTTCAGTGGATCAAACACATCTGCAGGATGGAAGACCAATACCACATACCCAAGAATCCTCTGTATGGTGACGTAGCTGGGGCCAGATGACCAGTGAGGCACCCAAAGTTCCGCTTCAAGAATGCTTGCAAGCGTGATATGAAAGCCCTAAATGGTGACTATCGTGCCTTCGAGACACTAGCTGGTGAAAGAGGGAAATGGCGATGCAATGAGCTGAATTTCATTTCCTCGCTGCCGGGAGCAGTGGCGGGCGAAGAAAATGGCAGCCCACATGCACAGGCTGTGTGCTGACACACTGCAGCATTCTAACGGGCTCTGTGACACCGTGAACACTGTCAGCTCCCTCTGTGCAGGCCCTGGTGCCATTTTTAAAGGGCTGCCTGACCTGCACAGTTGAACTCCGTACCCCACCCCCCCCCACACACTGTAAATAAACTTCTGACCCGTAGACCCCCAATACTATGAAAATAAATGGCTGCCCCATTTCCCCCCCCCCACAAAACACTTACATTGAAAATGTGATCTCTTCCCTCACCCCCAACTGCACAACGTGAAGAGGTCACCCCTTTCCCCCATTACACTAGAAATGCAGAATGGACCCCGTCACCCCTCCACCCACTTCACTAAAAATCCTAAGTTTCCCCCTTCGCCCTCGGACGGGAAAGTGAAGACACGTGAGTGCCGGCTATCGCAAGGAAGATGCCGGAGAGCTGGCAAGATTGTGGTGAATGGCATTTAAATTTATTTCCTTTTTTAAATATTTAAAATTGGGTCCCATCACCGAGCGGTGGGGGGCTGCCACGGAACCTCGCTGCCACTGGGAAAATCGGGTCGGCAATCTGGCATCGGGGTCTGTAGCGGGCTGCTGCCCCTGCGATCTTCCGTTCTCCTCCACGCCCCCTCACCACCACCCCCCCCCCACGCCCCCCCCACCACCACCACAGAGCCTGATGTCGGGAGCTCAATAGGCAATAGGCAACAACTTCAAAAACACCCACTCACAGCGTCTCTTGGCAGCTTCATGTGCGGCACTTGTGGCAGAACCTGCCTCTCCAGGATTGGCCGTCACAGCCATCAGCAAAGGTGCACCAAGAGAAGACACCCCATCTAAATGGATTGTTTGCTGTGTGTCCATCATCTTTCGTCGATGGAACAGTGCCAACCACATAGCTTTAAACTTTGCACAGTTAAAGTTTTTCGTCATGTGAATGTGAACAGAATGCAGTAAATTACTTCCAACTCAGGTTATATGCCATCATATAGAGATAGCAGGGTTAATATGTTCTATTCACATTGTAAGCAACCTGGAAAGATTTACCAATGCAAATAATTAAATGTTTTTATTCATTCAGCATGCTGCTTTATATTGAGTAAATAAGCAATTTAGCAAAAATATTTTAAGGTTAATAACGTTTGGAATTTTGAAAACATTTGTCACCTGTTATTCATTCACTATATTTGTAATTTTCATATTAAGTTTCTTAAAAAAAAAGTACACCAAGGGTTGATTTTTTTTTTTACTTTTGTAAGAAACAGAAATTCATTTTACACCAGTCAAGCCTTATCTTGTATAAATTTATTGCTGCAAACCTGGTTTGGACAAGATACAGAGCAGTGCTTTATTTTTCATTTTTGACAACAGCAAAGGCGAGGTCGCTGCCCTGAGTTCAATTTTTACTTCTGAATGGAACAATAAGGGATGAGGCAAATGTGTTTATGGAGTTCGGTTTTCCTTTTCCATTGCAACAAATTATTTATGTAAATTATATTGGCTGAAGGTTAATTCTATTGCAGAGCAAAATGAATAGAAGGCACAACTTGAACACCAAGGTAAGCTTAAGCCATGTTTGACTGCTTATAGTGCAGCAGGTGGGGCAGCCTAGACAACAGAGGCATTGAGAGACTGTGCAAGCCTAGCAGAAGCTGCCTGTCAATTTACTATCAATGCCATGGTTAATTATGCCTGGCGAAGCAGAATGTTCATAACCAATTTGTAGAACTGCAGATAGATCTAAATGGTGAGGATGTTATTGCTGCATTTTCCAGTGACAGCGACAAGTGAGCTGCTGGGAATTTTGTGATTATGAGCTGGACTTCTCTATTTAGTATCATTAGCCATGTTATAGCTTCATTGACTAATTAAGCAAGTTCCTTTATTTGTTTCCCTATGATACCAGGTAAACAGCAAGCACAAAATAGGCAAATCCCTCCACGGATTATGTGTAACTAAAGTGGAAGTGCATTTGTAACTTGCATTTACGATTTTGCTACCCAATATGTACAGAGGAAATATTCCCTAGTAAACAGCCTGACAAAAGTTCATTGTGCCTTTCCATAAGTCATGGGACTATCTGATTCTTACTTAACAAGTGTGGTTGATAATGAATGGAAGTAAATTAGTAAAAACGTAATTTCAAGGCTGATTTCAGGAAATTAATCTTCAATCAAAGTGTGACCAATGTCTCCAATCATTTAAAAAAAAAAGTGGATGGTACAATGGGGGAAGATAGGATCTCGATGGATGGAAGGATGGATAAATTAAGATGGGCTGAATAGCATTCTCCTCTGTAATTATCTTAAGAGTGTGCCACAAATACAATATTCAAAAAGCTTTCTATTTGGTCCTATGGCTGTATCTTGACATGATTGTCCAAGATGAAGAAAGTAAGAAAGAAAATCTTGTACCTTTCACAACCTCAGCACATTCCAAGGTACTTTACAGCTAATGAAGTACTTTTTGAACTGTAATCACTGTTGCCATATAGGAAACGTGGCAGCCAATTAGTGCACAGCAAGCTCCCACAAACAGGAATGTGATAATGACAAGATAATCAGTTATAGTGATGCTGGTTGCGAGATAAATATTGGCCATGTCACCTGGGAGAGCCCCACTCTTCCACCAAACAGTGCCGTGGGATCTTTTACATCCACTTGAAGGAGCAGTCAGGACCTCACTTTCATGTCTCATCCAAACGATGGCACCTTTGACAGTACAGCACTCCCTCAGTACTGCACTGCAGTGTTAGCATAAATTTTGTATTGAAGCCTTTGGAGCGTGTCTTGAACCCACAGCGTTCTGAGTCAGAGGCAAGAATGCTACTACTGAGCCAAGGCTGACACCATGAGGTATTTGTGGACATTTCTGAAAAGTACACAAAAGGTACAGGACTGAATTGGTTATCTGCATGTCCCCGTAACAACTCACACAGGGCAAAAATTCTTGGGAAAATTAAATGTAACAAAACTACTCTTCACTGTAACCATGTTGATCAGTAAGAGAGTTTCCACATAATACTGATCCCCATAGTCTAAATATTAAAAGATGTGGAAAAATAAACAAAAAAGACTTGCATTCATATGTTATGTTTCATCATCTCAGGACATCTCAAAATACCTTATTGGCAACTGATTATTTGGAAGCATAGTCACTGTTGTAATGTTGAAAATACAGCAAGGTCCCACAAACAGAAATGAAATAAGTGACCAGATAATCTGTATTAGTTGTTGGTTGAGGGATAAATGTTATCCAGGACACTGGGAGAATTACCCTGCTCTTCTTTCAATAGTGCCATGAGATCATTTATGCTCACCTGAGAAGGCAGAAAGTGCCTCGATTTGCCATCATATTCAAAAGATGGCACTTCTGGCAATGCAGCAATCCCTCACTAACACTATGCAGTATCAGCTTAGATTATCTGCTCAAGTATCTGGAGTGAGGGTAGATTGCTAAGATTAAAGCAAGGCTGACATCTATAATCAGATGGACGCCACTGTTTAAAAAGGGAGGTCGACAAAAGATGGGGAATTATAGACCGGTTAGCTTAACCTCTGTAGTGGGGAAGATGCTTGAGTCTATTATCAAGGAAAAAATAGCAGGGCATCTCGATAGAAATTGTCCCGTTGGGCAGACGCAGCATGGGTTCATGAAGGGCAGGTCATGCTTGACAAATCTTTTGGAATTCTATGATGACATTATGAGCAAGGTGGACAATGGGGACCCAGTGGATGTGGTGTACCTAGATTTCCAAAAGGCCTTCGACAGGGTGCCGCACAAGAGGCTGCTGCATAAGATAAGGATGCATGGCGTCAGGGGTAAAGTATTAGCATGGATAGAGGATTGGTTGACTAACAGGAAGCAGAGAGTGGGGATAAATGAGTGCTATTCTGGTTGGCAATCAGTCACTAGCGGTGTGCCTCAGGGATCGGTATTGGGACCGCAATTATTTACAATTTATATAGATGATTTGGAGTTGGGGACCACGTGTAGGGTGTCAAAGTTTGCAGATGACACTAAGATGAGTCGCAGAGCAAAGTGTGCAGATGACTGTGAAACTTTGCAGAGGAACATAGATACATTGAGTGAGTGGGCAAAGGTCTGGCAGATGGAATACAATGTTAATAAATGTGAAGTCATTCATTTCGGTAGGAGTAACAGTCAAAAGGATTATTACTTGAATGGTAAAAAGTTGCAGCATGCTGCTATGCAGAGGGACCTGGGTGTCCTTGTGCATGAATCGCAGAAGGTTGGTCTGCAGGTACAGCAAGTAATTGGGAAGGCAAATGGAATTTTGTCCTTCATTGCTAAAGGGATTGAGTTTAAAAGCAGAGAGGTTATGTTGCAGCTGTATAAGGTACTGGTGAGGCCGCACCTGGAGTACTGTGTGCAGTTTTGGTCTCCTTACTTGAGAAAGGATGTACTGGCACTGGAGAGGGTGCAGAGGAGGTTCACTAGGTTGATTCCGGAGTTGAGGGGGTTGGCTTATGAGGAGAGACTGAGTAGATTGGGATTATATTCATTGGAGTTGAGAAGAATGAGGGGGATTTTATAGAAACATATAAAATTATGAAGGGAATAGATAAGATACAAGTAGAGAGGATGTTTCCACTGGCAGGTGAAGCTAGGACAAGAGGGCACAGCCTCAAGATTAGAGGGAGCAGATTTAGGACTGAATTAAGAAGGAACTTCTTCACCCAGAGGGTTGTTAATCTATGGAATTCCTTCCCCAGTGAAATAGTTGACGCTTCTTCAGTAAACGTCTTTAAAGCTAAGGTAGATATCTTTTTGAACAATAAAGGAATTAAGGGATACGGTGAGAGTGCGGGTAAGTGGATCTGAGTCCACGAAAAGATCAGCCATGATCTTATTGAATGGCGGAGCAGGCTCGAGGTGCTGGACGGCCTACTCCTGCTCCTAGTTCTTATGATCTTATGACGGTATTTCTATATAATTGGAGCAGTGGCCGTTAATTTACCATCAAAATAACAGCGAGGCTGTCTGTTATTTATTCATAAATGCTACAGCAACATGAGAGGGCAGATGCACAGGTAAACATGGAAATCCAAGAGTTTCTGTCTGAGATGCACCCCTCCGTCCTCAGCTTCACAAAAACAGCATTTCACCCTCTGTCTCATCATTGAAATCCATTGAATTCAATGAAGTTCCTGTACTTTCACAGACAGTTAAGACTTGTCCTTTTCAACGTAAGTAACGTTTTCACTCTCTGGCAAGGGTTGATTATTGTCAGTCAAACTCTCTGACACTGCAAATGTACCATTGCATGTGTGATCTCATTCCTTCAGAATTTAATTGTTCTTAGAGATTATAGAATGTAAAAGTTTAAGTTAAAAAATGCTTTTACTTTTCCTTTCTTTCTGTTTCTTTCTCTCTCTTAAACCAATCCTTCTTTCCCTCTCTTTGGCCGTAAGTTTAAAGCCCTCCCACAACGAGCAGGCTGGTGGTGGCGGGAGGTGGGGGGGGTGTGCATGAAATTGAGTGGGAGGTGGGGGGCCGCTCCCGACCCCCACCTGCTGCAATTTTACATGGGCGGCGGCTGTGAGAAATGGTCTGCCACACCTGCGCCAAAAAAATGCCCTTAAGTGGCCAGTTAACTGCCATTGGGGATTTTACCCTCGGCGGGCAGATGGCAAAGGCTCCAAGAGCACCGCCAGACTTTTTGCAGGCTGGGTGGGGGAGGGCCTGCTGAGCAGACACCCTGAGCCCCACAAAGGGCTGCCCCTGAAGCCCCAAACGCCCCAGTACACAACACTGCCCCCACCCCCCACGAACTGACCCCCCCTTGCCTCACCAGTCCCAGCCAATTGTCCCCGGCGAGGCCCCAAAAACTGACCTGAGTTCCGGGCCTATCCTTCACCTTGCTTGCGATGGCTGGGTGTGGGCCCAGCAGTGGCCACCGCTCCCGGTGGCGTTGCTGCGACTAAGAGCGACTGGTTGCTGATTGGCCGGCAGCTCCATTAGGCAGGACTTCCGGCCTCAAAGAGACGGAAGTCCCACCCAAGATGAATTAAGGGCCTGGGGAGTGAAAAATCCAAGCCTGGCTCCCCAGGCCCGGCGGAGGAGTGCTCGCCCCTGACGATTCAGCTGGTGGGTGGGGCCTCCTGCCCAACGTTAAATTCTGGCCTTTATTTCTCTTTCTGAACCTGATTTGACATTGAATGCACCCATTCTACTTCATTCTCATTCTCCTTGCGCTGATTATTTCTCAATCCTTCAATCTGATTAGTTCACTTGTTCACTCAGGTCCCAGATACCCTCTTACTGCGCCGATATCGGCCGATATCAGGGGGATGGGATACAGAGTGGAGGTATAGTAGGGGGTGATACACAGTCAAATATAGAAGAGAAACTGAGTCAGTCTGGAAGGCAAAACAAATATAGACCCGTTAAGGCACAAGCGAAGAATGCAAGGCTGGTTGAATCTATTTTAAGGCAATGAGTCTTACTAGTAAGGCAGATGAATTGAGAGTGTTGATTAACACATGGTAATATGATATTGCTATCACAGAGACATGGTGGAGGGTAGGGCAGGACTGGCAGCTCAATATTCCAGGGTATAGAATCTTTAGGCGTAACAGGGGAGGGGGTAAAAGAGGAGGTGGCATTGCATTGTTGATCAAGGAGTCAATTACTGCAGTAAGGAGGGATGATATCTGAGAAGGTTCCTCAAATGAGGCCATATGGGTTGAACTTAAAAACAAAAAGGGGGCAATCACTTGGCTGGGAGTGTATTATAGGCCTCCAAACAGTCAAGGAGAGACAGAGGAGCAGATATGTAGACAAGTCTCAGAAAGGTGTAAAAATAATAAGGGATTTCAACTTCCCCAATATCAACTGGGATAGTCAGTGCAAAAGGCTTAAAGGGGGCAGAATTCTTAAAGTGCATACAGGAGAGCTTTTTGAGCCAGCACGGAGAAAGCCCTACAAGAGAAGGGGCAGTACTGGACCTAATCCTAGGGAATGAAGGCCGGACAATGGTACAAGTGTCAGTGGGGTTGCATTTCGGGGATAGTGACCATAACTCTGTAAGATTTAAGGTAGTTATGGAAAAGGACAAAGATGAACCGGAAATAAAGCTACTGAATTGGGGGAAGGCCGATTTCAATATGATAAAACTGGATCTGGCCAAAGTGGACTGGGAGCGGCTACTTGCAGGAAAGTCTACATCAGACCAGTGGGAGTCATTCAAAAAGGAAATAGTAAGAGTTTGAGGCCCACATGTTCTTGTAAAGGTGAAGGATAGGACCAACAAGTCAAGGGATGCCTGGATGCCAAGGGATATAGAGGATTGGATAAGGAAAATAAAGGAGGCGTATGGCAGATTCAGAGCGTTGAAAACAGCGGAAGCCCTAAGTAGTATAGAAAGTGTAGGGGGCTACTTAAAAAATAATTAGGAGAGCAAAGAGGGGACATGAAAAAACACTGGTGGACAAGATAAAGGAAAATCCCAAGGTGTTGTATAAGTAAGGGTAGGCGGTGGCGTAGTGGTATTATCACTGGACTAGTAACCCAGAGACCCAGGGTATTTCTCTGGGGACATGGGTTCGAATCCCACCACAGCAGAAGGTGGAATTTGAATTTAACTAATGATGGCCATGAAACCATTGTCGATTGTTGTAAAAACCCATCTGGTTCACTAATGTCCTTTAGGGAAGGAAATCTGCTGTCCTTACCTGGTCTGGCCTACATGTGACTCCAGACCCACAGCAATGTGGTTAACTCTTACATGCCCTCTGAAATGGCCTAGCAAGCCACTCAGTTGTACCTAACTGCTACAAATGAAACCGGACGGACCACCCCGCATCAACCAAGGCACTGGAAACGACAACGGCAAACCCAGCCCTGTCGACCCTGCAAAGTCCTCCTTACTAACATCTGGGGGCTTGTGCCAAAGTTGGGAGAGCTGTCCCACAGACTAGTCAAGCAACAGCCTGACATAGTCATACTCACGGAATCATACCTGACAGACATTGTCCCAGACACTGCCATCACCATCCCTGGGTATGTCCTGTCCCACTGGCAGGACAGACCCACCAGAGGTGGTGGCACACTGGTATGCAGTCGGGAGGGAGTTGCCCTGGGAGTCCTCAACATCGAATCCGGACCCCATGAAGTCTCATGGCATCAGGTCAAACATGGGCAAGGTAACCTCCTACTGATTACCACCTACCGCCCTCCCTCAGCTGATGACTCAGTACTCCACCATGTTGAACACCACTTGGAGGAAGCACTGAGGGTGTCAAGGGCACAAAATGTACTCTGGGTGGGGGACGTCAATGTCCATCACCAAGAATGGCTCGGTAGCACCACGACTGACCGAGCTGGCCGAGTCCTAAAGGACATGGCTGCTAGACTGGGTCTGCGGCAGGTGGTGGGGAACCAACACGAGGGAAAAATATACTTGACCTCGTCCTCACCAATCTGCCTGCTGCAGATGCTTCTGTCCATGACAGTATTGGTAGGAGTGACCACCGCACAGTCCTTGTGGAGACGAAGTCCCGCCTTCACATTGAGAATACCGTCCGTCGTGTTGTGTGGCACTATCACTGTGCTAAATGGGATAGATTTCGAACAGATCTAGCAATGCAAAACTGGGCATCCATGAGGCGCTGTGGGCCATCAACAGCAGCAGAATTGTACTCAACCACAATCTGTAATAATGGCCCGGTATATCCCTCACTCTACGATTACGATCAAGCAAGGAGACCAAGCCTGGTTCAATGAAGAGTGCAGGAGGGCATGCCATGAGCAACACCAGGCATACCTCAAGATGAGGTGTCAAACTGGTGAAGCTACAACACAGGACTATCTGCGTGCCAATCTGCGTGAGCAGCATGTGATAGATAGAGCTAAGCGATCCCATAACCAACGATCAGATCAAAGCTCTGCAGTCCTGCCACATCCAGCCGTGAATGGTGGTGGACAATTAAACAACTAACTGGAGGAGGTGGCTTCACAAATATCCCCATCCTCAATGATGGGGAAGCCCAGCACATCAGTGCGAAAGATAAGGCTGAAGCATTTGCAACAATCTTCAGCCAGAAGTGCCGAGTTGATGATCCATCTCGGCCTCCTCCTGAAGTCCCCAGCATCACAGATGCCAGACTTCAGCCAATTCGATTCACTCCGCGTGATATCAAGGAACAACTGAAGGCACTGGATATTGCAAAAGCTATGGGCCCTGACAATATTCGGGCAATACTACTGAAGACCTGTGCTCCAGAACTTGCCACGCCCCTAGCCAAGCTGTTCCAGTACAGCTACAACACTGGCATCTACCCTGTACACAAAAAGCAGGACAAGTCCAACCCGGCCAATTACCGCCCCATCAGCCTACTCTCAATCATCAATAAAGTGATGGAAGGTGTCATCAACAGTGCCATCAAGCGGCACTTGCTTCGCAATAACCTGCTCAGTGATGCTCAGTTTGGGTTCCGCCAGGGCCATTCAGCTCCTGACCTCATTACAGCCTTGGTTCAAACATGGACAAAACAGCTGAACTCAAGGGGTGAAGTGAGAGTGACTGCCCTTGACATCAAGGCAGCAATTGACCGAGTATGGCATCAAGGAGCCCGAGCAAAACTGAGGTCAATGGAAATCAGGGGGAAAAGCCTCCGCTGGCTGGAGTCATACCTAGCGCAAAGGAAGATGGTTGTGGTTGTTGGAGGTCAATCATCTGAACTCCAGGACATCACTGCAGGCGTTCCTCAGGGTAGTGTCCAAGGCCCAACCATCTTCAGCTGCTTCTTCAATGACCTTCCTTCAATCATAAGGTCAGAAGTGGGGATGTTTTCTGATGATTGCACAATGTTCAGCACCATTCGTGACTCCTCAGATACTGAAGCAGTCCATGTAGAAATGCAGCAAGACTTGGACAATATCCAGGCTTGGGCTGTTAAGTGGCAAGCAATATTCGCGCCACACAAGTGCCAGGCAATGACCATCTCCAACAAGAGAGAATCTAACCATCTCCCCTTGACATTCAACGGCATTACCATCGCTGAATCCCCCACTATCAACCTCCTAGGGGCTACCATTGACCAGAAACTGAACTGGAGTAGCCATATAAATACCGTGGCGACAAGAGGAGGTCAGAGGCTAGGAATCCTGAGGCGAGTAACTCACCTCCTGACTCCCCAAAGCCTGTCCACCATCTACAAGTCAGGAGTGTGATGGAATACTCTGCCTGGATGGGTGCATCTCCAACAACACTCAAGAAGCTCGACACCATCCATGACAAAGCAGCCCGCTTGATTGGCACCCCATCTACAAACATTCACTCCCTCCACCACCGACACACAGTGGCATCAGTGTGCACCATCTACAAGATGCACTGCAGCAATGCACCAAGGCTCCTTAGACAGCACCTTCCAAACCCGCGACCTCTACCAACTCGAAGGACAAGGGCAGCAAATACATGGGAACACCACCACCTGCAAGTTCCCCTCCAAGTCACACACCATCCTGACTTGGAACTATATCGCCGTTCCTTCACTGTCGCTGGGTCAAAATCCTGGAACTACCTTCCTAAAAGCACTGTGGGCATACCTACCCCAAATGGACAGCAGCGGTTCAAGGCAGCTCACCACCATCTTCTCAAGGGCAATTAGGGATGGGCAATAAATGCTGGCCTGGCCAGTGTCGCCCACATCCCATGAATGAATTGAAAATATATATATATTAAGGGCAAGAGGATAACCCGGGAAAGAGTAAGGCCCATTAGGGACCAAAGTGGCAATCTATGTATGGAGCCAGAGGACATAGGTGAGGTTTTCAATGATTAATTTTCACCTGTGTTCACTATGGAGAAGGACGATGTAGGTGTAGAGATCAGGGAGGAGGATTGTGATCTACGTGAACATATTAGCATTGAAAGGGAGGAAGTATTAGCTGTTTTCGCAGGCTTAAAAGTGGATAAATCCCAGAGGCTCTGATGAGATGTATCCCAGGCTGTTATGTGAGGCAAGGGAGGAGATATCAGGGGCTCTGTCACAAATGTTCCAATCCTCTCTGGCCACAGGAGAGGTACCAGAGGACTAGAGGGCAGCGAATGTGGTACCATTATTCAAGAAGCGTAGCAGGGATAAACCAGGTAATTGCAGACCGATGAGTCTAACATCAGTGGTTGGGAAACTATTGGAAAAAATTCTGAGGGACAGGATTAATCTCCACATGGAGAGGCAGGGATTAATCAGGGAGAGTCAGCATGGCTTTGTCAGGGGGAGATCGTGCCTAACTAACTTGATTGAATTTTTTGAGGCGGTGACAAAGTGTGTAGATGAGGTTAAAGCAGTTGATGTCGTCTACATGGACTTCAGGAAGGCTTTTGATCAGGACTCGCATGGGAGATTGGTTAAGAAGGTAAGAGCCCATGGGATCCAGGACAATTTGGCAAATTGGATCCAAAATTGGCTTAGTGGCAGGACGCAGAGGGTGATGGTCGAGGTTTGTTTTTGCAAGTGGAAGCCTGACCAGTGATGTACCGCAGGTATCGGTGCTGGGACCCTTGCTGTTTGAAGTGTACATTAATGATTTAGATGTGAATATAGGAGGTATGATAAGTAAGTTCGCAGATGACACGAAAATTGGTGGTGTCGTAAATAGTGAGGAGGAAAGGCTTAGGTTACAGGATGATATAGATGGGCTGGTAAAATGGGCAGAGCAGTGGCAAATGGAATTTAATCCTGAGAAGTGTGAGGTGATGCATTTTTGGAGGACTAATAAGGCAATGAGGGCGGAGGAGAGGCTCTTTCAGTGGGGGCAGCCCTTGTTGCTTAGGGAGCGCTCAGTGCAGAGAGGAAGGAGCAGCAGAAACCAAGGGAAATAAGATCAGTACAGAGGGGAAGTATTGAGAAAAAGGTGCCCCCTCACACGAAAAAAGCCACGACCCGGCCCCAGTTGACTCCATCGCAGATCAGCTCCTCAACCACAGCTTCAAAGCGCCCACGGGAGGTGTGCGGCTCGAAGCGCAACAGCAGCGCAATGTCGGCAAATTCCTGCTGGTACTGGCGCTCGAAGCTGTCGCCCACCTCCCGGAGGACGTGGTTGAGCTTTCTCGGCGGCGATGGTGGGAACTGATGAAATGTTTTATTACCTGCACCCCCTTCCTTCTACGCTCACCTCCCCTTCCCAGCTCCCCTCCCCCCCTCGCACCCCCTTCCCAGCTCCCTCCTTGCACCATCTTCCCCCTGCACCCCCTCGCACCCCCTCCTCCCACCGGCTTACCCCTATCCCTGAGTAGAGGCCCTAACAACCCCACTGCCTTGTGGGTTTCTTGGGAGAGACCAAGGCTAAGGGAGTAAACCCATACAGAAAATCCGGAGCGGAACCCCGAAGGCAGTCATGTGTCACCTTTGGCATGTTTCCGGCAGTTCCTACAGCCATACTGGTGCCAAATATCATGCTCTGCACTCCTTTGGACCCCACCAGGAAGGCCGAGAGGTGGGTTTTGAGACTTGGGCAACTCACAACCTCCATACATCCCGCCACAGTCCACCTGCTTCAATGGGTGCTTGGAGCTCAGGGTCATTGCCCGACAAGTGGACTGCAACACCGCACCAAACAGCATGACAAAAAAAGGAAAGATGATACCAGGCCTTCATTTTGCAAGCTGAAACGTCAGAACTATGTGTCCTGACCTGTCGGAAGACCTTACACAAATCAACGATACTCGGAAGACTTCCATCATTAACAACGAGTTCAGTAGACTCAATGTGGACATTGCAGCACTTCAGGAGACACGCCTCCCTGTGAGCGGATCTCTAAGAGAGCAAGACTACACCTTCTTCTGACAGGGTAAGGATCCCGAAGAACCAAGACAGCATGGAGTGGGCTTCGCCATCAGAAGATCTTTGCTCATCATGATAGAGCCACCTTCAAATGGCTCGGAACGTATACTGTCCATCCGACTGCTCACCGCCTCTGGTCCAGCACACCTACTCAGCGTCTATGCTCCAATACTCTGCTCCCCACCTGAAGCTAAAGACCAGTTCTATGAGGAACTCCATAATATCATTAATAGGGTCCCCAATACCGAACATCTGTTCTTGCTGGGGGACTTTAATGCCAGGGTTGGAGCCGACCATGACTCATGACCCTCCTGCCTTGGGCGCTATGGCATTGGAAGGATAAATGAGAATGGACAGAGACTGCTTGAGTTGTGTACCTATCATAACCTCTGCATCACCAACTCGTTCTTTCATACTAAACACGGTCACCAGGTTTCTTGGAGGCACCCAAGATCACATCGTCAGCACCAGCTGGACCTCAGCGTCACAAGGCGAGCCTTCTTAAGCAGTGTCCAAATCACACGCAGCTTCCACAGTGTGGACTGCGACACCGACCACTCCCTTGTGTGCAGCAAAGTTAGACTCAAACCAAAAAGTTGCATCACTCAAAGCAGAAGGGCCGCCCGCGCATCAACACTAGCAGAATTTCTCATCCATAGCTGTTACATATGATTCTAAAATCATTTGAAAAAGCCCTTAAAAACACTCCCACAGGGGATGCAGAGATCAAGTGGGCCCACATCAGAGACACCATCTCTTACTCAGCAATGACCAGCTATGGCAAACGTGTGAAGCAGAATGCAGGCTGGTTTCAATCTCACTTTGAAGAGCTGGAACCTGTCATAGCCGCTATGCGCATTGCACTGTTGAACTACAAGAAAGCCCCAGCGAGTTAACATCCGTAGCACTTAAAGCAGCCAGAAGCGCTGCACAAAGAACAGCCAGCACTGCGCAAATGACTACTGACAACACCTATGCAGTCATATTCAGCTGGCCTCTGACACCGGAAACATCAGAGGAATGTATGATGGCATTAAGAGAGCTTTTGGGCCAACCATCAAGAAGATCGCCCTCCTCAAATCTAAATCAGGGGACACAATCACTGACCAACGCAAGCAAATGGTTGGAGCACTACCTAGAACTGTACTCCAGGGAGAATGTTGTCACTGAGACCACCCTCAATGCACCCCAGTCTCTGCCAGTCAAGGATGAGCTGGACGAACAGCCAACAAAATCAGAACTCAGTGATGCCATTGATTCTCTAGCCAGCGGAAAAGCCCCTGGGAAGGACGGCATTCCCCCTGAAATAATCAAGAATGCCAAGCCTGCTATACTTTCAGCACTCTACGAACTGCTTTGCCTGTGCTGAGACGAGGGAGCAGTACCACAGGACATGCGCGATGCCAATATTATCACCCTCCGTAAGAACAAGGGTGACTTTGTTGACTGCAACAACTACCGTGGAATCTCCCTACTCAGCATAGTGGGGAAAGTCTTCGCTCAAATCACTTTAAACAGTCTCCAGAAGCTGGATGAGCGTATCTACCCTGAGGCACAGTGTGGCTTTCGAGCAGAGAGATCCAACGTTGACATGCTGTTCTCCCTTCGTCAGCTACAGGAGAAATGCTGCGAAAAACAGATGCCCCTCTATGTTGCTTTCATTGATCTCACCAAAGCCTTTGACCTCGTCAGCAGTCTTCAGACTACTAGAAAAGATCAGATGTCCACCAAAGCTACTAAGTATCATCACCTCATTCCATGACAATAGGAAAGGCACAGTTCAGCCTAGCAGCGCCTCATCAGACCCCTTTCCTACCCTGAGTGGTGTGAAACAGGGCTGTGTTCTCGCACCCACACTGTTTGTGCTCTTCTTCTCACTGCTGCTCTCACATGCGTTCAAGTCTTCAGAAGAAGGAATTTTCCTCCGCACAAGATCAGGTGGCAGGTTGTTCGCTCTTAGACGGGCAAGGTTGAAGACCAAAGTACGGAAAGTCCTCATCAGGGAACTCCTCTTTGCTGACGATGCTGCTTTAACATCTCACACTGAAGAGTGCCTGCAGAGTCTCATCGACAGGTTTGCGGCTGCCTGCAACGAATTTAGCCTAACCATCAGCCTCAAAAAAATGAACATCATGGGACAGGACGTCAGAAATGCTCCATCCATCAATATCGGCGACCACGCTCTGGAAGTGGTTCAAGGGTTCACCTACCTAGGCTCAACTATCACCAGTAACCTGTCTCTAGATGCAGAAATCAACAAGTGCATGGGAAAGGCTTCCACTGCTATGTCTAGACTGGCCAAGAGAGTGTGGGAAAATGGCGCACTGACATGGAACACAAAAGTCCGAGTGTATCAAGCCTCTGTTCTCAGTACCTTGCTCTACGGCAGCGAGGCCTGGACAACGTATATCAGCCAAGAGCGACATCTCAATTCATTTCATCTTTGCTGCCTCCGGAGAAGCCTTGGCATCAGGTGGCAGGACCATATCTCCAACACAGAAGTCCACGAGGCGGCCAACATCCCCAGCATATACACCCTACTGAGTCAGCGGCGCTTGAGATGGCTTGGCCATGTGAGCCGCATGGAAGATGGCAGGATCCCCAAGGACACTTTGTACAGCGAGCTCGCCACTGATATCAGACCCACCGGCCGTCCATGTCTCCGCTTTAAAGACGTCTGCAAACACGACATGAAGTTCTGTGACATTGATCACAAGTCCTGGGAGTCAGTTGCCAGCGATCGCCAGAGCTGGCGGGCAGCCATAAAGGCGGGGCTAAAGTGTGGCGAGTGGAAGAGACTTAGCAGTTGGCAGGAAAAAAGACAGAAGCAGCACCTGTGGAAGAGTCTGTCACTCTAGAATTGGCCTTTATAGCCACTCCAGGCGCTGCTCCACAAACCACTGATCACCTCCAGGCACTTACCCATTGTCTCTCGAGACAAGGAGGCCAAAGAAGAAGAAGAAGAAGGCAAAGGAATGTACAATGGATGGTAGGATTCTTGGAAGTACAGAGGGTCAGAGGGACCTTGGTGTACTTGTCCATAGATCACTGAAGGCAGCAGCACAGGTAGACAAGGTGGTTAGGAAGGCATATGGGATACTTGCTTTTTTCAGCCGAGGCACAGAATATAAGAGCAGGGAGGTTATGATGGAGCGGGTTAAAATGCTAGTTAGGCCACAGCTGGAGCTTTGTACAGTTCTGGGCACCACACTATAGGAAGGATGCGATTGCACTGGAGAGGGTGCAGAGGAGATTCACCAGGATGTTGACTGGGCTGGAGCATTTCAGCTATGAAGAGATACTGAAAAGGCTAGGGTTGTTTTCCTTAGAGCAGAGAAAGCTGAGGGGGGACCTGATTGAGGTATACAAAATTATGAGGGGCATTGATAGGATAGATAGAAAGAAACATTTTCCCTTCGTGGAGGTGTTAATAACCCGGGGGCATAGATTTAAGGTAAGGGGCAGGAGGTTTAGAGGGGATTTGAGGAAAGATTTTTCACCCAGAGGATGGTTTGAATCTGGAACACACTGCCTGAAGGGGTGGTAGAGGCAGGAACCCTCACAACATTTAAGAAGTATCTAGATGAGCACTTGAAACGCCATAGCAAACAAGGCTTTGGGTCAAATGCTGGAAAATGGGATTAGAATAGATAGGTGCTTGATGGCTGGCACAGACACGATGGGCCAAAGAGCCTGTTTCTGTGCTGTATAACTCCATGACTCTGTGACTCTTATTTTCAGCGACATGCCACGCAAAAAAATTAAAATGTTAAAATGCACAAGGGCAAATCTCATCAACAGCACATGCTGTTAGATGTTCGGGTACAGCAAATTATAACGCATTGTTTATTTACTTCTGTGCTTTATGGACTGGAATATTGCAATCTTATTACTATATTACTATTATTTGGGCTCCACTATATAATTCATGCAATAAAACCCATTTTATTAAACATCCATTGAAGTGGATATTTCCTGTTTTACTGTTTTACATTGCAAGTCAGGGTTCAGTACCAGATGCAACTCAAAAGCAGAATTTAGCCAGTTTGTCTTTTGAAAAAGAATTGAAGCTGATCAAATCCTAAAATTATAACCTGCAAAGAGGCAGTCGTAAATCTATAGATCCTGTTTGAAAGCAAGAACAGCTCTGTACCAAATTTGTGGGACCTCTGTTTGTGACCTTGACTTTGGCTGCAATCTCTTCGACAACTTATTACAAATATACAAGTTTTAAAAAAATTGTAATTCTGCAGCAATTATTTTGCAGAACAGATACATCCCCTGAATAACTTTTGCAAGGTTGAAAACTATTTCAGTTATGCAAAATGTCACTCATATCAGTGAATTCAAACACAACCAGAAAATTATTCTCTGCTTTAAAACCAGAGTTTATATTGAATAAGAAGTTAAATTAAGGCTCTCCTAGCCCGTTCTTGTGGTTGAAATGGACATTACCGCAGGATAGTTTAACTGATCAGTCTCCTTAATGCTGCTACTCATAACTTAGGATATGCGAAACGGTTGATTGTTTGTCCTAATAACAAGAGTGACTACATTTTAAACACATTTGAAAAATCTCTCATGAATATCTCAAAACACTTCACACAGAATGAATTATGTAAAGCGCTTTGGAATATTTCTGTGAGACACAATAACGCCTATATAAATGCATGATCTTTTTCAAGTATTTTCTTCATATCATTTTTGCAGCCTATGTTCACAATTACAGAATTAGATAGAATTTAACAAGTCTCTGGTTCCTATTTACAATTTACACTTTGTTTATCATGGTGACTTCAATATGAATTGTAAGCAAGACCATTGATTTTTCCTTTTTACAGAAAAGTGAATGGAATCACAAAATGTATTCCCCAAAACATCAGTTAAAATCCAAATATTTGGCATTCAATCACTGTAATCCAGTGATTGGGAGATTTCTACTAGTACTGGCATAGACTCATGAAATACCCAGTTGCAATTTTGGCAACATAGTCAGTACTTTCAATAAATAAGCAATTGTTTTACAAGAAGCATTTCGTCATTCATAACTAATTGAATCTACAAGCTGATAGTTTACCTTCTGTGCATTGTGAAAACTTAAGAGCATCCAAGAAATAAGGAATTTATTTTTTAATCTAGATTTATTCTCTGGGCAAGCTTATTAAACATCACCCATCTCAAAACAATATCCTGTCAGCTGGAAAAAGTTGATGCGAGAAAATCTAAGCAAATCTGGCAGAACGTAACCAGAGGATGTGTTTCAGTATCTCATGTCATTCTTATCAAACCTTCATCGAGTAAATGAAACCACAATACTACAAGCCTGAAATATTACTGAAAATACTGCACTCATTAACTGCACAAGTCATAAGTGTCAAAATGAATTGCGTATGCAGGAACTTTTAAAGTACTTCATTCACATATGTCATTTGTGGTCTCCACATATTTTCTATTGAATTATTTTTAAAATGAGTTCAGTAAGTGTATGGTTAAAAATTCAAGCTCCCCTCCATTGATGTCCTAAGGTCATGAAAGGTTTAATTTTTTCTTTCTTTATTGGTTATTTCGGTCAAGCACATTGCATATATGCTTTAAGCAGCTCAGTTAGAATTGTTAATGAGGTGAATAGCTCCTGTTTGTCTTAATCCACATAACTTGGAGCTAGAAGTCATCACCTGTACTTTTAACCTTAGCTCAGCGTGTTGTTCAGGCCGGAATTTTTTGTTGGGTGGAAGGCCCCGTCCACCGGCCTAAAATTTGGTGGCGAGCCTGCCTCCGCCAAGCCTGGGGAGCCAGACCAGGATTTTATGCTCCCCAGGCCCTTAATTGGTCTTGGGCGGGACTTCCACCTCCTTGAGGCAGGAAGTCCTGCCTAATGGAGCTGCCGGCCAATCAGCGGGCCGGCAGCTGTTAGTCCCAGCAGTGCCACTGGGAGCAGTGGCCACTGCTGGGACTACACCCAGCCATTGGAAGAAGTTTTGAGGGCCTTTCCGGAGACAATCGGTTGGGCCCCAACGAGGCAAGAGGCATTGGTTAGGGGACGCAGGGAGGGTTGTGCGTGGGGGGGACAACTGGGGCTTTGGGGTCGGCCAATCAGGAGGAGCTCCACCAAACCTGCAAGAAGGCCCCCTGGTTTCATCAGGCAGGCTTTTTGAGGCCTCAGCTGCCCACCAGCCAAAGGTAAAATACCCGTGGTGGAGGATAGAGTCCCTTAAGGGCGGGAAGGCCGTTTCTCGCTGCCCCGCTTAGATTGGCAACAGGAGTGGGAGGGGGGTCAGGAATGGCCCTCAGCCCCGCCTCCCACTCAATTTTACAACCCCCTCCCCCCACCCCCACCACCAGCCTGCTCATTCGAGGGGTGTAAAATTCCAGCCAAGAACTGAAATCAAGTTTGATAAGTTCCAACTGATCCAAAATTAAAGTCTGAGATTAGCATGTTCATTGATTATTTATGAAGAAGTTTTTGGACACATTCAAAACTTTAGAACCACATTGGTTCATTGAACCTAAATTCAAATTCAGGAAGATTATTCAGGCTTGTGGGATGAGAGACCCTTTCAGTACAAGGAAGATTTTCCTCCAGGTTTGGTTTGCTGCCAGAGAGTTGGAAGGGGACTTCTGCCCATTGCACGGACACAGCTGTGACCGCAACAACAACTTGAATTTATATAGTGCCTTTATGGCAGCAAAATGCCCGAAGATGCTTCACAGGACTGTTATCAAACTGCAATTTGACACTGAGCCACATAAGGACATTTTAGGGCCTATGACCAAAAGCTTGGTTAAAGAGAAAGGTGTTAAAAAGCCTGTCTCAGTTTACTCCATCAGGACTAATGAAGAACACAGGTAGAGCTCCCTTTAGCATCCTCCCTACCAACAGTCTGCTGCTACTAAGGGGGATAAAGTCAATTGCAGTAGGAGCTGTCCCACTCCCTCCAACTGTGCTGAGCAGAATTGTTGCCATTGTCTGAAGGGTGACCACCACTCCCTTCCTGGTAAGTTCTGTGGCTGAGTATTGCCATAGATGGAAGGTGGGGAAATCAGGCAGGTTGCTGAGCTCCACCTCCCAACAATCATTAGTATGCATTGAGGTGGAGAAGGGCTGCTCAAAAGCATTCCTTCCCGGGGCAGGGGGTGGAAAATTTAGTTCTGAGCAGGGATGGGATAGTGGGCCCCCTCACCAGATAATTATCCACCATTATACTATCTGATTTGGAATGGGACAGCAGATGAATATCCAGCCCATTCCCTTTACTACAATAAAAGGGAATCAAACACACATCCACCAGCAGAGTGGAATTAATTTGAATATATTCCCAACATGACTGCTTTGCAATCAGAAGATTTTCACCAGAAGACTTCCGAGAGATGGATACACAAATGAATACGGAAAAATAATGTGAACAAAGTTACTGCAAAAACACCTATGCTGAGCTTCTAGATTTAAATTCTCACTTCAACCATCATCTCAACTGTTGAGATGATGGAAACATCAAGAGGATTTCAAGCAGATATTTTCATGGCCATAGAGGGAGCATCTCCTGGGGGGCATTTGCACCAAATATCTTCATGGTCATCAAGCATCTATCAGAGCCGTTCAATAAATATTACTATCGTCATGATGAATTGATTGCTGAAGGTTTCAAGCAAATGTGCTCTGTGCCATGAAGTGAAAGGCTGGAGAATTTGAACATTGGATCAAAAATAGATCTACTACAAGAGCTGTATCAAAACTGTGTATGTAGAGTTAGTCTTACCTCTCTGGATTTCTTGAGTTTTGTCAAGGCTAGGAGTAAGAACATTTAGATTAGCAGCTGTTTCACCAGGAGTGGTACAGGGTTGGGTTCAGGACCAATATCAAAGTCTATGGCTTGTGTAGCACTCCAAGCTAGAAAGGGCATTCATGCGGGCATACAATACATGTGCCGGAAGCTTCCCAACTGGCCAGATTGTGATGTCAAACAGCTATTACACCTGAGTTGGCACACGTATTCCAAATTTGGACTACATAGGTCCATTGAACGCATTCAATTGTCACTCACCAAAGAACATGCAATCAGCTGCAAAAGGGACTTGGAGGTAAGGTGATTTAGACTGACCTCTGCTATTGCAAAATCTGTGGAAGTACTGTGGAGTGTTTTTGGAGGTGTTGCTGAATTTGGCAAGGTGTGTCATTGCACCCTCAAAAGGAAGGGGATTAGGTGGCCAGTCCACACAAAGGCTGCAACCGGTACAGGGGCTGCAGTTGCAATGCTTCTGGATCTGCAGCACAACAGGGAGAAGGAGCAGATGCTGCAAAGAGGGGTAGCTCTGGGCAAAGGGAGAGAAAGCAGGGCGGAGGCAATCAGGACGCCTTCACTTTGGATGAACTGCCATGAGCACCTGTTCAGACTCTGATTCTCTTAGGACTGTATGCCTTCACCATCTTGCTCCACTATAGCCCACCTTCATGTGCATCTGCGATATTCCATCACAGCGTCCTCTTGATTGGAATCTGACAATACAGAACTCTTGCATTTACATCTTTATCATACAATAGATCCAATGGTACAAGCAAAAATGAATTATTTACCCTTATACATTCCCTTAGTGCCTGTCCTAGTGCTCCTATGCAGTGTTACCCCTGTGGTTGCAGCATGGCTGGTGATAGGTTACTAATTTCCAATGGGGAGACTGCAGATGACCTTGCAAAAGGTCCTTGAACAGCTCTGGGTTTTGAGAGCCCAGCTTCAGATTGTAGCACCTTGACATGTATGGCACGACTCTGGGCTGGCTGACTGAGAGGCAATGGAAAGGGCACTAGCAGAGTGGCAATCTGAGCATGAATGTTGTCATCGTGAGAGGCGATAGCAGATTCATGCTCCACAGAGCCGGTGCTACTCTCCCGGGGCAGTGCCTCAGCAGTCCTGGTAATCTGCGACAGCACAGATTGCTGGACTGTTGCGAGAACCTGTATACCCCTTTTGAACACTGAGATTCACAGCTATGATGGCAGCAGGCATGAATCTCATGACCTTCATCTGAGCTTTCACTGCAGCACTGAGACATTTGGTGGTCTCCGCCTCTGGAAGCTGAGACAGCAGCCACCAGATGTTGTGTCACGATTGTGTTCACAGTGGTGTCATGGGGTTGGCCACCACTTCTACAGTGGAAAGGATGGGCTCCAAGGTCTGCATGATACCTTCTGCCAAGTTGGAGCTGGACTGCTCCATGATCCTTGACAGTGACAGCAGGCTGACTGGCAGGCCTGCCAATGCACCAAGCATCTCAATATGCAAGCTCATCAGTGTTCTCCTGTATGCCACCCCATCAAGGTCCTCATCTGATTTCCCTGTAGCACAACTCATTGGTGACCTCGCCCTCTGGTAAGCTGGCACATGAACTGTCCTTCCCTGCTGGCCCAGCTGCAGCCCACTTGTGCCCAATGACTCACCACATGCTGACCGCAATCTATACTAGTGTTCAAGGTACATGCAATGTCAGTATCTGAGCTGGTGCCAGATCAAATGCTGACACTTCATCAGTGCTGTGGTGTTGCTCTTGCAGCAGCTGTGGCTCGGCAGGCTGCAGAAACTCAGGGCTGGATCCTGTTCTGCTCTTTAACAGGACCCTACTTTAAGTACTGAAAGTACCTCTTTGCATTCATTTAAATGTAATTTGTCGTGATCTTACCTTCAGTTCCCAACCTTAAGCTCGTCATGTGGCACTCTTGTGCCTTCACTTTCCCGTCCATGAGAAGCTGGCACCACCGAGGTGGGGAAGGAGTCAACTCTGTATAATTTAGTGTACGGGGGTGGGGGAGAAGGGGTCAACTCAGCATGATTTAGTGTATGGGGGGAAAGAAGGCAACTCTTCACGATTTAGTGTATGAGAGTGGAGGGGTCAACTCTGCATTGTTGAGTGTATGGGGGAAAGGGTCAACTCTGCATGATTTATTGTATGGTGGGAAAGAGTCAACTCTGAATTTTTTTGAACTGTTTGCAGGGCTGGCAGCCTTTAAAAAATGGCACCAGCATCTGCTGTTGCATCAGGTGATGCCATGAGCAGCGTCACCAATGCTGCCTCCACCACGTGATTGTGGGGAGGTGGCGGGGGGGGGTGGGTGCGGCCGCCGTCAATGTGTTAAGTGGCTGCCCACCATGTAATCGCAGTGGCGCGGCCACGTGGGTCCCATGGGGTCGGTCACCATGCTCCCAGGACTACAAAGTACAGTCTTCAGAAGGGGAAGATTGGTGTGAGAGAAAGGGGGTGGGTTGGTAATCAAACTCTCACACCACTGCAGCTTGCACATCATGCTATATGGCAGGATGAAGGATTGGAGTTGTGAAGGGGCATAAGGCAGGAACGTACCATCATCCTCAATGTTCTTAGTGAGGCTGGATGTCACAGGCTTGTCACAGTCAGCCCCATGATGCAGAAAACCATCCCCTCTATGGCGCTCAGCAGATGCTCTGCTCTTGGCAGTTATGGGACACCTTGTCCTTCTAGAGAGAGGGAAGAATATGTCATTGTGTAGCATTGTGTTTGGGTGATGTGCCTGCCATAGATGAAAAGCTAGAAGCATATGGAAGCAGCGGGAGTTGGTGTGAGACTGGCATCATTGGAATGTTTGTGAGGGTGAGGTGGAGTATCTGGATGCTAGACATGAGTCTTGACAGCTAGGGACTGCTGATGGGTGAGTAATGAGGTGGGGTGAGGGTGGTGGGTGTGGTGCATTGAGCAGTGTGAGAGGCCAGTGGTGCAGTGGGTAGGAAATTTGCTTTGAGTATGAACAGACCACCCATGTGAGGTCATTGAACATCTTGTGGCACTGCTGCCAGGTCTTGGCGTCCGAGCTCTGGGCATTGACCTCCCTGACCACCTGCTCCTATTAAATTCTCAGGGTTTGCTTTTTAGGGTCTCCTGCCCTCCTCAGAAACATGGCTACTTTTCTCATGTCAACCTCCATCACTAAGATCCCCAGCGTCAAACCCGTGAACGTAGAAGCCCTCCCTCTTCCCTGGTGCTCCATTTGTGCAGCTTTTATTTGCAGCCAGTGTCAGTACAGGCATTCAGCAGTAGCTTCCTTCCATTGAGTACAGCTCCCTTTCAAGAAGGGCAGGCTGGCTGTCCCATGTAATATCAGTGCGTGCTGATCATCTCCCACCTCCCTGAAGAGGGTTCAGGCAGCCAGCAATGCAGACCCCACTCAGGCCAATGCTACCATGATGCAAAGGAGGAGGCAGCACCAAGTTTGCATGTTGCCTGCCTCAGTAGGAACAGTTGTAGGCAGATTGCTAATTGTGACCCCTGTGCCAGAAAACAGGCTTTAACGAATTTTTAGCCCAATTCTACAATTGGGTTTGATGGGATTAGTTTAGTTTGGTTCAAATCAAAGCCCTGAACCTATGCTTATCTACCCTCCATATTGTGCAGGACACTCTCTAGATTGCATAGAATTACATAGAATATACAGCACAGCAAAAGACTATTCAGCCCAAGCATCCAATGCTACTGTTTGTGCTCCACCCGAGCCTCTCCCCATTCTTCCTCATCTAACCCTATCAGCATAACCCTCTATTCATTTCTCCCTCAAATGTTTACCTAGCTTCCCTTTAAATCTCTGCTATTTGCCTTAACCACTCCCCATAGTAGTGAGTTTCACACTCTCACCTCTCTTAGAGTTAAGTTTCTTCTGAATTCCCTATTTGATTCCTAATTGACTATCTTATATTGACAACTTCCACTTTTGGTCTTCCCCACAAGTAGAAGTATTCTCTCTGTTTCTATTCCATCAAACCCTTCCATAATTGTATAGACATCTATTAGGTTACCCCTCAGCCTTCACATTTCAAGAGAAAAGAGACCCAACCTGTGATACTTTTGTTATTCCTGTCTGTTCTATAAATGCATTTAACTATTTTTAATATGCATCAAAAGAATGGTTATTCAAGTAATCAGAATTTTTAATATCCAAAGTACCCAGTCTCTGAGTGTTTATAGATTCCATTTCATGACAAAATTCTCAAAATTCCATGGTCACATACAGTTTGTATTTCCGACTATTTAATTTAAATTGATGATTCTATATGTGGCAGAAATTAAAGAACAGTTTATATATAAATTGGTCTTTACAGAGGCTTTACTGACCAACAATAAGACCTTCTGTTAAAATAAGGCTGGTTCATAATTTCTCAAAGTGATTACAACAATTTAGTTACTCCCAAAGTTTGTATTGGATTTTGTACAATTTTTTAAATTCTTTCATTGGATGTGGGTGTCGCTGGCCAGGCCAGCATTTGTTGCCCATCCTTAATTGCCCTTGAAAAGGTGGTGGTGAGCTGCCTTCTTGAATCGCTGCAGCCTATCTGGTACAGGTACACCCACAATGTTGTAAGGGAGGGATTTCCAGGATTTTGAACCAGCGATAATGAAGGAATGGCAATATTTTTCCAAATCTGAATGGTGTGTGATTTGGAGAGGAACTTGCAGATGGTGGCCTTCCCATGCAACTGCTGTCCATGTTCTTCTAGGTGGAAGGGGTCACGGGTTTGGAAGGTGCTGTCGAAGGAGCCTTGGTGTGTTGCTGCAGTGCATCTTGTAGATGGTATACACTGCTGCCACTTTCCATCAGTGATGGAGGGAGTGAAGAAGGCGGTGGATGGGGTGCCAATCAAGCGGGCTGCTTTGTCCTGGATGGTGTCAAGCTTCCTGAATATTGTTGGAGTATCCTCATCCAGGCAAGTGGAGAATATTCCATCACACTCCTGACTGTGCCTTGTAAATGGTGGACAGCTTTGGGGAGTCAGAGGTGGATCTCTCGCCACAGAACTCCCAGCCTGTGAGCTGCTCTTGTAGCCACAGTATTTATGTGGCTGGTTCAGTTCAGTTTCTGGTCAATGGTAACCTTCAGGTTGTTGAATGTGGAGGATTCAGCTATGGTAATGCCATTGAACATCAAACGGAGATGATTAGATTCTCACTTATTGGAGATCATCATTGCCTGGCATTTTTGTGGCGGCAATGTTACTTGCCACTTATCAGTGCAAGCCTGAATGTTGTCCAGGTCTTGCTGCATCTGGATATTGAATGCTTCCGTATCTGAGGAGTTTCGAATGGTGCTGAACATTGTACAACCGTCAGTGAACATCCACACTTCTGACCTTATGATGGAGGGGAGGTCATTGATGAAGCAGCTGAAGATGAGTGGGCCGAGGACACTACCCTGAGGAACTCCTGCAGTGCTATCCTAGGACTGAGATGATTGGCCACCAATAACCACAACCATCTTCCTTTGTGCTAGGTATGACTCCAACCAGTGGAGCGTTTTCCCCCTGATTCCCATTGACTTCAGTATGGCTAGGATTACTTGATGCTACATTCGGTCAAATGCTGCCTTGATATCCAGGGCAATCATTCTCACTTCACATAATTAAAGTAATACTGTCATTCAATAATTGGCAAGAATAATTGATGATTCATCAAACTCATACCATGGCCCGGAAATTTGATTATCCCCGAAAACAAGGCCAGGGAGCACGTGACATTAATGCTAGTAACTCTTTACCATGTCAGTTGTGTTTTGTTTATTCCTTTCTGCTTTCCAAAGCCTTAAAATGTGGGCATTTATGTGGTTTAGTCCATCTTGGATACATATGCAAATGCTCACCACTATACCCTTAGGAATCAGACATATCTCCCAGATAGATGCAAAAGCTTTACTAAGCTAAAATGTCTGACCTAAACACATGTCTATCTGCTTTTTTTGCTATGACTCCAGCCACAGATGGTATCCCATCATGTGCCTTGAATAGCATGAAACAAGTGCTGGACAATGAGAATAGTGCTGTGTATCCACAAATTCACAAGGGTGGCACAGTGGTTAGCACCGCAGCCTCACAGCTCCAGCGACCCGGGTTCACTTCTGGGTACTGCCTGTGTAGAGTTTGCAAGTTCTCCCTGTGATCATGTGGGTTTTCGCCGGGTGCTCCGGTTTCCTCCCACAGCCAAAGACTTGCAGGTTGATCGGTAAATTGGCTATTGTAAATTGCCCCTAGTGTAGGTAGGAGAATGGTGCGGATGTGGTTAGGAATATGGGATTAATGTAGGATTAGTATAAATGGGTGGTTGTTGGTCAGCACAGACTCAGTGGGCTGAAGGGCCTGTTTCAGTGCTGTATCGCGCACTCTCTCTCTCTCTAAATTGTGCATATGGGAGATGCTTTAGATCTAACTATCCAGTGGCTTGAATTAGACCCTGTTAACCAAGCACACATAAACTTAAAATGGCACAATCCATGTTATTTATTTGACACTTGTTACATCAAGGTTGATGTGGAATTTTAATACCTTGGTTGAGGAACAGAAATGAAGCTGCTGACAACAAAGAGAAAGCAATTGCTTTCATAGGCCTTTTTTTGGAGTGAACTTTTAGAGAAAGTTATGGTGGATTGTTATTCTGTGGTTTCCCATCTTGTTATGAACTATTTAAGAAACTGCTGATTGGAGTATTATCACAGACATTCATTTTTATCTGCATTCAATGAGATGTGATCCTGTTAAAAATGTTATTTAGGGTTGATGCATAAGATACATTTAAACAATCTGGATGGGAAAGCAGATTTCCTGTTGTTCTTATTTACTATTGATTGAGAAATCCTATCTTCATTGTTCTATGTGTTGTGTTCAGTCTTCCATGTCAGCTTTCAGATAACTTTTCATTCTGAACTAGACAGTGGGTTTCAGAGCAGCAATGATCTTTGTGCAAGTGATAATGAAGTAAAAATTCTCCAACTTCTCTCAGAATCCCCTTCTTAGAGTCAATAATTCGGTTCCTGAATGTGTTTGTAATTTTATTGCCTCCTTTACAATTAACAATTAATGGGAGCGGCTATCTTAGATTTTAGTAATTGGCATCTTAAACTCGCAATATATGATCAGTTTATATTCAACTAAGTGGGATCATGGGATCCTTTCCAAAATGAGTGCAAAACCCAAAGATTTGAATAATTTTGGAATTTATTTGCAATAATTGCATTAAATTATCCAATAATTTGAATTAAGCAATGTAAAATAGTAGCAGAGTGGGAATTTAGTGCAAAAATATATAATTTGAATTAAATTAGTTTTGAAGAACCTTAAACCTAGAATTTGTCATTCAACTCATCTAAATAAGTTGCAGGATTTCACTTACATGAACATAAGATCATAAGACATAGAAGCAGGAGTAGGCTATTCAGCCCCTTGAGCCTGCTCTGCCTTTCAATAAGATCATGGCTGATCTTATCATGGCCTTAAATCCACTTTCCTGCCTACTCCCCATAACCCTTGAATCCCTTGTAGATCAACAATCTGTCTAACTCAGCCTTGAATATATTCAGTGACCCAGTCTCCACTGCTCTCTGGGGAAGAGAATTCTAAACACTAACAACCCTCAGAGAGAAGAAAATCATCCTAATCTCCATTTTAATTGGGAGACCTCTTATTCTGAAACTGTGCCTCCTAGTTCTAGATTTCCCCATGAGGGGAAACATCCTCTCAGCATCTACCCTGTTAAGCCCCCTCAAAATCTTATATGTTTCAGTAAGATCACAGCTCATTCTGCTAAACTCCAATGAGTCTCGGCCCAACCTGCTCAACCTTTCCTCACAAGACAAATACCTTCATCCCAGGAATCAGCCTACTGCCCCGACTCTGAACTGCCTCTAAAGCAAATATATCCCTCCATAAGTAAGAAGAAATACGAGCAACATACAATGACATATTTTCACCTCTGGTCACCCACCCACACAAATATGTTAAAGGCATTATATGAATGCAAGTTGAGACCATTGTGTCAAGTGCACACTTTTGAAATGAATTCATACCTGACAGATATGGACTGGAATTTAACTGGCATGCCATGGGTCCCGCTGCTGGCATCAAATGTGGGTCCCGAGCCAACACGGGCTAAGGGTAGGACTGTGGCGGCAATTATATCAGTGGCAGCCAATTAAGAGATTTCCACCGGGATAGCTGTCCCATTAAGGATGGTGGCCTGTCTCTCCGACATGCCAGCCCAATCACAGGACTGGCAGCTCTGCAGCCTCAGCAGTGCCACCGATAGATGGAGGTGCCCTCACAGGTAAATGGAAGTTCTTTTTCATTGTATTGGTGCCAGGCAGGCAGGCAGGCCCCAGTGATTGGAGGGATGAACCCTCCTGCGGTGGCTTCGGGGACTGGGGGGTTGGGGGGGGGGGGGGGTGGCGGCTATTGCTGCTGGTGGTCCCCTCCATGAGCCATGGAGCCTCTGGAAAAGAAGGGCCCCTCCTCCCCGGAAGCTGCTGGAAGGCTCCCACAATGTAGCTATTGGACTCACTATGCGGCGTGGGTCATTCCAAATCTTGTAAAATCTGAGTGGCCTGGTAAACTGGCCGTCAATAGGACAATTAATTGGCCGCCTGCCTCTGGTGGCCAGCAGCTGTGCTTCTGCTGTTCCTGCCACTGTCTTCCCTCCTTCCGTCACTACTTAATCACCCCTCCTGCCTCCCAGCCTGCCTCCAAAGGACTGTTAAAATTCCATCCATGGAATCAGATTTTTGGGGGAAACTTGCAAAATGCTGTCTTGCACAGCTGTTAAAAACTGGCAAAATATTTCACTGCATAGTTGGATGTCATTTCGCAGAGTGAGCAAGTTGCACCTTCACAGTGTCTTCCTCCATACAAGCCAAGCGCTGGATAGATTGAATATCAAAGGTCCTTCAGGTTTCTGTGAATTGGATGAAATATATTATTTTGCTTGAGATCAATTACAAATGCAGCACCTCAATGTCTGTATTGTTTGATAAGATATGCACCATCACAGAACTCAAAATCCTTTCATTCTCTGCACTGCGTTAACTACTGGCAGAACTGTCATCACATTGAAACATCAGCTGCCACTGTAATGGTGACTTATTTTTTTTTTGGTAATAGGTCTCCATTCAGTTCAAGGAGATGATTAGATTTAGATTAGTGATACAGCACTGAAACAGGCCCTTCGGCCCACCGAGTCTGTGCCGAACATCAACCACCCATTTATACTAATCCTACACTAATCCCATATTCCTACCAAACATCCCCACCTGTCCCTATATTTCCCTACCACCTACCTATACTAGTGACAATTTATAATGGCCAATTTACCTATCAACCCGCAAGTCTTTTGGCTTGTGGGAGGAAACCGGAGCACCCGGAGAAAACCCACGCAGACACAGGGAGAACTTGCAAACTCCACACAGGCAGTTTCCGGAATCGAACCCGGGTTCCTGGAGCTGTGAGGCTGCGGTGCTAACCACTGCGCCACTGTGCCGCCCCTGTGACTGTTAATCCTGGCATTCCACAAACTGCTGTACTTCCATCAATCTAGTTTCTGTATAGATGACTTGGCCTTGTGGAATCTCCCTTCTGTTTTCAACTCTCTGTAATATGCTGCTGATATTTCTGTCAGGCAAATTAATGAGGAATTATTAAAAATATGCCATTGCTTGTCCTCAGAGTAGATAATCAAAGAATTTGCCCACACAGATGTTTATATTTCTGGTTTGCTGATACATTTGATGACTATTGAAAAATATATGGAATTCAATATTCAATAAGTTGGAAAACACTGGAATATACAACAAGTCAGGACGGCATCTGCAGGAGTTCATTCTTGTATCTCTGAGGAATTGGAATAAAATAATTTTGAAACCTGGATTTCTGGAGAGAATTCATACCTTTCAGATAAGGAGGCAGATGCTTGGGGAAACTCACAGGATGCTGTCTTGTAGATGCACAGATGATGGAAACTGGCAAATATTCCTGCTGAGGCAAGCTGGGACTTCTTCACATTTGGAATTCGAATATATTTTCATGCATTTTTGTTTGCTAAATAAAGGGAGTTCACTTCAAATCTATTACTTTTATAACACAAATCAGCGTCAGCAAAGGGCAATGGGTGAAAGAAGCCGGCAACATATCTTTGCAAATAAAAACAAATAAAATGTTCAGAGCAATCTGCCCTACCACAATATTGTTGGGTAGATCTTACACAGTTCATTGAATAAACTGGGACATTTGTGATAGAGGCTGGATTTTTGGAAGCTGGAATGCACAGCTTTGAAAAAGATAAATAGATTTGCAGTTGGCAATTTTAAATTCAAAATGTATTTTAACAAAGAAAGGTAGAATAACTATCAATAAGTTCCAGTATTTTATTATAAATAGCCCTTTAATAAAATATAAAAGGAGTACCATCAAATTTTCAACATATTGGTCCATATTATTGTTGTCAGACTACTTGTATAGTTTGCAAAATTAGTCTCATTAAAGCAGTATTTTCACTACATATCGCGACTAACTTTAATAGGCATCTGAGAAACACACTCTATTCTTCTAAAATTTATATTATTTTGAAACTAACTCATCATGAGGTGACTGATTTCCAGATGAGGGTTACCACATTCTCAGCAGGTCCTATGCCAACAGAGGAACATAAGATTCTTTGTCTTACTTCGCCTCAGCTCTGAACATTCTCCTCTGCTCATTGAATGGACAATGAGGGGCGTAGGAGCAGAGGTTAAGCAAGAAAGTATCACATTTCTGTATCTGGGAGAGGCAGAAGCTCTGATAAGGATAAGAGACAACATGGTAAGTACTAGTTGTTTTTAATTTAAATTGTTCTTGCTTCCAGCATATTCTTTCAGCTAATCATTGCTATCTCACTTTTTTTCATCAATAAGGAGAGGATATTTGTTGCCAAGAACATGGTTGGTTGCCAAGAAATCTTCCAAGAAAACTGTTTTTCCTATCTACTTTTGTATGTCTCTAGAATAATTCCTGCTATCTATTTCTTAAATCATATAGTATTGTGGAGGAATTGTCAAATGCATTGTTGAGTAAATACCTGTTTATGTTTAATTATTTTATAAAGGATATTGCAAAGATGCAATACTGCTATTCTCTTTGAATAGCTTTTCTGTGAACACGGATGATATGTAGGTCTACCAGTCTACTACTGTTTCAACCCCAAACCACCTCCGTAGCTGTCAGACTGCTTAACCGGTATTAGTCATGGATGAGTCGCAACCACCTCTAGTCAAATAACAAAAGGTCAAAGCCATCATTTTCTGATCCCACCATAAGCTCCATTCCTTTGCCGCAGACTCAATCTCTGTCCAATTCCATTTGCTGAGACAGAACCAGACCATGCAAAACCCCACATGCTCTCTATCACAAGATAGCCGATTTCAATCTGCACAGCAATATCTGCCTGCATCCTATTTCAGGGTAAACACTGCTGGTTGGCATGTCCAATGAAAGTTGTTGCTGAATGCACTTTTAAAAAATGGGAGCTTGCCTCCAAGAGCCAATCAGAGGGCTGGAAGCTCTTCAGCCTCAGCAATGCCACTAGGAGTGGTGGCTACTATTAGGACTGCAGCAAGCCCAAACCAAGCAGCATGGAAGAGGCCCTGAAACAGAGGTAAGTGTGCGGGGTCAGTTGTGAAGGAGTGGGGGGGGGGGGGGTGGTCCTTCCGGGGGGGGGGGGGAAGAGGGGGGGAGGTCCTCTGTGGGCCACAGGGTGCCCGATCAGGAGAGCTCCTCCCCACAAGCCCGCAAGGAGGCCCCCAGCTTTTAGGTCCCTTCATATGGCGAAGGACTACCCCCGCCACTGATAGAAAACCAGTGGCAATGGGAAGAGGCCCTTAAGTGGCCCATAATCCGGTACTTAAGAGCTTCAATTGGCCCCTGGTGGGCAGGCCATTCTTGACCCTCCCCGCCCCTGGTAAAATTCCACGACACTCCACCCCCTACCTCCCCTTGCCATTTTATGCCCACCCCACCTCCCAGCCCATCCCGAGAGAGCTGGTAAAAATCCAGCCCAATCTTACACTTTTCAGATACAAAAGCAAAATGCTGCGAATGCTGGAAATCTGAAACAAAAACAGTGAATGCTGGAAATATTCAGCAGGTCAGGCCGCATCCGAGGTGAGAAAAGCAGAGTTAATATTCCAGGGTGACCTGACTGGCTGACTATTTTCAGCACTTTCTGTTTTTGTTTCTTACACTTTTCTGATTGAAGATATCACCTAAAACATTCAATAACATTGTTGCCTTTTAAAATCCTGATGGATATTGCATGGACAGATGGAAAAATGTCCTGACTGCATGGAATAAAAACATAGCTGGTTAATATCCTGAACCTGCTCTGCCACAGTGATTCAGCAGGAACTGTGAGGCAATTGCATTGTGAAGAAATTCTCACCCTGCCAAAGTTCTGGGTTCAGGCGAGGATCAAGTACTTTGACCAAGGTGTCTGCACCAGTGCAGGTTCATCCTCAGCAGGCATAGTGTTGGGAGATGGGGAAGAAGTGGGAGCAGGAAGTGCAACAGTGGTGCTGGATTGCTGTGCACAGGTGAAGTTACCAGGACCAATGAAAAAGTATTGCTGATGTTGAAATTGCCCACTTTTGTTAGAGGATCAATTTAAAGTGTTTAAGCAACAACCACTGGGGTGTTCCTGGCAGATGACATCATTCCCACCCTACCCCCAATCTCACCTCCTTTTTGAAGTTCCTCTTGCCCCTGCCCTCACAGGATGTTTGTGTTGCCATACGGTTTTTGCTTCCTCCAGTAACTTTCACCCCAGTTACACCATAGGCCCCAAGAGTATTCTGTGCCATTTCGTTCTAACTTGATGGGAAAGAAATTGGCCATTTTTGGATGCTATGAGTTCCTTAGAGTGGCAAAATGGTATCTGTGTTGTGCACCCACACATCACAGAATGCCATCTTGGTACAGGCGTTAGGCAGTGAATATGCATTAGATGTATGCAGAGTAAACAGGTCATGGCATCAATCAACATGCATTGTCGAGTTAACGCCAGCAGTGCCATTTTGGACCTCCACATTCCAGCCAATGCCATCTCTTAACCTCACATAGCTGAACAGAACATTAAGCAGCAGGACGGAACCACCGCCAATGTTATTTAAAGGTATCATCAACTACTGACAGGTTGGTTTCTGGTTGATCTCTTCTGGCTGTTGTTACACATCTATATGTTTTTGGTGTTTTCCATAGTTGTTTAAAGTTGCAAAAGTCTACAGGAAGTAGTGCGGCAGGTGCTGAAGGACTTTTTGCTGCCTTCTAGCTTCTGCACAAACCAGTTTCTCCAAGATATGAGTGCACTGGTAGGCATTCCCCTTGGAATACAGCGTGAGTTCGGAGAATGAACAGAGCCACCCAGAGTAAGACAAGCTACTTGAAGAGGGAGAAGGAGGAGGGGAGAAGGGCTCTCAACAAGAGGCCATGGTGTTTTGGGAGGAATTCTCCTACTTGAACACCCAACATTGACCATCAGACGTTACATGATGGTTGGGTCCATAATTGTGCAAATGGGGTTGGCTACTGCTTCAATGCTGGAAAGGATGGGCTCCAAACTCTGCATAAACCCCTTGCCAAGTTGATGCCAGATTCCTCTGTGCTCCTTGACATTGAATGTAGTCTTTCAGGCAGGCTTTCCAATGAACCAAGCATTTTGTTGGATATACCCATCGACCTTCTTCTGTAGCCTGTCTCATTGATGCTCTCATCTAAGTCTTCAGCAGCAGAACTCGTGTGTGACCTCGCCCTCCGGTGGACTGACACCTGTGCTATCCTTGTCCCCTGCCCTGGCCACAGGCCACTCATGCCTGGTGTCTCACCACGTGCAGATCCCACCTCTAATCTATTCTCCAAGATATGCTCAGTGTGAACATCTGAGCTGATGGTTGTATGTGTGAAACCAAGTGAGGATGTGTCTTCATTATCACTCTCTTTTTGGTGTTCCTCCACTATCTTGGCTATCTGAAAGGAGAAAGGCACAAGGGTAAGGTTGTGATGCAGGCTCGTGGGGTGGGGAATAAGTAAGAGGTGCATGCTTACATCATCTGCGGCTTGTAAGTTAGAAGAGAGAGAAGGATAAGGAGGAAGTGGGATGTGAGAAAGAGACACTGTTGTTTTCAAAGGATTCAGCTCCACTGCTGGCCATGGCCTCAGCAATTGCCAATAATGGCCAGTACCATCTCCTCACTGGGGGTTAGAGCATGCAGGCATGCATGTTCCCCTCTGGTTAGTTTCTGCTACCTTCAGTTGTGTGCCACCTTCTCCTGCAAGACAGTGAGAAATGTGTCAGTGAGTCTTGTACAATCTGCTTGGGTGATGTGGCTGTCATGGTTGAATAGCTGGCAACATATGCAAGTTGGGTGTGAGGCTTGCAGTAGTTCTAAGTGTGTGAGGGTGGGGTGAAGCATATGCATGTTACATATGATAAAGATTGATAGAGAATGCTGATAGATGAGTGATGGGGGCGGGGGGAGGTGCGGAGGTGGTGTTTTGAGCTGTGGCTGATGCTAGTGGTGAAATTGGTAGGATATGGCAATTGCTTTACTGGATGCATTCACTGACCTTGACCACTCTTGTGAGTTCATTGAACTTCTTGTGGCACTGCATCCAGGTCCTTGGGGCTGCACCCTGGCATTGACCTCTGCAGCTGTCTGCTCCCTCTGCCTTCTTACCGTGTGTTTGGAGGGCCTCCTGGCCCCTTGCAGATACAGGACATCTCTCCTCCTTTCCACCTCCTCCACCAAGACCTCCAGTGTGGCATCAGAAAACCTGAGTTCCCACTCTCTCTCATGTTGTGCAATTCTTCTGTCTTTTCCAGGTCAGATTCAGCTCCCACAGGACTCCCAGCACTTGCTCCAGCCATAATGTACCTCCCCTTTAAGAGATGCAGGCTAGCTTTAAGTAGTGTGAGCAACTATTGATTTTGATCCCCCTACTGATGTGTGCAGGCAATCAACAGCACGTTTAGCATTTGACTGCATGCAGAAATCATGTAACTGAGCAGGCAGCGTGAAGATGGAGTGTTGCCTTCATTCCATTCATCACACATCCCGATTCCCATGCCCATTGTTTCCAAAGCTTCAGTTTGATCTAGTTTAGGTTTGGTTCTGTAAGAACTGCTCATAAGTGAAACTTAATGTAACATGCCTTGTCATGTTAACAATTGCAATAATGTTCAATACAGGAACTAAATTTGTTTCAGCAACAGTATATCTTACATCATTAGTAAGCATTTATATTACTGGGCATGTAGTTTGTTCAGAGGACTAGAACCAGAGAGAGAAAGAAAATGAAAACATCCTGTCAAACACAATATTTTTGTAAGAGAATTCAAAGCACAGGTTAATGTCTAGTTGAAAGCTAACAACCTCATTCATGGGGAACCAAAGATTTGGAAAATAGATGAATTAAATGTCAGATCAACTTGTTGTCAGTTTTAAGGTTCAGCTGTTTGATCCTAAATAATTAATGTATATGAAATAAAATGTTGAAAGTTACCTTCAGTCAGTCAGGTAGTCCAGAAATTTAAAAACAATTGTATTTTATACTGTAAATGTTTGTGTTTATCAAGGTGAGGGATAGAAATACTGGGGAGTGGAATATTTTCCATTTGAGGCACCCAGTGTTGGCACAAACACTCCAGATGAATATCAAGGTTCAGTGCAGAGCAAAGCTCTCTCTACTTATCTTCTGCAGTGTGCCTCAGGCTGATATTCAGCAGAACACCAACTACAGGCAGCACAGTGGCACAGTGGCTAGCACCGCAGCCTCACAGCTCCAGCGACCCGGGTTTGGTTCTGGGTACTGCCTGTGTGGAGTTTGCAAGTTCTCCCTGTGATTGTGGGTTTCCTCTGGGTGCTCCTGTTTCCTCCCACATGCCAAAGACTTGTGGGTTGATAGGTAAATTGGCCATTGCAAAAAAAATTGCCCCTAATGTAGGTAGGTGGGAGGAGAGTTGTGGGGATGTAAGGAGAAAAATGGGATTAATATTTATCTTTGGCCTCCTTATCTCGAGAGACAATGGGTAAGCGCCTGGAGGTGGTCAGTGATGTGTGGAGCAGCGCCTGGAGTGGCTATAAAGGCCAATTCTAGAGTGACAGGCTCTTCCACAGTTGCTGCAGAAAAATTTGATTGTCAGGGCTGTTACACAGTTGGCTCTCCCCTTGCGCCTCTGTCTTTTTTCCTGCCAACTGCTAAGTCTCTTCGACTCGCCACACTTTAGCCCCGCCTTTATGGCTGCCCGCCAGCTCCAGCGAACGCTGGCAACTGACTCCCACGACTTGTGATCAATATCACAGGATTTCATGTCGCGTTTGCAGACGTCTTTAAAGCGGAGACATGGACGGCCGATGGGTCTGATACCAGTGACGAGCTCGCTGTACAATGTGTCTTTGGGGATCCTGCCATCTTCCATGCGGCTCACATGGCCAAGCCATCTCAAGCGCCGTTGACTCAGTAGTGTGTATAAGCTGGGGATGTTGGCCGCCTCGAGGACTTCTGTGTTGGAGATACGGTCCTGCCACCTGATGCCAAGTATTTTCCGGAGGCAGCGAAGATGGAATGAATTGAGACGTCGCTCTTGGCTGACATGCGCTGTCCAGGTCTCGCTGCCATAGAGCAAGGTACTGAGGACACAGGCTTGATACACTTGGACTTTTGTGTTCCGTGTCAGTGCGCCATTTTCCCGCACTCTCTTGGCCAGTCTGGACATAGCAGTGGAAGCCTTTCCCATGCGCTTGTTGATTTCTACATCTAGAGACAGGTTACTGGTGATAGTTGAGCCAAGGTAGGTGAACTCTTGAACCACTTCCAGAGCGTGGTCGCCAATATTGATGGATGGAGCATTTCTGACGTCCTGCCCCATGATGTTCGTTTTCTTGAGGCTGATGGTTGGCCAAATTCATTGCAGGCAGCCGCAAACCTGTCGATGAGACTCTGCAGGCACTCTTCAGTGTGAGATGTTAAAGCAGCATCGTCAGCAAAGAGAAGTTCCCTGATGAGGACTTTCCGTACTTTGGACTTCGCTCTTAGACGGGCAAGGTTGAACAACCTGCCACCTGATCTTGTCCGGAGGAAAATTCCTTCTTCAGAGGACTTGAACGCATGTGAAAGCAGTAGGGAGAAGAAAATCCCAAAAAGTGTGGGTGCGAGAACACAGCCCTGTTTCACGCCACTCAGGATAGGAAAGGGGTCTGATGACGAGCCACCATGTTGAATTGTGCCTTTCATATTGTCATGGAATGAGGTGATGATACTTAGTAGCTTTGGTGGATATCCAATCTTTTCTAGTAGTCTGAAGAGACCACGTCTGCTGACGAGGTCAAAGGCTTTGGTGAGATCAATGAAAGCAATGTAGAGGGGCATCTGTTGTTCGTGGCATTTCTCCTGTATCTGTCGAAGGGAGAACAGCATGTCAACGGTCGATCTCTCTGCACGAAAGCCACACTGTACCTCAGGGTAGACGCGTTCGGTCAGCTTCTGGAGCCTGTTTAGAGTGACTCGAGCAAAGACTTTCCCCACTATGCTGAGCAGGGAGATTCCACGGTAGTTGTTGCAGTCACCGCGGTCACCTTTGTTTTTATAGAGGGTGATGATGTTGGCATCGCGCATGTCCTGAGGTACTGCTCCCTCGTCCCAGCACAGGCATAGCAGTTCATGTAGTGCTGAGAGTATAGCAGGCTTGGCACTCTTGATTATTTCAGGGGCAATGCTGTCCTTCCCAGGGGCTTTTCCGCTGGCTAGAGAATCAATGGCATCACTGAGTTCCGATTTGGTTGGCTGTATGTCCAGCTCATCCATGACTGGTAGAGGCTGGGCTGCATTGAGGGCAGACTCAGTGACAACATTAATATAGGATTAGTATAAATGGGTGGTTGATGGTCGGCATGGACTCGGTGGGCCAAAGGGCCTGTTTCAGTGCTGTATCTCTCTATGACTCTACTATTTCCCACAAAAGCCATTCTCTGACCATCCCCCGTGAGATTTCTAGACAGCAGTTTTTACTCAGTCTGGGCTGAATTTCAACTTGGATTCCAAGCTTGAAGGTGTAATTGTGACATTACTGTATCACCTCTGTCAGGACAGTGTAATAGCACAACAGTTTAACACAGGCAGTCTCCATTGTATTCGGAACATAGGAAATTATAATGACCAAAGTTGACTAGGAGTGCACACAGGCATATGATTATTAACATATAGATAATTATGCAATAAATCTGGTAATGAATTAAGAAAGTCATTAATAAACACTGTAAATGCAATCTCTTAAATGTACTGCTGTAGAAATGAAGGGAGATGTTTCTTTTGCATGAGCACAGGATTTAGATGGCTGCACTGGATGCTTGAAAATTATCCAAAGCCAATCTGGTATTAGACATTAATCAGGCATTTTTGAAAAATTGGACATAGCCCTGTGAATTGGTCCTGAAAACTGGTGCAGCAATGACCAATTTTTAGCTCATTGATTTATTTATCTTCAAATACCATATAATCTGCAATGTTAGATATCTTGCATTTATTCTCATATGAGAACATAAGAACTAGGAGCAGGAGTAGGCAATTCAGCCCCTCCAGCCTGCTCTGCCATTCAATATGATCATGGCTGATCTCATCTTGGCCTCATCTCCACTTTCCTGCCCGTTCTCCATAACCCTTCAACACATTACTCATTAAAAATCTGTCTATCTCCTCCTTAAATTTACTCAATGTTGTGGCATTAACCGCACTCTGGGGTAGTGAATTCCATAGACTCATGACCCTTTGAGAAAAGTAATTTCTCCTCATCTCTGTTTTAAATTTGCTACCCCTTATCCTAAAACAATGACCTCTTGTTCTAGATTGCCCTACAAGAGGAAACATCCTCTCAACGTCTACTTTGTCAATCCCCTTAATCATCTTATATACCTCAATTAGATCTCCTCTCACTCTTCTAAACTCCAGAGAGTAAAGGCCTAAACTGCTCAATCTCTCTTCATAAGACAAACACCTCATCCCTGGAATCAATCTACTGAACCTCCTCTGAACTGCCTCCAGTGCAACTGCATTCTTCCTCAAGTAAGGGGACCAAAACTGTATGCAAAACTCCAGGTGCAGTCTCACTAATGCCTTGTACAGTTGCAGCAACACTTCCCTACTTTTGTACTTCTGTTTGCCTTCCTTATTACCTGCTGTACCTGCAGACTAGTTTTCAGCGAATCATGCACGAGGACACCCAGATCCCTCTGCACCAAAGCATTCTGAAGTTTCTCTCCATTTAGATAATAATTTGCCTTTCTATTCTTCCAACCAAAATGGATAACCTCACACTTATCCACGTTAAACTCCATCTGCCAAATTTTTGTCCATTCGCCTAACCTATCCATATCCATTTGCAAATTTCTTATTTCTTTATTGCAATTTACTATCACACCTATTTTAGTGTCATCTGAAAATTTGGCTATAGTACCTTCTATCCCTGCATCCAAGTCATTAATGTAGATTGTAAATAGTTGGGGCCCGAGGACCGAACCCTGTGGCACCTAACTAGTTCCATCTTGCCAGCCAGAAAATACCCATTTATCCCTACTCTCTGTTTTCTGTTGGTTATCCAATCCTCTATCCATGCTAATAAACTGCCCCTAACCCCATGTGTATTAACCTTTTGTGCGGCACCTTATCAAATGCCTTCTGGAAGTCCAGATATACTACATTTACAGGATCCCCATTATCCACTTTTCTTGTTACAGCTTCGAAGAACTCTAGCAAATTAATCAAACACATTTTACCCTTCATGTAATTAATCAAACACATTTTACCGTGCTGACTCTGATGGATTGCATTTTGACTTTCTAAATGTCCTGTTATTCATTCCTTAATAATGGATTCCAATAATTTCCCAATGACAGATGTTAAACTAACTGGTCTATAGTTTCCTACTTTCTGCCTCCCTCCCTTTTTGAATAAGGGCATTATATTAGCTCTTTTCCAATCCACTGGAACCTTTCCCGCATCCAGGGAATTTTGGAATATTATAACTAATGGATCCACCATCTCTGCTGCCACTTCCTTCAAGACCCGATGATGTAGGCCATCAGGCCCTGGGGACTTGTCTGCCTTCAATCCCAATAGTTTTGTCAGTACTTTTTCCCTCGTGATGGTGATTGTTCTAAGTTCCTCCCTTTCTATAACCTTTGCACTTCCTGTTACTATTGGGATGGTACTAGTGTCCTCCACCGTGAAAACTGAGGCAAAATACTGATTTAGTGTCTCTGCCATTTCTGTGTTCCCCTCTATTAACTCCCCAGTCTCATCCTCCAAAGGACCAACATTCAATTTAGCTACTCTCTTCCCTTTTATATACTTAAAGAAACTTTTCCTATCCGTTTTTATATTTTGTGCTAGTTTTCTTTCATAATCTACCTTTGCTCTTTTTATTACTTTTTAAGTAACCCTTTGTTGATCTTTAAAAGTTTCCCAATCTTCCAGCATGCCACTGGCCTTTGCAATATGGTATGCTGTAGTTTTTGTCTTTATGTTATCCTTAACTTCCTTGCTTAACCATGGATGTTTTGTCCCCCTCTTAGAATCTTTTTTCCTCTCTGGAATATGTTTTATTTGGGAGAAATTGAATATCTCCTTAAACATCTGCCACTGCTCATCAACTGTCCTACCTTTTAGTCTTCCTGCCCAGTCCACTAGGGCCAAATCTGTCCTCATGCCTATGTAATTACCTTTGTTTAACTCCAGAACGCTTGTGTGGGACTTCAATTTCTCGCCCTCAAACTGAATTTGATATTCTAGCATGCTATGATCACTCTTCCCTTGAGGATCCTTAACTATGAGATCATTAATCAATCCCATCTCATTACACAATACCAAATCTAGAATAGCCTGTTCCCTGGTTGGTTCTACAACATAATGCTCCAAAGAACAATCTCTAATACACTCAATGAACTCTGCTTCAAGGCTACCCTTGCCAATATGATTAATCCAGTCTATATGCATATTAAAATCACCCATGATTATTGCTGTACCTTTCTTACAAGCCCCCAGTATTTCCTGGTTTATACTGTGCTCCACTGAGGAATTACCATTTGGGAACCTATATATTACTCCCAACAGGGAATTCTTTCCCTTGCTGTTTCTTATTTCTACCCAGACTGATTCTACGTCTTGATCTCCAGTGCCTATATCATTTCTCAAAACAGCACTGATCTCTTCCTTTACTAACAAAGCTACACCAGCTCCTTTTCCTTCGTGACTATCCTTCCGAAATACTGAGTACCCTTGGATATTCAATTCCCAAACCTGGTTTCCCTGCAACCACGTCTCCGTAATCACCACTAAATCATACCCATTCGTCTCTATTTGCGCTGTTAACTCATTTATTTTATTCCGACTGCTTCGTGCATTTAGATACAAAGCCTTTAAGTTTGTTCTATTATCAAATTTCCCTACTCTGAGTTCAAGGGAGGGAACAGCGATATCCTGGAGCATATCAACATTACAAAGGAGGAGGTGTCAGAGGTTTTGAAGCGCATTAAGGTGGATAAATCCCCAGGGCCTGACCAGGTGTATCCTAGAATGCTATGGGAAGCAAGGGAGGAGATTGGCCCTGGCAGAAATTTTTATATCATAGTTAGCCACGGGTGAGGTACCGGAAGACTGGAGGATAGCTAATGTTGTGCCTTTATTTAAGAAGGGCAGCAGGGATAAGCCAGGGAACTACAGACCAGAGCCTTACATCAGGGTGGGAAAGTTATTGGAAGGGATTCTGAGAGACAGGATTTATATGCATCTGGAAAGGCAAGGTCTGTTTAGAGATAGTCAGCATGGCTTTGTGCATGGGAAATCATGTCTTATGAATTTGATGGAATTTTTTGAGGAAGTGACCAAGAGGATTGACGAGGGAAGGGCAATGGACACTGTCTATATGAACTTTAACAAGGCCTTTGACAAGGTCCCACATGGTAGGCTGGTCCGGAAGGTTCGAACACATGGGATCCAGGGTGAGCTAGCAAATTGGATACAAAATTGGCTTGGTGATAGGAGGCAGAGGGTGGTAGTGGAGGGTTGTTTTTCAGATTGGAGGCCGGTGACCAGTGGTGTGCCGCAGGGATCGGTGCTGGGCCCTCTGTTGTTTGTCATATATATTAGTGACTTGGATGTGAATGTAGGAGGCATGATTAGTAAGTTTGCAGATGACACCAAAATTGGTGGTATAGTGGATAGTGAAGAAGGTTGTCTAAGGTTACAACAGGATATAGATAAACTGGGAAAGTGGGCAAGGAATTGGCAAATGGAATTTAACGCAGGCAAGTGCGAAGTGATGCATTTTGGGAAGTTAAACCAGGGCAGAACATATACAGTGAATGGCAGGGCCCTGGGAGTGTTGTTGAGCAGAGAGACGTTGGGGTGCAAGTACATAGTTCCCTGAAAGTGGCAACACAGGTAGACAGGGTGGTGAAGAAGGCGTATGGCATGCTTGCCTTCATCGGTTGAGGCATTAAGTACAAGAGTTGGGACGTCATGTTACAGTTGTACATAACGTTGGTTAGGCCGCATTTGGAGTACTGTGTGCAGTTCTAGTCACCGCACTGCAGGAAAGATGTGACTAAGCTAGAGAGGGTGCAAAAAAGATTCACAAGGATGTTGCCTGCTTTGGAGGGCTTGAGTTATAAAGAGAGATTGGATAGGCTGGGTCTGTTTTCCCTGGAGCGAAGGAGGCTGAGAGGGGACATGATAGAGGTATATAAAATTATGAGAGGCATAGATAGGGTAGATAGCCAGAGTCTGTTTCCCAGGGTAGGGGTGACTAAAACTAGAGGGCATAGATTTAAGGTGAGAGGTAGGAGGTTTAAAGGGGATCAAAGGGGTAAATTTTTCACACAAAGAATAGTGGGTATCTGGAATGAGCTGCCAGAGGAGGTGCTGGAGGCAATAACAGTAGCAACATTTAAGAGGCATCTGGACAGGTACTTGAATGAGCAAGGCATAGAGGGATATGGAATTAATGCAGGCGGGTGGGATTAGTATAGATAGGCATTATGGTCGGCATGGACGCGGTGGGCTGAAGGGCCTGTTTCTATGCTCTACGACTCTATGACTCTATGACTCTTGTACGATTTCTTGGTGCAATATGACATTCACACGTTCTGTCCCTTCCTTTTATTTTCTGGTAACAATCAGCCTCATCACTAACCTGCACTCCTACCTTCTCCTTTAACTTTGATTTCCTAATTTTCCATGCAAATGAACCCTCCCCCCAACTAAAGCCCTATCTACAGCCCTAGTTATGCGATTCACCAGGACTCTGGTCCCAGCATGATTTAGGTGGAGCCCGTCCAATCGGAACAGCTCCCTCCTTCCCCAGTACTGGTGCCAATGTCCCATGAATTCGAACCCATTTCTCCCACACCAATCTTTGAGCCACGCATTTACCTCTTTAAACTTATTGACCCTGTGCCAATTTGCTCGTGGCTCCGGTAGTAATCCAGAGTAATCCTAGCTGCTCATATTCCCTCAGCAGAACCTCTATCATCGTTCTACCTATGCATCGCAACTAGATAAAGTATGTAAAATTTTTCCAGCTCAGTAATTAAAAATCAAATCAATGAATAATTAAAACAAATAAATGAAGGGTAAACTTAATGCAAACCTGTTTTAATCTGTTTGATGTGAAACTGAGAAGCCTATATTAGCATTTCCGATGTTAGACTATTCTACTCTGTCAAAGAAACATTAATGAGTTCCTGTAGATTTGGGTTTTATGCCTCTGTCTGATGTAGATGTAACACTTGGAGTACTATAGCCATGTAGCTCTTGAATTATCATTTAGCTAGATATTTTAAATGTCACTCATTGGGCTGGATTTTACCAACCCCCTGATGTCAGGTTTCATGGTGGGGTGGGGCCAGAAAATGTCTCCGGGAGAGGGCCGCCGTGCACCCTGATGCTGGGAGGGTCCGGCCCAATATTACCAGCGGTGGTGAGGCCTCATGGAGGCCCCGCCCACTGCTCAGCAATGGGACCCCAATTTGAATATTGAAATAAATTAAAATGAATGATTGAATTAAGCTCACGACACCACCTGATGTCCTGCTGAGATCTTCGACTCAGCAGCCGGCACTCCTGCGCCTTCGGATCACTGTCCAGGGAAACAAGGCGCAACACTGCTGGGGAAGGAGGGGAGGTAAGTTTATCAGTGTGGGGGGGGGGGTGGGATGGGGGGGAACGGATAAAATTAATATCATAGATGTAGGGGATGGCAGGAAAGGTTGTGCAGTTTGGAGGGAGTAAGGTCAGATGGTAAAGGTAAGTGTTTTGGGGGCGAAAGGGCAAATAATTAATGTAATTGTTATGTGGGGGTGGGAGAGTGGCAAAAGAGATGTATTTCTATATTTTAATTCAATTTACCTTTAAATATTTAAATTAGCCAGTAGGGTTAACAGGCCTTTAAAAATGGCGCCAGTGCCTGCACACAGGCAGCTGACACCATTCCTGACAACAGACAGCCCACCCCCTCCAGGTGATCGGGCGGGGGGCGGGGGGCGGGGGGACCGCCCTGAGGATGCAAATGAGCCCCTGCACGGAAGATTGCTGTGGCTCTCCGGCGTGCGGCCCGATCTCAGCGGCGCGTTTATAAAATCCAACCTATTATTCCATGAGCTCAAGGTTAAAAATAGTATTACAATATGAACTACCTTTGACAGTGAGTAGTGAAACACTAAAGACAATCCATTAATATAAAATTATATGACTTTTCTAATGTTAACGGTGTTCAGTTTACCACCTTTAATCTACTTTCCATGACTGTATCTCTTTTCTAGTTTTCATTCTTATTTGTTTTAAAAGTGTTACTGCTGTTCTTAATTCATTGAGTGCCTCTGCAAATTAACCACATTTTGAATCATATCTAGAATGATACAGAGTCTGAAAAATGAAAGTCTTGTAAAATGAGACTGCATCATAAAATAACCATGCAGCAGCAACTGTCATTCCTATAAAACAAAGACCAGATGCTAATAGATTTGGTGCAGCAATATGCCAGTTACTCTGGAGAACTAAATCAATTAACAAAAAAAAAGGTGCTTGGCAGCAAGGTCAAAAATATCAGGCAAGAAAACCTGTCTTGGCAGTGAAATCCCTAAAGGAAATGACTGTGGGGAAGTTATTGAAATCAAAACATCTGTAGAAAATTTTCTTCAATTTGGGGAAATAACCTTCTGGAAATGTTGCTAAGGGATTGGGGTAGATGGTGGGTGGTGGAGCAGGGTGATATTTTGGCCAAAGGGTGATAGCAGGCACTAAATGGTGCCATGCTAATAAGACACTACTGTTTGAAAGTTTGCATTTAGCAAACAGTTTTGGTCCTAATTACTGATTAACAAAAATTCACCTTTCCTGAAGGTGCTGAACAGCCAGCTGCAGGTTTAGCACTCAACTGCTGATTAGATGCAATTTTCATGGAGCAGTGTACGTGGGCTCTCACAGTCACCACACCAAAGGTGTGAAGTGCTCTGAATGGCTCACAGCGATACAGTAAATGGTGGCTCAGGGATAGAGGGAGACACGGCACAAGTTCTCAGATGTGGCCCTGGAGGTCTTGCTAGACGAGGTCTGAAAGAGGTGGAATGTCCTGTACCTGCAGCGGGGAAGGATGTCACCTCGCTTTCCTGTCCCTCCCTCCTGCAGCAGATGGTACTGTTCTGTCTGGCCTCAAGTCCTCATCCAGACCAAGGGGGCCTCCAAGCAAAATACCCATGACCAAGTACTGGTCGGCACAGTGGCGCAGTGGTTAGCACTGCAGCCTCACAGCTCCAGGGACCCGGGTTCGATTCTGGGTACTGCCTGTGCGGAGTTTGCAAGTTCTCCCTGTGTCTGCGTGGGTTTCCTCCGGGTGCTCCGGTTTCCTCCCACATGCCAAAGACTTGCAGGTTGATAGGTTAATTGGCCATCATAAATTGCCCCTGGTATAGGTAGGTGGTAGGGAAATATATAGGGACAGGTGGGGATGTGATAGGAATACGGGATTAGTGTAGGATTAGTACAAATGGGTGGTTGATGGTCGGCACAGACCCGGTGGGCCGAAGGGCCTGTTTAAGTGCTGTATCTCTAAACTAAACTACTCCCTTTCTCCTGGTGACTCCTATAAGATGTCCAGTAAAGTGGAGTGACACAGCACTTACTCTTTTTATGTGAACGCTTCAGAGAATTTCTGGAATAAATGTTGTCTCGAGATTCAGTGAAGTCTTGATAAAGTGTCCCAGAAAGTTTCCCAATGTGTTTCAGAGGTCCACTTCACAGCTGCAGCAGCAATGAACATGACGTGGTCAGAATCCCTTTAAGTGGTGGGCATCCCTTTAAGTCAGTCTTGAAATCGACTCACATTATGTAAAGTGCTAGCCACCAAAATACTGTACAGCCTCTTTAATAAATGATAGCAGGCATGTTTAGTTGCAATCAGCTGTTCAACAAGCCTTCGGGTGGCCATTTCTTCAGCTGACTTCAACTCCTTTACCAAGATGACATCTTTTGCTAATTGTGGGCTAAACCAATGTTTCAGCTTAAGATCCAATCTTGGTCATTTCTTTACCTCTTTCACACCTAAAGTATTTGTTGAAAACCACCTCGAGATATCCATTAATTTGAATTAGCCAATAATGGTAGCAAAATATGAACCGAGTTGAGAAAGAACTAAAGGCAACTAAAATGAAGAAGGTTAAGAATTTTTTTGCCCTCAATCAGATTCTCAGTCAAACATTCAGTCCTTGGAAATTGCCATCAAGAGATAGAATGAAGAGGAGAAAATTACATGGAAAGTAAATAAAGCATGAAGGAAGTTATTGGATATCTCCATTGCTAAGATTATTTGCCAACAGCTGACATGAGTTTCTCTATCCACAGGTCGCCAAAAGATCCTCCAGATAAACTTTATGAAGGCAATGCTACCAGATAACTGTGGCAGTCAACGCAGGGAGTCTAACCCCAATGGATGCTGCCATGAGTTTCTTTGTGTTATCTTAAGCAACACAATGAGGTACGTGGATTCCAGTTCCTTGACTATCTCTAGAACAGGGTTGTCCAACATATGGCCTGCAGGCCAGGATCCAGCCCGCCTAAGGTTTCCAAAAGGTGTAAACTGTACCCAGGGCCGTTCCTCATTCTCACCAGGGGTCCATGACTGGAGATGAGAAATTTCCCTTTGTCTCCTTCTTGCAGAGAAGCCTTTTTAAACACATCACACTGTCAGTTTCACGGCTCAGCTGCGGAAGCAGGAACACTCTTCCCAACTTTGACAAATTCATGGTTTTCCAACTTTTTTAAAAAGTCTGCTGGAAAACCCCGAATCTGTCTGATGCTGGGAAGCGCATTCCTGTCAATGAGTATTAAAACTACAGGAGCAGTTTTCCTGGAACAATGTGTCACTATTATTTATGAACGGATACAAAGGGTTATCAAAAAATTGTCATTTTTGCAAGAAGTAAATTTCATTGAAAATATTTCACTGTAATGCTTGATTGAACGCACTGTCAGCTGTGAAACTCAATGCAATGTTTTTACACAAACTGACCAACCACAAAACTGCTGTGCTGAGCGCTCCCGCTCAGTGCAACTGTCAGAGAGAGAGGAGGGGGGGGGGGGGAGGGTAACAAATAGAGGGGAGGGCGGACAGAGAGAGAGGGGGGAACAAAGGGAGATGGGGGGAGAACAGAGAGAGGGCAGAGAGTGGGGTAACAGAGAGAGAAGGGGGAAAACAGAGGGGGAAAGGGGAAATCCGAGGGAGGGGAGAACAGAGAGAGAGAGAGGGCAGAGATAGAGGGGAAACACAGATGGAGAGGGGGGATCACAAAGAGAAGGGGGCAACAGAGAGAGAGGGAGCAGAGAGAGAGGGGGCAGAGAGAGGGGGGAACACAGAGTGAAGGTGACACAGAGAAGGGGCAAACAACACACAGAGGGGGCAACACAGGGAAAGAGAGAGACAGAGACAGAGAGATCAAGAACACTCCTGACAAATGGATATCTATCCCGAATACTCTGCATTGCAATATCAAGTGTGTGGGCAGAGATTGACTACTTATGCAAGCAAAAACAATGCCAGGTATGTCACTAAATCAGTTTTCAATATAGTGATGAGAAAGAAAGTCAATAAATTAGTCTTCTCAGTTAAAGCTTCACAAAAATGTACATTTGTTGTTGTTTTATTCGTATGATAAATTTTTAATGCCTTTATCTTTCGAAATCGTAATGTGGCTCTCCACCCAAAAAAGTTGAACAACCCTGCTGCAGACGGTTTATTAACAGCTAAACTAGTACATACAATACAGAGCAAAATATATAAAGAACCTTTATCCAGGCTGTTGCTGTGCCAAGTGAGTATGGCTTCTAGTCACATGACTACAGCCTGCTACTTAGCTTATTAGCATACTGAGTTCTTCATGAGTCATCTTAGAGCGATCAAACAACATCCCCTTTCTTTCCAAAGATAAGTATTGTACGCTACAAGTAAAAACATATACAATTGGGTAATATCAAAATTAGTTATACAGGGATAGAGATTTTAAAATTTACAAGTCTAAAGATAAGGATTGTGAAATTTACAAATGCAGTAGCTTAAGAGTCCATATATCGTTTTGGTGGTTTGACAACTCTTCCAGATCTTGTTATGGTATACACTTCTGGGGATGTGGATTTTACCTTGCCTGTTTTTGGTTTGCAGACTTACCAACGTGTTGGTTGTTGTCCTGTTGTTCTGTCACACCCTCATCATTGGAGTGTGTTCTTTTCAGTCTGCTGTGTGCAATTGGAGTATTGCACACTTCTCTTAATTGGTTTTGGTTCCTCGTCAACACTGCTCCGTTAGATGTTGTAACCTCGTAAGACCTAGGCACACTGCATACTTTGGAAACCTCTGTGGGTAATCATGTTCTCATTGTGGTGTTTATGACTCTGACCTTTTGTCCTTCATGTAGTTGAGGTAGTTCCATCACTGCACGTCGGTCATGCACCATCTTCATTCTCCCTTGTTTTTCGAGAAGTGTCTCCTGAATCTCAGAGAATTTGGACAGGTGATGGCTTGACAGATTCGTTCTCACTTGTCTGCCAAATATGATATCTGTTGGTGACGGTAAGTCCATATCCATATGTGTAACTCTGAGATGTAGCATGGCAACAGGAAAATCCTGTTTCTTTGTCCTACACTTCAGGATAAGCGATTAAACTGTGTGAACCATTCGCTCGGCTAAATGGTTGGATCTAGGGTAATGTGGTGAGCACCTCACATGGTTTATGCCAGATCATCTCCAGTGGTTTGTGGTTGGTTTCCACAGTGAACTGCTTACTGAACAGGTAGGTGTGGAAGCTTGTGATCCCAAACACCAGAGCAAGTGTTTCACGCTCAATGTTTGTGTAATTGGATTTTGCTGAGGATAAACTTTTGGATCCGAATGCAATTGGTTTGCCATCCTGCAGGATGTACACTCCTAGCCCTTTCTGTGCGGCATCGGTTTCCAGGATTGTCTTCTTCTTTGAATCATAGTACTACAGGGTACAGCGTTCTGCTGACAATGCTTGTTTGGAAGAGAATATGCTGATGGTCCTCCTGCTATACATATGGTACGTCTTTCTTTAAGAGCTCTCTCAGTGATGATACTTTGGCAGAAAAAATTTGGAATGTATGGTGCCAAGAAGTTGAAAAATCCAAGACATCTCTGCAGATCTTCTTAGTCTTATGAAGTAGCCATATACCTTACATCTTCGACTTTGCCTGGGTCAGGACGGATTCCGCAACCTGAATAGATGGAGCCAAAGAAATTGATCTGACTTACATTCACTTGGCACTTCTCGCTGTTAAAAGCAAGCGTTTTGTGATGAGTTACCGCCATCAGTGAATGAAGATTTTGATCATACTCTTCTTTGGTTTTGTCCATTACAGCAATATCAGCAGCAATGCATATACATCCAGGCACGTTTTCTATAATTCTGTCCATGTGCTGCTGTAACGGATCTTGACTGACAGATAAGCTGAAAGGTCGTCATTGGAAGAAATATCTTCCAAATGATGTTCTGAAGGTGGCGATTTCCTAAGATTCCTGAGCTAGGTGTACTGACAAATATCCATATTTAGCATCCAGCTTGGAGAAGAATTTGGTTCCTGTGAACTTGGGATTCAATTCCTCGAGTGCTGGAATCTTGTGGGAGCATTTCTTTAGGGAGAGGTTTAGACGCTTCAGATCTAGACATACCCTGATTGCTCCATCCTTCTTTAATACACGCGTAATTGAGCTGCATCAGTCTGTGTAATGCTGCACACGACGGATGATGCCATTATGTTCCATGTCATCTAACTCGCGTTTAAGCTTTTCTTGTACGTGCATGCTGCACTTTTTGGGAGGGTCGATTGACAGAATTGCAACCTCTCTGAGGTGCAGTACTGCATCGTCTTTGAAATCTTCTATGGCGTCGTACCTGTCCAGGTACGTTTATCTTTGATCTCTTCTGCTACAATGGATACCTTGGTGATCTCATGGACAGTCACGATGTTGAGGTCCTTGTTGATGGTCCTGCCTAGAGTATGGCTACCCGACCCAAACCCAAATAGACCCGATGACATGTGCCAGGTTTGGGTCGGGTCAGGTCTCTCTTCCAGGTCTGGCATTCGGGCTTGGGTCAGGTCAGGCCAGGTTGGACACAATGCTGCCTTTTAGCACAACCTCTTTGACATAATTAACTTAATTCCGGTAGTCGGGTCGGGTTGGGCCAGGCGCGGGAAAAAAATCAAAGGACTCAGGCTCGGGTCGGGTTCGGGTTGGATGTGGTCGCGTCGGGCCCGGGTCGGGTTTCAATTGCATACCCGAGCAGGCCTTTAGTCCTGCCACTGCTGGTCCGCTCGTGTTTACCAGGTAAAATATTTGTGGTTTCCATGCCGACATACCATTGCTGTATTACACTGTTAGTGTGCCACTGCAAGGGATGGGTGACCCATACAGTTAACTTTGCAGTTGTCAGATGTTTCATTAACTTCCAATGACCCCGGTACATATCCTTCAGGATTCAGACTGGTAGGATATTTGCACTAGCTCCGTTGTCAATCTTAGTCCTGAGTGTGTGTTTGCTAATTTTATTTGGGCACATGATATTAAGAGTAGCAAAAGTTTCCTGTTGTTTGGCTTCATCAACACTGGTTCACAATGTGAAACACCTGCTCATCGTCTGGCTGAGAATTGTTCCACTCTGAGTCTTGTCGCAGGTCTTTTCGCTGTGGACTTCATGTATCGGCTTGCATTTATGCAGGTCTCCGGCGCTCTCCTGGCTGCTGTTGCCATATTGCTGCATCCGTCTTCTGTTTGTTAGTGTCCTGTTGTGACCTCTGGCTGTGTCTGTGGAGCCAGATTTCTTGCCTAGGCGTGTCCAGTGTCCTTTTGCACCGCATGCCTTGCACCGATCTTGAAATGCAGGACAACTTTGTGATAAGTGGGACAAACTACACTTGCCACACAGTTCGCTTGCTTTTTGTGATCTGATTGCCATGCCGATATTGTCGTCTGCAGATTCTGTTGCCCAGCTACAACGGCTTCGTATTTCCTGTCATCTTCTAGCAGTACGTCAATGCTGTGACCTTTCCTTTTCCCCAAGAAACACTTCAATAGGTGTTGAGAAAATCACCAGCTCCATTATTCACTCCGACAACTCAGTTTCTGAAAAATTGCATTCATTTTCCTTACAATGGCAACAACTAATGAACTGATCTATTGATTCCTGTGGCTGTTGCCTGTAGGATATCAATTCCAGTTAATGAATTCTAAAATTCACTCTTACCGAAGCTGATCTTCTAGCATTTTCCATATCTTTGTGGGATCTTTCTTGTCCTTTTTTATAAGCCAGAGGTATTGATTCTGTATAACCCCTCATTTCCAATTGCTCGCAGTATTTTCACAGCCTGCTGCTCTGGTTCTGCAACCACTTGGTCTATGAAGCATAATTGCATTCTTTGTTTAAAAAGTTAATGCTGGGAAATTTGATAGTCATCCTTCTGCTGTGCTTTTGCTTTCTGCTCTATATTTAACTTTGTTTAAGCATTGTACTTATTATGACTTTTCTATTTGTGGCCTAAAACTTATTTTATTATCTCTGCACTGTTCCCCCTTTAAGAAATGATTTTCTTCAGGCTAGCTGTTTTGATGGTGTATAACAGGTACTTGACAGTGTACTATCTTTTTTCTCTTTCAGCACTTTGCTTGCATGTATACACAGTCGTTCAATAGGCAGTTCAAATGTTTTCCCCTTTGCTTTTATTTTGCTAGAGTTTATTTATCTTCTTCACGCTTGACTAGTTTAATGATTTGTTCAGCTTGACTGCTTTAATGGAGACTCTGTTGTGTTTGGGGGTTTCCCACACATTTTTTCAGTATCAGACTTTTTATTTCAGTTCGCCCTTTTTTTTCTCGCTCACATGGAGCCTTTAGAAAATTATTTTTTTTAACTCTTCAAAGAGTTTTTTTTACCAGGATTCCTCGATCATCGGCACAATGACTCACCCGATTGCTTGATTTTCAGCCATGCTTCTGTTCTATGGAGCTTTTCTCAGCCTTCTAAGGTATATAGCTTGCTGTCACTGTTTTGCTTGTTTTAAAGTTTCTTCACTTGTTTGCTGTTTTACCCATGGTCTTCAAGCTTATATCTTGTCTTTTCACCACCGCTGCCACCATATCATGAATTTCTTTGTATTATCTTAAGCAACACAGTGAGGTACGTTGCTTCCAGTTCCGTGAAGATCTCTAGAAGGTTTATTAACAGCTAAACTAGTACATACAATACAGAGCAAACTATATACAGAACCTTTGTCCAGGGTGTTGCTGTGCAGAGTGACTATGGATACTAGCCACAGACTACATCATGGTACTTAGCTCATTAGCATACTAAGTTCTTAAAGGGACATCACTCTTAAAGCGATCATACAACAGCTAAAACATTTGTGCTGTTTCAGTAGAATACATGCAAGTCAATTATTTAACATTAATCTTTAAAATGTGACTTCTGGAGTGAAAACATGAATGTATAAAATTGAACATAATAAATAAAATAGATTAGAATGCATTTCAACTGAGGTGAGATTAACTTAGGTCACTGGAAGTCAGTATCACTTCATTGAGGTGAGGATTATGCCAACATGAATGGAAACTGGACATGTACACTTAAGAAGCTGCATGAGATTTAAATTATGACAGTCAAGTGTACAGATAAAGAATGGTATGATGATGGTGAATATTGGAAATATAAATTAAAACCAGAACATACTGGAAATGCACAACAGGCCACTCTTTTAAATGAAAGAGTTCGGTGAATATTTTGGATTGAACTCTTCATTATGGCCAGACTAGAGCATAGTTTTAAAAAAATATTTGTCATAGAAATGATATAAATATCCCCTTTTAAACTTACTGATACTGTGCAAGAAGAGTTTACATAGTCAGTGCATCTGTGAAAAGCACATGGCCATGTCTCCATTCAAGGTACATGAACAATCTGGTGTTACCATAATCCAAAACTATGCAGCTGCCAGAATATGGCTGAAAGGCATCCCTATATTAAATTGATATACTAAAGCAAAAGTAAAGTGGACTACAGTATGTGTAAAATGTCACTACTTGTATTACCATATCCAGTTATTGTACATCTTATCTTGAAAGGAGGATTCTGCAAGTAAGATAGCAAAGCATGCTACATGAAAGGTCTTCAAAATTAAATAGTTTGGCAAATGTCATTGTACATATTAATTTAACATCCTTCTTATTTCATTAAAGTTACTGAATTTTAAATAATTTAGCATAATTGTAGGTTTCATGTGGAGACAGTTGGTATAACTGCTTTAAAGTATTACCAGATAAAATGTGAAATAGGACTACCACCAAATGGGTGCACGAAATGTAATTTTTCTCGATAAATTATTGTAGAGGCATTCACAGTCCCTATACACTTGCTGTTTAAAAGTCACAAGGAGGATTAATTCTGGGGTCTTATTCCCAGACCTATGTTCTAGAAATGCAGCTTAGGCCCTTTTGCAGTCTGCTGTCTTTGGGAGTCCATTTAGATGGAGCACGCAGATAGGTAGCTGCACACTCACAATGCCACCCAACAACAAAATTGATAAGAGGAAAGCAACAGGGGTGATAGAACAGACCCTTGCATACCTGCCATATTGTAATAAATCATTCTTGGGTATCATTGTTCTATTTAGCTTTTTAACTATTGATGAACAGGGTAAGTAAGTATGGATGTATACATTAAAGATTTGGGAAAAGGAGGAGAGAGCAAGCTCCCCTGTGGGGATTCACTTTGTATTTAATGTGGGATAGAGCTGTTGGAAGTGACATTTGTCTTGGACGGGAGCATAGAATGGCAGCAACACCAACAACAACAAAAATGAATTGCTTTTATATCATGCCTTTAACAGCGTAAAACATCCAAAGGCGCTTCACGGGAGCATTACCGAATACCACACGACATAAGCAGATATTATGGCAGATGATCAAAGACTTGGCCAAACAGGTAAGTTTTAAGGCACAGCTCAAAGGAGAAAAGAAGGATAGACAGGCAGAGAGGTTTAGGGGGGAATTCCAGAGCTTCGGGCCCAGGCAGCTGAAGGCAAAGCTGTCAATAGAGCAGCAAATAAAATCAAGGATCCGCAAGAGGCTAAAATAGGATGAAAGATCTCAATGGCTTAACACCAGCCTGTTTTACACCCGCAGCAATGGAAAAGAAAACTGGACAGACGCTCAATTCACTATTGCCTATTTTGCACTTTCACCCATTACCAATTTCACCCCCAGAGTATGGAAGGTTGGAGAGAGGATTCCTTCTATTTGCAAGTGAAGCAGTTGATGGATACAGCCAGGCTAATACCTTCAGCAGCTGTCAAGGGAGCTTGTGGTTGTTGTTCTTTGTCTGCCTCCAAATAAACCATCTTGCGCTGATCAATTCATTAATGAGTGAAAAAGTGTTAAAGCATTCTGTAACCATTTCTGATAATGGAAAAAAAGCATATTTTTTTCAAAATGACAAATATTAACACCATTCTTGATCAGAAAAAGGCTGTATATTTAACGCAGGTAGGGAGTGATATTCGGCCATGTAACATCCAGTTTTAGGTACAACATGGTACTCCACATGTCATCTGCTGCTGAATCCCTCATCTATTCCTGTATTACCTCCAGACTTGACTCTTCCAATGTACTCCGGGCCGATCTCCCTTCAAAGACTTGAGGTCATCCAAATTCTGCTGCTCGTGTCCTTACTCGCGGCAAGTCCCATTCACCCATAATCCCTGTGCTCGCTGTCCTATATTGGCTCCCGGTCAAGCAACATCTTGATTTTAAAATTCTCATCCTTGTTTTTAAGTCCTTCCCTGACCTCGACCCTCACTAGCTCTGTAATCTCCTCACGACCCTCTGAGATATCAGCAATTATTTAATTCTGGACTCTCAAGCATCCACAATTATAATTGCTCCACCACTGGCGGCCGTGCCTTCAGCTGCCAAGCTCTGGAATTCCCTCCCTAAACCTCTGCATCTCTCTCCCTCTCTTTCTTCCTTCAAAACACTCCTTAAAATCTACCTCTAGGGCCAAGATTTTGGCCATCTGCCATAAGATCACCTTCTATGACTCACTCCTGTGAAGTGTCTTGGGATGTTTCATCCTGTTAAATGTGCTATATAAATGCAAGCTGTTGTTGTTGTAAAGGATAAATAGAAAGGTAGAATGTTTGTGCATCTGTGCTAAAGTTGTGGTTGTTTTTTTAAGGATCTCGTGCTGCAACTGATGCAATAATCCACTGTACTACAGAATGTTTAGATTCATCTTCGTAGCGAAAAAGAGTATAAATTCATGTGTGTCACATTGCTCATGTCAGTACTGAAAGGCAGATGATGGTAAAAAAGCAGTGAACACAAGAACACAAGAAGTAGGAACAGGAGTAGACCATATGGCCCATCAAGCCTGCCCATAATTAAAACGATCGTGGCTGAACTTAGGATTGAACTCCACTTACCCGCCTGCATGCCATATCCCTTGATTCCCTGACAGACCAAAAATCTATCTAAATGTATTAAACGATGGAGCATCCACAACCCTCTAGGGTAGAGAATTCCAAAGATTCACAACCCTTCAAGTGAAGTAATTTCTCCTCATCTTAGTCCTAAATCATCAGTGCCTTATCCTGAGACTATGTCCCGTGTTTTAGATACTCTGACCAGCGGAAATAATCCCTAAGTGTCTACCCTATCCTTCTCCTTTAGAATATTGTATGCGTCAATGAGATCACCTCTCATTCTTCTAAACTCCAGAGAATGCAGGCCCAAATTACTTAGCCTCTCATCATAGGAAAACCCCCTTATTCCAGGGACCAATCTTGTGAACCTTCACTGTACCACTGCAATGCAAATATATCCTTTCTTAAATGTGGAGACCAAAACTGCACACAGTACTCCAGATGTGGTCTCACCAAAACCCTGTACAATTGTAGCAATACTTTCTTATTCCTGTACTCCAATCCCCTTTCAATAAAGATCAACATTCCATTTGCCTTCCTAATTGTTTGCTGTACCTGCATGTTAACTTTCTTCATTCCTTGTACAAGCACACCTAAGTCTCTTCAAACGGTGGCACTTACAAGTTTCACACCTTTTAAAAAATATTCTGCTTTTCTATTCTTATGACCAAAGTGACTAATTTCACACTTGCCTACATTATACTCCATCTGCCATCCTGTTGCCCACTCACCTAGCCTGTCTATATCTCTTTGTAGCCTCTTTGTGTCCCCCCCACAGTTTACCTTTCCATCTACCTTTGTATCATCAGCAAACTGAGAAACATTACTCTCTGTCTCTTCGTCTAAGTCATTATTATAGATTGTAAATAGCTGAGGTCCCAGGACTGATCCTTGTGGAACTCCACTATTTACGGCCAGCCAACCTGAAAATGCCCCCTTTATGCCCACCCATTGCTTCCTGTCTGTTGAGCAATCATCTGTCCATGTTAATATATGACCCCAATTCCATGAGCCCTTATCTTGCCTGTTAACCTTTTGTGTGGCATCTTATCGAATACCTTTTGGAAATCCAGGTATATGACATCTACTGGTTCCCCTTTATCTACCCTACCAGTTACATCCTCAAAAAAATTGTCAGACAGGATTTCCCTTTAGTAAAGCCATGTTGACTTGTTCTAATCCTACTGTGCTTTTCTAAGTGCATTGTTAAGACTTCCTTAATAATAGATGCCAGCATTTTCCCAACAATTGACGTTAGGCTAACTGGCCTGTAGTTCCCTGTTTACTCCCTCCTTCCTTGAAAATTGCTGTAACATTTGCAGTGATAGAATGTTTTCCAATTAAAGAAAGAAGAAAGAAAAAGCTTGCATTTTATATCGCAATATTCATGACTTCAGGACATTCCAAAGTGCTTTACATCCAATGAAGGACCATGTAGTCACTGTTGCAGTGTAGGAATATATTATGGGTGTAAATTTCTGCAAGGATTCCTTCTGATTATTGGGCATAACTTCAGCAGAACAGCTGCACAAACCATGGTTACCCGATTTTTCTATCTTCAGCAAGTGGAACGACCACTGCGTAATTTCAGCTCCTTATCTATCCCTGGGGATTTATGTCTAAGAGCGCAGCCTTGGATTTCTACCTCAATTATAGTGAAGTTATTGATTATACTTGAGATCATCTATGTGTAGAGGGCACACATGTTGCTCATATCTTCTCTTGTGAAAACTCAAAGGAAATATTTATTCAGAATGTTTGTGCTTGTCCTTGGGTTCAAGTCTGTTTGCATCTTTTATTGTTTTTATTTTTTCTCCAACTTCCCTCTTACTATTGTGGTACTGAAAAGATTTTTTGAAATATTCTGCTTTGCCCCAGATACATGCCTTTTTACAAATCTCTGTTTGCCCTTCTGATCAATGAAATAAATTTAAACAGACCATGACAGAGAGTACAAATCTAAGAGTAATTCAGCAGTGAAGACTAGAATTTACAAAAATAATAAGACAAAACTAAAGGTTCTGTATATGAATGCACATAGCATTCGAAACAAAACAGATGAACTGATGGTGCAAGAAGAAATAAATAAGTATGATCTGAAAGCCATTACAGAGACATGGCTGCAGGATAACATAGATTGGGACCTGAATATTGAAGGGTACATGACATTTAGGAAGGACAGGAAACAAGGAAAAGATGGAGGGGTGGTTCTGTTAATTAATGATGGTATTAGTGCAATAGAGAGGGATGAACTAAGTTCAGGAAACCAGGATGTAGAAGCGGTTTGGGTCGCGATGAGAAAAGATAAAGGCAAGAAGTCACTTGTGGGAGTGGTGTAACAATAACCACATGGTAGGACAGAGTATAAAGGAAGAAATAATGGCAGCTTGTCAGAAAGGTATGGTGATAATCATGGGGGATTTTAATTTACATATAGACTGGAAAAAACAGATGGACAAAGGTAACCTAGATGAGGAGTTCATTGAATGTTTTCAGGATAGTTTCTTAGAATATCACGTTCTGGAGCCAACCAGAGAGCAGGCTATACTAGACCTAGTATTATGCAACGAGCTAGGATTAATTAATGATCTCAGAGTGAAGACATCCCTAGGCAGCAGCGATCATAATAACATTGAAGTTTACATTCAGTTTGATGGAGAGAAGAGTGGGTCTAACATTAGTATTTAAAACTTAAGGGCAATTTTGAGGGCATGAAAGCAGAGCTAGCTAAAGTGAACTGGCAAAGTAGGTTAAGGGATAGGTCAATAGAGCTGCAGTGGCAGACATTTAAGGGGATATTTCAGAATACACAGAATGGATACATTCCAACGAGAAAGAAAAATTCCAAGGGGAGGACCCACCAAACATGGTTAACTAAAATATTGTATCAAAATTAAAGAAAAAGCATAAATAATTGTGCAAAGGTGGGTGGCAGGTCAGAAGATTGGACAGAATATAAAAACAGCAAAGAATTACTAAAATATTAATAAGGAGGGAAACATTAGAGTACGAGAGAAAGCTAGCTAGAAATATGAAAACAGATGGTAAGAGTTTCTATCGCTATTTGAAAAAGAAGAGTTAACAAAGTGAACGTTGGTGCTGTAGAAAGTGAATCTGGGGAATTCATAAGGGAAAATAAGGAAATGGCAGATGAATTGAACAGATATTTTGCATCAGTCTTCTCTATAGAGGATACAAGTAACATCCCAGTATTAGCTGTAAATCAGGAAATGAAAGGGAAAGAGGAACTCAAGAACATTACAATCACCAGGGAAGTGGTACTGAGCAAATTGTTGGAGCTACGGGCTGACAAGTCCTCGGGTCATGATGGACTTCATCCTTGGGTTTTAAAAGAAGTGTTTGGTAAGATAGTTGATACATTGGTTTCAATTTTCCAAAATTCCCTAGATTCGAGGAAGGTTCCATTACATCGGAAAATAGCGAATGTAACTCCTTTATTCAAAAAGGGAGGGAGACAGAAAGCAGGATAGTACAGGCCAGTTAGCTTAACATCTGTCATAGGGAAATGTTAGAAGCTATTATTAAAGACGTTATAACAGGGCACTTAGAAAAATTCAAGGTAATCAGGCAGAGTCAACATGGTCTTGTGAAAGGGATATCATGTTTAACCAATTTATTTGAGCTCTTTGAAGAAGTAACATGTGCTGTGGATAAAAAGAAACTAGTTGATGTACTGTACTTAGATTTCCAGAAGGCATTTGATAAGGTGCCACATCAAAGTGTTATTGTGAAAAATAAAAGCTCATGGTGTAGGGGGTATTGTATTGGCATGGATAGAAGATTGGCTCGCTAACAAGAAGCAGAGAGTAGCGATGATTGGGTTATTTTCTGGTTAGCAAGATGTAATGAATGGTATGCCGCAGGGATAAGTGCTGAGGCCTCATCTTTTTACAAGTTATAAAAATGACTTGGATGAAGGGACCGGGGGTATGTTTGCTAAATTTGCTGATGACACAAGGATAGGTGAAAAAATAAGTTGTGAAGAGGACAGAAGGAGGCTACAAAGGGATATAGATAGGTTAAGTGAATGGGCAAAGAACTGGCAAATGGAGTATAATGTGGGAAAATGTGAAATTGTTCATTTTGGCAGGAAGAATAAGAAAAGAAGCATGTTATCTAAATGGTGAGAGATTGCAGAGCTCTGAGGTGCAGAGGGATCAGGATGTCCTAATGCATGAATCGCAAAAACTTCGTGTTACGGTCGAGTGAAATGAGGTTGAAGAGTTTTCCTCTTTTCCCTCTTCTTGTTTGACCACAACAAGTTTAATTCTTTCTTAAAGTGAATGTACTGGTCACTTCTGTTGGTGTTTGATTACCTACATGCTATGATCATAACAAGAACCAATCGGACAGGTTTTCTAAAATTTACAAAAAAGAGGTTAACTTTATTGTACCTAAACAGAACTAATAAAATAATAAACAATGCACTAACCTTCACTCTCACACACACACTAGAGGTTTACACACACACAAATAGGTTACAGAGTGGGGAAAGTAGTTTGGTTGAGTTAGAGTCCATAAAAAAGGTATACAATCTGTGAAGATTGGTGACTTGGCTGACTTCTCGCTGAATTCAGTGGTCCTGAGGCTTTTAGCTTGAAGAGGTTGATAACTGGTTCAGTGAGTTTCTTGGAGATAGCGATGCGGATGATTTCCTCCAACTGGGTTTCTGATTTTAGATGGATTATGCAAAGGTGGTCAATCAACAAGCAGAATTTGAAAGTTTTCAAGCTGAAATAGAGAGAGAGAGAGTGAGAGAGAGAGAGGGAACTCCCCTCCCCCCCCCCCCCCCCCCCCACTACCCACTTAGGGTCTGCTCATGTCAGAGTCCAATTGCTTCTCCTCTGCTGCAGAGAAAAACACCAGCTTAAAACCACAGATGAGGAAGGGCTTGTCACATGACAGTTACTCAGTCATTTAAACATAGTAGTTCGCAGTATTTCTTTGCTTGCTGAGAGAACAGGTAGTTCCTTTAAACTTCCTGGGTCTTGGTTCTTGCTGAAAAATGCAGTTTGTCTCTCTCCTCACAGTATTCAGCAGCAAACTAGGTGATCATCTTAAGTTGCTAGCACTCATCCTTTTTTAAATGTCTTTTAAAAATGTCTTTAAAAAAATACAAATTCAGATCTCCAGCCAATGTACTGAATAAAATGATCAATAAAGAAAACACATTGACGTAATTCCTCCCCACCACGTGAAATAAAATGTGACAACAGGAACATTTTATTATGAGGTCACAAATTTTAAAAAACTGCACATACACACACACTCATCAGTCGCACTGTCATAGTCATGCTCTAGTTTTATTTTATCCGAGATTATTCAAAAGCACAACTGGGGAACTCCAGGTGCTTTGACCGGGCTCAATCAGCTTGTGCGCCAGCATACACTTAATTACTTCTTGTATTTCTCCAACTTCCTTTTCCAGTTTCTCTATATCAATGAACTCAACCCTGGATTCAAAGTTGCTTATAACTTTGTGCAGATCATCCAGTGCTTTTTGTATATGGTTTTGCCTGTTCTCATCCAGCCTGGCCCACAATTCCTCCTCAGTTAGGGTACTTGATTTGCAGTCACCACCACCATCACCACCCTCCAAATCTGCCAGAAAAACCTTTTTGGGCTTAGGGATTTCCTTTGGCTTATGAGCTGTTCTATGTCTCCCTTCAGAATTTAAATCTTTAATTTCTAGATCTTCAGTCTGAATTTCTTCCTGAACTGGATCAGTTTCCTGGAACCTAAGTAATAGGGATTTTGTTTTATGGGACGCGTCTCTTCTACATCCACATCATGTAGCTTAGGGTTGTGCACCCTGGTTTGTCCCTGCAGATCCCTTTAAACACTGTGAGCAGCCTTGTTAGGTCTCCCTTCTGTTCTGCGTTTAAATAGGAGAGTACGGTGTCTAATTTCCCTAACATTTCAGTGTTAACCAACTGGATGGCAGGGGGTCCGATTTGGGAATCCTCCAGGCCTCCCTCTAACTCATTCTCACTGTCCCTTTTGCCCTCCTCTTTCCTGGCTGCCTGACAGACCTGGGCTTGTTTGTCCCCTTCCTGGCTGTGATACAGTTTTAACATATTGATGTGGCACAGCCTTTGCTTTTTCCTATGATCTGTGGTGTCAATTATATAATTCATCTGGCTAATTCTCTTTACTACTCTGTACGGGCCACTGAACCAGGCTTTCAATGGTTCTTCCTGTATTGGTAATAGCGCTAACACATGGTCTCCGGCTGAAATGTTCTGGCTTTGGCGTGTTTATCCGTTTGCCTTTTCATTGTTGTGTGAGAGTTTTTTAGTGTTCCTGAGCCACTGCACAGTCTCTCGTGAGCCGTTCTCATAACATGGAGGTGTGGTCGAACAGGGAAGATTCGTCCCTGTGTCCCAAAAACCACTCCTTGATTAGTTTTAGAGAACCTCTCACCTCATGTCCAGAAACTAATTCAAAGGGACGAAAGCCAATGGACTCATTGGGTGAGTCCCTGGTGACAAACAGAAGAAATCCCAGCCCTTTGTCCCAGTCATGGGGGTACTCATAGCAGTACACCCTGATCATTATCTTTAGGGTCTGGTAGCACCTCTCCAAAGCCCCTTATGACTGTAGGTGATAAGCTGAGGACTTTAGCTGAGTTATGCCCAGATTATCCGTGACCTGTTGAAAGATACTGGACATACAAATTGTGCCTTGATCCAACTGGATCTCAGCAGGCAGCCCATATCGGGTGAGGAATTGAAATTGGGTTAGCTCCTCTACCACTACCTTGGCAGAGATAGTTTGAGTAGCCACATCATAATAGTGAAAGATACTGGTAGCCCCCTTTTGTTTTCAGCAAGAGTCCTACACAATTCTCCAGGACTCTGCTGAATGGCCAAAAGACCGTTTGGGAATTAGGGGTGCAGGTTTTATTGCAGGTTGAGTCTTCCCCACAAGTCTTACAGCACTCCACCACATCCTTGTGGAGTTGTGGTCAGTGAAAATGCTGTCTGATGCAGGCTTGGGTTTTTCTGATACCGACATATCCAGCCATTGGAATCTCATAGGCTATTCTCAATATTTCCTGGTACCTCGGTGGCACCACTACCTGGTGAACCACTGTCCACTCTTCGTCTGCAGGTCTGTGAGGAGGTCTTTACTTCCTCATCAGCACCTCATCCTTTAAATAGTAGCACTCTGGAACTCCCTCTGCTTCAGCTTCAGTTTGAGCAGTTTGTGCTAACTTTTTTAACCCTGGATCGGCTTGCTGAGCCTCGATCAAGGAAGACCTGTTTACCCCATCCTTTGGGTCCTCTACCTTCCCAAAGAAGGTTTCAGATAACTAGACAGTAGGGTCATCTGTATGCATTGCCAGTTCACCCTCCTCTGATGGAGCTTGTTTGGCCATGGATCGGGTCACCACACAGTCAGGAAAAATGCCAGGGACCTTGTCCTGTAACTGCCCCATCTCACTGACCTCTTTTGGTCTCTCCAAAACCATTAGGGAAGCTATGACCATCGCCCCTGCAGATCATTACCGAGGAGCAGGTTGACCCCATCCACAGGTAAACTTGGGACAATGCCCATGGTTACCGGTCCTGAAATAAGGTTGCACTCCAGGTGCACCCAGTATAAAGATATGGGCATATACCTTCCTCCCATACCGTTTACTAGTACTCTTGCATTCAATGCATTTTCTGAGGGAACGGTCATGTACTTTCCCAGCAGAAGGGATTGGGTGGCCCCTGTATCCCTAAGTATGACTATGGGCTTACTCACCTCTCTAGAGGGGTATGGGGTCACTTTTCCTCTGTACACAAAATCCTGGTAACTCTCAGGGATTTAAAGTTTTCTCTCAGTGGTTGGTTTACTGCCGCAGTTAAAGCCACAGCCTGGTCTGCTGGGCTTTCCATCAGGGCCCCTTTTCCTGCACTGGTCTGATGTACCCTGACTAAACCTATGGGTTTTCCCCATAACTTCCAGCAGTCGGCTCGAAGATGATCTGCCTTGTTGCAATGGAAATATACAGGCTTTTGAGCATCACTCCTGTTCTCAGCACTTTTCTTTTTACACTGAGGAGGGCCCCCTGTGTTTCCAGCTCTCCCTTCTCGTTCATGGCTGTTCATTCTCCTATCACCATCTCATCTTCTCTCCTTTTCAGATTTTTGGAGGTGACTAGGGAAGGGTTTCCCTTGGAAAAGGGCTTGTGAATAAGTGTATAATCATCAGCCAAGATTGCCGCCTGCCTGGCTCTTGGAATCATTTGTTTCTCCACATGGTTTCTTATGGAAAGGGAAGCGAGTTTTTGAACTACTTGAGGAGGATCACCTTTCCAAGGTTTTCATAGATAGACGCTATCTTAAGTGCCCGCATCCATTGGTCGAAAATGAGTTGTTTAACCTTTTGTAAGTTTGTTCAGGCTGTTTTCGGGGAGTTCGGAATTTTTGGTGGTACGCCTCCAGTACCAGCTCGTATGCACTCAGGATAGCATTTTTAATCACCTCATAATCTGATGAACTCTCATCAGGCAACAGTGAATGAACTTCATGGGCTTTTCCTGTTAATTTGCTTTCCAATAACAACTTATATCTCTCTACTGGCCACTTCAATTGTTTTGCAAGATTTTCAAAAGAGATGAAAATGCTTCCAAATCCCCTTCATTGAACTTTGGTATCAACTGGGAGAACTTTAAGAATTCAGCATCAGGTCCTGAGCTAGGGGTAACTCCCTCACTAGTGGTGCCTGTATTAGGTCTTCCCCTAGTTAGTTCGAGCTGCCTGAACTCCCTTTCCTCCTTCTGGAAAACACTTTCTTTTCCCTTTCCTAGAATTCTCTTTCTTTCTCCCTTTCCTGAAACTCTCTCTGCTTTTTCTCTTTCTGGAATTCTAATTCTAGTCTCCTCTGTTCTAGCTTTTATTTTTTTTAATTTAGAGATACAGCACTGAAACAGGCCCTTCAGCCCACTGAGTCTGTGCCGACCATCAACCACCCATTTATACTAATCGTACATTAATCCCATATTCCTACCACATCCCCACAGTTCCCCTACCTACACTAGGGGCAATTTACAATGGCCAATTTACCTATCAGCCTGCAAGTCTTTGGCTGTGGGAGGAAACCGGAGCACCCGGCGAAAACCCACACGGTCACAGGGAGAACTTGCAAACTCCGCACAGACAGCACCCAGAATCGAATCTGGGTCACTGGAGCTGTGAGGCTGCGGTGCTAACCACTGCGCCACTGTGCCGCCCGAGTTGTAGCTTAGCTAATGTTACTTTGTCTGTTTCAGATTCTATACCTGTCTCTGGTTCTTCTGGTCAATTTAAAATGGTTGGCCATAGGTTTTAGGATTTCAGCCTTCCTAGCTTTTGGATGGATAGTAATCTCGAACTGCCCACCTATATTCTTCAACTCTTCAACAGATAGGGCTTTTAATCTGGTCCAAGTTACTTCACTCTGTTCTAGGAAGATATTGACCTTGAATGTGAACATTTTAGTACTCTAGCACTGAAAACCACAAGAAAACCTGGATTGAAGTTTTTAAATTATTGCTTGGGATCAATTTGGTTTCCCGCTTCCAATTTCCCTTTTGCCTTTGGGTTTTGATCCCAGATTTGAGCCCTCAAATTTCTGTTACAGTCAGTTGTGGAGGTATGAAAGGGCTTCCAAATTTTCCCTCTCCTGGTCTGACCACAACAAGTTTAATTCTTTCTTAAAGTGGATGCACTGGCCAATTCAGTAGTTATTTGATTACTTACTTGCTATGATCATAACAAGAACCAATCGGACAGGTTTTCTTGAATTAACAAAAAAGGGGTTAACTTTATTGTACCTAAACCAAGCTAATAAAATAATAAACAATGTGCCAACTTTCATTCTCACACACACACTGGAGGTTTACACACACAAATAGGTTGCAGAGTGGGGAAATTAGATTGGTTGATTGGTGGAAGCAGAGTCCATACAAAATGGTATACAGTCTGTAGAGAATAGTGATTTGGCTGGCTTTGAGCTGTATTCAGTGGTCCTGAGAATTTTAGTTTGAAGGAGTAGATGACTTGGTTTGGTGAGTCTCTTGGAGACAGCAATGAGGATGATTTCCTCCAACAGGGTTTCTGATTGTAGCCGGAGTATGCAAAGGTGGTCAGTCAACAGGCAGGATTTGGAAGCTTTCAAGCTGGAATGGAGAGAGAGAGAGAGAGAGAGAGAGAGAGAGAGGGACCCCCCCCCCCCCCCCGCTCCCCCCCCCCTCCCACTTAGGGTCTGCTCATGTCGGAGTCCAGTTGCTTCTCCTCTGCTGCAGAGAAAAACACCAGGTTAAAAACCACAGATAGGGAAGGGCTTGTCACATGACAGTCACTCAATCATTCAAACATAGCAGTTAGCAGTATATCTCGGAGAACAGGTAGTTCCTTTAACAACTTGTGGGTCTTGATTCTTGCTGGGAAATGCATTTTGTCTCCCTCCTCAAAGTCTTTTGAAATATAGGATACAGTCTAGCAAACAAGGTGATCAGTTTAAGTTTCTAGTAGTCATCCTGTTTTAAATGACTTTTAAAAATGTCTTCAAAAAACACAAATTTAGATCTCCAGCCAGTGGACCAAAGAAAATTCTCATTCAACAAAACATATTGGCGTAACAGTTAGTATGCAAGTACAGCACATAATTCGGAAAGCTAATAGAGTGTTATTGGTTATTGCAAGGGGAATTGAATACAAAAGTAAGGAGGTTATGCTTCAGTTACAGAGGGCACTGGTGAGACCACATCTGGAGTACTGTTTACAGTATTGGTCTCCTTATTTAAGGCAGGATGTAAATGCATTGGAAGCAGTTCGGAGAAGGTTTACTGGACTAATATTGGGTTGTCTTATGAGAAAAAGTTGGACAGGATAGGCTTGTATCTGCTGGAGTTTAGAAGAATAAGAGGCGGCTTGATTGAAACATGTAAGATTCTGAGGGGTCTTGACGGGGTGGACATGGAAAAGATATTTTCTTTTGTGGGCGAATCTAGAACTAGGGGTCACTGTTTAAAAATAAGGGGCCACCTAGTTAAAACAGAGATGAGGAGAAATTTTTCTCTCAGAGGGTCGTGAGACTTTGAAACTCTCTTCCTCAAAAGGTGGATGAAGCAGAATCTTTAAATATTTTTATTGCAGAGGTAGATAGATTCTTGGTAAGCAAAGGAGTGAAAGGTTATTGGGAGTAGGAGGGAATGTGGAGTTGAGGTTACAATCAGATCAGCTATGTTCTTGTTGAATGGCAGAGCAGGCTCGAGGGGCCGAGTAGCCTAATCCTGCTCCTAATTTGTATGTTCGTCTGGTTGTATGTTTTTTTTTAATATTAGCAACATATTCCCTCCTACTCCCGATAACCTTTCACACAAGAACAGGAGTAGGCCATTTAGCCCTTTGAGCATGTTCTGCCATTTAATGAGATCATGACTGATCTGAAACCTAACTCCATTTGGCCACTTTGGCCCCATATCTTTTACTACCTTTGGTTTACAAAAATCTACTAATCTCAGATTTAAAATTTAAAATTGATCTAGCCTCAATTGTCATTTGTGGAAGAGAGTTCCACACTTCTAAAACCTTTTGCCTGTAGAAGTGTTTCCTAATTTCATTCCTGAAAGGTCTGGCTCTAACTTTTAGACCATGCTCCCTAGTCCCTAGACTCCCCATCAGTGGAAATAGTTTCTCTCTATCTACTCTATATATTCCCTTTAATACTTTGAAAACTTCAATCAAATCACCTCTTAATTTTCTACATTCCAGGGAATACAACCATAGTTTGTGTAATCTTTTCTTGTAACTTACCCCTTTGAGTCCAGGTTTCATTCTGGTAAATCTATACTGCACTCCTTTCAATGCCAACATATCCTCCCTAAGGTGTGCATCCAAACATCTTTATCTTTTTTAAAATTTTGTTTGTTAATCCGTTTGTGTACACATTTCAAAGAAGAGCAGGGGAGTTTATCCTGATTGGTATTTATCCCTCTACCAACACCACTGAAACAGAATATCTGATCATTAACTCATTGCTGTCGTGGGACCTTGCTGTGTGTAAATTGGCTATTGCATTTCTTAATTGTGACTACGCTTCAAAAGTTAGCCGTAAGATGCATTGCAACATCCTGAGGTCAAGAATGGCACTATATAATTACAAGTCTTACTTTTTTATTGCTTATTCTAAATTGGTTGAATTTAGGAATCTATTTATTGTGCATGCTGAGCTTTGTTATTGTATGCTTCTTTCTACTGAAGTGTTGCTAAACAATCTTGCCAAATTTATTTATTTTAGCTATTTAGCCCTTTTAATAAGATGTACCTAGCTCCTGGTCTTAGGTATTTCTGACTTCTGCAACAAGTTAACCTTGATCATCTGTGTCACAAACCCCAGAGATGCTAAGACTTCCATTTCCTCCACATTTTCTGTGTTATCAATGAATCCCAGATCCACATGACATGGTTTCCTTGGCACACTGGGTCAAGAAGGAGCCATGCATCACATTCACCAACTCTGACTGCAAACAATTTGAGTTTTCCTTGCTTGTATTGGCGTGATTCAGTCTCTCATTAAAATAATGTTCATGTTCTCATATCCCTCCCTGGAGAAAATGAGTCAGGGGGCCCGGGCAACATTGGGAATGCACCCCCTGCCATTTTGTTTGTCCCCCCCGCTTCCATATCCATCACCAAGGGCAGAATCAAATCCTGCCCTGGTCTCCTCAGGCCATTCAATCTTTTCAGTGTTGGGATCGAGCTCAGCTGCTCATCATGGTTTCTCACAGCTACAAACAGAAATGGAGCACACAAACCAAATTATTTGCATATTGGAGGATTATTCTCAGCCCTCAAAAATTCTTGGTACAACAGATATGAAGATAAGTTCTGTTTCCACAGCAACATGGGACATATTTGCACTCCTATCTGACAACTGATTGATACACTGGCCACGTGTTAAACTAATCAATACACCGGGTCATGTGTTAATCTAATCAATACACTGAGCTATATGGTAAACTAATCAATTCACTGGGCCATGAGTTAAACTAATCAATACACCGAGCTACATATTAAACTCGTCAGTACACCAGGCCACATGCTAAACTAATTAATACACCGGGCCATGTGTTAAAGTAATTAATACACCAGGCTATGTCTTAAACTGATTAATTCCTGCCCATTTATGTTTTCCCACGTGAATCAGATTTTGCCCTGCTTTGCTGTGCCCATCATTTTGTATTCATAGCAAAGCTCTATTATGTGAGGAACAAATTTATCTTTTTTTCTGTTCTTCACCATAACTTGAATCAAAGCCTCTGTCAATCAATAATTCCAAATTTTCTCATTTTGTTTTAAAAAGGTAGGGAAATCAGCCTTGATTCTGTCCATTCAATTCAATTCAGTTTCTCCTTTCTGAAAGAATTGCTGTGGCAGTTCCTCCTTTCTTTTCATTTACTCAAAAACACTGAACTGTATCCAGACTCATTCGCTGCTTCACCTTAACCATTTCTGTGGTATTCACCCAGTCAGTGGCTTGGAAAAAAACCACTCTCAGGTGTCAACACAAAATCAATGCATATTTAGGTTTCAGATATATTAAGATAAATTGGTGTCATTTGTAAGATATAGAATTGTGGAGAATTTACAGCATAGAAACAGGCCATCTTAACCAGCTTATCAATGGCAGTGTTTATACTCCACAGAAACCTACTCCCACTTTGCTTCATCTAACCTATCAACATATTCTCTATTCTTTTTTTTCCTCGTGTGATTATTTAGCTTCCCCTTGAATGTATCTATACTATTCATCTCAACTACTCCTTGTAGTAGTGAGTTCCATATTCTCGTATACTCTGAGTAAAGAAGTTTCTCCTGAATTCCTTATTGAATTTACTGGTGACTAACTTATACTTATGGCCTCTAGTAGCAGGGTCATTTAAAACCTTAAAAGGTGGTCATCCCTTCCCTTTTGTGAGTTGCTCCAGACCCAGGTAAAGGCCCCATGTTCAGGTTTACGAGACATGGCCAATGGCGGAACAACTGAATCTTCTGTAGTGATGGCAGAAGAGCTAGAACGTCAAGGGACAATGGCTGCTTACAGGCGGAGGATCCTTTGGCAAGAGGACTTGTGTTTCCTTTAAAACATACACGAGGAAGGCAATGGGAAACCACCTCATGTACTTTTTTCCCTAGTCATATTGTTCATTTCTCATGAAAGTTAAAAGATGGCAGGCTATTATGACCAACTGAAGGGGAAAGCGCAGGACCGTGAGATGTGAAGAAATGAGCAGATGACCTGCCCTTGGGCAGATCACCACCACTAGGTTTGAAATAACCCACAAGTGGAAAAATCTTCTCCACATCTACGCTATTAAATATCTTCATAATTTTAAAGACTTCTATCAGGTCAGCCTTCAACCTTCTATTTCTGGAGAAAACACTCCAGCCAGTTCAGTCTGCCCTGATAGTTGTATTCAGTAAGATAGTGGGCTGGATTTTACCAGGCCCCTGGAGACAGGCTGGGAGGTAGAAAATGGTGGCAGAAGACATCGGGAGGGGAGCCTGACATCTTTCTTCTGCCACGGGATATTACCAGCAGTGGGAACCTAAACAGCAGGGCCACCTGCCTACCGGAGGTGTGTCGCCAATTAAAGCAAGTAATTGCCCAATTAAGGGCCACCTCCAAGTCCTGCTGACATTTTAGTGGCATCGGGAGGGACTGCTGCCGTGTGGGGAGACCGCCAAGTAAATCCTGGTAGCCTCCCTGCAGGTTCTAGGGTGGGGCTTCCTTTATGTCCTCTCCAAGGCCCACAGAGGAGTTTCCCAATGGCAATGGGTTGCCCACATCTACGACACCGCTGCTGGAGGGTACAGCACCACTGATCACTGGGACCTGGCCTGCCTAGCCCTGGCTTGGTGAAAAAAAATCTACCTTCGAGGGTGCCTCAGCATGGAGGTGGCATCTTCTTCTTCCTGCAGACTCAGCGGCTATGTCGATTGGCGGCTCTGCTGAGGCTGCCGACCTGCAGGCCTCTGATTGGGCCAGCTGCTCTGGAAGATGGGCTGCCATCCTCAATTGGACAGTGGTCCTGACAGTGGCCTCTTAATTGGCCACTGCAACTAAAATGCTGCCCAGGGTCCCACCGTCTCCCTGCGAGGTGTCAGGTTCTGCTTTTGGTCCCGGCAGCTGGACCACTTATTTCTCGGAAAGTTCCGGCCAGTATGTCCTTCAGATTGGCTCATATGGAGAATAGACCAGTTAGGCCAAATGGCCTGTTTCTGTGCTGTAAATTCTATGTAATTGGAAAGTGTCATGCCCAGTAAGGACTTTTAGAATATGAACTTTATTCAATGTGGATTCTTTAAAATTGAGTTTTCCTTTTAAAAAAAAGTGAATAATGCTGCAAAAGATGGCCACTGAAGGTCAGATGACATGACCTTTGTATTCGAGCATTGTCTCACTGTCTCTTAAGGACAAAAGAATACATTCCAGGCTAAGAAGTGTCAATTATACCCATCCTGAAACCATCAAGAGACATTCTTGAATTGAATGAGTTCTTCTGAAACAAAGAAGGTATGAAGTAGCTATATCATAACTGGATTATACTCATCCAGACAATAATGGATGGCCATGGATTCTACATCCTGGTCCATTGTGCGATCACTAGAGGGGAGAGAGCCATGCATCTTCTAATAGAAGTTAATGTGAGAGATTTTTACCTTAAAAGGTAGCTGTCTGGAGAGAGAGAGGATTGATCACAGAAGACAGTCCAGCCAAAGCTCCAGCCGAAACAAGAAGGAGGCCTTGCTGCTAATTCTACACTTCAACTTGCTGCAGCAGAGAACTGAAAGGACCCACCACCTCCAATCTGAAATTTTAACCAAAAGAAAGCTACAACATGTGAACAAGTCAAGACTACAAATAACCCAGGCCTGCATCTTTAAAGAGACTGTTCTACTTAGAAAATTCAACAGATTTGTCATAAACCATGAACACCTACTACATCTTGAACCCTTACCCTTTACCTTCTATCTATCCTCTCTTGAGAGTGCATGTGAGAGTGAATGCATGCATGAGTGCGATTGTGACCATTTCAGTGGTCATGCAAAAATAAATAGTTATCTTTTGTTTAACCTATGAGAAACCGTGCCATTTGCCTGTTTATTTGACCTTAAAAACACTCAGGGGCTAACATATTATTTTAAACAAAACATGAATGTGTCCAGTTGGACGGTGAACTGTAGGAACCACCCACACCCCTTAGCACCTGTTCAAAACAAAACAAAGAAAAATAGAAATATAAATAACAAAGAAATAAAAAGAGCAAATGTGTAGGAACTGTAAAGAAAACAAGTGAGTAAAGGCTGTAGAATGGATGTGCAGAAATAAAAGTTTGAGTAAGAAATCTGGACAGTTCACTTGCTAATATGGCAGTTTTATATCCCCCTCCTGAAGTGTTGCCAAACAATGGGTACTTTGCATCTGTGAACCTGGACACTGTGCCTCTGACTATCTGTGGGACCTCCTGCTGCAGGTCAATGCAAATGCAGTGCAGTCCCTGGAAATTGGGCATGACCCAGTTCGGATCCCATCTAAAGTTCTGAATTTTCAATGGAGCCCGGGGTGGGTCTGGAGGAAGTGAACCCTTTACCTACCCCAAACCTAGCTTCCGACAGCAGAGGGCTGGGGCCAAAGGAAGGCAGTTCACATGCTAGGATTTTCCTCAGCCTCCCCCTTGTTGACTCTCAGAGATCTATATAACTGAATGTGGCATACAGCAGGACCTGGGCAGATCTGATCCCAATCAAAATCTGGGCTCCATTTTTAATATTGACCTCTTTATAAAGGGGACCGATTAGACTGATAAGAATTTCTTTGTTGGCAGTATTGGCTGCTAAAAGAATTTCTGATCAGCACCATTCTTCCTGCATATTGCACCCTTCCCCCACTACCCCTCCAGTGGCCACCCAAGATGAACATACAGTTCATTGAACACCTATCATTTTCATGCAAGTCGCTGAAGAGAAAGTGCATTAATGCTTTACAAAGGAAGATGTGAGCGGTGGTTTGGCTGGAAAAGGTTGGAAAGTGCCAACAGTAACTGTAGAAGATGGAAGGAGAAGAAAAGTTACTGGTTAAAGTGAGACTATTGAAGAGGAAGAAAAATTCCATTTTCAACTGGGGGGGTGGGGCACTGGTGAGTGGGGGAGAAGGATGCCTGCCTGAATGGGAAGATGGAAAGAATAGACACTCAAACAGAAATGGAAAAAGAGAATTGGGTTGGAAAGGGGAAGAATGCAAGAATGATTAAAGGGGGAAGAGGAATGACTGCTGGCATGAACTGGGGGAATCGAGAAAAACATGGTGTTAGCCTGGACTAAGTAAGGAAGGAAGGTGCTAGCAAGAATTGGGAGTGTTGAAGGTGGAGAGAGAGCAGATTTTCCTGTCCAATAAACCCGGGGAACACTCATTCTCAGGCATAAAGGAGCAGAAAAGGTGGAAGAGACCCACGGCAATGGATCTCCACCCCTTCAAGTTACGAGAGAATTTCCTTGTCCTTCTTTGAAATAGGAGCACAGGATCTTCAACATCCATCTGAGCCACTAGAATAGACAACACATTAATATCTCACCTGAAGGATGGTATCTCTTGGTACTGTACTGGACTGATGGCTGTGGATTATTTGCATAAATTCTGGAGTGGTGTTGTCCTCACAACCTTGTGAGAACTCAGAAGTGAGATTACTATGAGGCTTTAATGTACCTCAAGGGACCATAGCACATAAAGAGAGATTAAGGCCCATAGGTTGGAGAAGTTGCTCTGGAGCACAAATGAAGATACTATGTGTTTATATATATTCCATCTTCGCTGCCTCCGGAGAATACTTGGCATCAGGTGGCAGGACCGTATCTCCAACACAGAAGTCCTCGAGGCGGCCAACATCCCCGGCTTATACACACTACTGAGTCAGCGGCGCTTGAGATGGCTTGGCCATGTGAGCCGCATGGAAGATGGCAGGATCCCCAAAGACACATTGTACAGCGAGCTCGCCACTGGTATCAGACCCACTGGCCATCCATGTCTCCGCTTTAAAGACGTCTGCAAACTTGACATGAAGTCCTGTGACATTGATCACAAGTCGTGGGAGTCAGTTGCCAGCGTTCGCCAGAGCTGGCGGACAGCCATAAAGACGGGGCTAAAGTGTGGCGAGTCGAAGAGACTTAGCAGTTGGCAGGAAAAAAGACAGAGGTGCAAGGGGAGAGCCAACTGTGTAACAGCCCCGACAATCAAATTTTTCTGCAGCACCTGTGGAAGAGTCTGTCACTCTAGAATTGGCCTTTATAGCCACTCCAGGCGCTGCTCCACACACCACTGACCACCTCTAGGTGCTTACCCATTGTCTCTCGAGATAAGGAGGCCAAAGAAAAAAAATATATATATATATTTATACAATATATCATTTCCTTTTGATTACAAATAGATTTTTTTCACAAATATGATTTTTCACATATCACAGTTCTCCACATGCAATCTGTTAAAAGGACAGTGACATTCATAACACATAGGTAATGAACTTTAGTATCACCAAGAGAGATCATGATATGCTGATGTTGATGAATCAGGTGTAAAATGCACAGCAAGTCTGGATTAGGGTGGCCTTAATTGCAGGTAAGCATCCCAGTTTATCAGGTCTAGAGTCATAGAGAGATACAGCACTGAAATAGGCCCTTTGAGTCCATGCCAACCATCAATCACCCATTTATACTAATCCAACATTAATCCCCATTTTCCCTCTCACATCCCCATCTTCCCTCAATTCTCCTACCATCTACCTACATTAGGGGCAATTTTTTTTTAAACAATGGCCAATTTACCGATCAACCTGCAAGTCTTTGGTATGTGGGAGGAAACCGGAGCACCTGGAGGATACCCATGCGGTCATAGGGAGAACTTGCAAACTCCGTGCAGGCAGTACCCAGAACCAAACCCGGGTCGCTGGAGCTGTGAGGCTGCGCTGCTAACCACTGCGCTGCTGTGCCCCCCTCATCAGACAATTTCTGCCTTTTTTCTCAGACTATCAATGGCCTATTTCGAAGCGAAATATGGGGCAGAATGTTAAACCCCATGGACAGGCAGGAGAGGGGTAGCAAGATCTAAATTCTTAAAAATGGGAAACACGACCCCAAATTATCACAAATGCACCTACTTCTAGTTTAACTGGAGTGGGTTGTGATTGGGCAAATTACCTGCATTCCAGAGGCAGGTCAGTAATTTAAATATGATAATATGACTGTGCGCCTCAGATTTTAGCGGCCATTTGGATTTAATGGCTGCAAGTTGGGTTTCTCAGGATTCAGGAAACCAGACAGCTAAAGGAAGGAGAGAGCTGCTAGATCCAGCAGGTAAGTGCTTTTCCAGCACTGCTTGTGGATCAGGAGTAGCAGAAATACTTCCTCCTGACCCACCAAGTTAACCTGCTGCAATCTGCCTCCTTTCACATGATCTCCAGATCTCCTCCCCATGATCTGATGCCAATCTCCCTGCAATCCAATCTTCCTTGTGATCCAATCCTCACTGCAATCTGATCTTGCCAGCGATCAGAACTTCACTGTGATCAAATCCTCCCTGTGGTCAGATGCTCCCTACAATCTGATCTCTACCTTGGGATTCACCCATGCTATCCAATCCTCTCCCTGTGATCTGATCCCACCCATGATCCAATCCTCCCTGTGATCCGATCAGCCCTGCAGTCTGATCCTCCTCCCTGTGATCCTATCCTCCTCCTACAATCTGATCCTCCCTGCAATCCGATCCTCTTCCTGTGATCTGATCCTCCTCCTGCGATTCGATCCTCCCTGTGATCTGATCCTTCCTGCAATCTGATCCTCTTCCTGCGATCCAATCCTCCCTGTGATCTGATCCACCTCCTATGATCCCACCACCCTGCGATCCAATCCTCCCTGTGATCTGATCCACCTCCTACGATCCCACCACCCTGCGATCCAATCCTCCCTGTGATCTGATCCACCTCCTATGATCCCACCACCCTGCGATCCAATCCTCCCTGTGATCTGATCCACCTCCTACGATCCCACCACCCTACGATCCCACCACCCTGCGATCCAATCCACCCTGCGATCCAATCCTCCTCCTGCGATCCGATCCTCCTTGCGATCTGATCCACCTCCTACGATCCAATCCTCCTCCTATGATCCAATCCACCCTGCGATTCAATCCGCCCTGCGATCCAATCCTCCTCCTGCGATCCGATCCACCTCCTACGATCCAATCCACCCTGCGATCCAATCCTCCTCCTGCGATCCAATCCTCATTGCGATCCGATCCACCTCCTACGATCCAATCCTCCTCCTACGATCCAATCCTCCTCCTATGATCCAATCCACCCTGCGATCCAATCCGCCCTGCGATCCATTCCACCTCCTACGATCCAATCCACCTCCTACGATCCAATCCACCCTGCGATCCGATCCTCCCTGCGATCCAATCCTCCTCCTGCGATCCAATCCTCGTTGCAATCCGATCCACCTCCTACGATCCAATCCTCCTCCTACGGTCCAATCCTCCTCCTACGATCCAATCCTCCTCCTACGGTCCAATCCTCCTCCTATGATCCAATCCACCCTACGATCCAACCCACCCTGTGATCCGATCCACCTCCTATGATCTGATCTGCCCTGCAATCCAATCCCACCCCTGCGATCTTTAAAGGGTAGGTTGCATTGCTTGCGATCGACAAGGCATCATTACTTCCACATCTGAAACTGTGAGGACTGGACTTTGAAACGTACCAGAGTAAGTTCCTGATCTTCTTGTACTGTGGAGGTGTTCAATGCCACCTGGCTGATATGACTGTCCAGAGGATATATGAGGGTTTTCTTTGATGCATCTGCTAATTAACGTTTAACCTTTGAGATACATATATTGACTGGTATTTAACTGTAAGTTCATGTTTAATTTATATTGGTTTGGGTTTGAGTGTTAAAGTAAAATATATAAAAGTGAAATCTTGTCTGTTTTTTGGATATCTTAAATTGGGGTCAATTAGTGGATTTGATTCTTTTGATTTGTTGGTGGTCTTCATGGGGATTATAACACGGAGCAGCAAAATAATCAGCACCTTTAATTTCCTGTATGTTCCACAGCCTATCGATAATCATCAGCTCTATGGAATGAACAACAAAGGGATCATTGTAACCCCAAGAACAGGTGGGTTTGGACCACAGGTGAGAAGTAAAATGGTTTTAAATTTCAAAGCCAACCCCAACCCACCCACATCTGGTTTTAATGGAAGCAGTCAGGTGTCAGGTGACCAATTTGCTCTCAGGAGGTGGGTTGGTCAGTGAAATCTTTTAAAAGAGGCTGTGTGGTTCCATTTTAACAGGTTTTCTTTATTTTTAATATCAGCCAAGTTTCCAAGGGCTCAGGAAATCCAACAGGTAAAAGGAGGCAAGAAGGACTGGCCCATGAGGTAAGTAGATTTACAGCCTTGCTTTTGGGTCAAACGTTGCAGGCGTGTTTCCTCCAGGACCAACATGCTTACCTCTGTACACCTTCCCAACCACAATCTCCAACCCCATCACCGACACCACTCCGCCCTCCCCCACAATTATCTCGAATCCAATTCCCCGCCACTATGATTTCTGACTCTTACTCCCCTCCTACCCCTTGATCTCCAACTCCTTATTTCTGTGTCTCCCATCTGGAGATCCTCCCCACTTTATTCATGGCCCCAAGTAAATACTGGGGCCTTCTGCACTCCCAAAAAATCATTTCTATCAGTTATAACATTTTGAACATTTGTTCAAAGTTTACGCCAGAAATTATCCAGTTCAAAAATTCTGACCTGTATCTTATAACTAGAAAATGATTGATAATTTAAAATGATCACTGCAAAAGGGCTGAACTGGAAAAGATAACTCAATCAATAAATTCATTTCAAGTGCTTGTGAAGTTTATCTATTTGCTTTCAATAGAAAAATGTTTGTAAGAATTCCATGAAATGTTCTTGGAACCTTTATCATACTGTCATCACTTATTCCATCAAAAGCCCCCAATGAACACCTCTGACCTTGCAAACTGTCCTCTGTCCTTGTCCTATCTCCCACCTCCCTTTCCTCTCCAAAGTCCGTGAATTTTGTCTCCAAAATCCATGGTCACCTTTTCTACGCTCTCATAGCACTGAAACAGCCCTAACCAAATTCAAAAAGGGCATTCTCTGTGATTGTGTCCTACCTTATTCTTCTCAACCTTTCTACAGGTTTTGACATAGCTGACCACACCATCCCCCTTCAAGACATCTCCTCTGCTGTTGACCTGCTCTTGCTTTGCTCAACTCATAACTATCTGATCATTGCGAGAGGTTTGCCAGTGATGACTTCTCTTCCTGCCCCCTGCAGTGTTACGTCAGGAGTTGCCCAAAGGTCATATGCCACTCCTTGACTGCATCATCCATAGACATGAGGTCAACTTCCATGTGTACATTAACAACAAACACCCAACTGTAACTCTCCATCATTTCTCTCAACTCTTCCATTGTCTCTGTGTTGTATGACATCCAGGGAGTAATTTGAATGCCTTCTGTTGAATGGAAACCAGGCGAATAGCAGTTAAAATTGCCCAGATTACATAGCTGCCCTGCAATGAATGGGAGTTGTCCACTTGCAAATTAAAGCTGTTCAGCTGTACAACTGGCAAAAACACTGTCCAAAGCTGGAACTCGACTGTAATTTTGGTTTGGGGGCTTGAGCTGAAAGCTGCAGTAAATTGCCTGTCTGGCCATCCCAGCAGCAAAGCATATTGGGGCCAAAAGAAGCCCAAAGAGGTTAATTTTTACTTTAATAAAAATCATTTTGGGGACAGGATTAGCAATAGTGGTTTTTCAGGTCCAACAAATCAAGTTTAGGCCGCCACTACCTAGACTCACTCCACTCCCTCCCTGATCATGAGACCCCTGCTGAAGTGCCCTGACATCTCATCATGCCACTTATTTGGACTCAGTCGGAGGCTTCACTTTTCTTTTGCTTCCCACCAATTTCCTGCCTCGAACAGGTGGTAAGTTTTCTACTGAGATTTAAATGAAAGCCAGGAGTTAAAATACCATTTCTGAAGCAGCAGATGAGTTTCTAAATTATTCTGCTGCCCACCCACTCAAAATTGGCCCAAAGATAAAATCAGGGCCACAGTCTTGGATGAGCTGCAACTTCCTTCAATTTAACAGTTAAAAGACTGAAACCATCATCTTTGGTGCCTGCCACAAACTTCAGACTCTTGCCACCAGACCTATCCCCCTCCCTGGCCCCATTGTCAAACTGAACCAGACTGTTTCCATCCTATTTGACTCTAAGCTGAGCTTCCGATTGCATATCCTCTCCATCAATGCACATATTTCCACCTCTGCAGTATTGCCAGCCTGCATACACTTCAATCCATCTGCTGCTGAAACCGTGGGCTAGATTTTACCTAGCCCACGACTTCGGGCTCCGAGATGGTGGGGGTGGTGGGCAGAAGATGGTTGCGGCAGAGGCCCACCACAGAGCTCAACGCCAGGGGGACCCGGTCTGATCCACCCGATGGTGGTAAGGTCTGTGGCAGCCCGCCCGCCGCTCGGCAACGGGACCTGGATTTGAATATGTAAAAAAACACTTACCATACATTGTTATGCATGCTGTTGCGATTCAGCCATCAGTTCACGATCTTCAGCTGGACGTGCGGCACTTTCACGTCCATGAAAAGCCAGCGGCACCAAGGCATCAGTCTTGGGGGCCTGTGAAGCTGGGTGGGTGTGTGCTGTGAAGGTGGTCTCGGCTCTGCAGTTTTGAAGGGAGGTGGATGGGTGTGTGTTGAGAAGGGGGTCTCAACTCTGCAGTTTTGAAAGCAGGTACATCCTTGTTCTGTAAAGGCGGCCATTCTGAGCCCATGAATATTTGAGGGAGGGGGGGGAGCAATGGCAGTCCATGACTCCTCTATGTGGGATGGGGGCCACCAATGGTAGCTGGTTTAAAATCATGGCGCTGGTGGGCCAATCCAGGCAACTGCAATATGACTGTGGTCATTCTGCCCCACTCTTATTTAAATGTTAAGATGGGCAATGTCATGCCATACTAGATAGGTGATGCTGGAATGCAGCTGAAGCACCAATTTACATCACTCTCTGCCCTGATAGGTGCTACTGACCTAGTGAAGGAAACAAGTTGACCTCCAGCAGAGAGATAGGGATGGTCCACCCTGTCTTTATTGATCCATGTGCCATGAGAAGCCATATCCGCCGGAGGCGGAACGAAGAGGCAGGCGCAGTCAATGTGGAAGTTCATGGATGCAAGCAGCAGAAGTCACCAAGGCGTATTTGAGGTCAGAGAAGACAACGAGTCTATAGGCCCCGCATGACATACCTGCAGAAGTTGGAGCGCCAGTATCAGAGGTGACTGCGGATGTCCAGAGAGGCGGTGACACATCTCTGTGCACTGCTGAATGATGACCTGCAGCCGATGGGCTTTGGTGGACACCCTATGCCTGTGGCCCTCAAAATCACCGCGGCTCTTAACTTCTATACCTCCAAATCATTCCAGGGACCCACCGGTGACCTGTGTGGGGTTTCACAATCAGCAGTGCACCGCTGTATCGGGGAAGTCACTGATGCCTTGTACCGGAGGGCCAGTGACGATGTCCGCTTCAGAACGGACCCTGAGAGTCAGGTCCAGAGGGCCATCGGATTTGGGTCCATTGCGGGGTTCCCACTGGTGCAAAGGGTCATAGACTGCAATCAGGTGGCCATCAAGGCTCCAGCTGGGCAACCAGCCACTTACATAAATAGAAAGGGCTTCTACTCGCTCACCGAGCAGCTAGTATGTAACACAGGAAGCGATTCATGCAAGTGTGTGCCTGCTTTCCAGGCAACTGCCTTGACACCTTCATCCTGTGCCAGTCCCAGGTGCTAATGCTTTTCACTGCATCAGCTGAGATCTAGGGGTGGATTCTTGGGGCAAGTGTGACCCCTTGTAGACATGGCTCCTGACGCTGGTGAGAAACTCCACCAGTGATGCAGTGGAGAGATACAATGCCTGCCACGGCTCAACATGAGCTACCATCGAGCAGGACATCAGCATGCTGAAGATGCGCTTCTGCTGCCTGGACAGATCGGGTGGGGCCCTACAGTACTCACCGGAAAGCGTTGGGCGTATCGTTGCTGTATGCTGTGCTCTGCACAACTTTGAAATACAGAGGAGGGAGGCCTTGCAGAATGATGAGAGATGGGTGCAAGAGACATCCTCGGACAATGAGGACACAGAGGAGTTGCAACAGCACATTAGCATGGGAGGATGGCGGGCATCGATACAGCGCATACATGGAGAACAGAGAGCAAGGGATGCATGACAACACCTTATTGCTGAGCGCTTCCACAATCCCTGAAGTGCACCATATGCCTCCACCACTGCAGTCTTCGATATCTGTGACATCTGTGTCTTCACCATTACGGGTAGCAGCTGACTGAGCCATTGCCCATGTGACTGCATCTATGCAGTGCACATCATGCATGCTGACATGGAAATTATGTTATTCCTTTCATTGGCAGTTCTGTCAGGTCAATGATGTAATGGGAGGAGACAGAATCGATACATGCTGGCATGCATCATTCACACAGTAAAAGGGAGACACATGTTAGAAAAGCACATTTAGTGAGAAGGAATTTAAACATAGGCGTGTCACCCGTGAAAACCCATTTTTGTCATGGTGTCTTTTTGAAATGTTTGCAGATGCTCCTTTGCAGTGCCTCTTCTGCACTAGCAGCTTGATTGGAGGCAGGCTGCTGATCAGAACACCCTTTGGCTTTGGATGACTTCGGTGATCATCCTCTGGCCTCGGCTGTTTGAGGGTCTTCTACATCAGTGCAGGACTGTCCTCAGACGTCGTGGCTGCTGGAGCTTGACTTGTAAGTGGAGGAGCTGAGGAGCCAATGTTCACATTGAAATCACCCTGAGGGGGGGGGGGGCCCAGATGTGGCGCTCAGGCTTGCCTTCTCCCTCTCAAAGCTCGTAGGAACCATGATGCTCTCCCAAGAAGGACCAGAAGCAGAGACACTCTCCAGACCCGTGGTCCCTCACTCGCTTAGACACTGATGCATCCATTTCATGGCCGAGGTGAGGGTTTGCAGGTCAGTGCAGATTATTGGAATCTGGCTCTCCATGAGGGTCACCAACCTCTTGATGGAGGAAACCATGCACTCACATGCTTGGGACATGGCAGCTGTCATGGCATGGATGGATTCCCCCATCATCCGCTCAAAGCTGTGCAGGGCCTGCGGCATCTCTGCCAGAAGTTGCCTTACCTCTCCCTGCAACTCCATCATGCCCTGTGCTGTTGACACCAGAGGATCATCATCAGCCTGAGACTCAGAATGGACCTGGCCAACCATAGTCCTCCGACTGACAGAGGCATTGCCTTTCTCACCCTCAGCCAGTTGTTCAGGTGCATGTATGGTGCTCTCACCAGCTTGTGACCCAGATTTGAAGGCCAAACGGATTCCCACTGAGGTGAGTATATCTGCGCTGGTGGAAGGTGAAGGAGTGTCATGGGACGCTGCGTCCTCTGGGGAAGAGAGAACCTCAGAGGATGCAGCATTCCATGACACTCCACCTTCCACCTATGCAGATACTCTCACCTCTGAGGTTCTCGCTTCCTCGTGCTGGAAGACTCAGAGCGTTGCCCTGCAAGATACAATGTGAAGAGCACAGTTTTAGTTTCTGTGGTGCACATGTCACGATTATGACAGCATTGTCTCCAAAAATAAAATCTTCTGAGTAATCATTGTGTTTGTCAAAGAGCTGTATGTTCACTTGGGACCCCAAGCTCCACGTCTGAAACAGGACATCCTCCCTGCCTGCCAGCTAGTTCGAGGGCCTCCTCCTCAGCCTGTGTCAGTAGTCTAATCTCTGGCACCCCCTCCACCCGGTCTTGAACACCTCCTGTGCATTGTGGGCCCTCTTTGCCCGGAAGAGCAAGGATACAGATTGCCAAACAACAACATGATGCAAGTCATAACAGGGGCGCTAAAACAAAAGGTGGCAATACCTAAGTCTGTAATTCGGACTCAGCCTGTCATGTAGGTACCATGCTTTGAGCAGTAAAAGAGGGTGAGTTCTTTCACACATGCAGCCACTCAGGTGGCATCAATTTTCTCTGCCCGACCTCCCTGTCTTTGACATGGTTGTGGCACCCATGTGCCACTCTGTGTGGGGACACCCAGGTCTAACGGAGCCATAGAACAAAGTGCCACTTACCTTTGCCGAGCGCATGATGTCGTTCACCCTCTTGCGGCACTGCACCCAGTCTTGGCGGATGACCCCATGGCAGCTAACCTCCTCTGCTTTCTCTGTCCAGGCTTGATGGTTAGGCGAGAGGACCTCTTCTTACCATCGCTGGGGAAAAGGACCTCCCACCTTTCCCTTGCAGCCTGGAGGAGACTGAGCGGGGAGGCATCACTGAACCATGGGGCCACCGTTCCTCGCCATCTCCGGTATCTTTCAAGGGTAGTTCCTTGGCAGCTGAGGCTCTTCAGGCATCACTGCTGGCTGGTCAGCTCCAGCAGCAAAGGTTTAAATATGCAAGAGATTGCATGCAGGGCTGACTACCATTTAAATATGGCGCCAGCACCTGCTTACTTGTCTGCTGATGCCTTTTCCAGCATCACACAGCCTGCCCCCTCCATGTGATTGGGGGGTGCAGGCTGACCTGGGCTTGCTTATGAGCTGCCGCGTGAGAGATCGCGGTGGCACTTCGGCGTGCAGCTCGCATGTGCGGGCCACCATTTTGTGAGCTCGCCGCTGAGATCTGCGGCCGGCTCTTAAAATCCAGCTCCCTTTTCCATGTCACTTCCAGATTTGATTATTCCAGAGTTTTCTGGACAGCTGCCCATCCTCCACCCTCCATAAACTTCAGTTCACCCAAAGCTCTGCTGTCCATATCCTATCCTGCCCCAAGTCCCACTCACCCATTATACCTGTTCTTGCCTTCATTGGCTCCAAATCCTTTAGCTTGTCTCATCATTTTTCCCCTCTCTGTCTCTATTTTTCCAGCAACACAACCAGCACACCCCTCACCCCCAATTCAGTTGCCTCAACCTTACATTCTGGAATTCTCTCCCTAAACTCCTTCACCTGCCTCTCCTCCTTTAAGAACCTCTTAACATCCAACTCTTCAAAGATTTGTCCATTCCTAATACTTCTTTGGCTTTGCATTTATTTTTGATTAGACAACTGTGAAGTAATCTGGGATGTTTTTTGATGTTAAAGGTGCTATTTAAATTCAAGTTGTTATTGTTTATTATTTTTGATGAGTAAAGATGGGGTAGAAGTCAAAAGAAGGAGTCTATAATGGAATGGTAGTTAAATAATGACCCAGATTTAGTTGCAACAACTCACGGCAGGCTCCATTAGTTAGCCTTTCTCCCTTGCGTTTCAGCTCGGAAAAGATTTGCATTGCAAATTGCTGGATATATGAACAAGGGCAACAGGGCATCCAGGAGTTTGGTGAATGATGGGAGCAATAGTGTATTTATTTAAACAATGGGATTTAAGGGTTGAAAAATGAACAAAGGAATGGCCAACAAGGAAATAGGGTGAATTAGAGGCAGATCAGGTACAGAAAGAGAAATAGAGAGAGGAAAAGAAAGATAAAATTAAGAAAGAGAAAAAAAGAGACAGAAAGGAAAAGTAAGAAAACATTTATTTTTTTAAAATCACTAAGAATAATTTACAACCTGAAGGAATGACAATCCACAATTTCAAGTGTTCCTTTTCTGTGCCAAAGAAGTTGAGTGACATTGCAGGAGCATAAATCTCATCAATAAAAAGGCCCTTTCCCTGTTGAGTAGCAGCCCCAATTTTCCAACTCATGAAGAGGTTAACATTTCTGTGAGGCTAACATCAGACTGATGCAAATCATCCAGCAACTTGTGGCGATTTGCAATTCACAAGGAATCTCTTACTCAGCACGGGTTGCTGGATGATTTACACGTTAATAATGACGAGCACAATTAAACTCTCTGTTATTTGTGGAGCAAAATCTGGACTGATATAGCAATGAATTTGTAGTAGATGAGGCATTTGGGGTAATCTCACAAGACTCTGTTGCTGGATAGGAGCCAGGCTAGTCACAATCATGGATTGGAAAATCAGGACGATAGCATACTGCTCCCTTTACTTCCATTTCTATGATAATTCACAGCAAATAAATGGACCTCATTTGCTGTAATCAAGCAGAACTTTTTTCCTTCCTAATGTAATTTACTGAGTTTGTAGGTAATATGGTGGGAGAATATAGATAATCTAATTCAATCATTTGTGATCATCACCAGATGATATTGGCGGGAGCTCCATTAATCTTCCTATATTTCACAGTCGGAATATAAAAATTGTTAAGACAGTTTGGTACATGCGTAATTTCTTCTTAATATTCAACATTATTTCAGATCAGAGCATGAAAATGAATTGTTTGAGGTAAAAGGCACAGGCAATGCTCACGAATGAAGATTTTTTTTGTGTAAACATGGTCAAATTAATGTAATAGATTACCGAGTTAGGGGCAACTAATACTTGGGGGTCAGAATATTCAAGCTGAAGCTTCTCCCATAGAGCAAAGAACTATAAACAGAACCTTGAATGCAGTAAGGGTAATATTTTCATGGCCTCTTGCATGCAGCTAACACATAATTGAAAATAGGCTCTCTGATGGGCAGCATATTGTTTTTACATGGACCAAATAACACGGACAGCACAGCCACAATTTTCCAATATGTGTTAGTTGAATCCCAGATGCTGCTAGTGGGATGCAACCTTGCAAAATTTACCTGTTGCCTCATCCTGGGTCTTGATTAGTGTGTAATACTCTGTGCAGCAGTAATAGCGCTAGAGCACCTGTGATTATACACAGGAGCATAGGAACACAGGAGCAGGAGTAGGCCATTCAGCCCATCAAGCCTACTCTGCCATTCAATTAGATCATGGCTGATCATCTACCTCACCACCACTTTCCCACAGTATCCCCATATCTCTTGATGTCATTAGTATCCAGATATCGATTGATTTCTGCCTTGAACATGCTCTGTGATTGAGCTTCCACAGCCCGCTGGGGTAGAGAATTCCAAAGATTCACCGCCCTGAGTGAAGAAATTCCTCCTCATCTCAGTCCTAAATGGCCTACCCCTTATTCTGAGACTGAGTCCTCTGGTTCTAGACTCACCAGCCAGGAGAAACATCCTACCCACATTCACCCTGTCACGCCTTGTAAGAATTTTGTAAGTTTCAATGAGATCGCCTCTCATTCTTCAAAACTCTAGAGAATACAGGACCAGTTTCCTCAATCTCTCCTCATAAAACAATCCCATCATTTCAGGGATTATTCTGGTGAACTTCCATTACACTCCCTCTATGGCAAGTATATCTTCCTTAGATGAGGAGACCAAAACTGTAAACAATCTCCAGGTGAGGTCTCACCAAGGGTCTATACAATTGCAGCAAGACATCTTTACTCCTGTACTCAGAGCTCCTTGGGATGAAGGCCAACATACCACTTGCCTTCCTAATTGCTTGCTGCATCTGCAAACTAGCTTTTAGTGACTCATGAACAAGGACACCCAGGTCACTTTGGACATAAACACTTCCCAACCTCTCACAATTTAAGAACTACTCTGTCTTTCTTTTTTTTTTACCAAAGTGGATAACTTCACACTTATTTACATGATATTCCATCTGCCATGTTCTTGTCCATTCACTTAGCCTGTCCAAGTCCCCTTGAAGTCTTCTCCTCACAACTTACATTCCCTCCTAGTTTTGTGTCATCAGCGAATTTGGAAATATTACATTTGGTCTCCACATCCAAATCATTTATATAGATAGTGAACAGCTGTGGCCCAAGAACTGATCCTTGTGGTACCCCACTAGTAACAGCCTGCCATCCTGAGAATGACCCATGTATTCCTACTCTCTGTTTTCTGTCTGTTAACCAATTCTCAATCCATAACAGTATATTACCTCCATACCAGTACATTACCCCAATCCCATGTGCTCTAATTTTATTTACCAACCTCCTGTGTGGGACCTTATCAAAAGCCTTCTGAAAATCCAAATATACCACATCCACTGTTTCTCCTTTATCTATGCTACAAGTAACATCCTCAAAAAAAAGGACTAATTGGCCTCAACAAATGGATAGCACCTTTTTTTATTCTAAAAACATTAATGAACTACTTTTACTCCCCTTCAGGAAGTAGAATCCTGCTGATATGTGGTTTCCCCAACCTGGGATACAGAAGCAAATTTGAAACTTCCTACTGCCATCCCAGCTGAGATCAGTACAAACTGAGGGATTAAGCTTCCTCGGCTGTATTACTCAATTTCCCAATAGGCCATGAACTTAGCCAACTGAGCAGAATTAACAGTATGCTTAATCCGATATATAGCTGTTGTTCCTTTCACTAAACAGTATTCAGTTAATTATCAAATAGGGACATACGTACTTTCCTTTGCACCACATCTATTCATAATATTGCTGAAGAACCTGGAAAGCACTGCTGCTGAACACCTTCTGGAAGCTTTCGTGCTCATCATAAATGGCAGTCACTATACCAAGCAGCCGAGTGTCATTGCAACTACATCGCTTCACAACAAGTGTAAAGTCTTGCTGTTACCGAGTTAGAAGGAAACGACCAAGATGGTAAACACATATTCCGAAAAGAACATAAAGATGAATTAGAAAATGTTCCTTGCAAAATACAGTTGGAAATAAATTTTGTAAAAACACGCATTCATTTTCTGGCATGGTGAAACCATAGAAAATTTGTGTATGCTGATTTTCTGATTACAGTCTTATGTGCATGTTTTTCAGTACCTGCAGCACAAGAGTTTGGGCCTGACCTAAATTTTCCAATGGAGTTGCTTCCCCTAATTTGAACAGGCTACAGGCACAAGAAATGCTTTCCCAGAGCTTGGCCTCTGGCGAACTTGTCTAAGGATCAGAAAATCCAGAACCGCCCATTGCCTGTGAGGCTCTGCACCACGAGCAAGCCCTCGGAAAGTTTACCATTTAAATTATTCAATAAAGACATTGCTAAAGGATTACAGAATTTGAGAAATTTTCCTGGTGCGGTTTCCTCATCACTGAAGCAACTGTATTTGAGAGGTATATTTTCGCTGAAAAATTATATAACCTTGCAATTTCTCATCAGAAATTCTTAAATTTATACAATGGTTTTGCTTCCCATTGACTAAGCAAATTAAATTTCCCATCGAAGTGGCCACTTTTCCTGCTCATTCGATCTGCATCCCAAGAGCAGTAATGTAGTGTAGTGGTGACTGCTTTTAAGAAACCGTACCTTCAAAAGACCATACCACTGATGCAGCTGATGGCATCTTCAGACATATATAAGGAGGAGACACCATTTTAAGAGACACACTCAGCACATGGCTTGCAAAGAGCACACACTCACCAACAAGGAAAAGACCTGGATCTGAGATCATACAATGTAGATAAGTAAGACAATAAATAGTTTACAGAATCTGTGAATGCCACAAGAGGAAGGTTTCACTAGAGAAACATACCAAACACAACGGCACAGAGGAAACCCAGAGAAAGGTCCAAGTACATCAAGGAAGACCAAAACAGAGATTAGAATCACCTCATGTCTGAATATGCAATCAGTGCAGTGGTGCATACCTTGACGACAAAACTTGTCCTGCCAGAGCTAAAAAGTGTAAAACCTGCAGAAAAATGGGCCATTTCACAAGAATATGCAAATCAAAGCCTGCACAAGACATTAATAGAATTGAATGCCAAAAGGAAGATTACATCTTCACATCACAAGAGAAGATATTTATTGCCCACAACTACAATACCTGCCCATGTGTGATGTGTTCATAGGCAATTTGACAATCTCTGCAGTAACTGACTCAGAAGAAACAGTCGACCTAATGGCTGCCCTGACAGTCCATGAGTTACAGAGAAAATAGAAACTGCAATTGAACAAGCCCATATCTAAAATCTTCTCCTATGGATCAGATCCCCTCTACCGGTCCTAGGGATGATCCAAGTTACTCTGAAATCCTCCCATAGCTCTACATGTCAGACTGAGTGTCATGTTATAGACTAGGATTGTCCAGCCTTTTCGGGTGGAGGGCTGCATTGCAATTTTTGCTCAGCCTGGGTGGGGGGTTGGGTGGGAGACGGCGGCAATGAGCAAATTTTGAAAGATAAAGGCATTGAAAAATTATCTTACTAAATAAAAACAACAACAAATGTGTATTTTTGTGAAAAAGCTTTAAATGAGGAGACTAATTTATTGACTTACTTTCTCATCACTGTATTAAAAACTGATCTAGTGACATACTTGGCGTTGTTTTTGCTTTAATAAGTAATCAATCTCCACCTGCACACTTGATGTAGCGATGCAGAGTATTCTGGATAGACATCTACCTTTTAGGAGAGACCTTGATCTCTCTTCCCCCTCTCCTCGCACTCTGTGTGTCTCTGTGTCTTGTTCTCGCTTTCTTCCCCCCTCCCCTCTAGGACTAGGAGACACAGATTGAAAGTTTTGTGCAAAAGATGCAAGTAGAATATGAGGAGGCACTTTTTTACGCAGCGGGTGGTAATGACCTGGAACTCATGGCCACAAGCGTGGTGCAAGTGGAGACGATCAATGACTTCAAGAGGAGGTTGGATGGTCACCTGAGAGAAATAGACTGCTAGGCTATGGGAATTGAGCCAGAGAGTGGGACTGACTACATAGCTCCGTGGAGAGCTGGCATGGGCTCGATGGACAGAATGGCCTCCTTCTGGGCCGTAAGTAAATGACTCTTTGACTCTCTCTCACCCATCTCTTCCCTGTCTCTCTCTCTCCCTCTCCCTCTGTCCCTCTCCACCCCACCCCCCCATCTCTCTGTATCTCTCCCCTATCTCATTCCTCCCCCCATGTCTCCAGTGTTCCCCGCTCCTCACTCAGTGTTTCACAGTCTCTCTATCCCCCGTCTCTTTGTCCCCCCATCTCTCTGAGCACCCCCCCCCCCCCGTCTCTATTCCACCCTCGCTCTCTGTCACTCCCCCTCTTTCTATTTGTCCCCCTCTCTCTCTCTCTCTGTCTCCCCTCTCTCTCTCCCTCTCTCTGTTCCCCCCTCCCTGCTCCCCACTCTCTCTGTCTTTCTCCACCCTCTCTCTCTCCCACTCTCTCTCACACAGTTGCAGAGAGTGGAACGCTCTTTTAAAGTTCTTTTCAAAGTCAGTTCTTTTAAAAAAGATAATTGTCAGTTTCACAGGTGATAGCAGCTGACATCAGCAACAGTAGTTTCCTAACAGACTCTGGGTTTCCGGCTGGCTTTTTAAAAAAATAAGTCGGAACCCACCAGAAAATCCAAAGTCTGTTGGGAAACAGCTATTCACGATGTCAGCAGCCGGGACCTGTGAAACTGACAGTGCAGTAGTTTAAAAGCTGGTTCTGACAAAGATAAATTTCTCATCTCCAGTCACAGTGAGGATGAGGAATGGCCCCGGGCTGGATGGAAACATTTGGCGGGCCCAATCCTGGCCCGCAGGCAATATATTGGACAACCCTGTTTTAGATTCAAGCAAGGGAAATCTAAGTTTCAAAATTGCCAGTGAATTGAAGCTGATCACTATCAACACCATCAAAGGACAGAACCACCTGATGAAAGAACAGAGAATAAAGACGTATGCAGACTGACGGATACCTGCAAAAGATAGTAAAATAAAAGAAGGAGACAAAATCTTGGTTCAGCAAGAGTAAATATTGAAAATTAGCTCACCATTTGGCCCAAAACTGTTTACGGTAGTTCAGAAAAAAGGCAAATGATCATAGCGAAGAGACAAAACTACATTGTGAAGAGAAATGTAAACTTCTTCAAAAAATGTCAATGCGAAGATAATTCCAGAAGAAAGGGACGTAGATAACTTTGATGATGTCAAACCTGCGACGACTCAAGAAGCAGCTCAGCCAAATCATGCACAGCCAAGATCGATACTGCAAGATCCACAAAGATCATTGAGACCTCATCGATTACCTGCCTGACTTAAAGACTACATCATGCACTAATTGTGAATGGAGCCAGGTGGGAGCAAAGTCTGGTATTAAGGGCAGTGTGCCTGAAACCTATCCCCCTCCAAAGTTTTTCAAACTTCAGCGCAACCGAGTTTTGTTCAATATAACTTTCCATGTTTAAGTAGCTAGAGAGTAATTGATAATCTTTAAAGAAAAGGGGAAAACATTATATTTAAAAAGAAGGGGGTTATGTAATGTAGTGTAGTGGTGACTTCATCTTTAAGAAACCTTACCTTTAAAAGACCAGGCCACTGATGCAAATGATGACATCATCAGACATATATAAGGAGACCATTTTGAGAGACAAACTTAGCTCATGGCTTACAAACGGCAGACAGAGACCAGCAAGGAAAAGACCTGGATCTGAGATCAGGTAATGTAGATAAGTAAGACAAAAAACAGTGTTTGTGTTGAATCGGAATAAAAGCCTGCAGTTATCATTTAATGAACACGTAAGAACACAGCACAACACTACATCTGGGGGAATGTTCCCTGACTAATCCGGAAAGCTAACCATGTACATCTCCAATTGGCCCAAATGGACCTATGTTTGCAGAGAGCACACATAGGTAGTGGCCTGGGCTACAAATGGGTCCCACAATGAAAGAATCAAACAACATCAATTCCTAGAGAGATCAATTAACTTTGGGTTTGGGGTCTGTTAGGGTGGAAGCAAAAGAAGAAGATAACAAGTTATTTGTATCTTCTGAATAAATTTTAATACACTGGGCTGGATTTTCAAAAGCCCATAAGGGTGAGGTTGGGAGCGGGCACACTTTGAAAATCATAATGCTGGATGGCATCACTGGATCCTGACCCCTCTGGAATGTGATGTGATTTTCAAAGGGAGGGCAGGAGGGAGGGAGGGAGCCGGCAACCTGCACACCTCCAATTAACAGATTGATGAACTCATTGTGGAGCTCATTAACAGTCATTGGAGCAGCAGTTTTATATATTCAATCTGGAGGCACGGAGATAGTGGAGGATCTGGGACATGTTATGGAGTAGCTGTCATGAACACAGTGGGGAGCCATGAGTGCTAATGATCAACAGTTGTGAGAGATGGGAGAGAAACTCAGCTGCTCAACCAGTGGCAGAGTTGCCATCGCTGGTCCTGCGAGGTTTGTATTTGTGAACAGTGGACTCTTAAGAGGCATGTGAAGCAGCTGGCATCACTTGGGCATCAGAGGTGGGTAGAGAAAGCCCTGGTGAACCAATGAGTCGAAGGTGAGGGAGTTGAGATGGGAGCAGGCTACTATAACATTGGACAGAGCAGCCAGGAAGAGTCTCAGCAGAATGCATCCTCCTGGTCAAAAGGAGGCCAGAGGAGCACAGTGAGGGGCTGCAAGGGGAAGAAGACGCTATCCAAGATATATGGTATATTGCCCAAGAGTTAGTTACCTGCAAATGACAGACTACCAGTTCCGTAGGAGACTGCACTAATACAGGCAGTTGATCTTGAACAGTTCCAAAGGTGACCTGATGCCTCGCGGTATGCGAACTGCAGCCATCAAGGTCACTTTGCCCTGAATTTTCATGCATCCGGGTTGTCCCAAGGATCAGCCATGGATCTGGGTTACATCTCTCAGTCAGCAACTCATCACGCCATCAGACATGTCTCAGATGCCCTATTCCAGAGGGTGGGGGACTACATCCTTTTGAGACAGATGGGCTGGTGCAGGCACAGAGGGCCTTGGGCTTTGCAGCCATCGATGGATTCCCTCAGGTCCAAAGGGTCATCAATTGTAGCCATCAAGGCACCAACAGATCAGCCAGCCAGATTGCTGAACATATAAGGCGGCCACTCATTGAACGTCCAGCTGGTCTGTAACCACAGGAAGCGAATGTTGCAGGTCTGCGCTTACCATTCACCTGAACCATGCTGGGACCAGTGTCCTGGCAAATTGCACAACTAGGGCTGCAGAGAGGGCTTTAAACTAAATAGTGGGAGAAGGGTTGATGTGAGAGGAGATTTTGAAAGTTAAAGAGAAAAGATAAGGCAATAGAGCAGGGTAGCGATTCAGGTAATGATAACCAGAGTGCGACAGGAAGGGACAGAGTGTACAAACATAAAAACACACCAGCAAATAAGGTCAGGGTAGGGAAAAATGATTAAAAGATGGAATTAAAGGTTTTTTTTTAACTGAATGCACACAGTATTTGTAACAAGATGGATGAACTGATGGCACAAACAGAAATAAATAAGTATGATATGATAGCCATTACGGAGACTGGTTGCAAGGTCACCTAGACTGAGAACTGAATATTCAAGGATATTTGACATTTCAGAAGGATGGGTAGAAAGCTCTATTAATAAAGCATGAGATTAGTACAGTGGTGAGAAATGATCTTGGCTCGGAAGATCAAGATGTAGAATCATTTGGGTGAAGATAAGAAATAGCAAAGGAAAAAAGTCAATGGTGGAAGTTGTTTAGCAGTCCCCTAAATGTAGCTACACTGTAGGACAGTCTATAAATCAAGAAATAATGGGGTCTTGTAAGAAAAGTACTACAATAATCATGGGCGATTTAATCTTAATATTGATTGGACAAATTAAATTTGCAAAGGTAACTTGGAGGATGAGTTCATTGAATGTATTCAGGACAGTTTCTTAGAGCAATATGTTCAGGTACCAACCAGAGAGCAGGCTATTTTGGACCTGGTAATGTGTAATGAGACTGGATTAATTAATGACCTCATCATAAGGGATCCTCTAGGCAAGAGTGATCATAAAATGATAGAATTTCACATTCCGTTTGAGGGTGAGAAAATTGGATCTGAAACTCGTGTCTTAAACTTAAATAAAGGCAATTACAAGGGTATGAAGACAGAGTTGGCTAAAGTGGACTGGGAAATTAGGCTAAAAGGGAAGACAGTAGAGATGTAGTGGCAGACATTTAAGGAGGTATTTCATAACTGTCAACAATGATATATTCCATTGAGAAAGAAAGACTCTATGAGAAGAATAAACCATCCGTTGCTAACTAAGGAAAAAAGAAAAGGTGTACAATACGGCAAAGATCAGTGGTAGACCAGAAGATTGGGAAAATTTTAGAAATCAGAACAGCATGGCTAAAGAAAAAGAGAAAGAAATATAAAAACAGACAGTAGAAGCTTCTGCAAGTATATGAAAAGGAAAAGAGTAGCTAAAGTAAACGTTGCTCCCTTAGGGGATGAGACTGGGAATGACCCAGAGCAAACTTCTCGTAGTTTTGATCTGGCAAAGAATATTCATTTGTTTACTAAATATAGTGAGGAGGGAGTAGAAATGTACTTTGTGTCATTTGCGAAAATTGCCACAAAACTGGATTGGCCTAAACCAGTTTGGACAATGCTCCTGCAAAGTATTTTTGTAGGGAAATCTTTGGAAGTGTACTCATCTTTTACAGGAGAGCGCTCACGGAACTATGACAAAGTAAAGACTGCTGTTCTCAATGTCAATGAGTTGGTACCAGAGGCTGACAGACAGAAATTCAGAAATTTAAAGAGGAAACAGGGAATATGTGGAATTTACTAGAGAGAAGGAAATGGTGTTTGATAGATGGTATGGATTAATAAAGGTTGCACAAGACTTTGAGAGCCTTAGGGAAGTGATTTTGATGGAAAAATTCAAAAATAGTGTCCATTTGAGAATAAGGTCCCATCTAGAAGAACATAAAGTTTGTAAAATAAAGGAAGCCACAATAGTCACAGATGATTATGAACTGATTCACAAGAGCAGTATTCACAGGCCTCAATTTGGACATTTCCAAAGAAATTGAAGAGATAGGAAGTTTGATAATGAAAAGAGATCTGGTTCTATTGAGAAAGATGGCAAAGGTAAAGTCACAGACACTCCTCAAGTTAGTAAAAGAGAAAGTCCGGAGGACAAGCTTGGTTCAAGGGGACCGATAAAAAAGAATATGTGAAGGGTCAGTGTTGGAAGTGGATAAACAAGTCTATCTCATTTGTACAAACTTGGTCACTGGCCCTGTTACCGTTGGTGTCATTCCTAGTTTGTCTATTAAAGGTGTAGATTTTTTGCTATGAAATGACTTGGCTGGGGATAAGGTATTGATGTCTCCAGCGGTTTTGGGGAAACCAGCTGAGGCTGCGGAAACTGAGGTTTTGGAGGAAGAATTTCCCGGACTATTCCCAGATTGTGCACTACTAACCTTACCACTTATAATGTAGAAATATAGCAAGTTCTTAACATCATAAATGTTTTAACAAATATCTTATTACAGCTGTATAGGTAACATTTTCATATTCCACAATTATACATATGGTGTTTACAAAATCATAAGGGCTTAACCAAACCAAGTACATGTGACAATTAGGATTAGCAGGATTCAAACATCATAAAACTATCATAACTCAGAGCCTCCTCCTCTCTTACACCACTTGTTTAAACACTGGACAGAGCACCAGCAATTACATTGTTTTTCCCTGCAACATGCAAAATTTTTAGTGTAAACTCCAACGAAACAGCCTGAGATTCTTTGCTCTGAAATTTTATAGAAACAGATACGGGTTGTGGTCTGTATAAATTAGTACTCCCCCTTGACAATTGGTTACATATACCTTAAATTGTTGAAGAGCCAGTACAAGACTTAAAGCCTCTTTCTCGATGTTTGAGTACTTTCTTTGATGTTTATTAAACTTCTAGAGAAATAGCTAATGAGCCATTCCATACCAGCATCATCATTTTGGAGCAGCATCACTCCTACCCCTATGTCACTGGCGTCGACAGCCATCTTGAATTGCATACTAAAATCTGGGACTGCAAGAATGGCTCCTTTATCAAAATGGCCTTTAACTTCTCAAATGCCTTTGGCATTACTCTGACCATTCAACCTTCATGTTTTTTCTTTAACAATTTTGTCAATGGGGTGAGTTCTGTGCTGAAATTAGAAACAAATCCAGAAATTGTAACACTTCCTCCTTTGTCTTGGGTATAGGAAACATTATTATCACCTGAACCTTGGCCTCATGCTCATACGTGACCTTGATCCATGATATGTTCTAAAGAAGCGAAGTGGGCCTTGGCAAACTTGCTCTTTGCCAGGTTTATGACATGGTTAGCTTTGGCCTGCCTGTCCAACAGTGCTCTCAAATGTCTGACATGGTCACTCCAAGTGTTTCTGATTACCAAAAGGTGATAATATTTCTGTACACCAAAAGGTGATACATAATCTAGAAGGGTAGTTTTCTCCTCCTGTGCCAAAAATTAGTTTCTCCTTAATGAGTTTACATGGTCCCCTAACCACATGCCCATAGACTAATTTGAAGGGACTGAAACCAGTAGACTCATTTGGTGTGTCCCTAGTTGCAAATAACAAGAATGATATCTCTTTATCCCAATCCTGGGGATACTCAAGACAATAGCCCCAAATCATACTCTTTAGGGTTTGGTGATACCCCTTCAAAGCACTTTGGAATTGTGGGTAATAAGCAGATGACTTGAGCTGCTTCACTCCTAAATTACACATCACTTCCTGAAATACACCTGACATGCAATTTGACCCCTGGTCAGACCGAATTTCTTTTGGCAACCCATACCTAATGAAAAACTGGACCAACTCCTTAATCATAACTTTAGCTGTGATCTTCTTCAGTGGTTCTGCCTCTGGAAATTGAGTGGACAAATCCATGATAGTCAGAAGATACCTATGACCCAACTTAGTCTTAGGCAATGGTCCAACACAATCTTCAAGAACCCTACTAACTGGTTTATCAAATACAGGTATCGCTACTAATGGGGCTGGCTTAATTGAGGCTTTGATTTCTCAACCATCTGACATGCGTGACATGTCTTATAAAAGTCAACCATACCCTTATGTAGCTTCAGTAAAAATGCACAATTACCCCAGCCTGAGATTTCCGAATACTCAAATGACCTGCAACTGGCATCTCCTGGGCAATTCTCAAAATTTCACTGTGATAGCAAGGAGCGACAACAATTTGATGGACTACAGCCCAATCCTCATTAGCAGGAATCTGGGGATGTCTCTATTTCCTCATCAAAATGTCATTCTTGACATAATAACACTCACAGACTATTTCAGCCTTTGCCTCAGAACATGCCATCTGATACAAGCCCCTCCGATCAGGGTCTGCCTGTTGTGCCTCAACCAAGGAACATCTGCTAAACAATTCACCATTATTAGCATTGGAGCCTTTAACAGCAACATCCCCATCCAAATCCTTGAAAAATGATTGTTCTCCACAACAACTGAATCTGTCTCATCTTGTTTAATATACTGGAATACTGGAAGCTACATATATCAATACACAGGGCCCTGTTTTTTGCAGACCAAAAGAACATGTACAAACATTGCACCTGTTTCAGCTAAACAAAATAAGTGACAAGCATTCGCTGATTTGGTGTGTCCCTAGTTGCAAATAACAAAATGCCTTGAGCAATCAGAGTCAAGCTGCCTGGTTTAAATTTCAAACAAAGCTTGGCAGTTAACTGTCAGTCACCATAAACGGGTGCATTCTCCATGGCAACGCCTCTACCAATCAGAGTTCACTTGCCAACCAATCAGAACTCTCTTCTCATACAGTATAAAGTTGTTGTTTTCCCTTACATTGGCATTCTTGTGGATTGTCATGATGAGTGCAAGACGAAAAGCTTCAAAAACATGTCTCTCTTTTCAGCAATACTCAAGTAATTAGTTTGTAAAGATAAGGTATAGCAAGGCAGCTCGACTCAGTGGAATGTGCCTCCTGTGATATGTGGCAAGTCGTGGATGCACCATGTCTCCTTGACAAGCACATCTGCAGGAAGTGTGACCAACTGCAGAAGCTTGAGCTAAGAGGAGTGCAGCAAGAGCCAAGTCCATGGCATCGCTGCACAAGAGGGAGGAAGAAAAGTGGAAGGGCAATAATGATAGGGGCTTTGTTAGTTAGAGGAGCTGACAGGCATTAATGCAGCTGCAGACGTGACACCAGGATGTTATGTTGCCGCCCTGGTGCCAGGGTCAAGGAAATAACAGAGCAGCTGCAGGACATTCTTCTAGGGGAGTGTGGACAGCCAGAGGTCATGGTCCACTTTGATACCAACGACATAAGAAAGAAGAGGGATGAGGTCCTGAAAGCAGAGTTTAAGGAGTTAGGAAATAAATTAAAAAGCAGAACCTCAAAAGCAGTAATCTCAGAATTACTCCCACTGTCACGTGCTCATGGGCATAGGAATAGGAGGATTAAATGATTGAACACATGGCTGGAGAATTGGTGCAGGAGGGAGGGCATCAGCTTTCTGAGGCATTGGGACCAGTTCTGGAGGGGGTGGGACCTGTACTTGATGGACGGGTTGCACTTTAGCAGGACCGGGACTAACATTATTGTAGGGAGAATTGCTAGTGCTGTTGGTGAGGGTTTAAACTAAATTGTCAGGGGGTTGGGAACCTCAGAGGGAGCTCACATTGGAGGGGAGGAAAGCTGGAAGCTCAAATCATTGTTATGGCCAGGTGGTAAGGGGTGTGGGTCATTTCCAGTGTTCACCTCCCAACTGACTGCAATTGTGCTTTGTTTAAATTGATGATTTAGCCCCTGAATGGTTTACTTGCCAAATAAACACAGAGTGACAGATGTTCTTGTAGGTTTAAAATAAAAGATTAATTATTTATTGAGCAATATTCATTCCCTGAAATTTTCAAAACACCATTTACACATGCATTCACTCTCACATACACTATCAAGAGAAGATAAATAGAAGGAAAAGGGTATGAGTTCAAGGCGTGTTATGTGTTCATGGTTTAAGGTAATCCTGTTGAATCTTCTAAGTAGAACTGTCCTTTTTTAAAAGATGCAGGTCTGGATTGTTTGTAGACTTGACTTGTTGAGATGTTATATGATCCTTCATAGATCATAGGAAATAGGAGCAGGAGTGGGCCATTCGGCCCATCAAGCCTACTCCACCATTCAAACAGATCATGGCTGATCATCCACCTCTATGCCATTTTTCCACACTATCCCCATATCCCTTGATGTCATCAATATCCAGACATCTATCGATTTCTGTCTTGAACATCTCAATGATTGCGCTTCCACAGTCCTCTGGGGTAGAGAATTCCACAGATTCACTAACCATCTAGCCATAAAGATGTTCTGCCTACCACACAAATCAGTAATGCCGGATATGAATTCCAGTGTTGGTGCAATGCCGGGTATATCGGCCGTACGTCCCATTGACTGGCAGATCATATCAAACAGCACATCCCTTCAGCTGTTCACAAAAGGCAGAGTAGTGACCATACTTAACCAGCCCATACTTGCAAAGCTCAGAACACCGATGTGATTCCGCGATTGGACAGCACCTACTGAATCCTGAATGTGCTAAGAATTACACTAACAACCAATTTAAGATTATCAGTCGGGCTTACACCGGTGGAAGGTGCAGAGGAATGATGTGACGGTGCAAGCTTTGGAACATCTCTCCCTGCGAGGAGGCCAGCAACAACTGGGCTGAGCCATTCTGCTTCCCCTCTGTGACTGGCCCTGAGGGAAATACAAAAAGGTGTTGGTGAGAACTCGGCCTAGACTGAGCAAGTGCCTCAGCACAGCCAAGCCAAAAGATGACAGTGGTTGTATAGCCACATTGTGCATAGGGACAGGTGTCTCCTCCATGCCTTTCACCTGTACATTGGGCTATCAAATGACCCTGCTCTGGACAACCTCCTGTCTCGCTATTGTCCATGGCTTGATGCGATGGCACTCTCATGATCCCCAACGTTGCCTCCTCCATGAGGGTCAGTATGTGGAGCTGCAGCAGACCATAGAACCATAGAAAAATTGCAACGCAGAAGGAGGCCATTCAGCCCCTCGTGTCCATACCGGCCGAAAACCAGCCGCCCAATCAAATTCCACCTTCCAGCACCTGGTCCATAGCCTTGCAGGTTACAGCAATTCAGGTGCATGTCCAGGTATGTTTTAAAGGAATTGAGGGTTTCTGCCTCCACCACTGATCTGGGCAGTGAATTCCAGACACCCACCACCCTCTGGTGAAAAAGATTTTCCTCATGTCTCCTCTAGTCCTTCTACCAATCACCTTAAATCTGTGCCCCCTTGTAATTGACCTCACCGCTAGGGGAATCAGGTCCTTCCTGTCTAATCTATCTAGGCCCCTCATAATTTTGTACACCTCAATTCAGTCATCCATTAGTCTCCTTTGTTCTAAGGAAAACAACCCTAGCCTATCAATCTTTCCTCATAGCTGCAACTTGCAAGCCATGGCAACATTCTTGTAAATCTCCTCTGTACTGTCTCCAATGCAATTATGTCCTTCCTGTAATGTGGTGACCAGAACTGTACGCAATACTCCAATTGTGGCCCATCCAGCATTTTATACAGTTCCAGCATTACATCCCTGCCTTTGTATTCTATACCTGGGCCAAAAAAGGAAAGCATTCCATATGCCTTCTTCACTTTATCAACTTGTCCTGCCACCTTTGGGGACCTGTGGACATGCATTCCAAGGTCTCTCACTTCTTCGACCCCTCTCAATATCCTCCCGTTTATTGTGTATTCCCTTGCTTTATTTGCCCTCCCCAAGTGCATTATCTCACACTTCTCCAGATTGAATTCCATTTGCCATTTTTCCGCCCACTCAACCAAACCATTGATATTGTTGACCCTTTTTCTCTGTAGGGTATCAACTGACATGACAGACAAAGATACACTAAAACCAAAGTCTCATATAACTTCACTTTATTAGTACTAAAATCACTTAAAGCATACAAAGGCTTACAACAGTTTTACTTAGACACCAAATAAGTACAAGTCTCACTTCTTGTACAAGATACTACCCATCAACACAGAGGTGATCAGTCTCTTGTCACGGTTGATCACTGAGCCTCCAGACTCAGGGTCCTGCCTTTTGAGAGTTGTTCCCGGGTTCTCGCTGAGAATACCCTCCAGTGTTAACCCTTATATAGGATTCTTGCTCAACCCATTACTCACATGATCTTGTTTTGCACAAATCTTCAAGCATTTTCTCATCTTTGGCAAACATTAGCCATTTAGCCACCTGGACAGAAGTCCAGACGTTTACAATAACCACCATTCGTTCCCCTATATCTGTTCCTCTTTTATCTATTCTTGTTCAACAATCTAGTCTAGCGGTCACATATCCCTAACCACAAGCTTTGACATGTCTGTTAGCTTACTTCAGCAAGTTCTGCGCTTATCTTTAGCTGCCTTAGAGCATGCTGGGTATAAAGCATTACTTGATCAACTTTTCAGGGCCTACAGTCCTCCCTTTGATCCTTATACATTTTCTAATTTATTATGGATCACATTACTCATTCTTCTAAATCGTGCCCTTGTACAGTCATAATTTCATTTCTAAAGGAAAAGCACACATAACGCAATGTTAAAGAAAGCACAATTTCAGCATCACGATCACATAAACAATCACTTGTGCCAACATAATACAGTCGCAATTTTGTTTTAGAGTACATTGATCATTCATTAATTCATTTTAAGTATCCACTCATAGGTTATACAATTATACTTGTGTTACATAATCAATTGTCTGTCTTTTTATAGAGCAAGTTCGAATACTGATTGCCTTTAAGGTAGCTGTCCAACCTGTTCATACATCCTCTCACATTCCTTAATTGATTTTTTTAAGTTTCTAAATTAAGTGTGTCACATATAACACCAGGATACTCAAAACCACTGGGTATGGGAGATCATTCTAAACCAGGGGTGTAGTTGCACATTTGACCCCCAGTTCCATAAGTCCTCCTACCAAGTAGAAACGTTTATCTCGTCAATCTTATCTTGTAGCTTCTTTGACTGTTGTTCTAGATTGTAGTACACTTCACCAATGGCTTTTAGCTACTGTCTCTCTTTACCCAAGCGCATGGGTAATGGCTGAATAGGATATTCGTATTCCCAGAGGTAATTTATCAAGTCCTCCTTAATATGTTCTGTCACAGTTATCGTTTCTGTCTTTCATTTATGTATGTCTACCAACTCCATCTTCCCTACTCTCATTGGTATTTGTGGGTTGAAACAAATATACTGTTGCTCACTGGGTGTGGGGACAGAATAATATGGGGACATTTAAGGTGAAATAATTAATCAATTATGTACTCCTAACAAACTAACCTCGGAGCTGCAGACAGCTTATCAGAATTCGGCAGCGCAATGAGATTATGCGACAAGTCCAATGTGATCGCGACCTAACGAGTGCAAAGGATCAACTGAAGGTGGTCTGCGAACAACTGAAAATTGAAAAGCTTGCAAAGGAAAAACTAGAGGCTGAAAAACAATCTGAAAAGGAAAGGTTAGAGATTGAAATTAAAGAGCTTAAAAAACAACTACAAGACCAGCAGACGACCCAACTGAAGGAACTGGGACAGCTCTGCGAACCACGCCGACCACCTCCAACTAACTTGTATCCGAGTTTGAAGTCGTTACAAACGGAACAACGTAAGATGCAACTGTGTGAAGCAGGTCTAGCCGAGTCTTCCAGTGAAGAAAGTGACAATGATGATGGGTTACCATTTCCGCGACTAGCTCCCCTTAAACAGAAACGCGTTAAGGTCAAGACGGAAAAGAAGACTGTGAACGGTAGCGAGGTCACCACGGCCGAGCACAACACGTACTGAACATACATCCCGGCTTCCCCTGAGAAAATCAACAAGTGGTCCACAAGATTGCCCGACCCGAAGAAAGGGGGTCTGAAAACGTGGGAGCAGCTGGAATGATTGAAGGGAATTTACGATCTCCATCCATGGGACGGGGTACAGATTCTCACTGTAATGGTGCCCGGGCGAGTGAGCCAAAAGCTAAGGAGAGAGGTCCAAATTGCTTTGGGTGAAAATGGTCAGCTACCAGACGCCGGATGGACTGCGATTAACAAGTGGTTGCGAGAGTTTTGTCCTGCAAAAACGGACTGGGGCAAAATTGCAGCCTCTCAGCAGAAGAACTCTGAGGAAGTGCGGGAGTATGAAGAGAGGTTTAGGTCCACCTGGGTGGAATACTCAGGGATAGTAGACCCTACTCCAGAAGAGCTGGACGACACCAGATTTGGACCCTTAAAAACCGCTTTTGTTGATGGACTAAAGCCAGAATTGTCTAAAATACTGAAGGCCACACTACCGGATTGGAACGCAGTAAGAGTGAAATACTCAGAGTTAATTGACAGATGCGCTCAGCTGGACAGGGATATGGCAGTCAAGCTTCGAGCCCTGCAGACTGATTCAGTACCGAAAGAGCCCGACAAAGAGCAAGATAGGCGACCCGGCCCCTGTTATTACTGCGGGAAGGAAGGCCATTGGGCTAAGGCGTGTAGAGCGAGAGGACGAGGTAGAGGACGTCAAGGATGCAACCCGGCACCCAAACCAGCTCCCTCCACTGATGCCAACGACCTCTTTGAGAAGTTCAAACGGTTGACGCCCCAGCAACAGAAGGAGGTGTCCTCCTTACTCGATGCGACAAAAACTAGAGGAGCCCTCCCTCGCCCTTTCGGCGCCTCTCTTAGCGCAAGTAGAAAATAGAAAAGATGGATTGTATGTAACTGCGAGGGTGGGCGATCAAGACATTGACTTCTTATTGGATACCGGAGCCGAATTAACGTATCTACCTCAACAATACGGAAACTCCCTACCGATGGATGGTAAGACTAAAAGAGCTTACGCAGCTGGGGGGCAATGGGTTGGTAATTAAGAGGACCCAGCCCGTACGCATCGGTCTTGGTCCGCACGAATTGATAACACCGGTCTGGGTAGGTCCGGTGGTCCAAGCACTCCTCGGTATGGACGTTCTCACTCAGCTGAACTCCTCGTTGCATTTTGAAGGCAGCCAGGTAACTTGGTCTATCAGAAGTTTGAAGAAAGAGCAGCTGAGGGAGCACCCAATATGGGCCCTGGATAAGAACGATTGTGGGCTACTTCAGATGGAACCGGCAACGTTTACGGGATCTGCTGCGCCCTGTACTAAGCAATACCCCATCAGTCAAACATCTATTGCAGGAATCCTACCCATAATTAGATAGCTAGAGGAGCGAGGCGTGCTGGTTAAAACACACAGTACCTCAAACAGCCCTGTGTGGCCAGTACGGAAGCCAAACGGGACCTGGCGGCTTACTGTCGACTATAGAAAGGCTAACCAGTGTATTGATCAAAAGGCCCCTCTGGTAGCTGACCCCTCTATGGTATTTAATGCCCTGAAGACGGAACATGAATGGTTCTCTGTTATCGATATGGCCAACGGATTTTATTTGGTGCCACTGGCACCCGAAGTCCAACCGTGGTTCGCCTTTACCGTACAACAACAGCAGTACACCTGGATAATAAAAGCAAAATACTGCGGATGCTGGAAATCTGAAACAAAAACAAGAAATGCTGGATTCACTCAGCAGGTCTGGCAGCATCTGTGGAAAGAGAAGCAGAGTTAACGTTTCGGGTCAGTGACCCTTCTTCGGAACTTCTTCCGAAGAAGGGTCACTGACCCGAAACGTTAACTCTGCTTCTCTTTCCACAGATGCTGCCAGACCTGTTGTGTGAGCAGTACACCTGGACTCGCCTGCCGCAGGGTTTCCACAACAGCCCCACGGTATTTCATATGGCCCTACAAAACCATGTGAGGGAGTTACCTTGGATGTACTCCACGGTCATTCAGTTCATGGACGACATCCTGTCAGCCTCTGAGACAGAAGAACAGCACGAGCAAGATCTGCGTACCCTGCTGGACTACCTTCATCAGAGAGGACACAAAGCCAGTATCGACAAAGCGCAGATAGCAGAAGGAGAGGTCGTGTACCTGGGACAAAAGATTTCGAAAGGAAAAAGAGAACTCACCCAGGACAGGACCACCGCTATTCGAGCTGCCAAACTGCCCACCACTATCCAGGAGCTTAGGTCCTTTTTGGGTTTGTGTAACTTCAACAGAAACTGGATCGACTCCTACACACAGCTGGCTCAACCATTAACTGATCTCTTGAAGGGAAAGCGGGCCTCTAAAGAATCAGTTACCCTAACCAAAGAACAACAAGAAGCTTTCGAAAATTTAAAGAGGGCTCTGTGCTCAGCGTCAGCCCTGGGAATCCCCGACAACGGGAAACCGTTATACCCTGTTTGGACACGGAAAAGAGGGATATATGACTGCCATACTGACGCAGGAGCACGGGGACAAACAGAGACCTATTGGATACTATTTGAAAAAATTGGACACCGTTGCCCTAGGATGGGGTAGTTGTTTAAGAGCTATGGAAGCTACATGCCAAGCAGTAATGGCTACTGCAGGTCTGGTATTAGATCAAAAGTTAACCATTAAGTGTCCGCACACAGTCCACACATTGCTATCTATGAACAGAGTATCCCAAGTGACAGCAGCCAGATGGACCCGATGGACAACAGTCCTAGAGGCTCCCAATCTCCACATCGTCCGGGCCAGCCCGGTAAATCCGGCGACTATGCTCCCATGGCCTGAAGAGAGGGAGGAAGAAGAACGTGATTGCGTGGAGATTATGGAAGAAACAGAGGAGACAGCCCGAGCGGCAGAGGAAGCATTGCTCAACCCAGATTTAATCCTTTTTACAGACGGCTCATCCTTTGTTGACAACGGTACAAGGAAAGCAGGATGGGCAGTTACAACCCTACATGAAGTTGTGGAAGCGGGATGCCTGCCTTCAGGGACATCGGCCCAACAAGCCGAACTGCGAGCCCTGTCGGAAGCATGTCGAATAGCAGAGGGGAAGACAGCTAATATTTACACAGACTCACGGTATGCTTTTGGAGTTGCTCACGACTTTGGTCAGCTGTGGCGCAAAAGAGGATTTCTCACTGCTGCTGGGACACCTATTCGAAATGGGAAAGAGGTCTGAGACTTACTGGAGGCCATGCAATTACCACAAAAGGTATCCATTTTGAAATGGAAAGCCCATACGAAAGACAACACCATAGAGGCAAAGGGGAATGCCCTGGCCGACAAGGCAGCCAAGGAAGCCGCCTCGCAAGGTGATCCCCCGGACGTACGGACGCAAATATGTAAACTGAATGCATCCCATCTGACACAAGACCTACAAGAGATGCAGAGTGAATGTTCCAAAGAGAGAAAATGGACCTGGATAGAAGCAGGGATTAAAGTATCGGCAGCTTGGGGTGACCCACCAGAAGGAGGGCACGACATCGTCCCGGGAGTCTGGGTCTACGTAAAGAAAATACACAAAGAACCTTTGGGCGCCAAGTGGGAGGGACCTTTACAAGTACTACTGACCACCCAGTCAGCAGTTAAAGTCGAAGGAAAGAAAGCCTGGATACACGCCTCTCACGTAAAACGAGCGACCCGTGATTGAACGTCGAATTCTTTTTAGTGATGATTGTAATTCTGTATTTGATGTTTTTGCTTATTAAGTGTTGTTCTAAACAAGTAACTGAAGCCCCTGCAAAACTTATGCCTTTACAGAGCTCCCACGGGCCCCTCCTGTGGCACAAGCAGGCAACGTATTGAGAGTGAACCCTTCGGGTGTTGCAGGCTGTTTCTAGACAAGTAGAGACCATTAAAGGCACCTTGGTGGGATCAAGGGAATGATTCTTAAAAGTGTTTGAAGAATTAAAGGGGGGACTGTGGGGACAGAATAATATGGGGACATTTAAGGTGAAATAATTAATCAATCATGTACTACTAACAAACTAACCTCGGAGCTGCAGAGACAGTTTATCAGAATTGACTTCATAGTTTCAGGGCTGCACAGACAGCTTATCAGTAGAAGTAGACTAACAAGCAAAAACTAACAGGACAGCTGCAAACTGTTTAAAAGTAGCCCATTGTATAGCAATCAGCCTAATGGTCCAAGGAGATAGGGGGGATGAGAAACTGCTAGAGGGGAAGGCGACAAGGCAGTACCCCAATCAGGCCATGACACCAAGAAACTGCAGAGTTTGTAAACCAATTGGGAACGTAAAGGGGGTGTCACTGGTCTGTATGAAGAACTATAAGAAAGGCTTGATTTCCCTGCTCAGGCAGGAGAGGAGAGGAGAGGAGAGGAGAGGAGAGGAGAGGAGAGGAGAGGAGAGGAGAGGAGAGGAGAGGAGAGGAGAGGAGAGAAGAGAAGAGAAGAGCCCAGGTGCTGTTGTTGTTTGCTTTGCTGATGATGTAACCAAGAAGTACTGCAATAACGTTTCTTAAAGCTACAGTCGGACTTCGTCTCTCTTTGTGTAACTAATGGGATCCAACACTGGGCAAGTTCAGTTATGTCTATACTGGTATTCGTTCACCGTGGTGGTTAAGCAATATCTCCCTTTTCCCATATAGGCTGCATGGGTTAACCCTGACAGTGCTTTCCTAGTCTCCATGGTGCAATTTACAGTGGCATTAAATCCACATTTTGACTCTGCTGTTTTATATATAGGATGAGGACATATGACCACCTGGTATTCCAGACTATACTTAGACAATGTTGTCCCAATTATCTCTCTTCCAATTTCCACAGCATAGGGTAATATGTCATAGTATTTTATGTAATTTCTTCCCCTTATATTTTCTACTTTGTACAATTACATCCCTAACTTATCCCTTGGAATTACAGGTATTCCCAATACTACTCCAATACTCATAGATCCTGTATTTACACACTCCTGACCTTTCCATACCTTAACAAGTTTTCTGAGTTGGCACCTGGTAATTTTATCATTTGTGACTAGCCAGATCCTTCAACTGAGTATTGTTTATCTAAACCGGCACCTGTCCTGCATCAATTTGCCTCAAATTTTCTCAAGTTTGTTCTAACATCCATGAACCGTATGTATACAACCCTTGTGTCTTCTCAGGGCATCAATCAAGTAGCTGGATATCTGAGATATACCATCATTACTGGTACCAACTCATGCTGTATGTTATCATATACAATTTTATTAGTGTTTATGATCGCAAGTCCATTTCCTGGTCCTGCAGTTAAGGTAGGGCAAGGGAGATCAGTCATTTGTGGCTGCTGGGTTGGTAATTCGGATGCGGGGGTAACCGTGGTGGTTGATGCTTCTTGCCCCCATACGCCCATGGTATAGAGCCAAGGGGAATTGACATCATCTTTTACAACACAATAGAGCCAAGACCCCCCAATGTTTCACACACGTTGATCAGTTTCTACAGTCATTATCATCGCACTGCCATACAGGGAACTCGGGGCCCCCATCTTTGCCAGCTCATCGGCCCTCCTATCTCCTTCGGGGGTCTCGGTTAAACTATTTCACACGTACATACTGTCAAAATATATATATCAACTGGTGGGGGAAACATATGTGGTTGTGTCACCACAAAAACGACCGCAGCTCGTTCTGCACCCTACGCACTTAGACTCAACGGTAGCTGTAAGGCAAGGTCTCGAATAGATTTTCCACTATGATCATGTACATGTAATCCACACCCTGCCTGTCTAATCCTGTTCTCCACTGTAGAAGAACCATCAACAACATTTTTTTAGTGCTGGTTTGATTGCTGGCTCCTTCCGTTGTACACCCCCCCCACCCCCCCCCCCCCCCCCCCCGCATATGATTTTAACACAAAAGGTCCTTTGAGGGCCTTTGCTGTCAAAACCAGACACTCATGGGGTTCTCGCCCTGGTAGATTAAATTGTCTGTCAGGCACGTAGTAGTTCTTTTTCAGGAAATCATATAAAGGGGCTGCCTTTAAGGCAAATCCATCAATATGGTTCCTGCAATACTCAACAAAGACTAAAAATGATCTGAGCCTTAATATCTTGCGGCAGGGGGAGTTCGAGGATTATCTGTACTCGCATTTGCTCTATGTCATGTTTTCCCTGTGTTATTACTATTCCCAAATAGGAAAGCTTTTCTTTCAGTGTCTGTGCCTTTTGAGGGTTAACTTTCACTCTAACCTCCCAAAGAGTTCCTCTTTAGTCTGTGCCAAGCGCTGGTGGAATATCGACGGACTATTATGCAATCCTTGGGGGAGACACGTCCAGGTGTATTGTTGTCTCTGGAATGTAGACTCAAATTTATACTGGCACTCTTGTGCCAGTGGTATGGACCAGAACCCATTGCTAACTTCCAACACAGTAAACCACTTAGACTGTTTTTGTTTTTTTGTGTTTTCTAAAACTTTGATAGTCCTCTTAAATGTCAGATAAATTTCCCTTTGAGTGCTTTAAATAACCATTCATATCAAGTAAATTTTGTTTATCAATTCCAATTTCTTATGTCCAGACTTGGTGGTACTGCATTTTCTTTTACATTAAAGACAGAAGTGCTTGCAACTATCTCTCCTTCTCCAGCACTTTATCTCATAGATACCAGATGCTGTGACATCAGAATCCATTGTGGCTCTGCCCCAAGGTCCAATGGGTTAATTTTACTCTCAGCAATGCAAAAGTTGTGTGGTGGATTTATTGGAAAAACAATAGCTGCAGTGGGGTTATTTTTTTTTCGCTTGTCTCCAAGGGGGTGGAGCAAAACATTCTCAACTGCATCACTTTACATTACTTTTTTTGATCGAAAAGAATTAATCTCCAGTTTAATCTGTATTTTTTCAATTCTTTTGGTATCCTCAGGGTTTGAAAACAACAAAATCATTAGTAACATTATCAACATCAAAGGAAAGCATCTCCATCAGGAAAGACAGCATTTTTAGATTAAAGTCCAATTATTCCCAAACTTTTAACATCTTTTGTAAGAGGTATTTAATCGAAGGATTTTTTTTTTACAACAAAGATAATTCCAAATTCCAATTCATGGCAATAAACAATTAAAAATCAAAACTGTCAATGTTATATGGGCATATTTTATGTCTGGAATTAAAGACTCCCCCAAAACTTGACATAATAAACTTGAAAGCTCATTGTGGCCACAAATGAAATTTCCAGTTTTCTCAACTTAACAGGTCAGTTAACCTTAATAGTATAAACTTAACTCTGACTCATTAATTACACATACAACAGAGTAGCATGTGCTTATTTTTAAAGATGGTAAATTACATAATTTTTCTTGTTCTTTCTTCAGGCGCCTTTTCAAATGACTGTAATAAAACCAAAGACTAAAGAAAAAGTTATTTAACATTCTTAAAACAGAAGATTTAACACCAGCTTCTTAAACAAACTTTAAATAGGCAGAATCTTTCCCATATCTCCTTTGTTTATCCTTCTCTTCCTTAAACCAATATCTAATTCCTGACATTTGCTACTTAAAACAGTTAATCAAACATGCCTTTAAGTTAAACTCCAAAAATAAAACAAGGACAGATTTTAAACTGGAACTCCAATTAAAGCAGTTTTTTAAACTTCAAATTGGATTTCTGCCAGACATCTTCAGACCTTCAAGTCTGAAGCTTATCACTTAGACAATTGTTCATTGCCTTTTCACAGTTGCAAAACCAACTTTTAAAATAAAAATAAAAACTTTAATTTAAAATATAATTCAATTTTATACCCCTTTCCTGGGTGCACAATCTTAAATTGAAATGGACATGCTCAACGATCACTTTTCACACTCATTCAATTCCAAACAACTTAGAAAATTGATTCCATATTGATCAATTCAAAGTACCAAAATCTCTGTCAAATTCCCTGTCCCGATTGAAATGAACACACAAAAGTTCAACTAGTTCACAACCAAAATATGTCTCAAGGTTCCCATAAAATATAAACGCGTAAAAATAGAACAAGTAACAGACTCACGCTTGCATCATTAAGGCCAGACAACAAAGAGTTAATGACTGTCAATTCGACAGAACACAAGCTGCACATTCCAAGGACATTCATTTCATTCATGGAAGCTTCCAACATTCACACATTTGACTCAAAAGACACAGTCACATGTTTTTACTCACCTGAAATTTTACTAAAACATAGTCTTTTTATGTCACTCTGCCAGAAACTTAGTTATGGAGCCCTTTGGCCCCCGTTATTAATAACGCCATAGATCAGGCGAGGGTGGGGGCCGAAGGCTCAATTGGGGTCTCGGGTGGTGGTCATCCCAAGGTCTGTAACCATCGTCATGGTACTTACTGGCCTTATCTGCCAAGTTGGCCCAATTAAAATTGTCATTGTCATCATCCTCCTCATCCGCAAACATGCATATTATACTCCTTTGCACTGAGAGTTGAGACTGTCTCCTTCTGACATTTTGTATGATCCGCTGACTGGTACACCCGCTCCTTCTGTGAGCGGTGCAGAACTGTCATTGTGGTCTGTAAGTCAGAGCATTTCTGTTCCGCTCTTGTGAGCTGTTCTTTGACTGTCTCAGCTTTTTGCTCAGCCTTACCGTGACTGTTCTCAGCCCTTTCAGCCTGAGTTTGAAACTGGCTCAGAAATATTAACTGCTTCTGTTGTTCTTTCTGCGATTTCTTATTTTCCTTTTCTACCTGGAAGACCCAATCCTTTCAAGCATCCCTATCTTTTTGAATTTCTGCCAAATGCTCCTCTAATTATTCTATCTTTTTCCCTTTTCATCTAACTCTCTCATACATGAGGCAATCGCCGTTACCTTTGCTAATTTAGGGGCTCTCTTAGCTTGGTGAGTACGAGCATCCTCCCAATGATGCACTCCTACAGATCCCTGACCCGTGTACTGTTTAACTGCAAACTCGATCCATGAGGGCCACTTATTCTCTAAGTACTTTCTCAACTCCAACTCACAGTTGGGTCGAGGCTGAGCCATTGTAACACTATGTTTCACTGAAGGATTCCCCGAATCCTTAACTAACAGTCTCTATCTCTCACATAATTCTCTCATGCAACTAGCTATTGCAGTGGCCACTTGAAGTTTAGATGTGCGCTTTGCCTGGCTTAGCTGGGCTTCGTCCCAAAGTTTCTGACCAATGGGTCCCAGACACTCAAAGGCCTTCTTGGCATACTACGACCCATTTGGGCCACTTACGGTTTAAGTACTCTCTGAGCACTGTTTCCCATTCCGGCAGGTTATTTGTCATTTCCTACTCTCACAAGTTAGTCAAAAGGCACGGGAGGTGACCAGGGTTGGGATCTGGTGACAGTACCCCACAGAAGGGAGGTGTATTGACTACCTCTTCAATCTTCCGTGTGGTCTGTTGTTCACTAAATTCCCGTATGGTCCCTCCGAGTCAATGCTCAGGAGGTATGCAGAACACCCCTCAAGGCTGACTTTCAGAGTTTATTCTTACCTATCAACTGGTTAACTTTAATTTCCTACCATTAAGATTTTTGTCCGTAACGTCTGTGATCCGGACACGGTGTGAATTTAAAGCAATCACTTAACCATGCCCACCCAGGGACGCCAAAATGTTGACCCTTTTTCTCTGTAGGGTATCAAATGACATGACAGACAAAGATACACGAAAACCAAAGGCTCGTATAACTTCACTTTATTAGTACTAAAATCACTTAAAGCATACAAATACATACAACAGTTTATTTAGACACCAAATAAGTACAAGTCTCACTTCTTGTACAAGATACTACCCGTCAACACAGAGGTGATCAGTTTCTTGTCACGGTTGATCACTGAGCCTCCAGACTCAGGGTCCTGCCTTTTGAGAGTTGTTCCCAGATTCTCATCACAAATACCCTCCAGTGTTAACCCTTATATATTCTTTGAAGGGTCCTTGCTCAACCCATGACTTACATGATCTTGTTTTGCACAAATCTTCAAGCATTATCTCATCTTTGGCAAGCATTAGCCATTTAGCCACCTGGACAGAAGTGCTGACCTTTTTACAATAACCACAATTCGTTCCCCTATATCTGTTCCTCTTTTATCTATTCTTGTTCAATAGTCTAGTCTAACGGTCACATATTCCTAACCACAAGCTTCGACATGTCTGTTAGCTTACTTCAGCAAGTTCTGTGCTTATCTTTAGCTGCCTTAAAGCATGCTGGGTATAAAGCGTTACTTGACCAACTTTTCAGGGCCTGCAATATTATTCTGGTGTCTACAGCTATCCTCTTCATCAACTACACAACCAATTTTTGTGTCATCAACAAATTTCCCAATCATGCCTCCCACATTTAAGTCCATATCATTAACCACCACCAGTCAAGGTATCTCTCTGGAATTATGCGCTGTCTTCTCCTACAGGATAAAGAGAGACATATTTATGAGAAGGCTGCCCTCCCTCACTCATTCCAGCATGACATACACATGAGATGCTGCACTGCTCAGAGATGCCCCATGTTCAATTGTGCTCCATGTGTGAGGGTTGTTGTTCTCTGTGATGGAACTGGCCATTTGATTTGACAATGTTAAGGAGAGCTATGGGCACTCTGTGAGCTCAGGTCGTGTGTATGCAAACATTCAAGGAGGCAATGCAATTTGGTGACCTAATCTGCACAAGGTATAGGGGGCCGTGGTTACTGTGTCTCTGAGTCTGCAAAAATGACCAGCAAATGGAGTGAGGGCTGCAGAGACATGACTCTGAGAAGAGGGAGGAGAGCTGTCCATAGAAGGCCCTATCCAGTCTGGGGTTTCAGAGACCTCTTCTCATACCTCCACCTCACCCAGGAACAATGCCTGAGGGGACTCAGGTTCAAAAGGAGGTGATCACAGAACAGTGCCACCTCCTTCAGCCTGACCTGAAGCCTCACACCTGGGTAAGGATGGTGCAGCCTGTAGCCGTAAAGGTCACAGTGGCATTGAACTTTTATGTGTCATGATTTTTCCAGGCTGGAGCTTACGACATTTCCAACATCTTTCAGCACTCCATCAATCGATGCATCCGGGAGGTGATGGAGGCCATCAGTGGAGGAGAGCCAAGTGCATTATTTTCTTCTTTAGCAGGGAGAAGCAGGATGAGATGGCATGTGGCTTAGTCAGGAGAGCGGAATTCACGATGGTGCAGGGCGCCATCAACTACATGCATATGGCTCTGTGGGCCCCCTGCATGTCACTGGGCAACTGTACAAGAACTGCAAGTTCTCCCATATGATCAATGTGCATTTGGTGTGCGACTATGCACAGTATATGTTACTGAATGCCTGCTATCCTGGCAGCAGCCATGATGCCTTCATTCTGAGGAATTCTGCCATTCCTGTCGTCTTAGGCCCTTCACAGAGAACCAAAGGCTGGCTTCTCAGAGACAAAGGCACTTAACTCCACCCCCCCACCCCCCCCACCCTCCCTCCCGCCACCCGACCATGTGAGGACAAAGTGCGTATAATGAGAACCATTGAGCCACCAGGAACATCATGGAACAGACCATTGACATGTCCAAGCAACACTTTTAATACCTGGACTGCTCACGGGCAGTGGGTGTCCAAGTTTATGGTGGTCTGCTTTGCCCTCCATAACACCTCCATCATGAGGGTACAGCAATTAGCTCCAGGTATCATGAGGCCACCTCACGAGAAGGAAGAGGAGGAGACAGGGAGGAACATCCCTCCAGACGGGCTGTCTGAGAATACCTGCTCAGACTCTAGGTTCAATGGAACGACTTCGCTTTACCAACATGGATCCACAATTCCCTGGTGTTACATCCATCTAAGATGCCACATCACAGCATCCCCTTGGCCACCATCCTGCAATAAAAGCCACCAACAAATACCATTTCATTCACATTTATCCAACAAAAAATCCAATTATGCAAACATAAATGAACTAATCACCCTTGTGCATTCCCTCACTGATTGTCCTGAGTGTCTCTTTGCTGTCCTAGTACTCCTATGCAGTGCTACCCCAGTGACTGCAGCATGACTGGTGAAAAGCTTTCAGTGGGAGAGACTGCAGATAGCCTTTGCAGCATAACTTTGAGCATTTCTGGATCTTGAGAACCACTTCAGCATGGACAGAAGCCGTCTGGGTTGGCTGGGTGACAGACAACAGCAAGGGCACTGACGGAGTGGCAGTGGTGGGAGGATGAATGCTGTCATCCTGAGACAGGACAGCAGGTTTCTGTTCCATGGTGCCATTGCCACTGGAATGTGAGCAGTCCCTCGGCAGTCCTAAAATCCTAAAACAAGGCACCTTCCCTGTGGGCTTGGGGGTGGATCCCTCTTTTGTGGGCAATTTGTGGTCCATGGAGGACCCCCATCAGGAACAAATGCACCTCTTTCCCCAGGACCAAACACCCAACCCACCTTGCTGAGGCCAGTCCGGAAGGCCCCAGCGACCCCGCCTCACCTATCTCTTATCTGGGGTTCCATTGCTGGACCTGGGTCTGAGGTCTCTGCAGTACCAGCAGTGGCCACCACTCCTGGTGACGCTGCCGAGACTGCTGAGCTGCCGGCTGTATGCTTAGCTGGCAGCTCTTGGAGGCAGGACCCCTGCCCCTTTTAAGTGTTTAAAGGGACGGGGATCCTGCCTCCTTAAACTTTAATCCCAAAAGACTGGAGGATCACTCCGGGGGTCAGGAAAAATGCAGAGGCGGGGTTCCCCTCGATTTTTTGGTCCGGCGCCAGGAGTCCCGCCTCCTGCATAAAATCCCAGCCGTTATGTGGCTTCCACCTGTACTGTAATGGAAGCTGAGACATTGGCCACTGGACTCTGCATCACGGGCAGCTCGACAAGTGCTGCAATGTGGTTGGCAATCACTTCCACTCAGGGTAATGCCCTGGGCCAAGTTAGAGCCAGACTCCTCCATGCTGCTTGACAGTGACAGGAGGTTGGCTGGCCGGTCTGCCAATGCACCAAGCATCTTTGTTTGCAACCTCATCAGCATTCTCCTGTATGCTGCCCCATCAATGTCTTCATTGCAGTGCCCTGCAGAAGATCTCGTCAGCGACCTTGCCCTCCTGGGAGCTGGCAGATGATCTATCCATTCCCCCTGGCCTGGCTGCAGCCCACTCGTGCCCAGTGACTCACCACAAGCTGATCCCAACACTAAACTAGCCGCTAAAGTTCATGCAGCGCCAATATCTGAGCCGGTGACTACGTATGTCAAATTAAGTGACAGTGCTTCTTCATCATAGATCTAGTACAGCTCTATCTCTTACTCCTAGGGCTGCTGTAGTTGGCCAGGGGGCAGTTCTTGCGTATCTGAAAGCATAAAGTCAGAAGAGGAGGCCCAGGGTGAGGGGAAGAGGGGAGAATGGGTTGTAAAGCAAGACACCTATGTTTACATCATCTGGAGCTTGCACTTCAAGCCATATAGCAGTATTAGGGTGAGGTGGGAGTTGAAAAGGGACATGATGCAATAACATACCTTCATCTTGAATGATATCAGTGATGCTGGATTCTCTATGGGCTCTGTTGCAGCTGGCCATGTGATGTGGAGCAGCATCTCCTCTGTCGGGCTCAGGATAAAGGTGAGCCTGGCCTCCACTGGTTTTAATCCATTCCCTTGTATTACATGTTACCTTGTCCTGCAAGAGAGAGAGAAAGAGAAAGAGAGGGAGAGAACAAAATGTCAGTGATTGTGTAATACCGTGTTTGAGTGATGTACCAGTAACAGTTGGATGTGAGGCTGAAATCATTGGAAGGTGTCGTGAGGATAGGTTGGAGTATCTGGATGTTAGGTGTGACTCCTGTGTAACAGGGATAGCTGATAGGTGAGTGATGAGGGTGTGGTGCATTGGACAGTGTGAGAGGTTGATGGTGTGGTGAGTAGGAGATGTCATGTGAGGATGCATTCACTGATGTTGTCCACCCATATAAAGTCATTAACTTCTTCTGGCACTACTAGCAGGTCCTCAGGGACAGACTCTAGGAGTTGATGTACCTGGCAACGTGCTCCCAATCTCTTCAGAGGGATGTCATTGAGAGCCTCACGGCCTGCCAAAAAACATGACGTCTCTCCTCCTGTTCAGCTCCATGACTAAGGCCTCCAGTGCAGCATCTGTGAATCATGGAGCCCTCCCTCTGCCCTGCTAATCAATTTCCATTTTCTCCATTTTCAGTAGTGACAGTCATCAGCAGCCTCCTTTGATTCAGTGCAGCTTCCCTTTAAGAAGGACAGACTGCCTTTAAGGGCTGAAGGTTAGCTGCGACGTGTGCTAAGTCTCGCACACTGTTAGGCCCCATGTTGTGGGTGTAGCCAACTAGCAGCATGGGTCACGCTGTGCTGCAGCCAGAATTCATGGAAATGAGGACTCAGCATGAAGTTTACTTGCAGCCTAACACAATGGGAAGGGATGCGGGCAGATTGTGAATCTTGGCCCTTCACCTGACAAAAAGTCTTAACAAATGTCTCCCCCATGTTGTCACGATATGCACCCTTGTATCTTTGACCTAATGGCCTGTTCCACTCACTTTCAAGACAGCAGGATGCTGCCCCAATGTTCCAATGCTGACTGCCCCTCTTACATCAGTTAGCCACATTCACCCAGCCCCAATATGCTAACGGCCCCATCCCAGGATTTTGGTTGCATTCGGTGCGGATGGTGTGGGGGAGGGGCGTGTGAGGGGATATCAAAGTATCAAAGTGTTGGTTGCTGGAAGAGCTCCGGCTCAGAGTTGATGATCTGGAATCTGAGCTTCAAACACTGCGGCACATCCAGGAGGGGGAGAGTTACCTGGACGTTTTGTTTCAGGAGGCAGTCACACCTGGTAGATTAAGTAATTCAAATTCAGTTAGTGATCAGGGACAACAGGGTGTGATTGTAAGTGAGGCAGGTAGGGGGATCCTGAGTTCAGGAGTGGAGGAGCCTCAGCCTTTGACCTTATCCAACAGGTACGAGATACTTGCTCCCTGTGTGGATGAGGAAAAGGGCTGCGGGGAGGATGAGCCAACTGACCATGGTACCATGGTGCAGAAAGCCATTCAAGAGGGGGTAGCAAAAAGACAAGTGGTAGTTATAGGGGATTCTATAATTAGGGGGATAGATAGTATCCTTTGCAAGCCGGATCGGGAGTCCCGCATGGTGTGTTGCCTGCCCGGTGCCAGGGTGCAGGACATCTCTGACCGGCTTGAAAGGATATTGGAGCGGGAGGGGGAGGATCCAGTTGTTGTGGTCCACGTTGAGACGAACAACATTGGCAAGGCTAGGATGGAGGACCTGTTTGGGGATTATAAAGCACTAGGAACAAAATTAAGGAACAGGTCCTCGAGGGTCATAATCTCCGGATTACTGCCCGAGCCACGTGCAAATTGGCTTAGGGATAAGAATATTAGGGAAGTAAACACGTGGCTAAGGGAGTGGTGTGGGAAAGAGGGGTTCCATTTCATGGGGCATTGGCATCAGTTTTGGAACCGGGGGGATCTGTACCGATGGGACGGTCTCCACCTGAACCGTTCTGGAACCAGTGTTCTAGCGAAACGGATAAATAGGGTGGTCTCTAGGACTTTAAACTAGTGACTCGGGGGGAAGGGAAAGGGAAAACGACAGGGAGTATGATGATAAATAAAAAGGTAAGCAGCAGGCTAACATGTGTACAGGAGGGTTTAGGTTCAAGGCAGACGATGAAAGAAGCAGAAAGGAAGGATAACTCAGGAGTTATTAGAGATGTTGGGAATCATGAGGGTAAGAAAGCTAGCATAAAGGCACTTTACCTGAATGCGCGTAGCATTCGTAACAAGGTTGATGAGTTAAAGGCACAAATCAACGCGAATAAATATGATTTGGTAGCCATTACGGAGACATGGTTACAGGTTGGTCACGACTGGGAGTTAAATATCCAGGGGTACCAGACTATTCGGAAGGACAGACAGGAAGGTAAGGGAGGTGGTGTAGCTCTGATACTCAAGGACGACATCAGGGCGGTGCTGAGAGATGATACAGGTTCTATGGAGAATGAGGTTGAATCCATTTGGGTGGAAATTAGAAACTCTAAGAAGAAAAAGTCATTGATAGGCGTAGTCTATAGGCCACCAAATAATAACATCACATTGGGGCGGGCAATAAACAAAGAAATAACTAATGCCTGTAAAAATGGTACGGCAATTATCATGGGGGATTTTCATCTACATGTAGATTGGTCGAACCAGCTCAGTCAGGGTAGCCTTGAGGAGGAATTCGTTGAGTGTATCCGTGATAGTTTTCTTGAACAGTATGTAATGGAACCGACGAGGGAGCAAGCTATCCTAGATCTAGTACTGTGTAATGAGACAGGAATAATTAATGACCTCATGGTTAGGGATCCTCTTGGAAGGAGTGATCACAGTATGGTTGAATTTAGAATACAGATGGAGAGTGTGAAGATAAAATCCAATACCAGGGTCCTGTGCTTGAACAAGGGGGACTACAATAGAATGAGGGAGGACTTGGCTAAAGTGGACTGGAAACAAAGATTTTACGGTGGGACAGTTGACGAGCAGTGGAGGACTTTCAAAGCAATTTTTCAAAGTGTTCAGCAAAAGTATATTCCAGTGAAAAGGAAGGACTGGAAGAAAAGGGGAAATCTGCCATGGGTGTCTAAGGAAATAAGGGAGGCTATCAAATTGTAAAAGAAGGCATACAAAGTGGCCAAAGGCAGCATAAAACTAGAAGATTGGGAAAACTTTAAAGGTCAACAGAAAGCTACAAAAAGAGCTATAAAGAAAAGTAAGATGGAACATGAGAAAAAACTAGCACAGAATATAAAGACAGATAGTAAAAGTTTCTATAAATATATAAAACGAAAGAGTGGCTAAAGTAAACGTTCGTCCTTTAGAGGATGAGAAGGGGAATTTAGTTATGGGATATGATGAAATGGCCGAGGCATTGAACAGGTATTTTGTATCGGTCTTCTCAGTGGAGGACATTAATAACATGCCAGTAATTGACAAAGAGACAAACGTAGGTGAGGACCTGGGAACAATCATTATTACGGAAGAGGTAGTGTTGGGCAAGCTAATGGAGCTAAGGATTGATAAGTCTACTGGCCCTGATGGAATGCATCCCAGGGTACTAAAAGAGATGGCGGGAGAAGTAGCAGGTGCACCGACGGTAATTTTCCAAAATTCACTGGACTCTGGGGTAGCCCCAGTTGATTGGAAAACAGCAGATGTGACGCCACTGTTTAAAAAGGGAGGTAGACAAAAGATGGGGAATTATAGACCGATTAGCTTAACCTCTGTAGTGGGGAAGATGCTTGAGTCTATTATCAAGGAAGAAATTTCGATAGAAATTGTCCCGTTGGGCAGACGCAGCATGGGTTCATGAAGGGCAGGTCATGCTTGACAAATCTTTTGGAATTCTATGATGACATTACGAGCAAGGTGGACAATGGGGACCCAGTGGATGTGGTGTACCTAGATTTCCAAAAGGCCTTCGACAAGGTGCCGCACAAGAGGCTGCTGCATAAGATAAGGATGCATGGCGTCAGGGGTAAAGTATTAGCATGGATAGAGGATTGGTTGACTAACAGGAAGCAGAGAGTGGGGATAAATGAGTGCTATTCTGGTTGGCAATCAGTCACTAGTGGTGTGCCTCAGGGATCGGTGTTGGGACCGCAATTATTTACAATTTATATAAATGATTTGGAGTTGGGGACCACGTGTAGGGTGTCAAAGTTTGCAGATGACACTAAGATGAGTCGCAGAGCAAAGTGTGCAGATGACTGTGAAACTTTGCAGAGGAACATAGATACATTGAGTGAGTGGGCAAAGGTCTGGCAGATGGAATACAATGTTAATAAATGTGAAGTCATTCATTTCGGTAGGAGTAACAGTAAAAAGGATTATTACTTGAATGGTAAAAAGTTGCAGCATGCTGCTATGCAGAGGGACCTGGGTGTCCTTGTGCATGAATCGCGGAAGGTTGGTCTGCAGGTACAGCAAGTAATTGGGAAGGCAAATGGAATTTTGTCCTTCATTGCTAAAGGGATTGAGTTTAAAAGCAGAGAGGTTATGTTGCAGCTGTATAAGGTAGTGGTGAGGCCGCACCTGGAGTACTGTGTGCAGTTTTGGTCTCCTTACTTGAGAAAGGATGTACTGGCACTGGAGAGGGTGAAGAGGAGGTTCACTAGGTTGATTCCGGAGTTGAGGGGGTTGGCTTATGAGGAGAGACTGAGTAGATTGGGATTATATTCATTGGAGTTGAGAAGAATGAGGGGGATTTTATAGAAACATATAAAATTATGAAGGGAATAGATAAGATACAAGTAGAGAGGATGTTTCCACTGGCAGGTGAAGCTAGGACAAGAGGGCATAGCCTCAAGATTAGAGGGAGCAGATTTAGGACTGAATTAAGAAGGAACTTCTTCACCCAGAGGGTTGTTAATCTATGGAATTCCTTGCCCAGTGAAGTAGTTGACGCTTCTTCAGTAAACGTCTTTAAAGCTAAGGTAGATATCTTTTTGAACAATAAAGGAATTAAGGGATACGGTGGGAGCGCGGGTAAGTGGATCTGAGTCCACGAAAAGATCAGCCATGATGTTATTGAATGGCGGAGCAGGCTCGAGGGGCCGGACGGCCTACTCCTGCTCCTAGTTCTTATGATCTAAGTGGAATTCAGCACCACCACCAAAGGTTCTATCAAATTCTATGATACTGCATAGTATAACAGGTAAAGCAGATTAACTTATAGCTTAGATTAGTACTTGGAACTATGATGTTGTTGCTATTACAGAGCCTTGGTTGAGGGAAGGACAGCATTGGCAGCTAAATGTTCCGGGATTTAGAAGCTTCAGGCAGGATAGAGGGGAATGTAAAAGGGGTGGGGGAGTTGCTTTACTAGTTAAGGAGAATATCAAAGTTATCAAAGGAGAATATCAAAGTTTACAAAGTTATGAGCGGCATGGACAGAGTGGATAGTCAGAAGCTTTTTCCCAGGGTGGAAGAGTCAGTTATGAGGGGACATAGGTTGAAGGTGCGAGGGGCAAAGTTTAGAGGGGATGTGCGAGGCAAGTTCTTTACACAGGGGGTGGTGTGTGCCTGGAACTTGCTGCTGGGGGAGGTGGTGGAAGTAGGTACGATAGCGACATTTAAGAGGCATCTTGACAAATACATGAATAGGATGTGAATAGAGGGATACAGTCCCCAGAAGTGCAGAAGGTTTTAATTTAGGCAGGCATCAAGATCGGCGCAGGCTTGGAGGGCCAAATGGCCTGTTCCTGTGCTGTACTGTTCTTTGTTCTTTGTTCTTTGTATCACAGCTGTACTGCGGGAGGACACCTCAGAGGGGTCATGCAGCGAGGCAATATGGGTGGAGCTCAGGAATAGGAAGGGTGGTGTCACGATGTTGGGGGTTTACTACAGCCCTCCCAACAGCCAGCGGGAGGTAGAGGAGCAGATATGTAGACAGATCTTGGAAAGATGTAAAGGTAACAGGGTTGTAGTGGTGGGTGATTTTAACTTCCCCTATATTGACTGGGACTTACTTAGTGCTAGGGGCTTGGATGGGGCAGAATTTGTAAGGAGCATCCAGGAAAGCTTCTTGAAACAATATGTAGATAGTCCAACTCTGAAAAGGGCCGTACTGGACCTGGTATTGGGGAATGAGCCCGGCCAAGTGGTAGAAGTCTCAGTTGGGGAGCATTTCGGGAACAGTGACCATAATTCCATAAGTTTTAAGGTACTTGTGGATAAGGATGAGAGTAGTCCTCGGGTGAAGGTGCTAAATTGGGGGAAGGCTAATTATAACAATATTAGGCAGGAACTGAAGAATTTAGATTGGGGGCGGCTGTTTGAGGGTAAATCAACATCTGACATGTGGGAGTCTCTCAAACGTCATTTGATTAGGATCCAGGACCAGCAGGTTCCTGTGAGGAAGAAGGATAAGTTTGGCCATTTTAGGGAACCTTGGATAACGAGGGATATTGTGAGCCTAGTCAAAAAGAAAAAGGAAGCATTCATAAGGGCTAGAAGGCTGGGAACAGACAAAGCCCTTGAGGAATATAAAGAAAGTAGGAAGGAACTTAAGCAAGGAGTCAGGACGGCTAAAAGGGGTCATGAAAAGTCATTGGCAAACAGGATTAAGGCGAATCCCAAGCCTTTTAATACATATATAAAGAGCAAGAGGGTAACCAGGGAAAGGGTTGGCCCACTCAAGGACAGAGGAGGGAATCTATGTGTGGAGCCAGAGGAAATGGGCGAGGTACTAAATGAGTACGTTGCATCAGTATTCACCAAAGCGAAGGACATGGTGGATAATGAGTCTAGGGAAGGGAGTGTAGATAGTCTGGGTCAAGTTGTTATCAAAAAGGAGGAGGTGTTGGGCGTCTTGCAAAGCATTAAGGTAGATAAGTCCCCAGGGCCTGATGGGATCTATCCCAGAATACTGGGGGAGGCAAAGGAAGAAATTGCTGGGACCTTGATTGGCTACAGATGAGGTCCCAGAGGACTGGAGAATAGCCAATGTTGTTCCTTTGTTTAAGAAGGGTAGCAAGGATATTCCAGGAAATTATAGGCTGGTGAGCCTTACGTCAGTGGTAGGGAAATTATTGGAGAGGATTCTTCAGGACAGGATTTACTCCCATTTGGAAACAAATGAACTTATTAGCGAGAGGCAGTGTGGTTTTGTGAAGGGGACTAACTTGATTGAGTTTTTTGAGGAAGTGACGAAGATGATTGATGAAAGAAGGGCAGTGGATGTTGTCTGTATGCACTTCAGTAAAGCCTTTGACAAGGTCCCTCATGGCAGTCTGGTACAAAAGGTGAAGTCACACGGGATCAGAGGTGAGCTGGCAAGATGGATACCGAACTGGCTCGGTCATAAAAGACAGAGGGTAGCAGTGGAAGGGTGCTTTTCTGAATGGAGGGCTGTGACTAGTGGTATTCCACAGGGATCAGTCCTGGGACTTTTGCTGTTTGTGTTATATATAAATGATTTGGAGGAAAATGTAGCTGGTCTGATTAGTAAGTTTGCGGACGACACAAAGGTTGGTGGAGTTGCGGATAGTGATGAGGATTGTCAGAGGATACAGCAGGATATAGATCAGTTGGAGACTTGGGCGGAGAAATGGCAGATGGAGTTTAATCCGGACAAATGTGAGGTAATGCATTTTGGAAGATCTAATACAGGTGGGAAGTATACAGTAAATGGCAGAATCCTTGGGTGTATTGACAGGCAGAGAGTTCTGGGCATACAGGTCCACAGGTCACTGAAAGTGGCAACGCAGGTGGATAAGGTAGTCAAGAAGGCATGCGGCATGCTTGCCTTCATCAGTCGGGGCACAGAGTATAAAAATTGGCACGTCATGCTGCAGCTGTACAGAACCTTAGTTTGGCCACACTTAGAATATTGCGTGCAATTCTGGTCACCACACTACCAGAAGGACGTGGAGGCTTTGGAGAGGGTACAGAAGAGGTTTACCAGGATATTTCCTGGTCTGGAGGGTATTAGCTATGAGGTGAGGTTGGATAAACACGGATTGTTTTCACTGGAACGACAGAGGTGGAGGGGTGACATGATAGAGGTTTACAAAGTTATGAGCGGCATGGACAGAGTGGATAGTCAGAAACTTTTTCCCAGGGTGGAAGAGTCAATTACTAGGGGGCATAGGTTTAAGGTGCGAGGGGCAAAGTTTAGAGGGGATGTGCGAGGCAAGTTCTTTATACAGAGGGTGGTGAGTGCCTGGAACTTGCTGCCAGGGGAGGTGGTGGAAGCAGGTACGATAGTGACGTTTAAGAGGCATCTTGTCAAATACATGAATAGGATGGGAATAGAGGGATACGGTCTCCGGAAGTGCAGAAGGTTTTAGTTTAGGCAGGCATCAAGATCGGCGCAGGCTTGGAGGGCCGAATGACCTGTTCCTGTGCTTTCTTTGTTCTTTGCAGCATTTGGCTTGTATGTCAAAGAAAATAGCCCTGAAATCTCTACTTCCCAATATTAGTAGACAAGCGCTTACTGGGATTATATGACATTTCCCTTATTTTAATGCAGGCAAATGTCATACAAGCCTGTGAAACATTCGTGGGCTAATATCGTAACTGCCATTCCTGACCTTGCCTCTTTAGTATTGAGACATAGTAGCACATTAAGACTTCCACTTGTAACTGAAGGCTTTTGGTTGATTGTATTATACAGTCATAATTGCATCTAATGTTTCAGTATTGAACAAAATTTGTGCCTCAAATGTGGATACCACAGTAATTGGAAAACATAGTCATGATTTCTGATTAGCATCAATGTTATTTCCAAAAATTTTAATTAAACAGAGGCACAGATATATTGATTGGTATGATGCCGTTTAATATGAGAGACTCTTTTGCTGAACAGTGAATGTGGCAGCTTTCTAATATTGGAAAACGGTTCAGCCTGGGTGCCATGGGCAAGCCACATGCCCTGTCAATCTGCCTCATGTATCCAAGTAACTCTGTTGTAGTTCTACTTTATGTTTTCCACTCATTGGTTTGTCCAGTTTGAAATTTGTCAGTTGAATTAAAAAGGGCTGTTCTTAATCCTATTGCCCCATTGGTACATAAATCCTAAATCAGAGCAGTAAGATCTCTTGGCATCAGCAGCTTGAGATACATGTAAACTAATGGAGTCTGTTTTAAGCTTTCTACTTGGCCCCTGAGGCCTGTATCTCAGTAGACTTTACTTTCCTATCATCAATAATTTTGTTAAAAAAGCAAGCATGAGAATAAAGCAGCGTTTCACATTTTGTTTTGCTACAATTAGTGAATAGAAGAAAATGTACCCCTACATATTCGAAACAGAAGTTCCCCTTCCAATTATGTATTCATCTAAGCAAATCCATCTTCTATAAAAATTTATGGAAAAAGTTGCTGCATTAAAAATTACGTGTGCTCTTAGGAGAAGTGATGAGATTGCATTTCTTATTACCACCCCATACATCACAAGATGTGCCTGAGGGTACTGCGATCATATGCAAAATGCACAATAAATATTCAGATTTTCAGTGATCACAAAGAACAATTTTGAGAAGCTCTCATTATAATGTATTCCATGTGCCACAACTAGAATACATTTTCAATCATTTGAAGACATTTCAAATGGAGGCCATTAAGTGGGAGTACAACTTTCATGGTAAATGGATTTTTAATGTAAAATCACTTGCACTTTTGCTTCAGAAACATGCCTCTCCTATTGTATCACAATATGCTAAATGAACTTCAGTAGAGTTTTGGAACTGTAAGATGTTTCAGGATTCTATGCACAGAAGTAGTGATTCTTGTGCTGGACTTTTGAGAACACAATGGGCAGTATTCTTTTTAATGTTTGTGTGAACTGCTGGGACAGTGGTATCTTAGCATGCTATTCCACAGAATATCTGTTTGCAATATACAAATAAAGCCTAAATAAACACATTTAAAGTTTATAATCAATATTGGGGGACTACAGCCTCAGTTTATTTTAGCGAAATGGTAATTAGACTACACTGATAACAGATCAGGCAAAATCATTCCCTGTACACTGAATGGAAATTATGTGAAAGAACAACCAGATCCTAGATTTGGCTGATATTCAATCAAGTTGATTCAATAATCTTGATTTTACAAGTAGTGATTCTAACTTTTTGAAGACTATATTTTCTTTCAGTATCGAGGTGTCAAAATCCAGAGCTCCCTACCTCAGAGCACTGTGGGATACCTTTACCACATGGACTGCAGCAGTTCAAGAAGATCTTCTCAAGGCCAACTAGGAACAGGCAACAAATCCTGTCCTTGCTGGTGACATCCATATCCCAAGAACAAACAAAATACATCTTTTGATCACTGGGGAAAGATTTCCTCTACACTATGTGCAGCAAAATTGCCATGATATTGAATCTTTAATTTAAAAACATCTCAATGTGCTTCACATGGAATGGATTCCAACCCATGGCAATAGAAGATTTGAAAGGAAAATATGATCAAGGTGGGTTTTGAGTAGGTTTTAAGGAGGGAGCTCCAGAGAGATGGGCTGAGGCGGATGAAGGCTCTGCCATCAGAGATGGTGAAGGAAAGAGGGAATATAACAGGCTGAAGTCAGGGACCGAAGGGAGCCGGATGGGATTTAAGGCTGAAGTATGAGAGATACGGGCGACTGAGGCCATCAGGAGACTTGAGGATAAGGACCAGAAATTGAAATTGAATGCATTTGGAGAGAGGGAACCAATATAGATGAGTAAGGATGGGGCTGGCAGGTAACTGCAATGTACCATGGGACAGGATTTTAGCAGCTAAGTTTCAGAAAATCTGTAGCTTTAGAGGATAGAGGAGGACTCTAATCTCATGACAAGAGTGTTGATGAAGGTTTCAGCAGAAGAGACCTGGGGGTGAGACAGAGGCAGGCAATTTTGTTCAAGTTAAAGCAGTCATGATGATGTATAGTGGAGTTTGAAGTTCATCTCTGGTTTGAACAGCTTGTTTCAGTCTCTGCATTTAGCTGGAGAGGGGAATAGAGTCATTTGCAAGGCAGTAGAGGATATGGAAGGGGCTCACATTGCAGGCAGAGAAAACCTCCCCCACTATGTGCACGCTTGGGTACCCTAACTTCAAAAAGCTTTGGTGCATTGGAAGGAGTTCAAAAAAGAATAACAAGGGCTATTCTAAGTCTTTGAGATCTGAAGTTTTAAGGGAGATGCAGAGACTTCAACTATTTCATCAGATGAAAGCAGGTTGAGAGGAGAAAGGATAGAAGCTTTTAAAATGCAGTGAGGAATGAATAATGTAGATTTAACTTGAATCATCAACAGAGAAACAGAAGGTGCGAGTATGATATTCAGCAGCCTGAAGCAAGATTAAATCAAAATAATATTTCTTACCTATACAGGGAGTAGTGGATATGTCAAGTAGACTTCCAGCTAAAGTTGTTTATGCTACGTCAATTCATGTCTTTGAAAAAGAGCTGGACCATTATCTGAGCTATAACAGATAAACATAAAGGGCTACAATTTGGACTAAACGGGTGGGCATCTGGAAACAGCTGCTGCTACTGGTGGCAGTAATTTTGTCCGGCTGCGACTCTGCCGGTGCCCTTCAGGTAATGCAGGGTGATGCTGAGGAGGGGCAGGGTGAGGTGAGGTGGGGTGGGGTGAGCCCTGACCAGCAATGGCCTGCAGTAATTTTGTTGAGCAAGGAGGAGCACTTCTGCACCCTCCCAAATTCACATATTAGAAACATTTTCAATGCCCTGATATTAACGGGGAGGCAGGGAAGGAGCTTGGGGAAGGTGGGCAGTTTTGTCCCAAACTAAATGGCAGGATCTGATGAACATTTTTTGCCTCCATTTCCAGACCACAGGCAGCCATATTGAGATGACTGGGTGCCTGCCGGGCGGGTAGGCCTTCAGTACCAGGTTGCAGCTGGGAGTGGAGAGAAGAAAGGAAGGGATTGGAAAGACCTCAGTAGGGGGAATGGGGAGATTTCAAGGGTGGGAGGTGAGGTTGAAAGGCCATTGGGAAAAGATCAGAGGCTGCAGCCTGGGGGTAGCCAAGAGAGGAAGAAGAAAGGTCAGGAGGAGAGGGAGGTTAGAAAGGCCGGGTCAGTTGGAGATCACGGCTCCGGAGGATCGATTGCATGGAGTGGGCAGCATGTTAGCTTAAGGGGGCCCAGGAGGAAACACTAATGTTCCTCTGGTGCCCAAGCAGTGCTGGAAAGGCACTTATGTCTTTTATGCAGCTGTCCTCGCCTCCCGTTAACTGCTGGGTTTCCTAAGGTACTGAGAGTGGTCAGCTACCCTCAGACCTGCCCCTGTTAAATTGGAAGTGGATGGGTTCAAGGTGGATGCAGTTTGGTTTGAGAATTTTAACATTTTTACATCCTATCCTACAGATACTTACCGGTTCCACAGGGAATCACTTAGAAGGAGTTAATAGGATGGGTGAGAGCTATTTCACATCATTGATCAGTATAAAGGGAAAGTGCTGTGGGAAAATTCATTGATGGCACACACACATCACAAAGTAGGAAATAAATGGCTTACTTTGTACTTTGTGTTGCAAATGTCTTTGTGATTTAATATCACAGCAAAGAATGGGCATTGATGTTAGTTGAAGAAATGCAGAGCACAGTGCTGATGAAAGTATCCTGGTCATTTTATTTGTACTTGGGGACAGGATATTTCCTTAAAGGTGTAAGAAGCTGTAATACTCTTGACTAACTTAAAGCTAGTTTAAGTGAAATTTGTGGTTGAGATTTGTGAAAGCTATTCAACCCAGGGGGCACCAATGATTCAGCTAAAAGGTAAGGTTCTTTTTGCTTTAGCCACTTGTACAGAAGTCTTATCAGCATGTTTTGCAAAGCCAAAAGAGAAAATCTGCAGGCTGCTTTTCCACAGATGAACAAAACCCATTGGTCTGTGAAGAAGATCACACTTTTGAAACCATGGAATATTTAGTAAGAGGCCCAAGGATCATAAATAGGGTTGAAACCAACAAAGAGCCATACTTCAAAGCTGTGTTTTGCTTTGACGCAAAGGTAGAACCTTAGTGAAACTCTGTTTCAATATGTCTGATAAGAACACTTACCTTCCGAGAGAGGAGCGAACCTGCAGGGAGAACACGGAGAGAGGAGCGGATAAATAGAGCCCGAGGATCGCGGCCGAGAGCACTTACCTTCCAGGAGAGGAGCGGAAAGGAGTCCAGGTGCGCCGCAGTTTGAAAGCAAAGTGAGGACTGATGTCACAGGAAAGCTGCAAGGTGATTGGCTGGTGAGGAAATGCTGTTAGGGAATAACTCTAAATAGCAGGGTTAGTACACTACTGTTAGGGTGTAAATAGCTTAATAATAAGGAACAAGTGAGTAGCTGATATTTTGTTTTGAGTAAGGTTTATTTTAACTAGTGAACTGTATTGATTTTAGTTGGATTTATCAGTACCAGTAAGGTTTTATTAATAATTCTAAGCTGTTGTCGTATTGGTAAGGCTTTTTTAGCAGTAACAAAGGGTCAACTCATAAATAAAGGCATGGCAGGGTTGCTTCAACCTCGAGAGTTCACCTTCTATGATATGTGGGAGCTCCAGGATGCTTCCCGTATCCTGGAGAACCATTTGTACGGGAAGTGTCATCAATTGAAGCAGCTTGAGCTCCAGGTTTTGGAACTTGAGCAGCAGCATTGAAAGGGAGGTGGTATTAGCAGTTTTAGCGGGCTTAAAAGTGGACAAATCCCCAGGCCCAGATGAGCTGTATCCCAGGCTGCTATGTGAGGCAAGGGAGGAGATTGCAGGGGCTCTGACACAAAATTTCAAATCCTCTCTGGCCACAGGAGAAGTGCCGGAGGAATGGAGGACAGAGAATGTGGTCCCATTATTCAAGAAGGGTAGTAGGGATAAATCAGGTAATTACAGACTAGTGAGTCTAACATCAGTGGTAGGGAAACTATTGGAAAAAATTCTGAGGAACAGGATTAATCTCTACTTGGAGAGGCAGGGATTAATCAAGGATAGTCAGCAAGGCTTTGTTAGGGGGAAATCATGTAACAAATTTGATTGAAATTTTTGAGGAGGTGACTAGGTGTGTAGATGAGGGTAAAGCAGTTGATGTAGTTTACATGGATTTCAGTAAGGCTTTTGATAAGGTCCCGCATGGGAGATTGGTCAAGAAGGTAAGAGCCCATGGGATCCAGGGCAATTTGGCAAATTGGATCCAAAATTGGCTTAGTGGCAGGAGGAAGAGGGTGATGGTTGAGGGTTGTTTTTGCAATTGGAAGCCTGCGACCAGCGCTGTACCGCAGGGATCGGTGCTCGGATCCTTGATGTTTGTAGCGTACATTAATGACTTAGACGTGATTATAGGACGTATGATCAGTAAGTTCACAGGTGACACAAAAATTGGTGTTGTCGTAAATAGTGAAGAGGAAAGCCTTAGATTACAGGACAATATAGATGGGCTGGTAAGATGGGCAGAGCAGTGGCAAATGGAATTTCATCCTGAGGAGTGTGAGGTGATGCATTTTTGGGGGACTAACAAGACAAGGGAATATACAATGGATGGTAGAACCCTAGGAAGTACAAAGGGTCAGAGAGATATTGGTGTGCTTGTCCATAGATCACTGAAGACAGCAGCACAGGTCGATAAGGTGGTTAGGAAGGCATATGGGATACTTGCCTTTATTAGCCAAGGCATAGAATATAAGAGCAGGGAGGTTATGATGGAGCTGTATAAAATGCTAGTTAGGCCACAGCTGGAGTACTATGTACAGTTCTGGTCGATACACTATAGGAAGGATGTGATTGCACTGGCGAGGGTGCAGAGGAGATTCACCAGGATGTTGCCTGGGCTGGAGCATTTCAGCGATGAAGAGAGACTGAAAAGGCTTGGATTGTTTTCCTGAGAGCAGAGAAGGCTGAGGGGGGACCTGATTGAGATATACAAAATTATGAGGGTCATTGATAAATAGGACAGATAGGAAGAAACTTTTTCTTTTAGCAGAGGTGTCAATAACCAGGGGGCATAGATTTAAGGTAAGGGGCAGGCGGTTTAGAGGGGATTTGAGGGAAAATGTTTTCACCCAGAGGATGGTTGGAATCTGGAACACACTGCCTGAAGTGGTGGTGGAGACAGGAACCCTCACAACATTTAAGAAGTATTCACTTGAAATGCCATAGCATATAAGGCTATGGGCCAAGTGCTGGAAAATGGGATTAGAATAGATAGGCTTGATGGCCGGCGCAGACACAGTGGGCTGAAGGGCCTGTTTCTGTGATGTATAACTCACTGACTCTATGACACTGCAATGCATTCATGAGGATGAGAGCTACATGAACAGCATGTTTATAGATGTGGTCACCCCACAGCTTAAGAGTATGCAGGGAGAGAGGGAATGGGTGACCACCAGACAGTCAAAAAGAATCAGGCAGGTAGTGCAGGAGACCCCTGAGTGCATCTCACTCTCCAACATATATTCAGTTCTGAATACTGAGGAAAGTGTTGCTTCACCTGGGGAGTGCAGCCAGAACCAAGGCAATGGCACCATGGGTGGCTGAGCTGCACAGGGGGGTACATGGAAGACTGGAAGAGCCCACAGTGATAGGTGATTCAATAGTCAGGCAAACAGACAGGCATTTCTGTGGCTGCAGACGTGAATCCAGGATGGTGTGTGGCCTCCCTGGTGAAGGCGGAGGGTGAACAGCCAGCAGTCACGGTCCACATCAGAACCAATGACATAGGTAGAAAATGGGATGTGGTCTTGCAGTCAGAATTTAGGGAGCTAGGTCGGGAAATGGCAAGCAGGACCTCAAAAGCAGTAATCTCCAGATTACTCCCAGTGCCACACGCAAGTGAGTATAGATACAGAAGATTAAGACAGCCAAATGCATGGCTGGAATGATGGTGCAGGAGGGAGGGCTTGAAATTATTGGGACATTGGGACCGGCTCTGTGAGAGGTGGGACCTGTACAGGCTGGACGGGTTGCACCTGGGCAGAGCCAGGCCTGAGTTCCTTGCGGGACGTTTTGCGAGTGCTTTTGGGGAGGGTTTAAACCAGTTTGGCAGAGGGATGGGGACCTGGGGGTAGACTCAGCTGGGACAAAATCAGAAATTAAAAAAGAAGGTGGAAAATTAATGGATGAGTCTGGAAGACAGAGGAAACGAGGGTTAAAAAATATAAAAGTGAGTTTGGCAGTACTCAAGGGTATCTATTTCAATGCAAGGAGTATAGCAAATAAAACAGGAAGAGGGCACAGATAGACGCGTGGCAGTATGATATCATAGCTATTACAGAAACATGGTTTAAGGAGGGACAGGAATGGCAGCTCAAAGTTCCTGGTTACAGGGTTTTCAGATGTGATAGGGAGGGGGATAAGAAAGGAGGGGGAGTGGCAATTTTGGTCAAGGAAAATATGACAGCTGTGAGGAGGGATGATATGTTGGAAGGTTCATTAAATGAGGACATATGGATTGAGATAAGGAATAAAAAAGGGGCAATCACACTGCTGGGAGTGTACCATAGACCCCCAAACAGTCAGAGGGAGATGGATGAGCAGATACGTAGGCAAATCTCAGAGAAGTGCAAGAACAATAGGGCAGTAATAGTATGGGATTTTAATTACCCCAATATTAACTGGGATGGTGTTAGTGTGAAAAGAATTGACGGAGCAGAACTCTTGAGGTGCATTCAGGTGCATTCAGGAGAACGTTTTTGCCCAGTATGCAGCAAGTCCAACAAGAAAGGGCACAGTTTTAGACTTAGTTTTAGGAAATGAAGATGGGCAGGTGGAAGGAACGGCAGTGGGAGAGCATTTTGGTGGTAGTGATCATAATTCAGTCAGTTTTAACATAATTATGGAAAAGGACAGAGATAGAACAGGAGTTAGAGTTCTCAATTGGGGCAAGGCCGATTTTACTAAACTGAGGAGTGATTTAGCGAAAGTGGACTGGAAACAGCTACTTGAAGATAAATCAGTGTCAGATCAGTGGGAAGCATTCAAAAGGGAGATTCAAGGAGTTCAGAGTAAACATGTTCCCACAAAGAAAAAGGGTGAGGCCGCCAAATCTAGAGCCCCAATGATGTCATGGAGTCTACAGGGTAAGATAAGGCAGAAAAGGAAAGATTATGTCTGATACCGAGAACTCAATACTACAGAAAACCGAGAGAGCTATAGAAAGTGGAGGGGTGAAATCAAAAAGGAAATTAGGAAAGCAAAGAGAGGGTATGAAAGAGTATTGGCAAGCAAAATCAAGGTGAACCCAAAGATGTTTTATCAATACATTAAGAGTAAGAGGATAACAAAGGAGAGAGGCGCTCCATAAAACACCAAACAAGTAATCTATTGGCAGGAGCGGAGTATGGTTCTTAAGGAATACTTTGCATCTGTCTTCACAAAAGAGGGGGATGATGCAGAAATTGTAGTTAAGGAAGAAGAGTGTGAAGTATTGGATGTGATAAACATAGGGAGAGAGGAAGTATTAATGGAATTAGCATCTTTGAAAGTTGATAAATCACCAGGGCCAGATGAAATGTATCCTTGGCTGTTAAAAGAAGTGAGAGAGGAAATAGCAGAAGGTCTTGACCATCATTTTCCAGTCCTTACTGGATACAGGTGTGGTGCTGGAGGATTGGAGAATTGCTAACGTTGTACCTCTGTTTAAAAAGGGAGTGAAGGATAGACCGAATAATTACAGACCAGTCAGTCTAACCTCACTAGTGGGAACATTATTGGAATCAATTCTGAGAGAGAGGATAAACTGTCACTTAGAAAGGCACAGGTTAATCAAGGATAGTCAGCATAGATTTGTTCAAGGAAGATCTTGTTTGACCAATTTGATTGAATTTTTTGAAGAAGTAACAAGGAAGATAGATGAGGGTAGTGCAGCTGATGTGGTGTACATGGATTTTAGCAAGGCTTTTGACAAGGTCCCGTATGACAGACTGGTTATGCAGCAAGGCGGATACAAAATTGGCTCAGTGGCAGGAAACAAAGGGTACTTGTTGACGGCTGTTTTAGCATCTGGAGAGCTGTTCCCAGTGGCGTTCCGCAGGGCTCAGTATTGCTTTTTGTGGTGTATATTACTGATTTGTACATAAATGTAGGGGGCATGATCAAGAAGATTGGCCATGTGGTAGATAGTGAGGAGCATAGCTGTAGGCTGCAGGAAGATATTGATGGTCAGGTCAGATGGGCAGAAAAGTGGCAAATGGAATTCAACTTGGAGAAGTGTGAGGTGATGCATTTCGAGAGGTCAAAAAGGCAAAGGAATACATGATTAATGGGAAAATACTGAGAAGTGTAGAGAAAGTGAGGGACCTTGGAGTGAATGTCCACAGATCCCCGAAGGTAGAAGGACAGGTCGATAAGGTGGGTAAAAAGTCATATGGAATACTTTCCTTTATTATCCGAGGTATGCTAAGCGCATTGCACTGTTGAACTACAAGAAAACCCCCAGCGAGTTAACATCCGTAGCTCTTAAAGCAGCCAGAAGCACTGCACAAAGAACAGCCAGGCGCTGCGCAAACGACTACTGGCAACACCTATGCAGTCATATTCAGCTGGCCTCAGACACCGGAAACATCAGAAGAATGTATGATGGCATTAAGAGAGCCCTTGGGCCAATCATCAAGAAGATCGCCCCCCTCAAATCTAAATCAGGGGACACAATCACTGACCAACACAAACAAATGGACCGCTGGGTGGAGCACGACCTAGAACTGTACTCCAGGGAGAATGTTGTCACTGAGACTGCCCTCAATGCAGCCCAGCCTCTACCAGTCATGGATGAGCTGGACATACAGCCAACAAAATCGGAACTCAGTGATGCCATTGATTCTCTAGCCAGTGGAAAAGCCCCTGGGAAGGACAGCATTACCCCTGAAATAATCAAGTGTGTCAAGCCTGCTATACTTTCAGCACTACATGAACTGCTATGCCTGTGCTGGGACGAGGGAGCAGTACCTCAGGACATGCACGATGCCAATATCATCACCTTCTATAAAAACAAAGGTGACTGCGGTGACTGCAACAACTACCATGGAATCTCCCTGCTCAGCATAGTGGGGAAAGTCTTTGCTCCAGTCGCTCTAAACAGGCTCCAGAAGCTGGCCGAGTGCACAGTGTGGCTTTCGTGCAGAGAGATCGACTGTCGACATGCTGTTCTCCCTTCGTCAGATACAGGAGAAATGCCACGAACAACAGATGCCCCTCTACATTGCTTTCATTGATCTCACCAAAGCCTTTGACCTCGTCAGCAGACGTGGTCTCTTCAGACTACTAGAAAAGATTGGATGTCCACCAAAGCTACTAAGTATCATCACCTCATTCCACGACAATATGAAAGGCACAATTCAACATGGTGGCTCCTCATCAGAGCCCTTTCCTATCCTGAGTGGCGTGAAACAGGACTGTGTTCTCGCACCCACACTTTTTGGGATTTTCTTCTCCCTGCTGCTTTCACATGCGTTCAAGTCCTCTGAAGAAGGAATTTTCCTCCACACGAGATCACGGGGCAGGTTATTCAACCTTGCCCGTCTAAGAGCGAAGTCCAAAGTATCAGGGAACTCCTCTTTGCTGACGATGCTGCTTTAACATCTCACACTCAAGAGTGCCTGCAGAGTCTCATCAACAGGTTTGCGGCTGCCTGCAATGAATTTGGCCTAACCGTCAGCCTCAAGAAAACGAACATCATGGGGCAGGACATCAGAAATGCTCCATCCATCAATATTGGCGACCATGCTCTGGAAGTGGTTCAAGAGTTCACCTGCCTAGGCTCAACTATCACCAGTAACCTGTCTCTCGATGCAGAAATCAACAAGCGCATGGGAAAGGCTTCTACTGCCATGTCCAGACTGGCCAAGAGAGTGTGGAAAAATGGCGCACTGACACGGAACACAAAAGTCCGAGTGTATCAGGCCTGTGTCCTCAGTACCTTGCTCTATGGCAGCGAGACCTGGACAACGTATGTTAGCCAAGAGCGACGTCTCAATTCATTCCATCTTCGCTGCCTCCGGAGAATACTTGGCATCAGGTGGCAGGACCGTATCTCCAACACAGAAGTCCTCGAGGCGGCCAACATCCCCAGCTTATACACACAACTGAGTCAGCGGCCCCTGAGATGGCTTGGCCATGTGAGCCGCATGGAAGATGGCAGGATCCCCAAAGACACATTGTACAGCGAGCTCGCCACTGGTATCAGACCCATCGGCCATCTATGTCTCCGCTTTAAAGACGTCTGCAAACGCGACATGAAGTCCTGTGACATTGATCGCAAGTTGTGAGAGTCAGTTGCCAGCGTTCGCCAGAGCTGGCGGGCAGCCATAAAGGCGGGACTAAAATGTGGCGAGTCGAAGAGACTTAGCAGTTGGCAGGAAAAAAGATAGAGGCGCAAGGAGAGAGCCAACTGTGTAACAGCCCCGACAAACAAGTTTTTCTGCAGCACCTGTGGAAGAGTCTGTCACTCTAGAATTGGCCTTTATAGCCACTCCAGGCGCTGCTCCACACACCACCGACCACCTCCAGGTGCTTACCTATTGTCTCTCGAGGCAAGGAGACCAAAGAATAGAATACAAGAGCAGGGAGGTTATGCTGGAACTGTATAACCCATTAGTTAGGCCACAACTTCAGGATTGTGTGCAGTTCTGGTCACCTCATTACAGAAAGGATGTAATTGCACTAGAGAGGGTACAGAGGAGATTTACAAGGATGTTGCCAGGACTGGAAAAATGCAGCTATGAGGAAAGATTGGATAGACTAGGGTTGTTCTCCTTGGAACAGAGAAGGCTGAGTGGAGATCTGATTGAAATGTGCAAAATTTTGAGGGGCCTGGATAGAGTGGAGGTGAAGGGTCTATTCACCTTAACAGAGAGGTCAGTGATGACGGGGCATAGATTTAAAGTGATTGGTAGAAAAATTAGAGGGGAAATGAGGATAAACTTTTTCACACAAAGGGTATGATGTTCTGGAACTCACTGACTGAAAGGGTAGTTGAGGCAGAGACCCTCAACTCATTCAAAAGGAGTCTGGATATGCACCTCAAGTGCTGTAAGCTGCAGGGCTACGGACCAAATGCTGGAAGGTGGGATTAGAATAGGTGGATCATTTTCAGCCGGCACAGAAACAATGGGCCAAGTGGCCTCTTTCTGTGCCTTAAACTTTCTGTGTTTCTAAGAAATGAAACTTGACACAAAGAACATGGAGATGCAATGTCTGTTCGAGGGGGGTTATAAGCTAACTTCAGTAGTGCACAGGGTGTTTTGAAGACTGCGTGACAATAATACAAGCTGACATTGATTGAAGATGTCAGGGTTTGTCTTCTTTTGAAATGCAATGAAGTTTAGCTATGTGTGTTTTTTTGTGCTTGCCAGTATCGGATAAACTTTGTTTTTTAATTCACCGAGCAACAACTTACAAGTCAGTAATTTGAGGGACTCTGATTTTTTTAATTTTCTTGGTGGTTTGCAATGTGTGACCAGGAAAAGAATCTGCTGTTGTGTGTTTATAATGGTCTAAAGACATTTGTAATACAAGAATGCTGGAAAATTACTGAATGAAGTTTAAAATAGATGACTAATGTCAAGTCAGGGCTTAACGCTGAGGCTTGCACAAAGAATTAATGCCCCATTGGACAATTGTAGTCTAAGATAGATTTTGATAGGATTGTATGACCCTATCCATGAAACATCCATGCCCACCTTGGAAAGTAGGGTATAGAGATCATTGTGAGGAATGAATTGATATTGCAGCTGGGCAACTTGGTCAGTTGCTGATGAGTACAATCAACAGGAGGTGATCGCTCACCAGGTGATCGTATGTATAATTTCTTGTAACATATTTGTGACTAATGGGTGTATTGTATTCCTAACTGGCATTCCTATCAAACTTAATAAAGACATTAGTGTTTAAGGACCTTGAGTGTTGTCTCATTATTTCTCGTAATTCTCGATTCCGAACTGTAGCGAAACCTGTCAAAGGTAGAAGGTTACATCTTACAAAGGGGAAGCTCAGGTACTTAGCTAAATCTATCTTTTATGAGCCAGTCTTCTTGCTGCACAGGTGTTCGTGGAGCCATATGTTCATGGTCACTCTCTACCTCCTGCACTGGTATTGTTTTCAAATTGGCCTCTTCCTCTTTGTGGAAGAAAGTTTTGTAGCATCCGGCAAGCAGTATTGAAGACCCTGAAAACCTTGTGTCACTGTACTGAACATGCTTCTGATCTGACCAGACAACTGAAATGCTCCTTTGAGATGCCAAGGCTAAGGTCAATAATTGTCCTGATGATTCCATGAGCCTTGTTGTACTGTCACTCAACTGAAAGAGTGCGATTAGCCATAGATGACGGAGTCTGTCAGAACCCGTCCTTCAATTTTCTCTTTTCCTGTATTTAAGACCAGCATAAATGGTGTAAAATGGAAGCATTATGGGAGCTACTTGGCATTGGCCTGTATATGGTGCTGGTGACATACTTTAATGGCTGCCAGCCCTGCATGCTTTGTTTTAAACGATTGCCTGATCTACAGTACAGAAAACCCCTCCAGCTGACCACAGTACAGAAGTGTTACGGACAGATGCAAGATGACAGGGACGGCTACCCCTTTTCCACCCCTTGACTGACCCAAGAAAGCGTGTTTTAAAAAAATGTGTTTCAACCCCTGAATGCCTTAATTGTCAAGAACAGACAAATGACAGGTTTTCTCGTAAGTTTTATAAAAAAAGATAGATGTTTATTATTCAACACCCGAAATACATGCTTATACACCCACTCTCACCCTTATACAAATACACATACATTCAAGAAGAGATAGAGATTATAAAGTAACATGCGTTTAGGTCTCATGAATTTTTAAAAGTTCTCTTTTGCACTTGCTTTTCCCCAGGGTGAAGACTTGAAATGGTGAAGGCCTGTAATCTTTTCCTTCACTGAAGGAAAAAGCTTGGGAGATTTAGGAGGATGGATGCACTGTTGTAGATTCTCTAGTTATATTCCAGTCAAAGTTCCATGGTGAAACCCTGGTACAATTTCTCAGGTGGGGAGTTCAAGACCAACTCCAGTCTCTGCCTACATGTTGCTTAAAAGCTGGTGGTGTTAGGCAGGTTCCTTTCTCTTTGATGGCACAGATGTTTTTTTCTTTCTGTCTTTTGTTGCCCACAATGTACCTTCATTAAAACCCCTTATCAGAAACCTAGTTTCTTCATATGACCAGAGTTTCTCTTCTATTGAATTCATAATTTCTGATAGTTAGGCCATTGTCAGACAATGGAGTTCGAGTGTTACTCAATCACATACCATCTTAATGAAGTAGAGCTTTTCACACCCATTCTCTGGTGTTCAATTTTGGAATCAAAATGTCTGCCACAGTATTGTTGACCCAATTGGTTGGAGAGATGTAGCCATTACCTTAGAAAGGGCCATTTGCATCTTAATGATTTCTAAAAGATTTGTCCAGAAAGATCTTAATGACTTCACCAAAGACTTGTCCAGACATGAAAATTAGCTCAAGGTTCTTGAAGTTTCATGTGTATTGGCAGGAAAAAAAAGGTCATCTGACCTCTCAACTCCATTTTGTTTTACAGGAAAAGTGTCCATTTCACATTTATTTCATAAGTTCATTTTATAGTTCATAAATTCGTATTGCGTGAGCATGACAGATGACCCCTCCTACTGACTATAGTGCAGAAGACCCCTCCTACTGACCACAGTGCAGGAGATCCTTCTTTCTGACTACAGTGCAGGGGACCCCTCCTGCTCACTATAGTGCTGAAGACTCCCCAGGCTGACTACAGTGCAGGAGACCCCGAAGGAGTTGAACAAGAGCCTACTGCAACCATGGCAGAGGGAAGACATGGGGGGGTGGGGGGGGGGGTGCAAGGTATCCTCCAGGCTGCAAGGGCAGAGGGAAGACACAGGGGGGAGCCCCAAAGTTTAGCGATGCCTCCCTGCAGGTTATCCTCCAGGCTGCAAGGGAAGAAGAGACAGTCCCGCCTGACCAAGCAAACCTAGACGGAGATTGCAGAGGAGGTCAGCAGCCATGGGTTTACCCACCACCCACCCAACCCCCTGAACATGAGTGCAGTGCCGCAAATGAGTCAATAACCTCTTTCACCCTGCCAAGGTGAGTTCTCCATACCGCTTTCCTCTTTGGAGCTTGCAAGTGGTAACACAGGAGGGTGTGCTAGGTGTGGTGGGAGTAACCACCCAGTCGGTGGCAAGGTGGTCAGGCTGCAGCATATCCTGTGAGATGCTTGGCTGCAACTCAGCGAGAGTTTGCTGACCCCCACAAGATCTCTCGAAAGTGTATGTATAAAGGAGGGATGCATGCACCCTAATCATGGACCAAAGTCCTGCCAGCGTAAGTGTTGTGTTAGTCTTCATGGGAATACTAACAGTGTTCCTCCTGCTGCTTGCAGGAGAAACAGGCACGCAACAATAAAGAGAGGGTGAAGACTGGTGGAGGCCTCCCAGACCTGTGCATCCCGACCCTCCGAGAGGAGGAGACCCTAGAACTGGCTGGGTCTCAGAGCGGCTGAGCGATTGCAAAACAGGAGTGTTATTACAGGAGAGTGCAGGGGCATAGCACTGCTTCTGGCCACACAACAGGCACAGTGCTCATGTGTGCACCACTGGAACACATGGAGCTCCACATCAGACATGGTTGGAATGAGGAGATGGGAAGCCATTAACACCTAAATGTTTGTGTTCTCTCATGTAGGTCTCGGTAATCCCGAAGGAGGATCAGCTGGAGAGACTGGGAGCCTCAGAGGGTGCAGCATCACAACATTTCCATACCCTCCAACAGCGCAGATACTCTCACATCAGTGGGTATGCACTCATGATGATATTCACGGTCACAAGTTTGTGAACACATTACAGACACGCCCGAGTAGCTGACAGAGGCTATGACAGATGATGCCACTGAAATTTAGAGGACTGTGGGAGGCCAGACCCATGCTGAACCCCAGGCAACATAGCACCTGCTGGAGCTGCAGCAAGAGATGGGGGAACATCCAGCGGAGCTGCCAGTGGCTATGCACACCCATGCCCAGACAATAGAGGAGTCCATCCCGGCCATGAGTGTTGCCGTGTCTCAGGCGTGTGTGCACATGGCTTCCTCCATCAAGAGGTTGGTGTGCCTCAGAGAGAGCTAGCTCCAGCAAACTACTCAGTGAATGCCAGAAATACATGCAGATCTGCATACCATCGCCTTGTCCATGATTTCTATGCATTAGTGGCAAGGTCAGAGGGGGACAAGGTGCTTGGAGCCTCCACCAGGTGCTTATCCTTCTCGGGTGAGCAGGGATGTACAATTGTCCCTTGCAAGGGAGGAGCAGTGGCTTCCTGATGCATCTAGGGGCTCCTCGGTGCTCCAAGTGTGGACACCTGCTCCTCAGTCCCTTTGCCAGTGACCCTGGTGCCTCCAGTAGCTGTGACGATAGAGGAGGGTCCTGCACCTGTGTAGGAGCCCCTCAGCATGCTGGACCTTTCCAGGCCTCAGGCAGCCAGAGGATGGCTGCCAAATCCCAGGTCACAGGATGACCTATTCAGCAGTCTACCTCCACTTCAGCTGCAAATGCAGGGGTGGCAACTGGAGGAGCACATGTAAGCATATTAAGAAGAGCACCTAGAGGCACTTGGGTTTCACGGTTGTTTAGATTTTGTACATGTTAAGGCTTTTTTATGTTGTGCTACTCAATTGATGTTAGAGTCACTGCTGTTAGTCATCCTTCCTATTCTTGTTGCTTTGTTAGATTTAATCTTCAGCCTTGGTCCCTCAATGGGCTGCCAGTGTTGGAGTAATTCACGTCTTTTCAGCTGCTCAACTTTGCCACTGTATTCTGTTAACCTGGTTGCTGGGCGATGGAGTGCGAGACAAAGGAGGTCACAATAGGTCCTCATAAAGGTGAGGCTTTATTGCACTGATCGTGAAAGGGCATCAGCGTTATAAGAAATAGTTATGTATGTGTTTGTCCCGAGCCTCCTTTGCGCATCTCTCATTTCCCCTTGCCTCTGTCCAAGGTGTTTCTCATACTGTGCTACCTGCTCAGCAGCCTCCTCCACATCCTCCTTATCGGATGAAGCGTGGCGATCAGTGATGTCCTCATTATTCAAGGCCTCATCCCTCTGCAGTGCGAGATTGTGCAGCACATAGCAACCCATAATGAAACACAAGACCCTCACTGGGGCATATTGAAGGAGGGCCCAATGGCCTGCTCAATAGTCACCTGGGTGGACCCTTGGCAGGTGTTGCCCCTCTCCTCTGCTACATTGCAAGGGTTCCTCACAGGTGTGAGAAGCCATGTCTTCAATAGGTAGCCCTTGTCCCTGAGAACCCATCCCTGAAGACACACAGGTGGCCAGAACAGCCCTGGCATCTGTGACTACCTGAGTATGTCAGCGCTGTGGCTGCTTCCTGGAAAACATGAAGGATCCTCTTTTAGTGGTCGCAAAAACATTATACATTGATGGAATTGAAGCCCTTCTGCTTCATGAAGGCCACGAGCTGGTCCATGGGAGCCTTGATGGTCACATGCATGCAGTCAATGACATCTTATACCTGGGGAATCCAGCGGTGGCCCTGTAGCTGATGGACCTCTCTGCCTGACTATCAGGTTGGTGAGGCAATGCTCATTGTCACCAGCGCACTTGAACATGGCATTGGTCACCTCCTTGATGCATTGATGGCTCACAGCTTGGGAGATCCCACACATGTCCCCAGTGGATCCTTGGAAAGATCCAGAGGCATCGAAATTGAAAGCCATGGTGATCTTCAGTGCCACTGGCATTGGGTGTCCATTAAAACCCATGGGTCTCAGCCTGTCCTGAGGCATGGCATAGAGATCAGTGACCACCTCCCTGGAGATCCTTAGTCTGCGCTGATACGCTCAGACATCTGGAGATAGTTGAGCCATGTTCGATAGATTCTGTCCCGTGGATAGGCCCTTCCTTGCACAGGAGGCTGTTGCTGTGCCACTCTGTGTTCTTCCCGGTGTGCCCACCTGAAAGTTAGCCCTCTTGCTGCTGCTGATGCTATTGATGTGCCCCCATTGGTGCCTGGACTTCCCTCCCTCTGTGCTCCTCCTCCTCCTCCTTGGAAGGGTTGGGGGGGGCCATGAAAACTGGGTGGATCAGGCCCATGGCAGGTGGGCTTTCTCCTAGTCCCATGCTTTCTTTGCAGCCCACCTCCCCCAACAAATTTCCCTGGCTCATCCCTTGGGAACAAGTGCCACTGCCCCTCTCTCACCCTTGCAACAGCCCCTTCCATTGGTGCTGCCACCTTCATATGCACCCTCCATTAGTGCTGCCGCCTTCACATGCACCCCCCATTAGTGCTGTCACCTTTATCGCACTTCTGCCAATGGCCTCCATTCCCCAACCTTCCTATCACCACGTGTTGGTTCTCTGGATGGCTGGTTAGTAGAGGTAGCACTGAACTCTTGACTTCTTGCCACCTCTTTTAACCAGGCAGGTCTCTGAAGCCCTGGTTGCCATGCGCCATTCATAACATTCTAAAAGCACTGTAAAGTTCAAGTTAATTGCCGTTTTAACTAACTTCATCAATGTCCCACTGCATCATAGTGAGAAGCTCCCCCTCCATGGTTCCTACTGCATGTAACATTTGGAAGCAACGTCGGACCTCCGGCCTAACGTGTCCTGATCACATTTTACAGCTCTGCCTGGCCGCTGACCTCACTCTCAGTTGCCCAGTAATGTATATCTTTCCATTGACTTCAATTTATTTAGCAACAAATTTGTCCAGTATTAACTTCTATGCACTTTGATTCATTTTTGTATGTTGACATTTGTAGTCATTGCACTACAAAGGTGTGATGTGACTGAATTTTATTTCAAATGCAGCTTGTTTAAATTAAGAAAATGCTTGTTGAAGATTCCTAGTTTTCTCAAGTGCTTTAAATGCAAAATAAAATGGAGAAGTGGAGTCTAGTGGTTTTGCATGTGTTTTTTGAGTTCTATTTGTACATCTTTGTTAAGAAATATAGTTTGAAGTTTTTAAAGTTTGTTGAAGCTGGTCCTTTATTTGTTTTTTCAATTCATTCATGGGATGTGGGCGTCGCTGGCTAGGCTAGTATTTATTGCCCATCCCTAATTGCCCTTGAGAAGGTGGTGGTGAGATGCCTTCTTGAACCACTGCAGTCCATGTGAGAAAGGTACACCCACAGTGCTGTTAGGAAGGGAGTTCCAGGATTTTGAGCCAGCGACAGTGAAGGAAGGGCGATATAGTTCCAAGTCAGGATGGTGTGTGACTTGGAGGAGAACTTGCAGGTGGTGGTGTTCTCATGCATTTGCTGCCCTTGTCCTTCTAGTTGGTAGAGGTCGCGGGTTTGGAAGGTGCTGTCTAAGGAGTCTTGGTGATTGCTGCAGTGCATCTTGTAGATGGTACACACTGCTGCCACTGTACGTCGGTGGTGGAGGGAGTGAATGTTTGTAGATGGGGTGCCAATCAAGCTGGCGTCTTTGTCCTGCATGGTGTCAAGCTTCTTGAGTGTTGTTGGAGCTGCACCCATCCAGGCAAGTGGAGAGTATTCCATCACACTCCTGACTTGTGCCTTGTAGATGGTGGACAGGCTTTGGGGAGTCAGGAGGTGAGTTATTCGCCTCAGGATTCCTAGCCTCTGACCTGCTCTTGTAGCCACGGTATTTATATGGCTACTCCAGTTCAGTTTCTGGTCAATGGTAGCCCCTAGGATGTTGATAGTGGGGGTTTCAGCGATGGTAATGCCATTGAATGTCAAGGGGAGATGGTTAGATTCTCTCTTGCTGGAGATAGCCATTGCCTGGCACTTGTGTGGAGCGAATGTTACTTGCCACTTATCAGCCCAAGCCTGGATGTTGTCCAAGTCTTGCTGCATTTCTACATGGACTGCTTCAGTATTTGAGGAGTCACGAATGGGGTACTGAACATTGTGCAATCATCAGCGAACATCCCCACTTCTGACCTTATGATTGAAGGAAGGTCATTGATGAAGCAGCTGAAGTTGGTTGAAGCTAGGCCACTACCCTGAGGAACTCCTGCAGTGATATCCTGGAGCTGAGATGATTGGCATCCAACAACCACAACCATCTTCCATTGTGCTAGGTATGACTCCAACCAGCGGAGGGTTTTCCCCCTGATTCCCATTGACCTCAGTTTTGCTCGGGCTCCTTGATGCCATACTCGGTCAAATGCTGCCTTGATGTCAAGGGCAGTCATTCTCACCTCACCTCTTGAGTTCAGCTCTTTTGCCCATGTTTGAACAAAGGCTGTAATGAGGTCAGGAGCTGAGTGGCCCTGGTGGAACCCAAACTGAGCATCACTGAGCAGATTATTGTTAAACAAGTGCCGCTTGATGGCACTGTTGATGACACCTTCCATCACTTTACTGATGATTGAGAGTAGGCTGATGGGGCGGTAATTGGCTGGGTTGGACTTCTCCTGCTTTTTGTGTACAGGACATACCTGGGCAATTTTCCACATTGCATGGTAGATGCCAGTGTTGTAGCTGTACTGGAACAGCTTGGCTAGGGGCGTGGCAAGTTCTGGAGCACAGGTCTTCAGTACTATTGCCGGAATATTGTCAGGGCCCATAACCTTTGAAGTATCCAGTGCCTTCAGTTGTTTCTTGATATCACGCGGAGTGAATCGAATTGGCTGAATTTTGGCATCTGTGATGCTGGGGATTTCAGGAGGAGGCCGAGATGGATCATCAACTTGGCACTTCTGGCTGAAGATTGTTGCAAATGCTTAATATATTTTGTGACTCCATCTCGCCTCTTGTGCAGCATTGGACATGATCCAAACTTGACGTCCCTACGCACGCCATATCCTCAGTGTGGACCACTGGAACTGCTGACCGTAGCCTTTTCTGAGATCTCCTTCACAGTGCTGGTGGCAGGTAGGCTTTGGTACCAGAACCAGAAGCTATTGCATGAGAATTCCCGTTCTCCAGCAGCACCTGGAAGATCAATCGTCAATTCTGGAAAAATCTCAGACAGTCCAGGATGAGTTGGGAACCCTAACTGCTGGGAGGAGAATCCTGCTGAGGAAAATACAAAGAGAGGAGTTTTAATGTTGGTAGCTAGAGTCAGGAATGAAATAAGGAGTAAGAATTACCATTTAAGTATCACAGGGCAAGAGTAACAGCTGATAGGAATATGTTGGTTGAAAGAAGTGACAGGTATTTATAGATACCATTTGTTGTGTTTGCTTCTCTTCGTGTTCATGTTAACTATACCCAAAACCAACCACACATAAGGGATTGGTTAACATGTAATGTAGGTTCTTTATTTATAACTGTACTGCAGGTATACAACCAGGAGCAATCTTATACAGGTCTGGTCTGGATGCCTACTCTCTACAGAACCAGTAGAAGCCACATGGTACATTACATCGAAAACATAACCACACCTTCTTAAAGGTGTGCAACAACATCCCCCTTTTTTCTAAATAAAAATTATCTCCCTAGGGCGGCACAGTGGCGCAGTGGTTAGCACCGCAGCCTCACAGCTCCAGGGACCCGGGTTCAATTCCGGGTACTGCCTGTGTGGAGTTTGCAAGTTCTCCCTGTGTCTGCGTGGGTTTTCTCTGGGTGCTCCGGTTTCCTCCCACAAGCCAAAAGACTTGCAGGTTGATAGGTAAATTGGCCATTATAAATTGTCACTAGTATAGGTAGGTGGTAGGGAAATATAGGGACAGGTGGGGATGTTTGGTAGGAATATGGGATTAGTGTACGATTAGTATAAATGGGTGGTTGATGTTCGGCACAGACTCGGTGGGCCGAAGGGCCTGTTTCAGTGCTGTATCTCTAATCTAATCTAATCTAATCTAAACAGGTAAGCTATTGCAGAAAATACGGAAGTATGGGGTTGAAGGTGATTTAGAGCTTTGGATCAGAAATTGGCTAGCTGAAAGAAGACAGAGGGTGGTGGTTGATGGTAAATGTTCATCCTGGAGTTTAGTTACTAGTGGTGTACCGCAAGGATCAGTTTTGGGGCCATTGCTGTTTGTCATTTTTATAAATGACCTGGATGAGGGTGTAGAAGGGTGGGTTAGTAAATTTGCGGATGACACGAAGGTCGGTGGAGTTGTGGATAGTGCCGAAGGATGTTGTAGGGTACAGAGGGACATAGATAGGCTGCAGAGCTGGGCTGAGAGATGGCAAATGGAGTTTAATGCAGAAAAGTGTGAGGTGATTCACTTTGGAAGGAGTAACAGGAATGCAGAATACTGGGCTAATGGGAAGATTCTTGGTAGTGTAGCTGAGCAGAGGGATCTTGGTGTCCAGGTACATAAATCCCTGAAAGTTGCTACCCAGGTTAATAGGGCTGTTAAGAAGGCATATGGTGTGTTAGCTTTTATTAGTAGGGGGATCGAGTTTCGGAGCCACGAGGTCATGCTGCAGCTGTACAAAACTCTGGTGAGGCCACACCTGGAGTATTGCGTGCAGTTCTGGTCACCGCATTATAGGAAGGATGTGGAAACTTTGGAAAGGGTGCAGAGGAGATTTACTAGGATGTTGCCTGGTATGGAGGGAAGGTCTTACGAGGAAAGGCTGAGGGACTTGAGGTTGTTTTCGTTGGAGAGAAGGAGGAGGAGAGGTGACTTAATAGAGACATATAAGATAATCAGAGGGTTAGATAGGGTGGATAGTGAGAGTCTTTTTCCTCGGATGGTGATGGCAAACATGAGGGGACATAGCTTTAGGTTGAGGGGTGATAGATATAGGACAGATGTCAGAGGTAGTTTCTTTACTCAGAGAGTAGTAGGGGCGTGGAACGCCCTGCCTGCAACAGTAGTAGACTCGCCAACTTTAAGGGCATTTAAGTGGTCATTGGATAGATATATGGATGAAAATGGAATAGTGTAGGTCAGATGGTTTCACAGGTTGGCGCAACATCGAGGGCCGAAGGGCCTGTACTGCGCTGTAATGTTCTAATGTTCTAATTCTAATTTTAAAAAAGCATAACTATATACAAGTCAGAAAACAGTAGCAAATTACAAATATACAGTGTATAAGGCTATAACATAATACGCATAAACTTGTAAATCTTGATAACATAATGGTGGTCTAACCTACGCCCTGACTTGATAAATGTATATCTGCTCTCGGACTGCTGAACAATTTCACAAGGACTCCTCTTCTTAGAAGTAGAGTGTGTAGACTTTGCTTGAGACTTGGTTTTGAATCTCTTCCTGTTTACGATGGAATCGTGCAGTGATTCAGTCAGGAACTTCTTTGATCTGACCTCTGTTTCATCTCACTGTCGCACCATTAGGTGTGATGACTTTATACGAATGCAGTTCCAGACATAGCTTTGAAACTTCTGCTGGACTCCACGTACCATTTGTAGGATGTTGTATTCTGGCTTGCTGTCCCACTGACAGACTGAGTAACTCTCCACTTGCCTGTCTGTCATGTTTATCTTTCATCCTCTCCTGCTTCTCTAAAAGCGTATCTCGTACAGCTGGATTGGTAGAATGTTGGTAGCTAGGTAGATCTGTGCCTACCTGTCCTCTGAATATCAATTCCACTGGAGGTGGAATGGTAGAATATGAGGAGTAACTCTAAGATGCAGAATAGTGATATGGAGATCCTGACTGGTCTGCCTGCACTTGAGAACGAGAGACTTTACTGTGCGGATCATGCGTTCTGCTAAGCTATTAGATCTTGGGTAATGAGGTGAAGATGTAGTCTGGTGTATGACCCATTTCTGACACCTATCACAGAATGGCTTCTCAGTATATTGAGGCCCATTGTTGGAGGTTATCTCTTTGGGTGCACCAAACAGACTGAAGATAGCACATAATGTGTGTGCCATTGTAGAACTAAATGGGTCATGCAACTGGCGGATGATTGGGAATTTGAAAAAGTAATTGGTGACAACCAGAAAATCAACAGCATGAATATGGTCAATGGCTAATTTGGTCCATGGATACATCGGAACATTGTGGGGTAGAAGTGGTTTCCTACACTGACTTGGCATGTTGGATTAGCATGCCTGACATTCCTTGACAACAGATTTGATGGCATTGTTAATTCCAGGCCAATAGGCTGTCTCCCTGGCAGTCTTTTGGTCCTGTCAATTCCCTTGTGTGGCTGGTGCACTTTAGATTAGATTAGATTAGAGATACAGCACTGAAACAGGCCCTTCGGCCCACCGAGTCTGTGCCGAACATCAACCACCCATTTATACTAATCCTACACTAATCCCATATTCGTACCAAACATCCCCACCTGTCCCTATATTTCCCTACCACCTACCTATACTAGTGACAATTTATAATGGCCAATTTACCTATCAACCTGCAAGTCTTTTGGCTTGTGGGAGGAAACCGGAGCACCCGGAGAAAACCCACGCAGACACAGGGAGAACTTGCAAACTCCACACAGGCAGTACCCGGAATCGAACCCGGGTCCCTGGAGCTGTGAGGCTGCGGTGCTAACCACTGCGCCACTGTGCCGCCCAATATTTCAGCTCTCAACGATTTCGGAATAAGAACCTGTTTGCCTTTGAAAATGACTGCTTGGGAAATCCCAATCTCATCCCTGTAAGCCCAGACGGTCTGATATTTTTGTTCATGGATGGAGTCTGGCCACCCTTCTATAACAGTTCTCCACAGCTCTTGAAAAGTAGGATCTGTTGCTCTTTCAGCACGTAACTGAGCACATTTCTGCTGTCAGAAATGTACCAAATCAACATCCAGAACATCCTCAAAGCTCAATATTGATCAAGTCAAATTGTAGGTCGATCAATACATCCGCAGTCTTTGCCAGGTTCGGTAGCCTGCTTAGAGTATTAGAAGTAACCATGAGTCGGCCTGGTTTGTACTTCACCTCACAGTCATAACCCTGTATCTTGACAAGAAGTCTTTGCAGTCTTTGTGTTGCACTCGCTGATGTCTTCTTCCAGATCATTTCAAGTGACTTGTGGTCTGTCTCTACCACAAATCTCATCCCGAATAGGTAGGTATGGAAGCACATAATGCCACAGATTAAGCCTAATGTTTCTCTTTCAATGTTGGAATAATTAGCTTGAGTTGGAGACAACGCTTTGGAGCTGAAAGCTATTGGCCACCCCTTCTGTAAAATGCATGCCCTGAGGCCTTTCTGGGAAGCATCAACATCCAGAGTGGTCACCTCAGCAGGATCATAAAATTGGAGAACTAACACATCTTTAGTTGGTCAAAGATAAATTGATGATCTTCCTGCCAAAGGAAGGGAAGGGACTATCTTTCTTAAGCACATGTCTAAGCGATAAAGCTTGTTGCACAAAGTTAGGGATGTACGGCGATAGGAAATTGAAAAGACCCAATCATCTTTGAAGGTCTTCCATGTCCTGAGATAGGGGCATGGCATGAATATCTTCTAGTTTGCTGGGATCAGGTTGAATACTTTGGCTGGAATAAATCGATCCGAAGAAATTAATCTGGTGTGCATTGATCTCACACTTTTGGCTGTTAAATACAAGGCCTTCTATCCTTGTCGCCTACATGAGAGAGTATAAATTGCAGTCGTGCTCATGTTTGTTCTTCTCTACAACAGCTATATTGCCAGAGATGCAGATACATTCTGGTGTTTGACTGGTGATGTGATCCATATGCTGCTGAAAAAAGTGGCTTACTAAGAGGGCAAAAGGAAGTTGCTGAAAGTAGTAACAACCAAATGAAATGCGGAATGTGGTCAGTTCTTGGGGTTTTTCCCAGGTGGACAGACCAATACCCATTTCTCGCATCCAGTTTAGAAAAGAACTGCACACCTGTGAACTTCCAGTTTAGTCCTTCCGGCATGGGGATCTTGTGAGGGGATCATTTGAAGGCCTTGTTTAATCTATGAGGATCCAAACAAACACGGATGGTGCCATCTTTCTTGACAATAGTTAATGGAACTACACCAATCAGTGTGCTCCTGCACTTTTCTAATAATTCCATCTGCTTCCATTTTGTCAAGCTCAATCTTGAGTTTGCTTTGTATATGCACGCTGCACTTGTGGGATGGATCAATTGACGAAGTTGTTTCATCACATAAATGCAATGTGGAAGTAAGAACACTGATGGAACTGATCTGTCTGTTTTCCAAATCTGGTCAGCTTCCCTCTTGGTGGTTAACCCCTGTTACGACTGCGGCGGGAGCAACGCGCTGTTAATTCAGTCCTGTCACTCCACAAGTCGCAGCATATTATTAAGCTTTCACCGAATTGGAAAAAACAGCCAAATTAAATATTCCAGTATCCCCAGAATGAAGCAGACCAAACCAGGTATCATTAGACCATAACAAATTAACTATTTATTGAAAAAAAATCTTAAACACAATTAAGATAAACCTATGTCTAAAGACCTTATATCTTTTTAATTTAATCTAACTCCCGTATTCACACACATACATTCAAAAATAACAGTGGTCCGGTTTTAAAGGTAGAGTTTTAAAACATTAGTTGTCTCTTAAGGATAAAATAAGTAGGTTTTTGCGTTTTACGTTCCCAGTGAATGAGGTTTTCTGATGTGAATATAATCAAAGTTCACTCGAAATCTTCATCCAGATTTGATGAAAATACTCTGTTCTTGATAGGCATTCTAACAGTTTGGCTACAGTAGCATTAAACAGTTCTTTCAATGCTGAGCACAGCAATACAAATAATTTGTTGAAAAAGAAAAGCTTTTCTTCCTTACTCAGGGAATTAACTTGGCTTGTAGCTTTGTAGAATTTTTCTTGCGAGAGAATAAACAGCTTCTTTCTTCAGATCGCATCACTGGAAAAGCCTCTCAGAACTAATAGGTTCAAACCGTTCCCTGCCAGCTCCACACACAGTCAAATGGACACATCATACCATGTAACTTCTCTCTCTACTGCTGTTACCCATGGTAACAAAAATGCAGCTGTAACATTTTGTCTCTAGAATGTTCTGCTACCTTAAAGATGCACTGTTTTTAAGAGTCTTAAAGGCACACACACTGTTTTTAATCCGAGGAGAAAACATAATACAAGTCGGTGACACCCCATATATTGTAACTAGGGTTCGGTCCCTATACGCCAGTATGCCTGCAATTGCTGGTCCAGTAGTCTGAACAATATAAGAGTTGGGATGCCCATGCCGAATGGTTGTACCAACAATCTATCCCTCTGGAATCCAAACATGGGATTACTGAGCCATTATAAGCTGTACGCTGGGTACTTGTTGGCATCATCATGGCTTTCCACATTTTTGGGTACATGTTTTTGAGAACCTGCAGAGGGATTTTTTTGCACTCACCCCTGTATCAACTTTTGCCAATAGCACATGCTTGCTTTGCTTCTTAGGACATATGATCTGCACGGATTCAAAAGCTTCCAATGGTGTGATGGAATCACTACCTTCAGTGATACTCACTGTGTGAAAAGTTTGATCCTCACATCCTGTGGAACCTGAATCACTGTTACCATCATTACTTTGGTTACTGCTGTAATATTCTAATGTTAGTATAGCTTATAACAGAATATTTGAGAGATAGACGGTTACAGGAACAGCAGTTTATTTACATATGTCTGACATCTATGACTTCCACTTTCACTCTCTGAGGTTTTGTACAAGTTCTGTTGCATCACTTCCTGTGGATACACTCACAGACTATTTACACATTCTGCCCAGTAACAACCTTATATTACATTATATTTCATCTTCCCCCAAGTCTCTGACTTCTTTTCTCAGTATGTGAGTTGTTGTGGTGTTTTTACAAGTCTGCCGTAATGCGTTCTTCGCTCTTTAGAAGATGTCTGGGGTTTTGAATCTTTTAGTTCTTCCTTCTCATTCTATTGTACTTCAGTAGAACTATTTGATGTCCCAAGTTCTTCACTCTGGTCGTTCTCTGGGTTGATGGCTGATTGCAGCTCTGTAGGTTCATCAACTTCTTGAAATGACTGTTCCTCTTATACTTGCTGCTTCTTTGGTATCACCATCAATGGCCTTCTCTTTCTTCTTATCATCCCTTGGTCAGTTTTGACAATGGATGATCATGGATATGGCGATTGTTCTATCACTTCTCAATACCCTCTCTGATCCCAACCCAAACTGATTTTCCAGGTTGTACGTCTGTCAAGCTTTTGGCCCTGTGACGTCGGTCATAAATCTCTGATTGAATAGATCTTCCTCTATCCTCTCTCTCCCTCACTTTTTCCCAACTCTTCTGCACTCACTTGTGGTTTCAGCCACTTTGATTGTAAAAACAGAAAGGCAGATTATTATCTGAATGGTGATAGATTGGGAAAGGGGGAGGTGCAATGAGACCTGGGTGTCTTTGTACACCAGTCGCTGAAAGCAAGCATTCAGGTGCAGCAAGAAATTAGGAAGGCGAATGGTATGTTGGCCTTCATTGCAAGAGGATTTCAGTACAGGAGCAAGGATGTCTTACTACTGTTATACAGGGCCTTGGTGAGACCACATCTGGAATATTGTGTGCAGTTTTGCTCTCCTTATCTGTGGAAGGATGTTCTTGCCTTGGAGGGAGTGCAAAGAAGATTTACTGGGCTGATTCTTGGAATGGCAGGATTGATGTATAAGAAAAGATTGGGTCAACTAGGCCTATATTCGCCAGAGTTTAGAAGAATGAGAGGGTATCTCATAGAAGCCTATAAAATTCTAACAGGACTAGACAGGCTAGATGTAGGGAGGATGTTCCGATGGCTGGGGAGTCCAGAACCTGGGGTCACAGTCTCAGGATATGGGATATGCCATTTAAAACCTAGATGAGGAGAAATTTCTTCACTTAGAGGGTGGTGAACCTGTGGAATTCTCTACCGCAGAAGGCAGTGGAGGCCAAGTCATTAAATATATTCAAGAAGGAGATAGATATATTTCTTAATGCCAAAGGGATCAAGGGATATGGGGAGAAAGTGGGAACAGGCTACTGAATTAGACAATCAGCCATGATTTTGTTTGAATGGCAGAGCAGGCCCGAAAGGCCAAATGGCCTATTCCTGCTCCGATTTTCTATGTTTCTAAGCGTTCTTGGAAGTATAGGAAGTTGTGTTCTTAATCTTTTTCCCATCAACAATTTGCACATGGTAAATCATTCTGAAGTGGTGTTGCTCGATAACTTAAAAGTGTTAATTGAAAATCTTAATTCTTCTTTCAAAAGTTTTCACAGTCCTTATACCTCTCTCTCTGCTTTTCCATTTGCCTGAGGATATCTCGGCAAACTAGTGATGTGAGTAAAGTCATTTGCTTCTTTGAACTCTCTGAAGCATTTGTTAGCGAATTGTGACCAAATTTCAGATATCACCATATCTGCAATTCCATGCATAGTAAATATTTCTCTCAAGGATGTGATTACAGCTTCTGAACTCCGACCTTGTAACTGCTTCACTTCGACAGACCTCCAAATAAAAATTAACAACGATTAAGGGTATCTTATTCTTATGCTCAAAATGATCCATACTTAGATGTTCCCATGGTCTAGATGGAAAAGATGATGACATGAGCGGCTCCTTCATCTCATGATGATTGACAGCACACTTGATACACCTCAATATCATCTCTTCAATTTCTTTCAATGTACCAGTCCACCAAAATGACTGTCTAGCCCTGGCTCTGCTCATTGTAATTCCTAAATGTCCTTGGTGTAATCTTTCCAAGATTTCTAATCTTAGTATAAAAACAAGAAATGCTGGAACCACTCAGCAGGTCTGGCAGCATCTGTGGAAAGAGAAGCAGAGTTAACGTTTCGGGTCAGTGACCCTTCTTCGGAACGAGCAAGTATTAGAAATGTCAAAGGTTATAAGCAAGTGAGCCGAGGGTGGGGCAAGAGATAACAAAGGAGAAGGTGTAGATTGGACAAGGCCACATAGCTGACCAAGAGGTCATGGAGCAAAGGCAAACAATATGTTAATGGTGTGTTGAAAGACAAAGCATTAGTACAGATAGGGTGTTAACGAACTGAAGATTGAACAGCAGCAAGTACAAACATGAAAAAAAACAGTGGGTAAGCAAACTGAACAAACTACAATGAAATTAAATAAACAAAAGAAAAAAAATTATAAAAAATGTAAAAAAGAAAAAAGAAAAAATAACTAAAATCTATCTTTTCTCTGCTGGTCCAGTCTCTTCCCACCTACATCCGTGACTCTTCTGATGCCCTACGTCATTTTGACAATTTCCAGTTTCCTGGTCCCAACCGCCTCCTCTTCACTATGGACGTCCAATCGCTCTACACCTCCATCCCCCACCAGAATGGTTTAAGGGCTCTCCGCTTCTTCCTTGAACAGAGGCCCAACCAGTCCCCATCCACCACCACCCTCCTCCGCCTGGCTGAACTTGTTCTCACATTGAACAACTTCTCCTTCAACGCTGCTCACTTCCTTCAAGTAAAAGGTGTTGCTATGGGTACCCGCATGGGTCCTAGTTATGCCTGTCTTTTTGTGGGATATGTCGAGCATTCTATGTTCCAGTCCTACTCAGGCCCCCTCCCCCAACTCTTTTTCCGGTACATTGATGACTGTATCGGTGCCGTTTCCTGCTCCCGCCCTGAACTGGAAAACTTTATCAACTTTGCTTCAAATTTCCACCCTTATCTCACCTTTACCTGGTCCATCTCTGACACTTCCCTTCCCTTCCTCGACTTCTCTGTCTCCATCTCTGGGGATAGGTTGTCTACTAATATCCATTATAAGCCCACTGACTCCCACAGCTACCTCGACTACACCTCTTCACACCCTACCTCCTGTAAGGACTCCATTCCATTCTCCCAGTTTCTCCGTCTCCGACGCATCTGCTCTGATGATGCCACCTTCCATGACGGTGCTTCTGATATGACCTTTTTCCTCAACCGAGGATTCCCCCCCACTGTTGTTGACAGGGCCCTCAACCGTGTCCGTCCCAGAACCGTGACAGGGTTCCCCTTGTCCTCATGTTTCACCCCATCAGCCTCCATATCCAAAGGATCATCCTCCGCCACTTCCGCCACCTCCAGCGTGATGCCACTACCAGTTGCATCTTCCCCTTCCTTCCCCTGTCTGCATTCCGAAGGGATCCTTCCCTCCGCGACACCCTGGTCCACTCCTCCATTACCCCACCACCTCGTCCCCGTCCCATGGCACCTTCCCCTGCAATCGCAGGAGGTGTAATACCTGCCCATTTACCTCCTCTCTCCTCACTATCCCAGGCCCCAAACACTCCTTTCAGGTGAAGCAGTGATTTACTTGTACTTCTTTCAATGTAGTATACTGTAGTCGCTGTTCACAATGTGGTCTCCTCTGCACTGGGGAGACCAAACGCAGACTGGGTGACCGCTTTGCAGAACACTTCCGCTCAGTCCGCAAGCAGGACCCTGAGCTTCCGGTTGCTTGCCATTTCAACACTCCCCCCTGCTCTCATGCTCACATCTCTATCCTGGGCTTGCTGCAGTGTTCCACTGAACATCAACGCAAACTCGAGGAACAGCATCTCATTTTCCGATTAGGCACACTACAGCCTGCCGACTAAACATTGAGTTCAATAATTTCAGAGCATGACGGGCCCCCCATTTTACTTTTATTTTTAGTTATTTTTTCGTTTTTCTTTTTTACATTTTTTACAATTTATTTTCTTTTGTTTATTTAATTTCATTGTCGGTTGTTCAGTTTGCTTACCCACTGTTTTTTTTCATGTTTGTACTTGCTGCTGTTCAATCCTCAGTTCGTTAACACCCTATCTGTACTAATGCTTTGTCTTTCAACACACCATTAACATATTGTTTGCCTTTGCTCCATGACCTCTTGGTCAGCTTTGTGGCCTTGTCCAATCTACACCTTCTCCTTTGTTATCTCTTGCCCCACCCCCGGCTCACTTGCTTATAACCTTTGACATTTCTAATATTTGCTAGTTCCGAAGAAGGGTCACTGACCCGAAACGTTAACTCTGCTTCTCTTTCCACAGATGCTGCCAGACCTGCTGAGTGATTCCAGCATTTCTTGTTTTTATTTCATTTCCAGCATCCGCAGTGTTTTGCTTTTACTCTAATCTTAGTATCCTGGGGATAACTAATCTCTCGTCAAATATCAACAAATCATTGACAATACTCAAATGACCTCATTGCTCATCATATTGCCTTAACACTGAGTTGTGTGGCATGTATGCTGGCCATCCATGCAAACAATATTCTGGAATTGCTGCACATACTTCATCTTTTTGAGCCTTCCTGATTTCGTTCAACTTCTTGCAGCAAGTAAATACTTTGTAGTTGTTAGAGAAAACACTTCCACTTAAATCGAAAAATAAAATGTCACTCCCTGCGTGATAACGCATCCTCTTTATTTGCTGTTTGTCGGGAACATATTCGGTTTTAGCGTTGAATCTCATTAATCTTAATCTAAACCTCTGCACTCTCGGAGGTAACTTTGCTAATTCTTTTGTATTTAGTCGAGTAACTAACAGTTTGTAATCTGTTTTAGTCTTAAATTGAAAACCTAGACATCGTCAGAGAGTTTCTCGCACGCCCAAGTTGCTGTCAACGCTTTCTTTTCTATGACTGCGTATCTTTGCTCTATTTCTGTTAATGAACGAGATGCAAAATTTACACATCTGTGACTCCCATCGCTTTGTACCTGAAACAAGACTAGACCTCTTGTTAATCCGTCTGATTCTATCATGTTTGATAACTTTGGGTCCTCATGTGTTAATAATTCTGAAGAAAGTAGTTTCTGTTTGATTATTTCAAAAGATTCTTGTTGGACCTTGCTCCAACACCAGGCCTTGTCTTTAATAACTGTCATAGTGGTTCATTTATCATAGCTAGATTTGGCAGAAACTTTCCCACCTGATTGACCATGCCCATAAACCTTTTCAACTCTGTGATGTTTTTAGACTCAGGAAAGTCTTTTGATGACTTTCAACTTTTGAGGGTCTACTCTGAAGCCTGATCCATCAATAATATGACTGAGAAATCTCACCATTTGTTGTGAAAGGGACACTTCTCATTCTATATTAGACCAGCTTCTTGCAGTCTCTGCAACACTGCTCGCACTCTCGCATTGTGTTCTTGCCGACTTGCACCGAGGCTCAACATGTCATCCACGTGACAGATGATCCCTTCTAATCCATCCAGGATTCTGAACTTCGTTCTTTGGAAAATTTCTAGTACTGATGTAATTCTGAAAGGTAATCTGTTAAAATAGAATCTTTCAAATGGTGTTATTAAAGTCATCAACAGTTTAGGTTCTTCATCCAAAGGTACTTGCCAAAATCCACTGTTAGCATCTAATTTAGTGAAAATTGTGCTTTTCCCCAGCTTTACCAGACTCACATCCACTGATACCATTGGATGTATTTCCTGCTCCACAGCCTTGTCTAATTGCGTAAAGTCAGCACAAATACGAATGAACCCATTTGATTTCTTCACTGGAACCATACCTGAGCACCATCCTGCAGGCTTTGCAACAGGTGAAATGACTCCCTGTTTGGCCATTAGTTCGATTTATTTTCCAACTTTCTCTAGGACTGTGTGTGGAACTTATTTCAGTGTATATAAAGACAATGGTTCTGCATCCTTTCTTAAAGTGGTGTGGTAAGCTGTTTTAAGTTTTCCCAATTCTTTGAGTAATTTAGGGAATTTGGCCCTAAAATTCCTTGGCTTTTCCTCTCCACCTTACAGCTCTTCAACTCTGCACATTAACTATAAATCTCTGCAAGCTTTTCTGCTTGATAGCAAGTAACTCTGATTCTTGATAATATATATCTCAGGAATTTATTTTCCCCAGTGAACTCATAATCATTTTCAATTCTCCTATTACCTTCAGCTCGCTACCCCCAAGACCATACAGATTTTTACCTGTAGGTCTAATGCTTATTTCCTTCCGTCACGGCTCTGTGTCTGTCAGCACTGAAACTGCTGTTCCAGTGTCCAGTTTAACTCTTGTCTTGTTGCCTCAAACAAGAATCTCTGCCATCCAGGAATCTTCACTTGCTCCATGGATTTCTCCTGGAAACAGTAGTTCAACACGTTGTACATCCTGTACTTCGTTAAATGTTTACATTTCTTTGGATTTACTTTTTATATTTTGCAGCCCTGGTTTCTTACTACGTCATACCAATTGGAAGTGTCCCCTCTTTTTACCTACGAAACACTCCGCTTCTCTGGCTGGGTAATTTTATTGCCGGGGCTTCACTCGGCCACACCTACTGCAGTGAGATGTTCCTGCCTCTAGATGCTCTTCCCACCTTTCCTGTTTTTGAACACCATTTTTTGCCTTTGCTTTCTTTAAATATTCAATGGAGTCTGCTATTTTCAAGATCAGACTCTCCCTGTCCCCTCGAACAACGACACGGTTACATTTTCTAACCTCTGCTTGCCTGCCTCGCTGAATCGCCTTGGTTAATGTAAGATCTCTCGACTGCAGATGATCCGAGACAGCACTATCTTTCACTCCAACCACAATCCTATCTCTAACTAACTCCTCCCATAAGCAGCCATATTCCCAATCTTCTTCAGGCATATGTAAGTCATTGATAAAGGAATCAATACTTCCCCCTCTCTGCTGTGACTGTTTATTGAATTTAGTTTGCTCGATGGTTATGTTTTTCTTACGTTAAATTAAGACTTCAGAGCCTGAATGACCTCCTCATACGTAGCTTTTTCTTTGTCTATGCCCTGTGTTATGCGGATGTTGTCTGCACACTGGCATATAATAACGTACTGACCTGCTCCTTGTCTGGATTCTGAGCGAGACTCGATGCAGTATGGTACCTAGAAAATCTTTGGACTCATTTCAGCCATGCCTCTGCTTGGTGTCCGGCTACTTTCTCGAAGTTCTCCAGTAAGGGCAGTGACTTTTCTATTTCTTCTTCAGTTTACCATTGCCACCATATAATATTCTGATGCTAGTAAGGCTTATAACAGAATATCTGAGAGATTGACGGTTACAGGCACAGGAGTTATTGTATGCATTTTGTTGGCCCCGCCCACGAAGGATGATTTCAGCGCAAAGGAGCTCGATGATGGAACGATCAGTAATGGCACTGAAAAATTATTCTTTTATATAGCTCACCTGATATCTTCCTGCGATTGCTCGACTCCAGCACAATTAACGTAATGGCTCGCTCTGCCATGTAATCAATCCAGCAGCCTGAACTAGCTACCCAGTGTCTCTGCCCAAGTACCCATAGGGCGTGATGCATCCCAACGCGAAGTGTAGAGGATCTGCAGTAACTTACAGCTTCCCTCAGTAGGTCCAGAATAGCCATGATATGCTCCTGGGAAGCTGACTCCCTTTCAGTACTGAGCCCTTTATTTGAGCCTGTGAGGGCCCGATCTCACAGCTACAGTACAAACAATCTTACCCTACACCATGCAGAGCTGCCTACACAGGCTGTGTTGTAGACGATGCTGTCAAAAGTCAGATTCTGCATCCTTCAGGATCTTCTGCAGTCAGTGAACTTGAACCTCGTTGGAGGGGGTGGAGTTCAGAATCAAAATATCTCCACCACTGTCACCATATTGTGTTTGATTCTCTTTGTGTTAGTGTTGGCTATACACAAAGCCAACCAGGCATAAGGGATCAGTTAACATGTAACATAGGTTCTTTATTTATAACTGTAGGTGTACAAGGTATGGAAGACACGGAACACAAAAGTCCGAGTGTATCAGGCCTGTGTCCTCAGTACCTTGCTCTATGGCAGCGAGGCCTGGACAACGTATGTCAGCCAAGAGCGACATCTCAATTCATTCCATCTTCGCTGCCTCCGGAGAATACTTGGCATCAGGTGGCAGGACCGTATCTCCAACACAGAAGTCCTCGAGGCGGCCAACATCCCCAGCTTATACACACCACTGAGTCAGCAGCGCTTGAGATGGCTTGGCCATGTGAGCCGCATGGAAGATGGCAGGATCCCCAAAGACACATTGTACAGCGAGCTCGCCACTGGTATCAGACCCATCAGCCGTCCATGTCTCTGCTTTAAAGACGCCTGCAAACGCGACATGAAATCCTGTGACATTGATCACAAGTCGTAGGAGTCAGTTGCCAGCGTTCGCCAGAGCTGGCGGGCAGCCATAAAGGCGGGGCTAAAGTGTGGCGAGTCGAAGAGACTTAGCAGTTGGCAGGAAAAAAGACAGAGGCGCAAGGGAAGAGCCAACTGTGTAACAGCCCCGACAATCAAATTTTTCTGCAGCACCTGTGGAAGAGCCTGTCACTCTAGAATTGGCCTTTATAGCCACTCCAGGCGCTGCTCCACACACCACTGACCACCTCCAGGTGCTTACCCATTGTCTCTCGAGATAAGGAGGCCAAAGAAGAGGTGTATAACTAGGAGCAATCTTATACAGGTATGGTCTGGATGACTACTCTCTACAGACTTCCACCTTGTCAATCTAAAATCTGTCGAACTTAATCTTTTTTATTTATTTTTATTTAGAGATACAGCACTGAAACAGGCCCTTCGGCCCACCGAGTCTGTGCTGACCAACAACCACCCATTTATACTAACCCTACAGTAATCCCATATTCCCTATCACCTCCCTACACTAGAGGCAATTTACAACAGCCAATTTACCTATCACCTGCAAGTCTTTGGATGTGGGAGGAAACCGGAGCACCTGGCGAAAACCCACGCAGACACAGGGAGAACTTGCAAACTCCGCACAGGCAGTACCCAGAATTGAACCCGGGTCGCTGGAGCTGTGAGGTTGCAGTGCTAACCACTGCGCCACTGTGCCACCCACATTATTAATCTTATGTTAATTATATTATATATATTAATCTTAATATATTCATTGACCTAGCCTTCACTGCTTTCTGAGGTAGAGAATTTCAACACTAATCACTGAGAAGAAATTCTTCCTTATCTCCATCTTAAATGGGAGACCCCTTAATTTGAAATTGTGCCCCCAAGTTCTAGATTCCCCCATGAGGGGAAACATCCTCTCAGCATCAACCCTGTCAAGTCTCCTCAGAATCTTATATGTTTCAATAAGATTACCTCTCAAACCTCTAAACTCCAATGTGTATAGGCTCAACCTTTCCTCAAAAGTCTCAGGCAAACCCCTCCACCTGCCAAGACTGAGGCATACATGATTTCACCACATGAACATTAAAACTTAAAAGACCCTGACTGGAAGGACGTTTGCATAGTAACAGACAGTCTTGGAACAAAAGGGACCCAGTCGTTGCTTCCCCAATACACAGAAGAAGTGGTCAGACCAGTTTTAGTCACACGACTAGCTGGCTGTTGATTTGAACTTAGAAAGCTCCAGGCTCCTGGTTTGAGAAGATCTCTCCTCTCCTGCCTGCTCATCTCTCAGGGAACTGAAACCATTGAAGACACATAAACTCAGAGAGAGAAAAATCTCCTACGCGAACAAGGTTTACGAAGAATACAGGGCCCCAACAAAACACAAGACCATATCTTCAATCAAGGACTACAGCAAGCTCGAGAAACAGTAACAAGATATTGCCTCAAACTGTTCTACTTATCTTTTCTTCCGCTCTTTTATGTCCCTATTTGCATGTGTGTATCGCGTGTGCATGCTAGCATGGGCGTGTCATATATCCGTGGTCGTTAACCATATTAGAGTTTGTTAGGTTTAGTAAATTTCATCTTTCTTCTTTAAACCAAAGAAAGCTCGTTTGTGCTCATTTCTTTGCCTGGTAATTGGAAAGTTGTGAACAAGGATTCACAAAGGGGGAGCTCAAAACACAGTGTGTTTAAAATTAAACCCTGTTACAATAAGACCAGGTGAAAATAGTAACAGACCCCTAGACATCTTTCTTACCTGGTCAAAACATAAGACAAACCCCTTCATCCCAGAAATCAGCCTGGTGAACCTTCTCTGAACTGCTTCCAATGCAAGTGTGTCCCTCCTTAAATAAGGTCGCCAAAATTTTACACAGTAAAATCGTCTCACTAACCCCTGTACAATTGTAGCAAAACCTCCCTATTTTTATACCTCATCCCCCTTGCAATAAAGGACGACATTCCATTTGCCTTCCTAATTACTTGCTGTATCTGCATGCTGACTTTTTGTGATTCATGTACGAGGACACCCAGATCCCTCTGTACCACAGCATCCTGCAGTCTCTCTCCATGTAAATAATATTCTGCTTTTCTATTCTTCCTGCCGAAGTGGACAAGTTCCCAATTTCCCATGTTATACTTCATCTGCAAAATTTTTGCCTACTTACTAGCCCTATCTAATTTTTTTTGGAGACTTTGTATCCTCCTCGCAATCATATATGCGAGTAGATGTTTGATTGACTTAGATCACTTGATCTATGTATATTTTTAAATTGATAGCAGTAATTATTATGTTAATTCTTATATTTCTTATATAGTCAGATAACATGCAAGAGTAATGGACTGCTTATTACCATCCTGTTTCCAAATATGTCTGAGCACATCTTAGAAAAGACAGCCTGAAGACCTCATTATTTTTCCCTGATTCTTGATATACTGCATAATGGGAAAATAAACATTTTGATTGCTAATATTGAATAAAACAGTTAATGTATGGCAAAGGCTAGAGTTGTGGATAATAAGGAGCAAGATACATTTGCTTCTGGGTGGGCATTGCATTGAAAATTCACAGCCTTATTTCTTTCTGCAGAAACATCAAATGCTGCAGAATTCTTTGAAGCCTAGAAGAACAGAGACCCTCTACTCTCCCAATGCTTTAGAGAATTTATAGTACAGAGAAAGCAGGTTGATGGAAACTGGTTTTTAAAAACAGTGCAGATGACCTCAGCTTAGAGTTCATGTAATTACAATTCATGAGGTCTGTAGAGCAGAATTCTGGTAACAGATTGAAAGCAGATATTCGTGCTGAATTGGGATGCAGTACGGTCTCCCCAGCAGATTTTCCTTCATTTTTGACTGCGAGGATGACAGCCTCCCAACCACATTTCAGGTGTTTGGGGGAGTAAAATCCAGTCCTGCATTTCTAAGTGCATACCTCAATTCATGGTATTCCTGCCCCTCAACTTTACTACATACCATAGATCACGGCGTATAAGTCAACCTGGTGTATTAGACAACCCCATTTCTCCAGCTTCAAAAATCATGTTTTTGCATATACTCGGCATATAAGTCGACCCCCTTTGCAGCCACGACATGCCATAGTCGCATTAATAGTCAGCATTAACTTTTTGCCCCAAAATGCATGTTTTGCCTACCTTATAACTGGGCACTGTTACGACTGAAACAAGAGGAGTGCACTGTTTTTTCTCGTTCTACTTCGCCACAGGTCACAACATATATTTAAATGTTTACTCAGTTGCTGATACAGTCAATCATAGACTCTATTTTTTATCCCAGAATAAAATATACCAACCAGGTTTCTTTAATAAACAACAAACTTATTCATTTATTATAAAACAAGACTTCATCAGTAACAAAGCAAAGCATTACCACACAGATTGAAATATGAAAGTTCCCTTTTTACCTTAGGCATCTCACGCGCACGCGCACACACACACACACACACACACATATACACCGGTTAACTGAAAAAAAATAAGAGATTTTCTTTTTAGAGCTCTGTAACACAAAAAAAGAAAACTTTGGCCAAATACTTGCTAATTCTTGAAGAAAAAAGAGAAGATATGAAAAGATGTCAGCTGTCCCTTTTTTGGTTTGACGTCCTAACTACACGTAGATGGCTGCCACTGGGATCTTTCTCTGGAACAATTCGTTTCAGGCAGCGTCGAAGATTTATCCAGCAGGTTTTTCAAGCATCTCAGGAGAAATGCAGCAACAGGTGTTTCAAGCAGGCCTTTCAGAATGAATGTAGCATCAATTTGTCTATTTCTTACACTTGCATCTAAGAGCTTCTCAAAGAGATGGAAGAACTGGCAGGCTTTTCAAAGAGATGGAACAAGCTGAGCTGGAGTTTTGTCCTTCAGGTTGATTTTTTTAAACTCCAACTGACTGTCCAAAGTGAAACAAAAACAATATCACAACAGTCAAGTCTCCTGACCCCTATAAATCTTGATCTGTCACTTCTCTGTAAGCATCTCTCCCAAGTCAAAAAACCCTGCTGGGCAATTATCTGAAAACAAGTGACTTCCAGTAAGGGCTGTTTGCAAACCAAATCCAAAAGACTTTACGATGAAATCTTTAAAAAAAACAAGTCCAGCATCTATGGAATCCTTTTGTAATAAAAACAAAAAGTTCTGGAAATACTCAGCAGGTCTGGCAGCATCTGTGGAGAGAGAAGCAGAGTTAATGTTTCAGGTCTGCGACCTTTCTGATCAAGGCCTTGGAGAAGGTACTGAAAAGATTTACTAGAATAGTACCAGAGGTGAGGGACCTCAGTTATGTGGAGAGGAAATGGGCATATTTGAAATCATGAATAGTTTTGATAGCATAAATAAGGAGAAACTGTTTCCAATGGCTGAAAGGCTGGTGACCAGAGGAAACAGATTTAAGGCAATTGGCATGCAGGTGACATGCAGATTTTTTTTACACAGTGTGTTGTTGTGATCCAGAATGCACTGCCTGAAAGTATGGTGGAACAAAGAGATCTACATGATGAGGGAATAGACATTAGACTTTCATTAATGATACTTGGAACTGATGAAGATGTATAGTATCTTTTAAAAGGCTTTGGGAAAGTGGAAAGAGAAAGCAAGTTCTATCTTATGTCTCTTATAGTTCACAGACCCTTGATCTATTACTACAGACTACCCTGCTTGTGTGGCAAGGCAAGGAAGACCTGAGGAGTATCCTGTAACAGGTGACATATCTTTCCTCCTTCCTGCTTCTCACCTGCATAGTGTGAACTTCATTCCATTGGTAACACATATTTAGTTCTTCCTTGCCAGAGAACGTGATGATCTCAAGTATTTAACAGGTTTCCTTCTCTGAGGTGGATGTAGGCTCATGAATGGATGCAGTGTGAAACATAGGAGAGGTGCCACATGAGGGTGACTCATTTGATGATATGAAGGACTTGCTCTCCTTAACTTTGAAAATGAAGAAAACTTGCTACACACAGGAAGAATCACAGCATTTCAATTATGAAAATAGATTGGAGAAGTTAGGACTGTTTTCCTTGGAGAAGAGAAGACTGAGAGGTGATTTGATAGAGGTATTCAAAATCATGAGGACTCTGGACAGATTAGACAGAGAGAAACTGTTCCCACTCATGAAAGGATCAAGAACGAGAGGGCACAGATTTAAAGCATTTGGTAAGAGAAGCAAAATCGATATGAGGAAAAACTTTTTCACGCAGCGAGTGGTTAAGGTCTGGAATGCACTGCCTGAGAATGTGGTGGAGGCAGGTTCAATTGAAGCAATTAAAAGGGAATTAGACAGTTATATAAAAAAGGAAGAATGTGCAGGGTTACGGGGAGAAGGTAGGGGAATAGAACTGAGGGAATTGCTCTTTCAGAGAGCCAGTGTGGACACGATGGGCCAAATGGCCTCCTTCTGCACTGTAATGATTCTGTGACACAGATGCTGTACCCAGGGGCTGTTGATGAAGAGGAGAATCATTGAACAGCAGCAGAGATTGGGTAGTGCAATGACAAGCCATCTAAGCACACAGTCCACGCTTGCAGAGAGATTGGAGGCGTCTACCACAAGCAAAAGAGAGTTCTTGTTGCAGGCCACTGCAATGATGTCACTTCCATGGATAGAGAGGCCACCAGCTTAGAGCATCAAATGTGTGGCAGTGCAAGCAGGTCTTGAACATGGGCTTGTGGACTCTGGGTGCTGCCTTGAGTAGGATGAAAGATACCCTAGCCTTTGCCTTGCAGCTCTCCATTGATCTGCAGAAAATGTTCTCCAATGCAGTGGTAGCAGTGAAGTGCAGCTCAACCTTGAGACGGATGATGGTGAAATGGGACATGGAAGTGGGGATTCCACTCAAAGCACTTCCACTTCTCACCTGTTGCCCCTTCCTCCCACTCTCAGTCTGTACCTGACATGCTGCCTCTTCTCCCGATGGTCATGACCGGTGTAGATGGAGCACTCTTCAGTCTTCTGGGATCCAAAACCCAGAAGATGTCAGCCAAGAGTAGCTCAACAGTCACAGCAGGATTTGATCAGTCTGCCTATACCTCTGTCAGGCCTTAGAAGTTGCACCATGTAGAGATGCTAGGAAAAGAAGGAATAAAGATTTGTAGTTACACAAGGATAATACACATGGGTGTCTGAGATATTGTTACATTAAGTTATGTTAAGCACATAAATATTATTATTTTGCACCACTTTCCTGTCTTACCCATTCTTGATTGCTGGTTAGCTTTTTCAGTTGGTTGACGATGAATGGGAAGACATAAATTGATGGCAACCAATAAGGGGATATGAAAGTCAGGTTTGTTTTTTTGCAGGACTGCTTGTGGTAGCGGGCATTGGGGGATGGGGATGGAGGACGAAAATGGATTCTGCATGTGACTGTTGTGGTATAAGGACATGTAAGGGTTAATGTTGGAAACAGTGAGGGAAGCCCCTCCCAATGTAGAGATGATAATGTAATTTATTTTATTTATTTAGAGATACAGCACTGAAACAGGCCCTTTGGCCCACCGAGTCTGTGCCGACCATCAACCACTCATTTATACTAATCCTACACTAATTCCATATTCCTACCACATCCCCACCTGTCCCTATATTTCCCTACCACCTACCTATACTAGGGGCAATTTATAATGGCCAATTTACCTATCAACCTGCAAGTCTTTGGCATGTGGGAGGAAACCAGAGCACCTGGAGGAAACCCACGCAGAGACAGGGAGAACTTGCAAACTCCACACAGGCAGTACACAGAATTGAACCCGGGTCACTGGAGCTGTGAGGCTGTGGTGCTAACCACTGCACCACTGTGCCGCCCTAATAGTCACATTGTAATAGGCTTGGGGAAGAAGAGGTAGCAGCAGGAAGAATGTGAGCTAAGGAGACATAAGGAGAGTTAAATAGTAATGTACATATATAACAGAGTTATTAGTTGACCTACTATAGACTCCTAGACTTTAGCTACATCACCCTAACTATGCTACAACAACAACAGCACACAACATGGCAGCACCAGTTAAAACGACCAGCAAGTTTTGAAGATCACCTTACCTCATCCAGTAGTGCCAGGAAAACAGCAGATCATGTCGAGGAACTGCTATGAGCTCCAGAGCTGCTCTGCTGCCATAGGAGATGCAGACAGTTAGTGAATCAGCCACGCAGGCTTTCAGACTACACCACAGAAGCATGGTGGTCTGCAACAAAGCATCCAGATCCAGCGATCGGGTTCTGAGTTTCAATGCCGGGTAACGATCCAGGAACAGGTGAGAGAATTTTAAAGGGGCCATTCTTGGCTAACGGCGCACTGGGTCAAAAAAAGTGGGGAGACAGGTTGATCTGGCGAAAAAGCAATTTGGGAGATGGGTGATGTCGGTAGCCATTACTCAGCCATACCACAGAGAGAAAGTGCGGGAACAGTCAAGAAAGCATGGGAAAACCTCCATTGAAGCCTGCACACTTTAAAAAGAAATGGGAACACCCTACAAAGCCTAACTAAGCATAAGAAACAGAATGGATTCAAAATTCAGAATGCCTGAAAGCTTCCACGATCAGGAAGGACCCAATCAGGTGTAAAATTGGGCCTTATGGAGTAAATGATTCCTACAATTTAGGATTGTTTCCCAACTCCATACCAAATCAGAAACATGGGTCAATTGCAGACAACATGATTGTGAGGCACGGGATAAAGAAGGCTTCTGATAAATTTGAAGATGTACTTCAAGCCTTTGACAAATATTTTAAGCTACGCAGTAGTAAAATTCTGGAGAGAGCAAAATTTAAGAGAGTCCAAAGAAGAGGCAAATCCATAGATTCCTTTATAAATGATCTATACAAATTGGCAGAGGGATGTGAATATGCAGAATTAAAGGCAGAACTGATAAGGGACCGAATAATTGTCGGCATAGCTGATGTATCTCAGTCAGATCTCTTGCAGTCCAAAGATGATCTTACACTCGAGAAGGCAATTTAGATCATACAACAAGCAGAAGTATGTAGACAAAACAAAGTCATTCTGTGGGCTGAAGAGCAGTCTTGGATTAGAAGGAATCCAATGTCCGTACAGTTCGTGAAGCCAAAGACGGAGAGGCAATCTATAGAGAAGACAGACACAGATGAGACCAGATGACACCAGGAAACCATGCCAGTGCTGGAAACAGGAAGACCCACAGCCAAGAGCAGTGTCCTGCTCGTAAAGCAGAGTGCTTCAACTTTTAAAAAAAACTGGACATTATGGGAAAATGTCCAGAACAAGATCTCTTCATGCCAAGTTGTTAAGCAGAACACCTTCACACAGACAGTGGTGAAAGAATGCACCAACTTTGAGAAGAAAAGGAACCAGGAGATTTCCTAGGAGAAGTAAATGACCCAACTCAAGGACATCTATGTAAACAGACACCTAAATAATTTTAAACTGTACACAGGTGCTAGTGTCCCAGTACTGTCAAACCAAGAGCTAAGGTTGGTGAGACATTGCCTACAACTGGCGGACACACAGTTGAATGGTCCAGGTGGGACTCAGCTGAAAATGAAGGGTAAGCTTCAAGCAACTCTCCAATATACAGGGAAACAAATTATGGAGACCTTATATGTCTTGCAAAGTTTCCTAGCTAAGTAGAAAAGCATGTTGAGAGCTGCATCTGATCAAAAAGATTGACAAAGTCAAACAGCCACAGGTAAACAGTTGCTTCCAAGCAAACTACCCAAAACCTATGAGCAGGAGGATAAGAACACAGCTTCCATTGTTGCCTAAGAAATTGCTTCCAGGATTGGATGTCTGGGACTACAAGAGAGTAAGAGACTGGGAAAACTCTAATAGAAGGCAACAAACTCAAAATTCAAACTAAAGATTTTGTACCAGAGACTTACCAAACTGAATGAAGGCCGGAGAGTAAGGATATGAGACCTAGAAAGGGAAGGTACTGTAATCCACAGAGATGAAAACTACCAGAGATTGTATGTGGTACATACAACAGAAGGGAACATACGTAGAAATAGGAGAAACATCGTCCCTATTCCCCAGAAGTAACAGCAAATCATTCATTTGGAAGACCCAGATGAAGATGGACAAAATGGAAGATGGGCGGCACAGTGGCGCAGTGGTTGGGCGGCACAGTGGCACAGTGGTTAGCACTGCAGCCTCACAGCTCCAGGGACCCGGGTTCGATTCTGGGTACTGCCTGTGCGGAGTTTACAAGTTCTCCCTGTGACCGCGTGGGTTTTTGCCGGGTGCTCCGGTTTTCTCCCACAGCCAAAGACTTGGAGGTTTATAGGTAAATTGGCCATTGTAAATTGCCCCTAGTGTAGGGTGTAGGTAGGTGATAGGGAATATGGGATTACTGCACGGTTAGTATAAATGGGTGGTTGTTGGTTGGCACAGACTCGGTGGGCCGAAGGGCCTGTTTCAGTGCTGTATCTCTAAATAAATAAAAATAAATAAACGCAAAGAAAATAGAATACTACCATCTTTAGTGAAGATCAACCGAGTCAACAATCAGACCTACAAGGAAGACTACTGATCATCCTACTCAGATTACAACCAGATCAGGGAGAGTTGTGAAACCTATGAACAGACTAAATCTGTGAAGTCAAAGACTTGGGGGGAGAAAGGGTAGTAGATAAGTCAAGAATGTATATATGTTTAAAGAAAATATTGGATAAAGACTTGGGGGGTGATGTAGTATAAGGATATGTAGGGGTTAATGTTGGAAACAGTGAGAGCAACTCCTCCCACTCTAGTGTTGATGGTGTAATCACATGGTGATAGGCTTGGGGAAGAAGAGGCAGCAGCATAAAGGATGCTAGATAGAGAGGCTTAAGAAGAGTGTAAATAGTAGTTTATATATATAATAAAGAGTTATTAGTTGACCTACTATAGACTACTAGACTTATCTATAATGCCCAAGCTACACTACAACTACAACAACAACATGCATCAGCTGTTAGATAAGTGCATTTGTGGAACCTCAATTAACCTTGCAATAATCAGGGCATTTGGGCATCCCAGGCAGCAATGTATGCTGCTGCTGGTGCATTGCCTTCATCACCTTCCTCCTCATCTTTCTCCTCCTCTTCATCTTCCTCTTGTAATCCTCAGAAGAGGCTCTGCGCTCTGTGTCTTGGTCCAAACCTCACTGCTAGGCAATGTTATGCAGAATGCAGCATACCACAACCATTCTGGAGATCCTGGCTGTGCATACTGAAGAGTGCACCTAAATCTGTCCAGGCACCTGAAGTGTATCTGGTGGTGATATAGCATTGATTGTTGCGCTCTTGGGCCTCATTCCTCAGGTTTCTGGGAGGTGTCATCAGCCACCTTTTAATTGGGTATTCCTTCTTTTTAAGCAGCCACCTGTTAATTCTGCTTCCATGCTGGGAACTGATTGGTGATCGCACTCTCATCTCTGAGTCAGAAGTTTGTGGGTTCAGGATTTGAGCACAAATCTAGCTGACTCTCCAGTGCAGTACTGAGGGAGCACTGCATTTTTGGAGGTGCCTTTGTTAAATAGGATGTTAAAAGGTGGCCCCATCTGCCCTCTCAGGTGCAAAAGATCCCAGAGCTATTTCAAAGAAGAGCAGGGGGTTAACCCTGGTGTCTTGGCTAATATTTATCCCCCAATCAACGTCACAAAAACAGGTCATCTGCTCTTAAACCCATTGCTTTTATGGGAACTTGGTGTATGCAAATTGATTGCTGTGTTTCCTGTGTTAATTAGTGACTACATCTCAAAAGTCCTTCTTTGGCTCAAAAGCGCTTTGGCATGTCCTGTGGTGGTGAAAGCTGCTATATAAATCTTTCTTTCTGACCCACCTGCTCGCAGCTGATCAGATAAGCAAGTATTCAGCACTTTCAAGCTATTTGCTTTCAGAAAAAGCTATGCTTTACATCCACCACTGTGCTAATGTCCTTGGCCATGACATATAAACCAACTGCAGCAGACATTTTAAAATGCAACAATTTTGGAAACTGTGAAAGAAACATTACACTGGATGCTGTCTGTTCCAAAGATGGTACTGTTTATCACAGCAAGAAATGCTGGAATCACTCAGCAGGTCTGGCAGCATCTGTGGAAAGAGAAGCAGAGTTAACGTTTCGGGTCAGTGACCCTTCATCGGAACGCAGTTAACTCTGCTTCTCTTTCCACAGATGCTGCCAGACCTGCTGAGTGATTCCAGCATTTCTTGTTTTTGTTTCAGATTTCCAGCATCCACAGTATTTTGCTTTTATTTTACTGTTTATCACAGAATGGCTTAAGCAGCAGTCAATACACTTACTTCATAAGTAACTAATTATGTGAAGTGCTTTGAGACATTTCAATGTGTAGGACACAATGTTAATGAAAATATTATTAGCTTGTATGTCATAATTATTCTTTAGAGACATAAGAGCTGAAGATGCACATTAGATGTTGCATCCAGTATTAAGAATGCAAATTTATAACAGCCATAATTGACCATAAACACAGATGTAATTCTACTCACTTGAATGTGCAACAGTTTAGCTGTTGCATCTATAAGTAGAACATTAGCTTTCTTTTACTTTGTAAGTTATTTGCTCATCTCCTCATCTTACTACTTTAAGACTTGTATCAGATAAATTTGTGACGATTGTATTTTTAGGCCTTAAGTGATGCTGACCTGAGAGTTTCTGGAAATGGATCTGAACAGGACAATTTTTGTTTTGAAATATCTGCAGATTTATTTTCCTGCTATTTGCATCTGTCATTTTCTATAGAACCATAAATCATTTGATTATTCTAATCTTGGAATTTAATTTGTTCTATAGGGTACAGTTGTGTTACTGGACTGGTAATTCCAGAGACCTGGACTAATGGTCAGAGACAGTGGTTCAATTCCCACCACGGTAGCCGGGGAATTTAAATTCAGTTAATTAAATAAATCTGGAATGAAAAAGCTTGTATTACTAATGTTGACCATGTAACTACGGGATTGTCGTTAAATAAACAATCTAGTTCACTAATATCCTTTAGCGAAAGAAATATGCTGTCCTCACCCACTTTGGCCTACATGTGACTCCAGATTCACAACAATATGGTTGACTCTAAAATGGCCTAGCAAGCCACTCAGTTTTTTTTAAAATTTGTTCATGGGATGTAAGTGTCGCTGGCTATTCCAGCATTTATTGCCTAATTCCCTAATTGCCCTTGACAAGGTGATGCTGAGCTGCCTTCTTGAACTGCTGCAGTCCATGTGGGGTAGATAAACCCACAGTGCTTTTGGAAGGGAGTTCCAGGATTTTGATCCAGCAACAGTGGAGGATGACGATATAGTTCCAAGTCAGGATGGTGTGTGGCTTGGAAGGGAACTTGCAGGTGGTGGTGTTTCCATGCGACTGCTGCCCTTATCCTTTTTGGTGGTAAAGGTCGCGGTTTTGGAAGGTGCTGTCTAAGGAGCGTTGTTGCAGTGCAGCACGCACTGCTGCCACTGTGAGTTGGTGATGAAGGGAGTGAATGTTTGTGGACGGGGTGGTGATCAAGCGGGCTGCTTTATCCTGGATGGTGTCGAGCTTCTCGAGTGTTGTTGGAGCTGCACCCATCCAAGCAAATGGAAAGTATTCCATCACACTCCTGACTTGTGCCTTGTAGATGTTGGACAGACTTTGGGGAGATGAGGTGAGTTACTTGCCACAGGATTCCTAGCTTCTGACCTGCTCTTGTAGCCATGGTATATATATGGCTACTCCAATTCAGTTTCTGGTCAATGGTAACCCCCCGGGTGTCAATAGTGGGGGATTCAGCAATCATAATGCCATTGAATGGGGAGATGATTAGATTCTCTCTTGTTGGAGCTGGTCATTGCCTGGCACTTGTGTGGCGCGAATGTCACTTGCCACTTATCAGTCCAAGCCTGGATATTGTCCAGGTCTTGCTGCATTTCTACATGGACTGCTTCAGTATCTGAGGCGTCACAAATGGTGCTGAACTTTGTGCAATCATCAGCGAACATCCCCACTTCTAACCGTATGATTGAAGGGAAGGTCATTGACGAAGCAGCTGAAGATGGTTGGGCCTAGGACACTACCATGAGGAACTTCTGCAGTGATGTCCTGGAGCTGAGATGATTGACCTTCAACAAGCAGAACCATTTTCCTTTGTGCTAAGTATGACTACAACCAGTGGAGAGTTTTCCCCCTGATTCCCATTGACCTCAGTTTTGCTAGGGGTCCTTGATGCCATACTCGGTCAAATGCTGCCTTGATGTCAAGGGCAGTCACTCTCACCTCACCTCTTGAGTTCAGCTCTTTTGTCCATGTTTGAACCAAGGCTGTAATGAGGTCTGGGAGCTGAGTAGCCCTGGCAGAACCCAAACTGAGCATCACATTGCTAAGGAAGTGTAGCTTGATAGCACTGTTGACGACACCTTCCATTACTTTATTGATGATTGAGAGTAGACTGATTGGGCGGTAATTGGCCGGGTTGGACATGTCCTGCTTTTTGTGTACAGGACATACCTGGACAATTTTCCACATTGCCAGGTAGATGCCAGTATTGTAGCTGTACTGGAACAGCTTGGCTAGGGGCACGGCAAGTTCTGGAGCACAGGTCTTCAGTACTGTTACCGGAATGTTATCAGGGTCCATAGCCTTTGCAGTATCCAGTGTCTTCAGTTGTTTCTTGATATTACACAGAGTGAATCGAATTGGCTGAAGACGGGCACCTGTGATGCTGGGGACTTCAGGAAGAGGCTGAGATTTGTCATCAACTCGCACGTCTGGCTGAAGATTGTTGCAAATGCTTCAGCCTTATCTTTCGTACTGATGTGCTGGGCTCCCCCATCATAGAGGAGCCACCTCCTCCAGTTAGTTGTTTAATTGTTCACCACTATTCATGACTGGATATGGCAGGACTGCTGAGCTTAGATCTGATCTGTTGGTAATGGGATTGCTTGGTTCTGTCTATCGCATGCTGCTTGGCATGCAAGTAGTCCTAGTTGTAGCTTCACCAGGTTGACACCTCATTTTGAGGTATGCCTGGTGCTGATCCTGGCATGTCCTCCTGCACTCGTCATTGAACCAGGGTTGGTCCCATGGCTTGATGGTAATGATAGGGTGGGGGATATGCCGGGCAATGAGTTTACAGATTGTGGTTAAGCACAATTCTGCTGCTGTTGATGGTCCACAGCGCCTCATGGATGCCCAGTTTTTGCATTGCTAAATATGTTTGAAATCTATCCCATTTAGCACAGTGGTAGTGCCACACAACACGATGGAGGGTATCCTGAATGTGAAGGCGGGACTTCATCTCCACAAGGACTGTGCAATGGTCACTCCCATCAATACTGTCATGCAGAGATGCAACTGCAGCAGACAGATTGGTGAGGATGAGGTCGAGTATATTTCTCCCTATCTACTTTGTCGATGCAGGGTGGTCCATCCCATTTCATTCTTTATTGACTTTGTCATGGTTAGATACAACTGTGTGACTTGCTTGGCCATATAAGAGTCAACCACGTTGCTCGGCCAGACCAAGTAAGAATAGCAGATTTCCTTCCCTCAAGGGCATTAGTGAGCCAGATGGGTTTTTACAACAACCGTTTCATGACTAGTTTTTTTTAAATTCCAGATTTTTATTAATTGAATTCAAATTCCACCTTCTGCTGTGGTGTGATTCGAACCTATGTCCCCAGAGCAATATCCTGGGGTCTCTGGTTACTAATCCAGTAACAATACCACTATACCACTGCCTCCCCTATAAAAGGTTGGAAAGGGATGCACAATAAATGCTGGTCTTGCCAGCGATGCCCACATCCCATGAATGAATACAAAAAAGTAGTAAGTTTGTGCTTTAGAATTAAGAAAATTAGAGCAGAGAATCATAGAATGGTTACAACACAGAAGGAGGTCATTCGGCCTGTCATATCCATGCCAACTGTCTGCAAGAACAGCTCACCTAGTGCAACTCCCCCACCTTTTCCCCGTAACCCTGCAAAAGCTTTTTCTTCAGATAATTATCCAATTCTGTTTTGAAAGCCACGATTGAATCTGTCTCCACCACACTCTTAAGTGGTGCATTCCAGATCCTAACCACTCGCTGCGTAAAAAAGTTTTTCCTCATATCACCATTGCTTCCTTTGCCAATCACTTTGAATCGATGTCCTCTGGTTCTCAATCCTTCCATCAATGGGAACAGTTTCTCCCTATCTACTCTGTCCATACCCCTCATGATTCGGAATACCTCTATCAAATCTCCTCTTAATCTTCTTTTCTCCAAGGAGAAAAGACCCAGTTTCTCCAATTTATCCACATAACTGAAGTTCCTCATCCCTGGAACCATTCTCGTGAATCTTTTCTGCACACTCTCTGATGCCTTCACATCCTTCCGAAGGAGCGGTGCCCAGAAATGGACACAATACTCCAGTTGAGTCCGAATCAGTGCTTCATACAGGTTTATCATATCTTCCTTGCTTTTGTACTCTATGCCCTTATTACTATAGTCCAGAATCCCATATGCCTTATTAACCATTTTCTTAACCTGCCTTGCCACCTTTAATGATTTGTGCACATATACCCCCAGGACCCTCTGCTCCTGCACCAATCAAGATCAAATGCGAGATCCTGGAAAATGTGGACCATTTTCCATATCCTTGAGAGCCTCCTCTTGACGAAGGTAGACATAGATGGCAAGGTTCATCATCGCCTCCCATGTGCCAGCTCAGCCTTTGCCTGACTTAGGAAGAGAGTATTTGAGGATCAGGATCTTAAGTTTATCAGGATCATGGTTTACCAGGCAGCAGTGATCCCTGTGCTCTAATATGCTTCAGAGACTTGGACAACCTACAGCAGACACATCAAAGCACTGGAGAAGTACCACCAGAGGTGCTGCCGCAAGATCTTCCAAATCCGATGGCAAGAAAGGTGCTCCAACAGCAGCGTCCTCTCCCAAGCCAACCTGCCCAGAATCAGGGCGCTGATCACCCAAAACCAGCTCCACATGTCGTTCGCTTGCCTGACATCAGACTCCCGAAGCAGCTGTTCTACTCAGAACTTGGTCACGGCAGGAGACTCCCAGGTGGACAGCAGAAATGCTTTAGAGATATCCTCAAAGCATCTCTGAAGAGATCAAATATCCCCATCGATTTGTGGGAGTCTCTGGCTCGTGACCGTCCGAGATGGAGAAAACTCATTCGGGAAGGCTTCGTACACCTCGATCGGGAACATATGGAGGCGAGGTCAAGGTGCCTTTGCTGGCTAATGTAATGCCTACAAACCAATTGGGAGACAATTGTGTCTTTCCTAAGTGATCTCTTAGCTACTCTGCTACTACTATCAGGTGCTCCCCCAGTGACTTCAGCATGGTATGTGAAAAGCTGCTGAGGCTCAGATGGGAGCTCTTGAGATGCTTGTAGTCAGTGGCAGTAGGAGCTTAGCCTTGGGAGGGGGAGACTTCAGACTGCAACAACTTGCTGACTGTGGGGCAGTCTGGGCAAGCTGACTTCTTATCATCAGCAAGGACAGTGCTTGAGGTGGTGACATGCTGCCATATTGAGAGAGGGCAATAGGCTCCACTCCCATTGCATGACTGTCCCTGCTTTTGGGCTGCATCTCAGCATTCTCACTGATATGCAGGAGAATAAACTGTAAGAGACCTGAAACCTCTATCTATTCAGTCTCACGGCCTGTCCGAGGCAGAGGTGATGGTGGAGCCCAGACCCTGCATGGTGCTACTATGAGTTTTCTTGAGAATTGCTATTCTTGATGCCAAAAATTCCTGCATTGTCCAGTCAGTTGATCACGCACTCCATGGTTACTGCATATTGTGCTCCAGAGTCCCATGCATGTTCATATTGTGGTATCTCCTAGGCAGGCAGTGCCATACATTCAGCAATTGCTGAGTCCTTAAAGTCTGTACCTTTGTCTTCTTCAGTAGAGCTAGGACTCGAGCAGTCCTTCTGGTGAGCCATGTGCTGGGTTGTGTTTTGCATTTGCACCTGCCCACTTGTGCTCTGTAAATTATCCTGTGCAGACGCCTCTAACTCACTGTCTACACCATCTATGTTTGGAAAGTTATGAGCGAGTGTTTGTGCATCTTTAAAGAGATGTACACTTCTGTCTATGGAGTTGCAGGGTCCAAATCATCTGAACGACCTAGAAAGAGGACAGATGGGAAAGGTTAATGTGGAATGACAAGGGTAAGCAGCAGCCAATGAGTGGCAGTGCAATGCAGCCTCAGGATGAGGCACTGTGTTTCAGTTTGATGGTTAAGTGGAACAGAAAATGGCTGTGCCTGGCCTCCAGCCTCAGCATCATGAATGCTGAATATCTTCCCTTTGTCATTTGCATTAGAACATAGAACATAGAACAGTACAGCACAGTACAGGCCCTTCGGCCCACGATTTTGTGCCAAACCTTTAACCTACTCTAAGATCAAACTAACTACCTACCCTTCATTCTACTATCATCCATGTACCTATCCAAGAGTCGCTTAAATGCCCCTAATGTATCTGCTTCTACTACCACCACTGACAGCGCATTCCACGCACCCATCACTCTCTGTGTAAAGAACCTACCTCTGACATCTCCCCGAAACCTTTCTCCAAACACCTTAAAATTATGCCCCCTGGTGATAGCCCTTTCCACCCTGGGAAAAAGTCTCTGGCTATCCACTCTATCATCTTGTACCCCTCTATCAAGTCACCTCTCATCCTTCTTCCCTCCAATGAGAAAAGCCCTAGCTCACTCAATCTTTCTTCGTAGGACATGCCCTCCAGTCCAGACAGCATCCTGGTAAATCTACTCTGCACCCTCTCTAAAGCTTCCACATCCTTCCTATAATGAGGCGACCAGAACTGAACACAATATTCCAAGTGTGGTCGAACCAGGACCATATAGAGCTGCAGCATAACCTCGCGGCTCTTAAACTCAATCCCCCTGTTAATGAAAGCCAACACACTGTACGCCTTCTTAACAACCCTATCAACTTGGGTGGCAACTTTGAGCGATCTATGGATGTGGACCCCAAGATCCCTCTGTTCCTCCACACTACCAAGAATCCTGTCTTTAAGCCTGTATTCCGCATTCAAATTCAACCTTCCAAAATGAATCACTTCACACTTTTCCAGGTTGAACTCCATCTGCCACTTCTCAGCCCAGCTCTGCATCCTGTCAATGTCCCGTCGCAACCTACAACAGCCTTCCACACCATCCACAACTCCAGCAACCTTCGTGTCATCAGCAAACTTGCTAACCCAGCCTTCCACTTCCTCATCCAAGTCATTTATAAAAATAACAAAGAGCAGAGGTCCCAGAACAGAACCCTGCAGAACACCACTGGTCACCGAGCTCCATGCTGAATACTTTCCATCTACTACCACCCTCTGACTACTATGGGCCAGCCAATTTTGTATCCAGACAGCCAACTTTCCCTGAATCCCATGCCTCCTTACTTTCTGAATGAGCCCACCATGGGGAACCTTATCAAACGCCTTGCTCAAATCCATATACACCACATCCACATCTTCGTTCATCAATGTGTTTTGTCACATCTTCAAAGAATTCAATAAGCCTTATGAGGCATGACCTGCCCCTTACAAAGCCATGCTGACTGTCTCTAATCAAACCATGCTTTTCCAAATAATCATAAATCCTGTCTCTCAGAATCCTCTCCAATAATTTGCCCACTACCGACGTAAGACTGACTGGTCCATAATTCCCAGGGTTATCCCTATTCCCTTTCTTGAACAAGGGAACAACATTTGCCACCCTCCAATCATCCAGTACTACTCCAGTGGACAGTGAAGACGCAAAGATCATCGCCAAAGGCACAGCAATCTCTTCCCTCGCTTCCCGTAATATCCTTGGGTATATCCTGTCTGGCCCCGGGGACTTATTTGTCCTCATATCATTCAAAATTTCCAGCACATCCTCCCTCTTAACCTCAACCTGTTCGAGCATATCAGCCTGTTCCACGCTGTCCTCACAAACGACAAGGTCCCTCTCATTAGTGAATACTGAAGCAAAGTATTCATTTCGGACCTCCCCTACCTCCTCCAACTCCAGGCACAAGTTCCCTCCACTATCCCTGATCAGCCCTACCCTCACTCTGGCCATCATCTTGTTCCTCACATAAGTGGGGATCACATGGGATTTTCCTTAATCCTACCCACCAAGACTTTTTCATGTCCCCCTCTAGCTCTCCTAAGTCCATTCTTCAGTTCCTTCCTGGCTACCTTGTAACCCTCTAGAGCCCTGTCTGATCTTTGCTTCCTCAACCTTAAGTAAGCTTCCTTCTTCCTCTTGACTAGCTGTTCCACATCTCTTGTCATCCAAGGTTCCTTCACCCTACCATCCCTTCCCTGCCTCATCGGGACAAACCTATCCAACAGTCGCAGCAAGTGCTCCCTAAACAACCTCCACATTTCTGTCGTGCATTTCCCTGAGAACATCTGTTCCCAATTTATGCTCCCCAGTTCCTGCCTAATAGCATTGTAATTCCCCCTCCCCCAATTAAATATTTTCCCATCCCGTCTGCTCCTGTCCCTCTTCATGACTATAGTAAAGGTCAGGGAGTTGTGATTACTATCACCGAAATGCTCTCTCACCGAGAGATCTGCCACCTGGCCTGGTTCGTTGCCAAGCTCCAAGTCCAACATAGCCTCCCCTCTAGTCGGCCTATCTACATATTGAGTCAGGAAACCTTCCTGGACACACCTGACAAAAACTGCTCCATCCAAACTATTTGCACTAAGGAGGTTCCAATCAATATTAGGGAAGTTGAAGTCACCCATGACAACAACCCTGTTACTTCTGCACCTTTCCAAAATCTGCCTCCCAATCTGTTCCTCCATGTCTCTGTTGCTATTGGGGGGTCTATAGAAAACTCCCAACAAAGTGACTGCTCCTTTCCTGTTTCTGACTTCCACCCATAATGACATTGTGGTGGGACCTTCTCCAGATGTTGCACTGTCCTTCCTGTTGTGTAGTTTCTCTTGCAAGAAGATGGCAGTGCGTTATTGCATGCTCTCTTTAAGGATTGTGAAGACAAGTGAGTCAGTTTAGCACAATGTGCTGAGAGGAAGAAGCCGCAAGTGTGGTCAGTAGTAGGTGCTTGAGAGAGTGAGTGGAAGCAGAGTAAGTGCAGTGAAGTGTTTTGTTGTGATTGGAGGTGAGGCTGGGGAAGTGTAGCAGGGAAGTATTGATAGTGCAGGGGCTTAAGTAAGGGATTGTACAGCTGTGCAGAGACTAAGAGAAATTGGAAGGATTGCCATTCTTGGTGAGGTTGTTAAATTTCGTCAAAGTTCTGGAGCTAAAATCTGATGTTGCAAGACCATGCAGAGAGTAAGGGTGATATGATGAAGAACTTTACTTTGGCAAGTCTGGAGAGGTCATTAAATGTGTTCCTTCAGTACAAGCAGATCCTTACAACTATACTGCTAACATTGACCTGTCCAGTCACTACTGGCCACTATTTTCCTTTTGCCTATCTGGAGGAAAGAGGACCTTGCTCCTGGACCTCTCTTGTTCTATCAGGAGCTCTATTCTGATATCTGAATATCTGTAACATGTTGTCTGCATAACACCACTGAAAAATCCACCTCCCCTTTAAGAGCTATTCGCTTGAAGAAGCTTGAAAGATTTTCTGCCTTCCCAAATATTGAACTACCTGTAAGCATCATGGTCGGTCCTGGCAGCTCAACTGCAGAATTTAAATGAGGCCTGATCACAAAAATCAATTGGGCCTCTCAACAACATTATCAGGCAAGGAGGACAAGATGCCCCATCCAGCAAACAGCCTATCTGTGCCAGAAACAAAAATCAGTCCAGTGCCCTATTGTTTCTATACAATAGAATATACAGCCATTTCTATTGAGATTGCATCTTCCTTTTGTTTAGTGTTCCGAAGCAGGTCTCAGTACTTCAAGGACTCTCGGTGGTGCTGACAAACAACATTTCTAATGAACCAGAAGTTCCATTAACAGTTTATATTAACAAGAACATTTTAATGAAATCATTGCATTGCATTTAAATGACTCCTTATCAAAAAATAGTTGCACATATTTACACTTCCAAAGATAGGAAAGAATACCCTCAAAAATGTTTCTCAAAGGAGGAATGCAGTTAACAATGTTTATTGCATCACTGACTAGAATGGCCACTGACCACCTCTAGGCGCTTACCCATTGTCTGTCAAGACAAGGAGGCCAAAGAAGATTAGAATGGCAGGTGGTATCCATGCAAATAGCCAACAGTGCTGTTTTGGGACCTTCCCAATACCCCTGTACACATAGTTTTTGCCCATAATTTTAGATCTGGAAGCAGCCAACATCCACTATTTGATTGTAGTGCAGAAATGCTGCTGCAACAGCTACAACTTGCATTTATATAGTGGCTTTAATGTAGTAAAATATCCCAAGACACTTCACAGGAATACTATCAAACAACATTTGACTTCAAGCCACAAAAGGAGGTATCTGGACAGGTGACCAAACGCTTGCTCAAAGAGGTAGATTTTAAGGAGTGTCTTAAAGGAGGAGAGAAGGAGAGGTAGAGAGGTGAAGAGGTTTAGGGAGGAAATTCTAGAGTTTAAGGCATAGCCAGCTGAAGGCATGGTCACTAATGTTGGAGCAATTGAAATTGTGGATGTTCAAGATTGGAAGACTGCAGAGATCTTGGAGGTTTGTAGGCCTAGAGGAGGTTACAGAGATAGGGAGTGGTGAGGCAATACAGGGATTTGAAAATAAGGATGAGAATTTTAAAATCAAGCTGTTACCAGACAGATAGCCAATGCATGTTAGCGAGCACAGGAATGATGGGTGAATGGGACTTGGTGTGAGTTCAGATATTGGCAGCAGGGTTTTGGATAAGCTTGAGTTTATGGAGGGGGGAAGGTGGTGCAATACGCAGTCAAGGCAAGTATGGAGAGTGAGTGATATTAATGTAGTCTCCTTCCCTTTTTCTTCAGACTTGAACAACTATACTCTAGTTATTCATTATAATGATTATAACCATTGACTAAAAAATGAAACAAAGAGACTTAGCAGTTGGCAGGAAAAAAGACAGAAGTGCAAGGAGAGAGCCAACTGTGTAACAGCCCCGACAACCAATTTTATCTGCAGCGTCTGTGGAAGAGTCTGTCACTCTAAAATTAGACTTCATAGCCACTCCAGGCGCTGCTCCACAAACCACTGACCACCTCTAGGTGCTTACCCATTGTCTTTCGAGACAAGGAGCCAAAGAAGAAGAAGGAGAAGAAGATGAGTAAAAAATAGCAAAGAAAATGGAAAGTATTCCATGCGATTGGTAATTCTTTCAAACAGCACAAGAATTACATAGAATTACATAAAATATGCAGCACAAAAACTGACTATTCAGCCCAACCAATCCATGCTGGTGTTAATGCTCCACTTGAGTCTCCTCTCATCTAACTCTATCAGCATAACCCTCTACATTCTTTTCCCTCATATTCTTATCTAGCCTCTCCTTAAGTGCATCTATACTATTTGCCACAAACACTTCCCATGGTACTGGGAGATGGGCTGCATGGCCTCTTTCTGTGCTGTAAGATTCTATTCATCACTAAAACACCTCAATGAGGACAGAATTCCATCACGAGACATGTTCTGAATCCAAAACATGCTCTTGAAAGATTCATTCAAAATGAATTTGACATAATCTATTGTAGTAACAGCAGAATTACAGAGCTTGAGGAGATTTCAGAGACTGAATATGTCAATTAATGTCAGGGAGCATCATCGCATCATCAATAGAATCAGGAATTTTACTCCATTTACGAAATGCCAAAGTCAAGGCTGACTGTGACACTACAGGGGTTACATTGTGGCACAGTACTTATTCCTTTATATGTCAGAGAACTTTCTGATACTCCTCAGTGTTTAGCAACGAATGTGCCTATAATTGAATCTTAATAATTGTATAACAATTTTGTCAAGAAATGTTATACAAGAGTTTCCATGTAATGGAAAGGAATTGTAAAGATAAAATTTGAAATTCTGTATGCAAACCCAAATTACATTTAGTTCTGATACGGATCTATTCCCATTCTAGTTTTCCTGTACATTTTTCTATATGCACAAAGAAAAAATATAGAAAACATTTTAAGACCACTTTTCTTGACATGTTCAGTTGAATAGATAGCATTTCATTTATACTACTAAATACTTCTCTATTATGTTTTCCCTTCAGTTTCATTCTGTGCAGTCCTTTCTGTCTTGATAACATGCAATAAAGCAAATGTGCTGGAGTGTAGATTTGAAGTCAAGGTCATGATGTTGGAATGCTGAAATTCTCAAGTGACAGCCAACTGTTGCACAATGGCAGCATATTTCTTTTTTGAGGGAAGTTGCAGAATAGATCTTTATTCCAGAGAAAATATTTTTATATATTATTAACCTGAAACTTCTAGCTTTCATCACATTTTACAAATATTTACAGGAGAAATAAGTCAAATAGCCAGAAACTAAAATAAAAATACAACAGAGATAATTTTGACTTGGCAGCCCACTTAACACATCATCTTGGTTTCTTGTCCATTCGAGTCAAATGAAAAGAAGATCAATTGGTGTGTAAAATATACTGCTGATTTGCGATCACATGTTTTGCACTCCTACCGAAGACCAATCTAACCCCAAGTGAGTTGATTCAATGAGTAGATGAACCATACAAACCAGGAAGCTTCCCCTGATCATGATCTGTGATGAATTAGCTGAACGAATAGGGGCTACGGCAGGGTTGCTACAATTGAATGGCAATTCTAAGTAAGGGAACGAAAGAGAAGTTGGCTAAGGTTCCTGAAAATCCAAATACACCACATCCACTGGTTCTCCTTTATCTATTCTACCTGTTACATCTTCAAAAAACTCCAGTTGATTTGTTAAGCATGATTTCCCTTGCGTAAACCCATGCTGACTTTGTCCAATCCCACTTATGCTTTCCAGGTGATCTGCTATCACATACCATCGGGAACATCCTCCCTGCCTTTAGCCTGTCTAGTCCTGTTAGAATGTTATAGGTTTCTATAAGAGCCCCTCCTTTATAATAGACACTAGCATTTTCCCACGACTGATGTAAGGCTAACTGGTCTGTAATTCCCTGTTTTTTTCTCTCCCTCCTTTTATAAATAGCGAGAGAGAGGAACTGAAAGAAATCAGTATTAGTAGAGAAATGGTGTTGGGGAAATTGATTGGATTGAAGGCCGGTAAATCCCCAAGGCCTGATGTTATGCATCCCAGAGTACTTAAGGAAGTGGCCCTAGAAATAGTGGCTGCATTGGTGGTCATCTTCCAAGATTCTATGGACTCTGGTACAGTTCCTACAGATTTGAGGGTAGCTAATGTAACCCCACTATTTAAAAAGGGAGGTAGAGAGAAAGCAGGGAATTATAGACCAGTCAGCCTGACATTGGTAGTGGGGAAAATTCTAGAGTCCATTATCAAAGAATTTATAGCAGAGCTCTTAGAGAACAGTGGTAGAATCGGGCAGAGTCAGCATGGATTTACGAAAGGGAAATCATGCTTGACAAATCTACTAGAATTCTTTGAGGATGTAACGAGTAGAGTTGATGAGGTGGAGCCAGTGGATGCGGTTTATTTGGACTTTCAGAAGACTTTCGACAAAGTCCCACATAAGAGATTAGCATGTAAAATTAAAGCGCATGGGATTGGGGGTAGTGTATTGAGATGGATAGAAAATTGGTTGGCAGACAGGAAACAAAGAGTATGGATAAATGGGTCTTTTTCCGAATGGCAGGCAGTGACTAGTGGGGTACCGCAGGGATCGGAGCTAGGACCCCAGCTATTCACAATATACATTAATGATTTAGATGAGGGAAATAAATGTAATATCTCCAAATTTGCAGATGACACAAAACTGGGTGGGAGGGTGAGTTGTGAGGAGGATGCAGAGAGGCTTCAGGGTGATTTGGACAAGTTGAGTGAGTGGGCTACTGCATGGCAGATGCAGTATAATGTGGATAAATGTGAGGTTATCTACTTTGGTCGCAAAAACAGGAAGGCAGATTATTATCTGAACGGCTATAAACTGAGAGAGGGAAATATGCAGCGAGAACTGGGTGTTCTTGTACACCAGTCACTGAAGGAAAGCATGCAGGTGCAACAGGCGGAAAAGAAGGCAAATGGTATGTTGGCCTTCATAGCGAGAGAATTCGAGTATAGAAGCAGGGATGTCTTGCTGTAATTATACAGGGCCTTGGTGAGGCCACACCTGGAATATTGTGTGCAGTTTTGGTCTCCTTATCTGAGGAAGGATGTTCTTGCTATAGAGGGAGTGCAGCAAAGGTTTACCAGACTGATTCCTGGGATGGTGGGAATGACGTATGAGGAGCGATTGAGTCGGTTAGGATTATATTCGCTGGAGTTCAGAAGAGTGAGGAGGGATCTCATAGAAACCTACAAAATTCTAACAGGACTTGACAGGGTAGATGCAGGAAGGATGTTCCCGATGGTGGGGGAGTCCAGAACCAGGGGTCATAGTCTAAGGATACGGGGTAAACCTTTCAGGACTGAGATGAGGAGAAATTTCTTCACCAGAGAGTGGTGAGCCTGTGGAATTCGTTGCCACAGAAAGCAGTTGAGGCCAAAACATTGTATGTTTTCAAGAAAGAGTTAGATATAGCTCTTAGGTCTAAAGGGATCAAAGGGTATGGGGCAAAAGCGGGAACAGGCTCCTTAGTTGGATGATCAGCCATGATCATAATGAATGGTGGAGCAGGCTCGAAGGGTCGAATGGCCTACTCCTGCTCCTATTTTCTATGTTTCTATGTTTAATGGGGTTACATTTGCCACCCTCCAATCTGTAAGAACTGCTCCAGAGTCTATAGAATTTTGGAAGATGACCAGCAATGCATCCACTATTTCCAGGGCCACTTCCTTTAGTACTCTGGGATGTAGATTATCAGGCCCTGGGGATTTGTCAGCCTTTAACCCCATTAATTTCCCTAGCACAATTTTTTTACTAATACTGATTCCCTTCTCTTCCTCCCTCTCATTAGACCCTTGGTTCCCTAACATTTCTGGGAGGTTATTTGTGTCCTCCTTTGTGAAGACAGAACCAAAGTATGTGTTTAATTGTTCTGCCATTTCTTTGTTCCCCATTATAATTTCCCCCGTTTCTGACTGTAAGGGACCTGCATTTGTCTTCACTAATCTTTTTCTCTTCACATATTTTTGAAGCTTTTACAGTCAGTTTTTATGTTCCCCACAAGTTTACTCTCATACTCTATTTTCCCCCGCTTAATCAACCTCTTTGTCCTCCTTTTCTGAATTCTAAACTGCTCCCAATCCTCATATTTGCTGCTTTTTCTGGCAATTTTATATGCCTCCTATTTGAATCTAATACTGTCCCTAATTTCCTTTGTAAGCCACGGTTGAGCCACTTTTCTGGGTTTATTTCTGTGCCCGAAAGGAATGAATAATTGTTGTAATTCATGCACATGTTCGTTAAATATTATCCATTGCCTATCCACCGTCAACCCTTTTAGTAAAGTTCCCCAATCTACCATAGCCAACTCACGCCTCATACCTTTGTAATTTCCTTCCTTTAGATTGAGGACCCTAGTTTTGGATTCAACTATTTCACTCTCCGTCTTAATGAAGAATTCTATCATATTATGGTCGCTCCTCCCCAAGGGACCCCACACAACCAAAGATTGTTAATTAATCCTTTCTCATTGCACAATGCCCAGTCTAGGATAACCTGTTGTCTAGTTGGTTCCTCAACGTATTGGTCTAAAAAACTATCACGTACAAACTCCAGGAAATCCTCCTCCACAGTATTATTGCTTATTTGGTTTGACTAATCTATATGTAGATTAAAATCACCCATGATTACAGTTGTACCCTTATTGCATGCATCTTTAATTTCCTCTTTAATGCCATCCCTTACATCTCCACTACTGTTTGGGGGCCTATAGACAACCCCCACTGATGTTTTCTGCCCCTTGGTGTTTCTTAGTGCCATCCATACAGATTCCACATCATGATTTTCCAAGCCAAGATCCTTCCTCACTACTGCATTGATTTCCTCCTTTGCTAACAACGCTACCTCAGCTCCTTTCCCTTTTTGCCTGTCCTTCCAAAATATTGAATACCCCTGGATGTTCAGTTCCCATCCTTGGTCACTCTGCAGCCATGTCTCCGTAATCGCAACTATGTCATAACCGTTTATATCTATTTGTGCTGTTAATTCATCTGCCTTATTGTGAATGCTCCGTGCATTAAGACACAATGCCTTTAGACTAGTCTTTTTAACATTGTTAGTCATCTTAGCTTTATTTTGCACTATGGCCCCATTTTTTTTTCACCCTTGTTTTCTCTGCCTTCTACTTTTGCTTCTTACCTTTCTGTCTTTCATTTCTATCCTTGTTTCCCCCTCCTCTGTCTCTCTTCTCAGATTCCCATACCCCTGCCATTCTAGTTTAAACTCTCCCCAACAGCACTAGCAAACACCACCCCCCCCAAGGAAATTGGTCCCAGTCCTGCCCAGATTCCACCCATCCAGCTTGTACTTGTCCCACCTTCCCCAGAACTGGTCCCACTGTCCCAGGAATCTGAATCCCTCTCCTCTACACCATTTCTCCAGTCACGTATTCATCTGATATATCCTGCTATTTCAGCTCTTGCTAGTATGTGGCACTGGTAATCATCCTGAGATTACGACCTTTGAGGTCCTACTTTTTAATTTACATCCTAACTCCCTATATTCAGCTTGGAGGACCTCATCCCTTTTTTTACCTATGTCGTTGGTACCGATATATACCATGACAACTGGCTGCTCACCCTCCCCCCTCAGAATGCCCTTCAGCCACTCAGAGCCATCCTTGACCCTAGCACCAGGGAGACAACATACCATCCTGGTGTCTCTTTTGCGGCCGCAGAAACATCTGGCTGTTCCCCTTACGATTGAATCCTCTATCAGTATAGCCCTGCCACTCTTCTTCCCCTCCCTCCTGTGCAGCAGAACCACCTATGGTGCCATAAACTTGGCTGTTGCTGCTTTCCCCTGAGCCATCTCCCCCAACAATATCCAAAGTGTTATATCTGTTAGAGAGGGAGATGGCCACAGGGGACTCTACAATAACTGCCTTTCTCTACTCTGCCTGGTGGTCACCCATTCCCTTTCTGCCTTTGCAGCATTTGCCTGCGGTGTGACCACCTCACTAAAAGTCCTATCCGCGACGATCTCAGTATCGCGGATGCTCCGCAGTGAATCCACCCGCAGCTCCAGCTCCATAATGCGGGTAGCCAGTATCTGCAGATGGATACACTTCCTGCCCACATGGTCATCAGGGACACTGGAAGCATCCCTGATTTCCCACATAACGCAGGAGGATCATATTACGGGTGTGAGCTCTCCTATCATAACGTACCTTTAGATTACTTAGTTACTTCCTTTAATTAAAAAAATACGAATTACGCTAGGGCCCTTGTTCTACTCCAAACACTACCCATTACAATCTAAAGTCCTTACTTTTACTTTTGAAGCTACTGATAAATCCTACTAAAAATCGATACAGTTCACTAGTTAAAATAAACCTTACTTCAAAAAAAGTTACTCACTTGTTCCTTATTATTAAGCTATTTACACACACCCATTGTTACCCAGTTGTGTTTGAGATGTGTTGTATTTGCTCTTGAAAGATGATAAAGTGAATGGCAAGGTCGTTGTGCAAAATGTACATTCTTAACCCACAAGTATTAAACCAGCATGATCATTATGATCAGGAATAATGAAATTGCTCTCGTAGGAACAAAAGAAATGCTAGTCAAAAAAAGACCAAGGTTAATCTAGTTTGCCTTCTACCTTCTTGTTAATCTTATAGTACAATGGTAATGGAGTTGGTGACAAATCATAGCAATCAATCCCGATCAAATAGTTTATAACTGATCCAGAAAAGACACAGCAGTGGAGAGCTTTGGGAGCTGTAGGCCTAAAGTCACCTTTTTCCTCCCAAGCATGTTACACTTACTATGTCTCAAATGCTCTATCCCAAAATGTTATTTTCTGAAAGAAATCTATTTAATTTGCATTTCTGAGTGTTGGAACGACTTTGTATCCTGAAATTCTATTGCCTTCCATCACTGGCAGAGGTGTGATTCGCCAGACTGGCACAAAAATACTGCCCTCATGACCCTGACTGAATTTCAGTTTGAAGGGTCATTAAGATAATATAAGCTTTTCCAGAGAGTCCCATATAAATCAGGGCATAAATCAGAAGTCGCAAGCCATGGATGCCTACCATAGACTGAATGTAGGCAGCCACTAATAAAAACTAAAAACAATTCAAAAAAAATTTCCTTGTGGCTTCTGGATGCAGTGCGTGCCTTTTTTTTTAGATCAGATAACATCTATTAACTTCTTACCATTCATATCCTTCAATCTTTTTTTTAACAGAATCACATCATATGTTTTTTGAACCCAGTTACACTTTTCACTTCAATACCCTTCAACAACAATGACTTGCCTTTAAAGTGCTATTAACATTATAAAAGGGCCCAAGGCGCTTCATAGGAGCATTCCCTGGTAACTTATCCCACAATATCCTTACTCTGTGACGAAAAGAGTTTTGTATGACTTCTCGTTCTCCTAACTTCCAAACTATAATTGTGCATTTGGATCTTTCATCGGAGCAACGAATTGGATTGAATCAGTTTTATCAATTCTATCTAGAATCTTAAAATCTCAATGATTTCTTTTAAAACCTCAATTTTTCCAAATGAAACAAGCCAAACCAATGATTTTTACTACTGGCAAGCTAATCTGGCCATGGATTAGTGTTCCCCCACCTTCAGGGATCAGTTCTGGTTTTAGTGTCTGCTTCAATTGAATTGTAGATTTTCAAGAATTTGTGGGGAAACAACAGGATCAAATATTTATCAGTGCTATTTACCGGTGATAGCTGTCAAATTCTATTTTCATCGTGTTTTTCTTATCACTTGCAGAGGAATCATTTCTTTTGATACAACTGGAAGTCTACTGCAAATATTTTTTGGTAAAGAGCTTAGCCAGCCTTACCCAAAGAAACCGATAACAAAAAATGAATCCAGTTGTTCCCAAATATCTGGAATCAATTATTTTCTAATTGGGTTTCTCCTGAATCAGGTGGACACTCTAGTATGCTTCCTTTGAAAGTTTTTAATTTTCTCCTTTTCTCTGATCTTTAAACATCATGGGCAGCAGTTTCTATTCGGCTACGCTGTCTTTTTCAATGCGATTCACCCAAAACCAGCCAAACTGGTGCAAAAGATCGAGGAATTTCAAGCGCAAATTATGTCCATTGTAAATCTAGTTTGCACTGCTATAAAAAATATTGCGCTGGAAATACTTTTCAAAATAGATGTCATTTACGCCAGAATCGGCAGTTATGCAAAAGCAGTAAGTCACTCCAAGATGATCAATATAGTGTAAATGTATATGGAATTTGTCCAGATAAGGTGGAACCTCATTTAGCTTGTATAAATGTTTTGAGGAATGAACACGGGACCTGTAACAATCTTTCGAAGTGGCTTAGCCTTTTCCCACAAAAAACAAACCAAATCCATTCAGGAATCATTAAAGATTGATTAACTAAAAGTGTAGGGAAGACATTTTCCCCTTCTTTTCCCTTGCCTTTCAAGCAATAGGCTTTTACAACCTGCATTTTGTTTGTCTTGGTTTATGTGTCAACTACTTAAATATGAACAAGTGTTTCTATATTCATATGTAATGTTTGAATGGCCAGATTTATATTTATTGATTAACAGTTGAGATACACTGTTTATATTTTCTTCAACTCTATTCCAATATATATTCTAATAGCAAACAGGATTTGTTGGAATTTTCTAGTTATATAGAAACTTAATAGTTGTTAGTTAAAATCTTTGCCAGGTGTAGGTTTAGAACATAGAAAGTCCAATGTTACAATTTGCTTTCTCTATTCACTTGGCAGGTAAATTCCTTTCTCAGAAATCCTTTATAGTTTGGAGAAATTGAGGAGAAATTAAACATCTAAAAGTATCCATGTGCAGTACATGGATCAGTAATTAAGCGAATAAATCGATATATAAAGACAATGGGAAAATGACATTGTATTGTTATAAATTTATGCTTGTCTTGATATGTGGCCTGCATAAAATGTTGTTTTGAAAAATGTAGAATTGAATGTGGCAGGTTCACAGGCTGTCCAAAACAAGGCACCGATCTCTGTTTAGAGAGATTTAAACTATCCAGTAAATCAGATGATGGACTTTGTCATGAGCAGTGGTGAAGAAGCAGCATCTTATGAGATTTTGCATACTATGGGGGTGAATTTTATGCTCTCCCCCACGTTGGGCTTGGAGGCGGGAGAGCATATAATCGGGTGGGATGGTGGCACGGGGGGGACCTCGCCACCTTCCTGCCTCCACACAAATTAAATCTGGAGTGGGAAGGCCTGTGAACAGCCTTACTGCCCCACCACCAGTTGAGGCCCTTAAATGAGTAATTAATGCCCAATTAAGGGCCTCATCCTGGTGCCACTGGAATTAGCCCAGCAGTGGGTGGGTCTGTCTCCGCACGGGAAGCACAGCAAGCAAACCGGTGCAGGTTGCTTACTGGCTCCAGGGGGTGCGGATGAGGGTCCCTTGTTAAAAGGCACAATGTCTGCACAAGGGACCCTACATCAGGAAGTGGGGGGGACCCACTGAGAGCCACCCCCCCCTACCCTATCTGCCGAACTCACATGCACCCCCTCCCCTGTGACCCCTACCCCCCCACCCCACTAAACCTCTTCCACTGAGATTTACCTGTGGCCTGGGTCCAGGGTCTTCCGTGAGTGCTCTACCGGCAGCAGCCACTGCCCCCGCGGTGACACTGCTCAGTTTAAAAGCTGCTGGCCACTTAAGTGGCTAATTGGCACTTGATCTGGTGGGCCTTTGCTAGAGGAGGTGACGCGGGGCTCTCGTTGGCGCTTTTGCCAGTGGTTGAAACCCTCGTCACCTGGATAAAATCCCAGCCCAATTGTCTGTTACTGGCAAAAACTGTGAAATAAGTATGAGAGCTTGCATTGTACATATGAGCATGTTATTCCCATAAAGCTGACATGTTTAACCTAGAAAGAAGCAAACATGCTCACTACCAGGGGAAAGCCACAGCGGCCAGGTCTCTGGCACTGAGCCTGGCTCTGTGGCTCAGAAGGGAAGGGGGGAGAATAGGAGAGCGATAGTGATAGGAGATTCAATGGTTAGAGGAACAGACAGGAGATTCTGTGGTCGCAAACGAGACTCCCGGATGGTATGTTGCCTCCCGGGTGCCAGGGTCAGGGATGTCTCGGATCGAGTCTACAGGATTCTTAAGGAGGAGGGGGAGCAGCCAGAAGTCGTGGGACACATCGGTACCAATGACATAGCTAGGAAAAGGGATGAGGACCTGAAAAGCGAATATAGGGAGTTAGGTTGGAAGCTAAAAGACAGGACGAGCAGAGTAGTAATCTCAGGATTGATACCGGTGCCACGTGCTAGTGAGGCTAGAAACAGGGAGCGAGTGCAACTGAACACGTGGCTACAGAGCTGGTGTAGGAGGGAGGGCTTCAGATATGTGGATCATTGGGATACCTTCTGGGGAAGGTGGGACCTGTACAAGAAGGACGGGTTGCATCTGAACTGGAGGGGCACCAACATCCTGGGCGGGAGGTTTGCTAGAGCTCTTCGGGAGAGTTTAAACTAGTTTGGCAGGGGGATGGGAACCGGAGCTACGGATCAGTGGATGGGGTAGCTGTTGAACAGGCAGATACAGAGTGCAGAGAGTCTGTGAGGAAGGTTAGACAGTTGACAGGGCAAAGTTGCAGCCAGTATGATGGGTTGAAGTGTGTCTATTTTAACGCAAGAAGTGTCAGGAATAAGGGTGATGAACTTAGAGCATGGATCAGTACTTGGAGCTACGATGTTGTGGCCATTACGGAGACATGGATATCACAGGGGCAGGAATGGATGTTGGATGTTCCGGGGTTTAGATGTTTCAAAAGGAATAGGGAGGGAGGTAAAAGAGGTGGGGGAGTGGCATTGCTAATCAGGGGTAGTATCACAGCTGCAGAAAGGGAGGTCGTCGAGGAGGGTTTGTCTACTGAGTCAGTATGGGTGGAAGTCAGAAACAGGAAAGGAGCAGTCACTTTGTTGGGAGTTTTCTATAGACCCCCCAATAGCAACAGAGACACGGAGGAACAGATTGGGAGGCAGATTTTGGAAAGGTGCAGAAGTAACAGGGTTGTTGTCATGGGTGACTTCAACTTCCCCAACATTGATTGTAACTTTCTTAGTGCAAATAGTTTGGATGGAGCAGATTTTGTCAGGTGTGTCCAGGAAGGTTTCCTGACTCAATATGTAGATAGGCCGACTAGAGGGGAGACTATGTTGGAGTTGGTGCTTGGCAACGAACCAGGCCAGGTGGCAGATCTCTCGGTGGGAGAGCATTTCGGTGATAGTGATCACAACTCCCTGACCTTTACTATAGTCATGGAGAGGGATAGGAGAAGACGGGATGGGAAAATATTTAATTGGGGGAGGGGGAATTACAATGCTATTAGGCAGGAACTGGGGAGCTTAAATTGGGAACAGATGTTCTCAGGGAAATGCACGACTGAAATGTGGAGGTTGTTTCGGGAGCACTTGCTGCGACTGCTGGATAGGTTTGTCCCAATGAGGCAAGGAAGGGATGGTAGGGTGAAGGAACCTTGGATGACAAGAGATGTGGAACAGCTACTCAAGAGGAAGAAGGAAGCTTACTTAAGGTTGAGGAAGCAAGGATCAGACAGGGCTCTAGCGGGTTACAAGGTAGCCAGGAAGGAACTGAAGAATGGACTTAGGAGAGCTAGAGGGGGACATGAAAAAGTCTTGGCGGTAGGATTAAGGAAAATCCCAAGGCGTTCTACACTTATGTGAGGAACAAGAGGATGGCCAGAGTGAGGGTCGGGCCAATCAGGGATAGTGGAGGAAACATGTGCCTGGAGTCGGAGGAGGTAGGGGTGGTCCTTAATGAATACTTTGCTTCAGTATTCACTAGTGAGAGGGACCTTGTCATTTGTGAGGACAGCGTGAAACAGGCTGATATGCTCGAACAGGTTGATGTTGAGAAGGAGGATGTGCTGGAAATTTTGAAAGACATGAGGAGACATAAGTCCCCGGGGCCAGATGGGATATACCCAAGGTTTTACGGGAAGCGAGGGAAGAGATTGCCGCGCCTTTGGCGCTGATCTTTGCGTCCTCACTGTCCACTGGAGTAGTACCAGATGATTGGAGGGTGGCAAATGTTATTCCCTTGTTCAAGAAAGGGAATAGGGATAACCCTGGGAATTACAGACCAGTCAGTCTTACGTCAGTGGTGGGCAAATTATTGGAGAGGATTCTGAGAGACAGGATTTATGATTATTTGGAAAAGCATAGTTTGATTAGAGATAGTCAGCATGGCTTTGTGAGGGGCAGGTCATGCCTCACAAGCCTTATTGAATTCTTTGAGGATGTAACAAAACACATTGATGAAGGACGAGCAGTGGATGTGGTGTATATGGATTTTAGCAAGGCGTTTGATAAGGTTCCCCATGGTAGGCTCATTCATAAAGTAAGGAGGCATGGGATACAGGGAAATTTGGCTGTCTGGATACAGAATTGGCTGGCCCATAGAAGACAGAGGGTGGTAGTAGATGGAAAGTATTCAGCCTGGAGCTCGGTGACCAGTGGTGTTCCGCAGGGATCTGTTCTGGGACCTCTGCTCTTTGTGATTTTTATAAATGACTTGGATGAGGAAGTGGAAGGCTGGGTTAGTAAGTTTGCCGATGACACAAAGGTTGGTGGAGTTGTGGATAGTGTAGAGGGCTGTTGTCGGTTTCAACGGGACATTGACAGGATGCAGAGCTGGGCTGAGAAGTGGCAGATGGAGTTCAACCTGGAAAAGTGTGAAGTGATTCATTTTGGAAGGTCGAATTTGAATGCAGAATACAGGCTTAAAGAAAGGATTCTTGGCAGTGTGGAGGAACAGAGGGATCTTGGGGTCCACATCCATAGATCGCTCAAAGTTGCCACCCAAGTTGATAGGGTTGTTAAGAAGGCGTATGGGGTGTTGGCTTTCATTAACAGGGGGATTGAGTTTAAGAGCCGCGAGGTTATGCTGCAGCTCTATAAAGCCCTGGTTAGACCACACTTGGAATATTGTGTTCAGTTCTGGTCGCCTCATTATAGGAAGGATGTGGTAGCTTTAGAGAGGGTGCAGAGGAGATTTACCAGGATGCTGCCTGGACTGGAGGGCCTGTCTTACGAAGAAAGGTTGAGGGAGCTAGGGCTTTTCTCATTGGACCGATTGGAGGAAGGTTTAGGGGAGATGTCAGAGGTAGGTTCTTTACACAGAAAGTGGTGGGTGTGTGGAATGCACTGCCAGCGGTGGTAGTAGAAGCAGATACATTAGGGACATTTCAGCGATTCTTGGATAGGTACATGGATGATAGTAGACTGAAGGGTATGTAGGTAGTTTGATCTTAGAGTAGGTTAAAGGGTAGGCACAACATCGTGGGCCGAAGGGCCTGTACTGTTCTATGTTCTATGTTCTATTCTAACTGTCTCCTAAGGCCGGAGTTCTCATAACCAACATTATGCCAGAAATATGTACCAGTGCACATTTCCATTGTGAGCTCTGGTGTAACACAGTGGGCTAGGTTTTACAGGGCTCCTGATGTTGGGCTCCTTGGTGGTGTGCGGCCGGAAGATCGTTCTGGCAGAGGTGCGCCACGGAGCTTAACAATGGGAGGGCCAGGCCCGATCTTCCCAGCAGCGGCAAGTCTCTGTGATAGCACCCCCTGCCGCTGGGCAACGGGACCTGGCTTTACATATTGAAATGAGCACTATGAATACATTTAAATAAATCTACATCCCATCTTATGTGCCCACTTCAATCTTCAGAGCAGTGGCCAGCACTCCTGTGCCTTCACTTCCCTGTATGGGGAAAGTAGGCATGACACTGGTGGGGAGGGGGGATTGGGAGTTAAGATTTTTAGTGCGGGGGGAACAAGGTCAAATAATCGTTATGACTGTAGGGGATGGTGTAAAGGGGTGAACTTTAAACCTTATACAGTATGGAGGGAAGGTCATATTTCAAAGATAAGTATTTTGGTGGGGGAATGACAAATACTTAATGTTATCGTTATTGAGAGGGTGGGAAAGGGTGATAAAATTTTTATTGCAACAGTGGGGGCGGGTATGACTTTAAAAATTTAAATTAACCGGCAGGGCTGGCTGCCCTTTAAAAATGGCGCCAGCTGCCTGCGCACAGCCAACTGATGCCATTGCCAGCATTGGACAGCCCACCTCTTCCACCTGATTGGGGAGGAGGGGGACCGGCCCAGCTATTTAAATGAGACGCCACACGGTAGATCGCGGCAGCTTGGCCATTTTTTTCACCTGCTGCCGCTCCCGGTGGCGGGCTCTTAAAATCCAGCCCAGTGAGTGGTGTTTAGATTATAATAGAAATATTTCCTTTCAGCCAGTAAACCAAACACTCATTTGATCGGATATAGAATTTGATTTGGATGGGCAAATCCATGGAAGATATTTGGGATAAGCTGTGAAAAAAAGTTCCAATGTGTTTTCTGTAAAGGCAACTAAAACAAAAAAAAAAATTATAAGACTGAAAAATAAATTGGCATTTCTGAAACTATCACTTCAGCTTCTGGCAAAAGCTCCACATCTTAGCCTTTGATTCCACCCCACTCCTTGGCTGCTCACTGCTCACCCAATGGTGCACAATCTCGGTGTAATGTTCAACCAAGCTGAGCTTCAAACCCCACATCCCAGCCATTATGATGATTGCCGATTTCCATCTCTGCAACATATCCACCTCCACCCTACCTCACCCTCATCTTCACTGCCTACAGAAACCCTCAGCCACATCATTGTCACTCCCCAGGCTTAAATTCTTCAACACTTCCCATTTCTTTTTTTAAAAAGCTTATTGTATTTATTTGCAATAAAAAAAATTATGTTTTTGATTTTAAAAAGATCAGATTGCTTTTTGACTTAAATTCATTTACAAGCATTGCTTTTCTATGTCTAAATGTATCACCCAGTGCATTGAATTCAAAATCCTTGGCAGCAGCATTTGATAAGGCCTGATAATGGGCACAGGCTTTGCGATACATGATTAATCTGGACACATTGGGTAGAATTTTGGGTTTCGGGACCCCGACGTCAGGACCAAATGTTGTCTCCGAGCCCGCACTTGCCGGAGCCGAACCAGCGGAGCTATTTTTCTGGAGGCAGGCTCCTAATTGGCCACCTCCGCACTTGCAGTTCAATTAAGGACGGCGGCAGGGATCCCAATGCTGCCAGCCCAATCAGAGGGCCAGCAGCTCGAGTTCCTCGGCAGCCCCACTAGGAGATGTGGGCACTGCAGAGGTAGGTCTGAAAATGCAAGGGCCCCAAAAAATGGAGGTGCCTTTGTAGGCATAAATTTAAACTAAAAATTCAGAGAGGAAAAGCAAGTAGGCCCCATGGAGCAGAGGGGATACTCCTCCGGCAGCAGTGTTTGGGCCACGAGTGTGGCCTTTGCTGCCGGCGGCCTCCTCTTTTGGGCATGAAGCCTGCGGCTCTGATGGCTCCACCAGCCTGCCTTATGGAGGTCACCTCCATGGAGCTGGCAGCCTCCGCAGACGGCTGGGAGTTGGGTGGGGGGGAGGGGAAGATCTCCATCGCTTGCAAAATGCCGGCGAGCCCTCTAAATCACCCCTCGTTGGGGCCTTAAATATGCAAATTGGCTGCCCATCTCCATTCAGCGAGCAGCCAATCTGTTTCCCAGGCCGCCCCTGGGAAACTTCCCCAGTGCTGAAAATGCATCAGGCAGCCTTCCCAACATTGCTCCCCCTGCTCTCCTGGCACCCCCACCTCCAAGCCTGCCACCATGGGGCTGGGGAAATTCAGCCTTTGCTTCCAATGCAAGCCTTGCAAACTTCATGCTGCCTGCTCATTTGCATGATTGCAGCATGTAACCAGAGCTAAAAGCATGGTTGAGTGGCTGCACGCCTGAACTGAGGAAGCAAAATCATGGGAGGCTACCTCGAGTTCAAGATAGCCTCACCTCTTAAAAGGAAGATTCATTTTGGCTGCAGCTGGGGCTGAGGGCAGGAAATTTCCTCTGAGAAAAAGACAACAATGGCACAGCATTGCAAAGAGTGGGCAGCAAGTTTCTCCAACACAGCACTGGAGGTCTTCGTGCAGGAGTTGGCTAGGAGAAGAGAGGTCCTCTAGCCACAGGGAGCCAGGAGACCCTCCAGGCAGGCTCTACAAAGGCAGTGGAAGCAGATAGCTGTCGGAGTTGATGCTAATAGTCTAGCCCAAGGACCTGGATGCAATGCCGCAAGAAGTTCAGTGACCTCACACAAGGGTCAAGGTTTGTGAATGCATCTTCAAATGCCAAATCCTACCAACGGCACCAATAACACTGTTCAATTCACCACTGCCGCAACACTTAATCTACCAACCATCTCTGACAAGCATGGCTGACACTTCATATTTATAACTTCACTTCACCCTCACACACTTGGTATTGCTGCAAAACTCGCACCCACATGTCACAGCTTGCACATACTGCCAGCTAGTCAACCATGACAGACACATCAGCCAAAAACATTGCACCATACTCAATGACACACTTCCTTGTCTCTTGCAGGACAAGGTGAAGCAAAACCACTTGCAGCAGCAACTAACCAGCAGGGACAGGCATGGTTGCATGTCCTCACTCCAATGGAGGAGACGGTGGTCACCATTGTTGAAATGGCCATACTGAGGCTGTGGCCAGCGGCGAGGATGAAAGCATTTGATGGTGATGGTTTGCTCACAGCTAATCCTCCTCCTCACATCCCACAATTTCTTCTGACATACAAGCTGCAGCTGGTGTAAGCATGCACTTCTTGGTTTGCCCCTCCCCTCACCACAACCTTACCCTTGTACCTTTCTCCTTTCAGATACCCAAGAATTGCAACCTGGCCAGGCAGTGGAGCAGGAGAAAGAAATTGAAGAGGAATAAGAGACTGATGATGAAGAAACATATCACTTGCTCTCACACTCACAGTCACTAGCTCAGATACTAACACTGCGTATACTTTAGATGATAGCTTAGCGGTGAGACATGCACATGGCGGCTGAATTTTGTTGGTGCAACGGAGGTCCCGGCACCAGACCAGAAAGTCGAGGCGCAACCTTGCCTCAGCCATTTGGGGGGCACCCGCCGCATTTTTTGCGCTCAGGCTATTAACTGCGTGGAGCTGGGGCTTCCGTCCCTTTTAAAGACGGCAGCCTGCTTCTAAGTGATGCTGGCCAATGGAAGTGCTGTCAGCTCTTCAGTCCAGCAGCGCTACTGGGAGCAGTGGTCACTGCTGGGACTGCACTCAGCTCAAGGTGCGTGGAGTCAGGGTCACCGGGCCAGTCAGGCACGTCCCGGAGCAGTTGGATGTGAATTAGGGGGTGGGGGAGGGGGGCAGTGGTCGGTGAGGGTTGGGAGGGGGGTTGTTGCCTTATCAGAAAGACCCCCCCGAGCCTGCAGGGAGGCTACCAGGGTTTACTTGGCGGTTTCCCTCCGTGGCAGAGGGCCCACCTGCCACTACCAAAATGCCAGCAGGGTGGGAAAAGGTCCTTAAATGTCCTTTAATTCACCATTTAAGGGCCTTAACTGGCCACTGGGTGGGAGGGCTGTCCACCACTTTTCCTACAGCTGGCAAAATGCCATGGCAGTGGGAAGGCTAAGGGCACGCCACCCCTCGTTCGCCGTCCTGATTTTTTACTCCACCCTGCCTACCAGCCTGCTCCTGCAGGCCCCATTAAATTGTGCCCAGTGAGACAATGGGCACAAGTGGCTTGTAGCCAGGGCAGGACGGAAGGGTAACACAGGTGCTAGCTCGCCAGAGGATGAGATCATACATTAGTCCTGTGGCAGAGGACTCAGATGAAGATTTAGATGGGATGGCGTACAGAAAAAGGCTGATGGGTATTGTTGTGCTCAGGTGAGGAGGGGTCAAAGGGCTCCCCACTTTTCCCTCTTTTTGTTTGACCACAACCGATTTATTTCCTTTTTAAGTGGATATACTTGCCAATTCAGTGAGTGTTTAACTGTTTACACACCGTGATCATAACAAAAACCAATCGGACAGGTTTTCCCATGTTTAACAAAGAGGTTAACTTTATTGTACTTAAACCTATCTAAGTAAAAATAATAAAACACGCTCCAATGTTCACACACAATAAACACACACAAATAAGTTATAGAGTTGGAAAGGATAGATTAGTCGAATTAGAGTCCAGAGAAATAAAAGGTGTATACAGTTTGTTGAGGGTGGTGACTCGACTGGCTTCAGGCTGAATTCAGTGGTCACGCAACTTTCCTTTGGTTCTTCGTCTTCTAGTTTGAAGATGTGGACGCTGATTCAGTGGTTCTCCGGGAGACAGCAATACAGCTGAATTCCTTTGAAGGAGGTCTCTGTCTGTCTTTCTGGAAAGTTCTCTAAACTGTGTAGCTGAAGGAGGTTTCTGTCTGTTCTTTCTGGAAAGTTCTCTATCCACTACCTCCCCCTCAGAGTTAAGTTATTAAGCACAGTCAGCATCAATCAGTGAACAGACTAACATAATCAAACACAGATGAATTAAACAACTGAACACTCCAGTCTGCAGCAGGGAATATGCCTCGCTGCTCAGCCAACAGACAGAGTTCAAAGCTTGCAAGGTTTCTCTGGTTCATCCCCACCAATTTAATATTCAGGTTTCCAGCCATTGAATTAAAAAACTCATCATTCGACCTAGCATGTTTTCGTGATAGTAAGCACATGGGAATGGTAGGGTAGTGGCAATGTTGCTGGACTAGTAATCCAGAGGCCTGGCCTAATAGGAACATAGGAACATAGGAGCAGGAGTAGACCATTCAGCCCATCGAGCCTGCTCTGTCATTCAATATGATCATGGATATCAGTACTATCCTGATATCCCCTTGATCTGGAGACATGAGTTCAAATACCACCACGGCAGCTGGTGGAATTTGAATTCAATTAATTAATAAATCTGAGGGGGGGAAAAACTGGTCTCCGTAATGGTGACCATGAAACTACTGGATTGTCATAAAATGCCATCTGGTTCACTAATGTCCTTCAGAGGATGAAATCTGCAGTTCTTACCTGACCTGGCCTACATATGACTCTTCCCACAGCAATGTGGTTGACAATTAACTGCCCTCTGAAATGGCATGGCAAGCCACTCAGTTGCATTAACTACTACAGCTAAAAAAGAATAAAAGCAGACATACCACCCAGCATCAACCAAGGCAGCGGAAATTACAAAAGCACGCCCTGCCACGTTGACCCTGCAAAGTCCACCTCACTGACATCTGGGAACTTGTGCAAAATTGGGAAAGCTGAATCATATCTTGCAGCCAATGTCCCAGACACCACCATCACTGTCCCATTGGCAGTACAGACCTACCAGAGGTGGCAGCACAGCATTATTTAGTCACAAGGGAATGGCCTTGGGAGTCTTCAAAATTGACTCCGGACCCCACAAAGTCTCATGGCATCAGGTCAAACATGGGCAAGATAAACCTCCTGCTTATTATCACCTACCACCTCTCCCGCCCCCCACCTCGGCTGATGAATCAGTATTCCTCCATGTTGAATAGCACTTCGAAGAAACACTGAGGGTAGCAAGGGCACAGAATATACTCTGGGTTGGGGACTTCAATGTCAGTAGCACCACTACTGACTAAGCTGGCCGAGTCCTGAAGGACATAACTGCCAGACTGGGCCTGTGGCAGGTGGTGAGGGAACCAACAAGAGGGAAAAACCTACCTAACCTTGTCCTCACCAATCTACCTGTCGCAGACGCATCTGTCCATGACATTATTGGTAGCAGTGATCATCACACAGTCCTTGTGGAGATGAAGTCCTGTCTTCACACTGAGGATACCCACCATCGTGTTCTATAGCACTACCACCGTGCTAAATGCGATAGATTTCAAACAGATCAAGCAGCTCAAAACTGGGCATCCATGAGGTGCTGTGCACCATCAGCAGCAGTAGAATTGTTTTCAACCACAATCTGTATTGCATGGCCTGGCAAATCCCTCACTCTACAATTACCATCAAGCCAGGAGATCAACCCTGGTTCAATGAGGAGTGCAAGGCAGCATGCCAGCGGCAGCACCAGACATACCTAAAAGTGAGGTGCCAACCTGGTTAAGCTACAACACAAGTCTACATACATGCTAACCAGCAGAAGCAGCATGCGATAGACAGAGCTAAGCGATCCCGTAACCGATGGATCAGATCAAAGCTCTGCAGTTCTGCCATATCCAGTCGTGAATGGTGGTGGACAATTAAAACACTAACAGAGGGAGGAGATTCCACAAACATCCCTACCCTCAATGATGGGGATGCCCAGCACATCAGTGCCAAAGACAAGACTGAAGCACCTGCAACAATCTTCAGCCAGAGGTGTCGAGTGAATGACCCATCTCTGCCTCCTCCTGAGGTCCCCAGCATTACAGATAACAGTCTTCAGTCAATTCAATTCACTCCACGTGATATAAAGAAACAGCTGAAAGCATTGGATACAGCAAAGGCTATGGGCCCTGAAAACATCCCCGTTGTAATACTGAAGACGTGTGCTCCAGAACTAGCTGTGCCCCAAGCCAAGCTGTTATAGTACAGCTACAATACTCCATTTACCCGACAATGTGGAAAATTGCTCAGGTTTGTCCTGTGCACAAAAAGCAGGACAAATCCAATCTGACCAATTACTGCCCCAGCAGTCTACTCTCAAAGAAATGGAAGGTGTAATTAACAGTGCTATCAAATGGCATTTGCTCAGTAAAAAGCTGCTCACAGATACTGAGTTTGGGTTCCGCCAGGGCAACTCAGCTCCTGACCTCATTACAGCCTTGGTCCAAACATGAACAAAAGAGCTGATCTCCAGAGATTAGGTGAGAGTGACTGCCCTTGACATTAAGGCAGTATTTGACTGAGAGTGGCATCAAGGAGCCCTAGCAAAACGGGAGTCAATTGGAATCAGGGGGAAAACCTCACCACTGGTTGGAATCATACTGGTACAAAGGAAGATGGTTGCAGTTGTTGGAGGACAATCATCTCAGCCCCAGGACATCGCTGCAGGAGTTCCTCAAGGTAGTGTCCAAGGCACAACCATTTTCAGCTGCTTCAACAATGACCTTCCTTCCATGAAAAGGTCAGAAGTTGCGATATTCGCTGATGACTGTATAGTGTTTAGTACCATTTGCAATTCCTCAGATACTGAAGCAGTCCATACCCACATGCAACAAGACCTGGACAACATTCAGGCTTGGGCTGAAAAGTGGTAAGTAACATTCATGCTACATAATTTCCAGGCAATGACCATCTCCAACAAGAGAGAATCTAACCATCTCCCCTTGATGTTCAATAGCATTACCATCGCTGAATCCCCCACCATCAACCTCCTGGAGGTCACCATTGACCAGAAACATAACTGGACCAGCCATATAAATACTGTGGCTCCAAAATCAGGTCAAAGACTGTGAATTCTGTGGCGAGTACTCACCTCCTGTCGCCCCAGTGCCTGTCCACCATCTACAAGGCACAAGTCAGGAGTGTGATGGAATACTCTCCACTTGCCTGGATGAGTGCAGCTCCAACAACACTCAAAAAGCTCCAACATCATCCAGGACAAAGCAGCCCACTTGATCAGTACCCCACCCACACCTTAAACATTCACTCCATCCACCACCAGCACACAGTGACAGCAGTGTGTACCATCTACTAGTTGCAATGCAACAATTCACCTAGGCTTCTTCGACAGCACCTTCCAAACCCGCAACCTCTACCGCCTAGAAGGGTAAGGGCAGCAGATGCACCACCAACTGCAAATTCCCCTCCAAGACACATACCATCCTGTATATATCACCGTTCCTTCACTGTCACTGGGTCAAAATCCTGGAACTACCTTCCTAACAGCATTGTTGGTGTACCTGCACCCCAAGGACTGCAGCCGTTCAAGAAGGCAGCTCACCATCACCTTCTCAAGGGCAATTAGGGATGGGCAATAAATGCTGGCCTAATCAGCAATTCCCACAACCCCGAACTAATACAAAGAAACACACCATCCTGACTTGGAACTATATCGCCAAACCTTCACTGTCACTTGGTTCAAAAATCTGGAACTTCTTTCCTAACAGCACCGTGGGTGTATCTACACCACATGGACTGCAGTGGTTTAAGAACGCAGCTTACTATCACCTTCTCAAGGATAATTAGGAATGGGCAACAAATGCTAGCTATACCAGTGAAACTCACATGCTATGAATGATTTAAAACAAAATACAGAAATGTACGCTGCATTGGCAAGCCTGCTAGAAAGTTTAGTCACTGTCTAGGAGCATAGAGGGTTCTCGCACCTTCCTCATACACGACCTTGAAAAGAGCTTTGAGCCCATTGTTTCCAGCGTGAAAGTGGTGGCCAACTTCTTGACCAGACTTTTGGATCCAACCATGATGCAGCATCTGATGCCTGATGTCTCAGCTTCCATTGAAACATGAGCAGAAGCCATCTAATGTCCTAGTGCTGCAGTTGAAGCTCAGACTGAAGTTATGTAAGGTCAGCTTACTGCCAAAATTGCTCAGACATGGCTGTGCAAAAAGGTGTTCAAAAGGGCTTATAAAATCTCATAGCATTCCATCAATCGATCCTCCAACAGATTACTAGGATTGCTGAGGCACCAGCATCATGGAGCAGGAGCCCACTTCCCTCTCTCAGGAAGACAGCATTTGTCCTCCCATTGGTGTTACTTCGCCAGTGCCTTTGCTGTTGACTGTCAGCTGGCCACTCAGACCACTGCTGCCAATGCCGAGATGGAGTAGTCTGAAGCCAGGCCTTCTAGGGCCAGATTTGTTCAACGTCATCCTGTAAGGCCATCTGGAGATCCCCCCACTGCAAGTCAGCAGCCTTCCACCAGCTATGCTGCAACTACTGGGGAGCACTGTATCTGAGCAGTAGGACAGGCAAAGGCACATGGAAGACAGGCAGTAAGGGAATGCACAAGGCTGATTCATTAACTTTTGAATAATATATTGGATGATTTGATAACATTGGTTTGGATTTTTTGTTTTGTGGCAGCTTTTGTTTTTGTATTGTGGTCAAGTGGATGCTGTGAATGTCAGTAACAAAGGGAAGGTAAGGTGTAGGACTTTTGTTGAATGGGGAATTGGGGTTGCGTTCACTGGAACTGTAGTCATATGAGCAGATCACAGACAACCCTGTTGGAAAGGAGCACTGTAGGTTGCCTCCTCCCATCCTTCTCTTACTTCTCTTTCTCCTCCTTGTCCTCAGCTGCTTCCATATACCTGGTGGCAAGGGCTATACCCTCATGATGGCGAAGTTGTGCAGGATGCAGCAGACAATGAATCATGATACATGGTCTGAAGAGTCCAGGCAGTGAAAGCATTGCCTAAGTACCTCAATGGTCTGCTCGATGATACATCATGTGGCAGCATGGCTCTTGTTACATGAATCCTGTCACTTGTGCATGGGTTGTGCACTGCAGTCATGAGCCAAGTTTCTTCACATGGTGGCTGAAATGCTGATGGTGCAGTGGACTGATGCAGAATCAAAGTGTTATGACTGCTGCCAGGGTATCGAGCATTAACTTGCATGATGCCCTGAGCATGGTCACACACCAGCTACATATTGAGGGAATGGAACCCTTTGTGATTGTGATATATCTCTGAACTTACATGTGGCACCTGCAAAGTGGCATGTGTGCAGCCACTGGCAAGCTGCACCAATGAGCAGCCTGCTATCCCTGTGAAGTCACATGTTTGCTCTGCCTGCTTCTCTTTGGAAAGACAGAATTCAATGTATTCCCCTCCTTTTGCAGACAGAGTATCAGTGACCTCCTTTGTACAGCACGGATGGTGAATTCCAAGATGTTAGAGATATTGCCTACTCCAGCCTGGAAGGAGCCTGTCACAAAAAAATTGAAGCCCATGAGCTGCTAGCAATGCCGTCCTTGCCCTGCTCAGAGGCTGCAGGAAATGGCAGATTTCAGTGAGCAACTCGTTATGGCGCAAGCACAGTTCCTCGCTGAGCTTGAGATAGGAGAAAAAAAACAGGGTCCCTGAAGACCCTGGGTGGATATGGCCTCCTGCTGAGAGCCCTTCTTCCCCTCCTCCTCCCTCTTTGTGCAGCTTTCTGCCTCTGTGTTGCTCCTTCTCATTCTCCCTGTCATGTTGCAAGTCAAAGAGGATAGAAACTACAGCACCCATGACTGAGGGCAAGTGTTGTGATCAAAACCCTTGGAGTGTGAACCAAGGCCTTCACCATATTGCAACACCACTCCCTGTTGACTTCACCAACTTTAAGTAGCAGTGCAAATCATCAAACCCTTCTCCTAACTCAGCAACAGCCAGCAAAAATCAATCAGCAACTAACCGGAAAGTGGTTGATGATTCCTTTAAACAGTGGTGGGGGTCTTTCCAGTTGCTGAGTGCTTGTTCAATTGTGCGAGTTTATGAAAAGACATTAGTTGGAGCCTTGAGGTTGAAAATGGTGCCACTGGTGCTAAATCAGCATTGCATACTAACTGATGTCAAAGTCTGCCTACTCTGCCTACTTCCAGCTCATGCTCCCTGCATTTGCGCTAATGACCTGTACAAAATGGCATCCGGCATGGCCAGCACTTGAACAGTATACATGTGATGCAGATTTCATTTTGGACCTGAAACAGTACGCAGAGCACCAAAAATGCAAAAGCTATGCAATAGAATTCTGCAACCCTTGTCTTTTCTTTTACAGATTCATCCATGGCTTGACCCTAACAAAATTCTACAGTGTCCTGGTGCTGTAAATGCCAGTGTTCCTCCTACTCATGTGCATCACTCCTCCCTCTACTTCACCTTTGGTGGGAGATCGTTCACTTGCCTCGGTCCTACATTTTTGAGCTTCTATTTCTGACCCTTCCAACCTTGCTAATCTCCATCTTCAAAAGTCTCCTCAAAATCAACACCGTCAACCACATCTTTAGTACTTCCCTGGTCTTTAAATGGCTGCTTGGTGGATTTTTTTCTGTCTTTGGGACCTTGGAATACTAACTACACCAAAGATGCTTATATAAAAGTACATTGTTATGGGAGAATGCCAATTGATTTTGTAAAGCTTCTTCCAGGATTTTTCATTAGAACTCTTATGAAGGCCTCATCTGAATTGTTCACCTATCTTTCTCCTTCACATGATGACTCATCTTCAAATTATTTATGTTTTCAAGGCCATTCATAATACACTGACGATGTAGTTCAATAGATTTTTAGAGTGATAGGAATTATTTTTCTATGCTTGTAACTGTTTAAAATAAGATGACTTAGATTTATTTCATAAACAAGGGAATTCAGTGACACAGGCCTTAAAATTGCATGCTTTTGTTTGGGGCCTGTTTTGAAATCCAGACCGTACCATTGGAATTAAAATCTGCCTACTCTGCCAGTGATTCTCGATGCAAAATGAGTTTGGATAAGATCATCTTGGTTCTTAGCGGGTATACCCCACTAAACTGCCCATTGAATTGATAAGCCATTTTGAACACCACAGCCTGCTCTTTGGGCTGAATTTTACAAGAGTGAAAAAAATGGCAGCCCACCCATGTGGGCTGCATGTCAAAGAGCCGCCATGATTACAAGGACGATGGTTCATTTAAATAGCCGGGACGGGCCGCCCCCACCCGCTGATCACGTGGAGGGGGGCAAGCTGTCCGTTCCTGGCAATGGCGTCAACTGCCTGTGTGCAGGTGCTTATACCATTTTTAAAGGGCTGTTAGCCCTACTGGGTCATTTGAATATTTAAAGGTGAAGTGATTGAAAATAAATAAATACATTTTTTTTTGCCCCTCTCCCACTCCCCTCCCCATAATAACTACATTAATTATTTGCCCTTCCCCCTCAAAACACTTACCTTTACAATCTGACCTTGCCTCCTGCAAACTGCACCAACTTTAAACTCAGCCCAACCCTGCCCCCTCCCCGCCCCCCACACTGAGAAACATACCTCCTCCCCCCCTCCCCACCAGTGTTGCGCCAGACAGGGATCCGAAGGCACGGGACTGCCGGCCGCCAGGCCAAAGATCACAGCGAGACATCAGGAGGTGAGGTAATTCTATTTAAAATAATTATGTTAATTGATTTAAATATTCAAATTATGGTCCCATCACCCAGCGACGGAGAGGTCGCCATGGTACCTCACCACCACCAGGAGGATCGCGCCGGGCCCTGCTGGCATCGAGGTGCATGGCGGGCCTTATCCGGGGCCATCTTCAGGCATCCCCCCGCATGGATCCCGACGTCAAGGGCTCCTTAAAATACAGCCCTAAGAGTGGGACCATGGTAACTGTTCTTTGAATAATAAAGTAACAATAAGAGCAAGATTAGAGAGCTACAATTAGCCTTATAATGGCCTCCTCTCCCTCAATTTGACCCCAATTTTTCACCTGTTGAAGGCCTCAGTTGGCGAAGCCCTTCAATAAAAAAAATTGGCGTTGATTTTTGGGGCTTTTCTGTTCCTTTTAACTGTTCCTTGCCTCTTCTGAATTTTCTGTGCTTGTACTGTGATTTCAGTTACTGGACGATACCCACTGAGAGTCCATCCTCCATAAGTAATGACCCCAACACAGCTGAAGCTCAGTTGGTAACACTCTCAACTCTGAGTCAGAAGGCTGTGCATTCAAGTCCCACTCCAGAAAATTGAGCTCAGAATCTAGGCTGGCACTCTGTGCAGTACTGAGGAAGTTCTGCAAGGTCAGTGATTTTATCTTTCAGATCAAATGTTAAACCAAGGCCCCGTCTGCCCTTTCCGCTAGGTGTAAAATATCCCATGCCACTAGTTCTCCCTGGTGTTCTGGTCAATTGTTATCCCTCAATCAACATCACCAAAACAGATTGTTTGGTCATTATAACATTATTGCTTGCATGCCTTTGCTGGGTGCAAACTAGCTGCCACATTTCCTGCATTACAACAGTGACTACACTTGTTACGACCTAGGTGGGAGGAGTGCACTGTCTTTTCTCGTCCTACTTCTCCACAGGTTACAACATATATTTAAATGTTTAACCGGTTACTGATACAGTCAATCATAGACTTTAATCTTTGTCCCCAAATAAAATACACCAATCAGGTTTCTTTAGTAAAGAACAAAATTATCAGTTTATTATAAAACAAGACTTATCCAGTAACAAAGCAAAGCATTAACACACAGAGTGAAATATGAAAGTTCCCTTTTAACACACACACACACACATACACACTTACTTTCTCTTTGGAACTCTGTTGCAAAAAAAAGACAAAAAAGAATACTTTGGCCAAATACTTGCTAATTCTTGAAGAAAAATTAGAAGATATGGCAAGATGTCAATTGTCCCTTTTTCTTTTAGCGTCCCAAATACGCGTGGACAGCTGTCACTGGGGTCTTTCTAGAACAATTCTTTTCAGGCGACGTTAAGGATCAGTTTGGCAGGCTTTCCAGGAGAAATGTGACAACCGGAGTTTCTGGCAAGCTTTTCAGCAGAAATGCAGCATCAGTTTCTCTATTTCTTACACTTGATTCTCAGGAAGTTCTCAAAGAGATGGAAGATGGTGAGCTGATGGTGGCTGCTCTCTTGGCTGGTTTTCTCCAACTGCCTTCAGAACAGTTCGCACCCCAATATACTGTCCAAAGCAAAACCAAAAACAATATCTCAAGAGTCAAGCCTCCTGACCGCTATAAATCTTGACCAGTCACTTCTCAGCAAACACTTCCCCCAAGTCAAAAAGCCCCTGCTGGGTATTTATCTGAAGGAAAGTGACTTCCAATAGATGTTGTTTTCAAACAAGACGTCTCAGTGTCCTTTCAATGACCTTAGTGAAAAAAAAATCCATGGAATCCTTTTCAGTTTTCCCAAATAAAACAATGTCCATAATTCTAAGATACATGAGTCCTCAAAAAAAACTTGACAAAAAGTCTAGAAGCACTGTCAGAACACATTTCAAAAATACTTCACTGGCTGTGAAGCTCTTGAGATTGTCCTGCGGTTCAGAAAGGCACTATATAAATGCAAGTCTTTTTTTACACAGAATAGAGTTACATGTGTGCCTGAAGACAAGTCTGAAACTGGTTTGAACTATATGCTAGATGAGGAGAAGCCTGCATTTTTTTCTTTCTCAAATGGGTTGGCATCATGGCAGGGACTGGGAAAAAGAAGTCCCACTCCTAGGGTAGGGAGAGGAGAATTCAGGTCTTATTCACATTATTAAGAATAGTTTGGTTTTTCTTTTAATTTTTCTCAAGATAATGGATGTCAATTCTGGGGAAAGCACCATTTTTCATTTTCAATACTTCTTGTTAGCATCAGGCATTTCCAGGTCTCAAAAAACACAACCAGATGTGCAGTAAACTTTCCCACACTCCTTCTACAGTATGCCTGATATCCAACACAGAAAAGCTCCGAAGTACCTTTACTTCCCGCCTGGATTGCCCTTATGCCAAAGCATGCAAATAATATTAATCATTTACAATAAAAACAGAAAATGCTGGAAATAGTCAGCGGGTCAGGCAGCATCTGTGGAGAGAGAAAATGAGTTAACGGCTGGAAATTTACCACCCCCCCCCCACCCCCCCGCTCCCCAACTACCAGCAGCAGGGGAGGTGGAAAATGGCCTACCTGCTGCAGGCCAATTGAGGCCCTTCAGTGGCTAATTAAATGCACTTACGTGCCTCCTCCCACCGCCACTGGTATATTTACCAGTGGCAAACAGATGCCTCGCCAGCTGAGGAGGTTGCCCAGTTAAACCTGGCAGCCATCTTGTGGGCTGGGCGTGGGGGTCCCCTCCTGACTGGGCACTCTGTGCCCCATGGAAGGCCACCCTAGCGGCACAAGCCACTCCTGCTGGACCATCCCACCCTTGCCTTTCCAGGGCCTAGCTGATTGTCCCCAGTGAGGCCCCACACACTTACCTCCATTCCGGGGCCTGCTCCACCTTGCTGGTCCTGGCTGGCTGCAGTCCCAGCAGTGGCCACTGCTGTCAGTGGCGCTTCTGGGACTGAGTTTTAGCCCACTGTCTGACTGGCCGGCAGCTCTTGGAGTAGAGAAATCCTGACTCTGAGGGGCGGCAGTTCCGACCGATCCAATTAAGGGCCTGGGCCATGCAAAATTGCTGCATGG